>NC_090935.1:163733896-164460771 GCF_040938575.1 Ambystoma mexicanum | reverse complement strand
TAGTTGGACATGCTGATTAAAGCACTACAGCTCCCAGCGTGCATAGCGGTCGTTAAGTGCGCCGCTCACACCAAGGGAACAGATTTCATGTCACGTGGAAACCATGAAGCGGACACGGAAGCCAAGCGCATGGCATCCAAGGGTGAGACAATCATGGACGTGGAGGTGGCACGTACCCATGAACGAATGATGATAGCCCAAGCCACTCCAGAAGCCTATAGCAATATGGGGCAGACACAGTTAATGGAACTCAGGGGGAGGCACCTCAGGATGAGAAGAATTTATGGAAGCGTTGAGGGTGTTCTTTAAACCCCTCTGATGGGTTATGGAGGCAGGACAGCACTGGTAAACCAGTAATGCCTGTCACCCTTCTAAAGGTAGCGTTAGAACAGCTCCACTACCCTTTCCATATGTCAAAAGAAAATCTTGCGGCAACGCTCTCAGAAGACTGGTTCACGCCGAATCTAGTGGAGCATGTTGCATTCTTTATGGTTAATTGCATAATTTGCCAGCAATTCACCTCTGGGCACACATTGAGGGTGATGAGAGGAATCATTCCCAGACCTGAAGGGCCTTTCCAGCACATGCATATCGACTATGTCAATATGATTAAGGTTTGTAATGGGTATAGGTATTTAATTATCGTGGTGTGTCCATTCTCTAGATGGATAGAAGCAGGGCCCTGTACACACCCTGACGCTGCCTGTGCTGCAAAATTCCTGGTGAGGGAGGTTTTCCCCAGGTGGGGGGTGTGTGAGGTTATGAGGTCAGACAACGGGCCCCATTTTGTAAACTCAGTATTTGAGCAGATTAGCTTGTTGCTTGGTATAAAGCACAAGTTCTCGTCAGCGTATCACCCAGAAGTAAATGGCATAGGTGAACGGCTCAACGGCCTGTTGAAAGAAAGGATAGCCAAATTGAAGCTCACATTAAAGAAGGGATGGCTGAACTGCCTACCACTGGCATTATATGCGCTTCGAAACCAGCCAGGCTCCGACCATCACCTCACGCCGCACGAAATTATCACTGGGAGAAGAATGAGAACCTCTCTTACCCCGCGAGATAGGGCTAGATGTGATGCCCAGCCTGCTAGCGAGGTTCTGGGAGAAGAAATGAAGAATTACCTTGACTGCCTTACCTCTAGTAGATCTGTCATTTCAGGCCAGCTGCAGCGACGGCGTAAAGGGAACAGCACACCACAAACCACGACAGACAGTGCTGAGACAGGCGCAGCACAGTCTTTGTGCGCCACTCATCTTCCCTGGTGAGAGCGTTTTGATGAGGAACTTTACGAGGAAGAAATGGGACAAACCCTGATTTAATGGCCCTTTCATCGTAGAGGACTGCACACCGTCCGCTGTCAAGCTCCAAGGAAGAAGAGCCTGGATCTTCCTGAATGACGTGAAGCCCTTAATAGGAGAAGGCACTCCTACTGCATCTACCGTGGAATCTACAGACAATGGGAAAGGACCACAGCACGTGCAGACAAGGTCTATGCTGAGGAAGAAGGATGCACAAGCAGAAAAGACAAACTGAAGAACTCGCTGTGAAAATTGTGGCTATGCATTGAACTTTTCGCTAAGCACTAAACGAGATTCAAGACTTTTCAAACAAACGCAATGTGCAGCTGAAATCGCAGAGCAAAGGAAAAGGTCACATACTTTGAATCTGCAGTGACGCTGGTAACGTAAACACGTAGAGCCACAGAGTAGTAAACAAAGAACTCTAAGACTCTGTTGAGCAGTAAAGGCAGGACACTCTCATAAACTAAAACTGTTATCCTGAAAGCATCCAGTGTCTAGTCTTTGTTCACGAACTTATGGTACACCCCAACAGAAGCCTTAAGTGGGATGTACTCACCTACTTCCAATTAGTGACATTGACTTATCCATCACTCATAGGGAGAGAAACAAGTGTCACAGAATTCATCCAAGATCCAGAAAATAAGAAGGTAATCAGGCAACTATTGACTGTCATCACAGAGGTCCTCGCTGAATTGCTCGAGCACGAGGAGCAAAAGACCAATGCTCCCGCCTCAAGCAGTCATTGATGAAGTGACCTACACGTTATTCTTTCGAATCATGGAGGAGTGCCCAGAACTTGTCGGGAGGACCACAGATACACTGACATTCATCAGAGATCCCCGAAACAATAATTTTCTAAACCAGATATGGAGTAAACTAAATAACGTGCTAGCCATCCACGCAGCAGGCAATGCGAGAAAGATAGAAACACTCTTCTATAGCATACAGCTACAAATGGAACTGTCCAGCTTTCTGAGAGAGTTTCTGAGAGAATTCCAGTGAAATTAGTCGGCGAGGGACAGATTGAGAAGGCAAGGACTGATCACACTGCAAAAAAAGACAGGTGACATAAGAGACAGAGAATCAGAGCAAATGTCATTATCACCTGAAGATAGCAGAATTGCCTTCACAATCTTCTTTCACCTCATCGAGAACTTTCCAGAGCTGGTGGGTAGTACCATCACTGTCGATGTGCACACGTTTCTCTGTGATCCAGCAAAACTCAACAGACTCCTGAGAGCTATTGCCTCACAGCTGAGAAGCAACCATGGACATCCGCTGCTGAGAGGGGCTTTAGAAGGGAGAGGTCCAAGATAAAACTTATTCATCATCTCCCCCAGGGGCAGAGCACGGAAATAAAGACGCAGTTCTCCATGCTTTTAACAGAAGACAGATCGAGGAAAGTAGAAACAAGGATGCCAATATCGTGATTTAATTTTTCTGTTTTTTCTATTTTTCATTATCCTCCTGCAGTGGAGTAAATGGGGGGAGAGAGAGAGACTTTGCAGCAACTCGACCTCGAAGAACCAAGCGAAAGAAGCAAAGCAACGAACTTCACTGTCATGCTTACCTGTTTCAACCTTTTTCTCATTTTTTCCTACCTTCTCATATGTTCACTTTTATTTTTATTTTTGTTTTTATTTTTTCAATGGTTTATCGATGCGTGATGTGCAGCGAAGCCACCCTTTTATGGTGTCACTGCGAACAAATTCTTGTATGTCCTCAGGGCCAAGACGAATTGGGAAGGTGCCCTGGGAATGCATTGTATACACAAATGCAAGAAGAATGTGATGTGCAAAAAACGGTAGTCTAACCTTTTTCCATAGTCTAGCAAAGGATCTGTATTCCATAACTAGAGACTTCCGTCATCACCCGAAAAAGCTGCACCCGCCACTTTAGTGTTTGCTGAACTTTTTAAGTAACGAAATCAAGATAAGAGAAGAAATAAACTATTGACTATGAACTTGTTCGAGATGGGGGCCCAAAACAGTAATTTAGTTGTGCCACCAGTGGATGGGTGCCCCCGTTTCCTGGAAGGAGGTGCTGCAAACTGTTCTTCAAGGCAATCATATGTATATGTATAGTGATTATTGTAGTATTTTTGTCGTTAATGATCAGAACTGCATTTTTTATTGGTGCACGAGGCATCCCAATGTCCGTGCATCCACCAGGTAATGAGCGTCTGGGCCCCACAAAGGCACCCAGACCATATATCATCATCCCTGTTACAAGAAAAATTGATGATAAAGCAAATGATTTACAGTTGAATTTAATTAGCAGTGATATGGATGCACCTGAAATTATGAATGACGAGAAAAGCTGGAGACATGGTCAGCACGGAATGAATGACAACATAGCACTGTCCACAGCACGCACCCACACACTGAGTGCACACGAGCAAGGGCAAGTGTCAATGGCTGTGAGACCCCAGGCCGAACCGACAGAAAAAAAAGATACCTGTAAAACGAACAGCTCCAGAGAACAGAGAACCAAGCGAGCAACAAGACAGAGATGGCATGACAAAATCCCTCAAGAGAACAGGGGAAGCCACAAAAGAACTCATGGGGAAGACACATGCGGTAGTCAAGTATGTGTTTCCACTCATACTAAGAGCAAAGAAACTACATGAGGAGCTGAGCAAGAAAACTGCAGCAACTGTGATAACGAGCACACCTGCTCCAACACCAGAGATAACGACCGAGCTTACGACACCGCCATGTGTTGGAAGGATGATGAGCCACATGTGGAAGGAGCTCCAGGAGAGAATGCACGAGGGAAGGAGAAGAAACACAAACCTCCCCATAGTACTGCAGGGCAGGAAATGAAACCTGCCCCTCCAAGGATAATACGCAAGAAACTACCTGAACAAAAGAGCAGTACAGACACATTCAGAGACATAGTGTTGGCCAACTACAGAAAAACGTTAAGAATCAAGAGAAGCCCATATGAACGGACAATGAACTAAACGACTACTTGGACAGCACAGCCCATCTTGGAAACAACATATGGTACCAGCACATGAAGGAAGTTGGACGAAGGCAATCAGAAGGAGAATGTTTCGTCTGTGCACTCCTGCCATACAGCATGGGAAAGTCCAAGATCTTTGTGGCTGTAGAAGAAGATGTCCGCACAGCACATTGTATGTCACACGTAGCTATGTGCAACATCAGAGGACAATTCATGGGAAGAGATGCCTCATTGATATGGGCCAACGAAAAGGACTACCCTGATGAAGACGGGTTTGTCCAGGACATCAAAACAAGAAACAGGGCGCACGCCAAGAATCACGTTATTAGATATGAAAACCCTGACGTCAAAGGATCAGGAATAAGGTGGGAAATAAACTCAAGACTGAACGTCCAAGGAAAAACGGCAGAAGAAGCTCAAATATGGAGGAACCGGGGACAAATGCAGATCTGGGGATCAGTAGTTTCCCCCTAACGGATGGGAGGAAGGAGTCGTAATCTGCCGAGCTTGGATGGTCCTTGGAGCCTGCAAGGAAGCAGTAGAAAACTCACAGAGGTTATGTAAACCTCTATGGCCAAAATTGGTAAAGTTATTAACATGGGTCGAAGACAGAGGAGGACCCTTGCAAATAGTGCCACTGGAAAACATGAAACTGTGCTTCAGAAGTAATGGCACAAGGAAAATGGGCGAGAATCAAAACTGCGGGTGAATCTTTGAGGCCCCAGGAATGATGCAAGGAGCCGCAGTCCTAATGGACCATTATTGGGTGTGCCGTTCCAAGGCATACATAAGGCTACCAAAGGACTGGGGAGGCATATGCACACTGGTGAACGTCCACGTTCCTGCACTGGTAATCCCAAAAAAATGAACTGAATCTGGACAGCTTCCCGAAAGCAGATGCTCACCTGAGGAGAAGGAGAGCTGTAGAAGTGGTGTCCAGAATGAAGAGACAGAACTACTTTTCAGCCAAATCGAAGAGGCATTCCATGCGATCCCATACGAACACAGGCTGTTTAGCCTCACCTCGACGGTGTTCACCACAATGCTCTTACCTCACATCCAAATTGGAGTAAATGCCAAGTGGTTGCAGATAACCAGATGGGAGTTATTGCAGACCATCAACACCACTATACAGGATTCAATGCAATCAAGGAGGAACTAAGAGCAGTCCGGCTGATGACTCTTCAGAATAGATACGTGTTGCACATGATCACCGCAATGGATGGAGGTATTTGCGCAAAGATTGGAGAATCATGTTGCACGTTCATACCATCACACGATGAAGAAAATGGGACCCTCACAGAGGCCATAGGCATGCTGACAACCCTGAAGAACCAGATGACCGAAGAAGTTGATGAAATGGATGATGATAGCTGGTTCGGAAATCTATTCTCATGGGTCCAGCAATGGATGGCAGACATATTCAAGTTTCTGGGAGCATTGCTAGCAATGGTGCTGCTAGGATTCTGTGTTATCAAGATAATCATCACACAGTGCCAGAAAACTGCAAAGAAGGCCTCTGGGATGAAAGTAATGATCAATGTCGAGCCAGGGTGGAAGCCCAGGGACCTAACAGATGAGGAGATAAGGAATTTTGTGAAGGCCAGCAAATTTGCAACTGAGGGAACAAAAATTCACTTACCCCAAGAAACGAAGAAGGTATGAAGGCAAATGGATTTACTGCAGTCCAAGTGGACAATGCCAATTGATGACCTGGAACAAAGATAAGCATGTGAAAACATCAGGAAGCTTGAAAGGGGTGATAAAGATATGGACACCAAAAGTGCATACATTCACGCCATCTTGTGTAAATCCAGAAGACGATGAACAAGAGTTCGAGGAATCAAAGAAACTGAATGTAAAGGAGGAAGTAGGACTTGTTGATGAACCGACCAGAGGGGGGAGTGTAGAGGAGGTCCCAGATACGACCTGCAACCCTGCCCCCCATTGCGAGTTGCCAGTAAGGCACACGCCAAGGTATGTGACGTACGAGGAGCAGCTGAACCAACAAAGGGCTGCAATGGGCCCCTGCCCTGTGTACATTAGAAGATCAATGCCTGTAGTAATGCCCATGACCAGGCAACCCTGGGCAGCACGGTACCCAATCAGACAACCGTACCTGCCATTGGTACGAAACAACGAGTATTTACAGACTGTCCATGAGGAAACCCCAAAGGCCTCAATGGAAGGCCAATGGAAATAGACTAAGGGCCTGGGCAGCCCCGAGAACAACCAGAAGTGGCTACTGAAAGCTATGCATGCCAGTATCGACAACTGCAAGGATAATTGTAATGGACGAAGGGGAAAGACACTGTGAAAAACATATGAGAATGGTGCCATGAGACAAGATGGAAGCAACCGCCTTATTGAACGTGTGTACATAAGCATGAAACACAAGATGCTAAATAATCAAGTCTGCTTGCAATGCTTAGTAGACGTTAGAGCGGCAAGTGCCGACTGTATACATCTACCTCAATACAGCACAATGTACACGTGCAACTCCATTTTGTATAAACAGAAGTACTCCCAGGCGGCCAAGGCCTGACTGGCCAAGTTTCATATCCAGGCCCAAGCGGAGGAAAAGAGCGGGATTGAAACTTAACAAAGGATGGCTCATGCCGGGGAAATCGAGGTCAACCAGAGAAGGGGAGGTGAGTATGAGCTCACAAGGCTCCAACTTCAGAACATGTCAGCCCGCCCGTGAAGGTCAAGATAAGAGAGGCCCATGCAGGTGGCCAAGCGCATACAGAATTAAATGCACAAAGGTTGGAAACTGAAGCAGATTCACGGTGGACCAACACGTGACCAGACAGGCGCAAAGATGTACCACCGCCTGATGTCATCCAGAACCAGAAGGTGCCATAAAGTTCCTGATAAGAGACTACAGATCCGAGGCCATACCCAGCCAACTAATTGACACATAGCCCTAAACCACTGATTGATGGAAGGGAGGCAGGGTGAATCTTGGGACACCAGGCACCAGGGTGTCTATTCTGCATGCTGCTAATTAAAGTGGAGATTTATGTTTAGGGGTGTAACTTGCCCAATCACAAGGGACCATGTAATCTAGGGTCCTATAGACATTGTAACCAATGAGACGTTGTACTTGTAGTGACGTCAATCACGTGTGGTGTAGAGGGATGGGCATAGACGCCCACCCGATAAGAGTTATACAATGCATATGCCTTATTTTCATATACAGATATAACACCTATGCTTAAGTTACCTTTCCCAACCAATTATATTGCATGATGATTTTTTATAGAAGTGTACGTCATTGATGATGGAGTTTGCCAATAAAAAAGGCTGTTTGACTGAAGTTCGGGGAAGTCGGGGCGAGACAGGTGTTCGCGATGCTGCTGATATATGTATTATTAAACGGACTTCCCTTTGCCAACTTACTGAGTCCCTAGTATTGATTTGTGCTGGAGTATGTAAGTCCTGCACCCTTTCCTCACACGGTGCAGCTATCTTGTATTACAAGTTTTTGGGGGTTGAGTACTGACCAATGGGCCTGTCAGTAATTTCCTCTCCCAGAGAACAAGAGGGATTGTTGAAGGTATTTCGGACCCATTCCCAAAAAATCCTTGTGCAAAATGCAGAGGGTCTGAAGTATCATCCTTGCATCCACTGGTAGCCAATGAAGGGATTACAGAGCTGGAAAGAAAGGGTCCCGGGGCTTGAGGCCAAGGACAAATCTCGCTGTCCTGTACTGGATTAGTAGTAGAGGGCGGGGTGTGGAGGTAGGTCGAATATTGAAAGAGCCTGTCATGGTACTCCAACCTTGAGTCAACCAGAACTTGAGAGATTGTGAGCATGTAGGTGAGCAGAGCATGTAGGTGAACAATAGGAAAGGCACAGTAACCCTGAGGAGGTGAACAAAGAAGTTAATCTATCTCAAGATACATCAGAAATGTGTGTGGAAAAGGAATGTGTGGAGTCAAAGGTGACCCCGAGGTTGTTGGCCTGGTAGGAGGAGGGCCAAGTGGGGCTGGCCAGAGAGTGAGGGCAAAGGATGCCGAAGGTGTACCGATGAGGAGGATGTCAGTCTTGCTGGCATTTAGACAGAGATCGTTGGCAGTACAACAATTGCGAATGGCAATGAGGCTATCAGAAATAAGGGAGGGAGAAGAGGTGGCCACGGGCAGCCCGGAAATGAGTTGGTTGTCATGAGCATGGCACTGGAAGTCGTAGCAGAATATGAAAATGCAGTAGGCGAGAGCTGGCAGGTGCTGGTTGTAAAGTCAGGCTGAGAGGTCAGACCCGTAGTGAACCCTACAGGTAGAGAGGGAGATTGAAGAAAGGAAGGAGCCAAGTTGCAGCTGGGAGGGTCACACATGGCAAACACACATGTCATTGAGTAACACGCATCAATACTCACCAGACGATGCATCATAATCCATCCTCTCTCCCACTCCACAGATTTTTTCTTCCGGGATGAACTCTGAAGCGATCTCCTCATGCCGAGTGAGTTCATCCTCCTTTAGTGGTGGCCCACCACCAGTCACCAGAGACATGGAATAATTGGAGGCATGCTTTTGTTTTGCACTGCGTCTGAGGTCATTCCAACGCTTGTAGCAGTCCTGAACCGTGCGCACCTGGAATCCCATGGCTGTCACACCATCTGCAACATGCTGCCAGTGGACCCAACACTGGTGATGTGTTGTATGGCACTGTGGGCCCACAAGCATATCGCGTTGGTGTTCCAACATGTAGTCCACAAGGAAGTCCAGTTCCTGCTTGCCGAAAGGCTTCTTCCTTGACGTGCCGGAGGCCGGAGCCGTGTCTGGGGTCCCAGCCACTTGCGCAGGAGCACGCTTCCTCCTTTTGGCTGGTGGTACTGACCCCAAGTGGCCTTGGGGCCCTGATCAGTGGGGGAAGTGGCGCTGGTGGACTGGACCAAGGCAGTGGGTGTTGGTATGAGGACAGAAGGTCTGGCTTGGGTCTGACTCTCTGCCGGGGTGGTGTTGGCTGCATCTGCACATGCAGTTACCACCACCCGGCTGCTTGGGGCAGCAGATGTCATAACTGCCCAAAATACGTGTGCCCCAGTCTCAGCTACACTGGACCCACGTGACCTGCACCTCCGGACAAGATGGAAATCTCCTGGGAGTCCTCGACGCGCAACGCAACATGCGCTGCCTGACTCAGAGCCTGGGTGGTGGTGCCCACAGCTGCACCTGCAGCTACCACCACTGGTGGGCCCGTGACAGCAGATGTACATTGATGTTGGGTCATATGGGTGCTAGGTTGTGATGCAACAGTTGCATCACCAGGAGCCACAGGGGGTGGTGGCATGTCTGCACCAGCACGTGGCTGGGCATCTCGCCCCAGTGGGGCACCCCTGCCTCTTCCCCCTCTGTAGCCACCCTGGCCACCCTGGACTACCTGTTCTCGGTGCCCACTCCCAGCCCTGGGAGTATGCCCAACTTTGACGCCCTTAGCCTTTGGTGGCCTCCCAACCATGGCACAGATGGAAAATAGCCGAGGGGAGGTGCACTCAACAATTGTCCTGGGCAACTGGCTAGAAGGGGGCAGGGTACTGGATGGAATAGGTACCCCGTGCTCCTGCAAGGCTGTCTCTGACCCCTGGGGAAAAATGACGGGTCACGCAATGCTCAGGCCCCCAAAAAATCAAAAATTAAATAAATAAATAAAAATAATTGACAAGATATAAAAACAATAAATTGTAATTTTACAAAAGAAAAATGTGCACGCGACCCCGGTAGCCCACGTACATGGATTTAACCTCCAGCAGTACGTTGTGGCACGCAGGGACACAAAAAACACATAAGCATGGAACAAGCGCACTACTATGACCTCGAAAACAGTACGCGATGCACAGGGGAACCACAGTGGGAAAAATATCGTGTGCGACTCACCGCCTGCCTTGCGTGGAAAAAAAAAAGAAAAACACACGCGCTTGTGTGCGCAGGCAACACCACGCCAAAAGAAGAGGTACGAACTTCAAACGCTGTGAAATAATCGCGTGTGATTCCAGAAGAGTAAACACACGCGTCGGTCTCCATGAACAGCACGTACAGTGGACCTCACCTTTAACCCGTGCTGAAGGCAACACCTGTGCGCGTAACATCACTGGGGTGCTTATGCACTAAGGCCCTTTCCTCGAATTACACACATTCACACACAGATGTTCTGTTTTTGCACGTGCGGATGCACCCGTGCCGAGAGAAATGCCTGCATGTGTTAAGTCACATACGCGCTTATGCGCTAAGGGTCTTTCCTCGAATTACATGCTGACGTGCTGTTTTTTCACATGCAAAATCACTCCGTATCAAGCTGGCCACGTGACATCACATGGAAGACCACGCTCCTACCCATAAGGCCATTTTCCTGCCCCCCAGAGCCCTGAGCCAACTCCCACCAGCCATCTGCTGCTGCCTGCCTGCCTGCTGGCCATGTGCCCTGCTATTTGGTGCCTGCACGTCAGCCATCTACAGGGGTCCAGTTGCTGTGACCACCCCTGCTGGAACAGAAGACTCCCGACAGCAGTTGCATCGCTCCACAGCCCAGCACCAGGACCCAGTTGCCCACCCACACCTGCCTCGGGGGTTGCCATGTCGGGGGAAACACCATCAGAGACCACTGGCAACTCCCAGCCAGAGAGGCAGAGGACTGCCAGCTTCACAGCAGGAGAGGTTGGCATCCTGGTGGGGCAAGTCCTGGTGCATTATGATGCCCTCTTCGGAAGAACACTTGCCGACACGGATGGACGGAGAAGGATCTGGATGGACATTTTGGTTGCCATCAAAACGGAGGGGATGGCAACCCGTGACCTACCACACATCCATAAGCGCTGGGAGGACTTCAGGTCCAGGATCTGCAGGAAGGCCCGGCACCTCTTGGACGCAGCGAATGCAAAGGGGTGCCGGGTCCGCCTTACCAACGACCAGATGAGGGTCCTGGAACGCAAGCGCCCAGCACTTCACCTCCAGGTCCTTTAGAGGCAGACCCGTCCGGAGTCGAGCGGTAAGTGTCCATGTGTACTGATTGGACGCAGTGCATGTTGAGGTGTGCCAGGAGTGTGCAGCTTGGACATATGTCTGGAAAGGCTCATGTATGGATGTGTATGTGCAGGGACATGAGCATGCCGCATGTGAGTCCAGTCAAGTGTGAAACACATCAATGGTGTATGTGTTCCAAAGCATGATGCACAAATGCATGTGGAGACACACACATGTTAGCATTTCTGTGTATGTACTATGCCATGGTTGGGGTGTGACACATGGATGCTGGTTCCACCTTCATGTACGTGCACGGTGTACATGTGCGTGTGTGTGTGTGTTTGACATGTGTGCAATTGTGATACACCATGGATGCATGTGACACAGACATGTAGGGAGCCCACTGGCAGATGTGACATAGTTGCCAGTGATTACACTGTGACAGGTGGTGGAGATGTACAGATGCATGTCTGTCTGGTGACGTGTGTGCATGGGTTTGGCACTCCCCGTCTTGCTTGTGGCGTCAGGCTGAACTTCGGATATTCATGCTGTTGTGTGTGCATGGATGCTGCTGCCTAATGCACCATTCCTGTTAATTTGTGCATGTGTGTGGGTTCAAATGATATGTGTGTTGGAGAGTGTGATGCCATCTGTGAAGTTTGACACTGCCACTCATGTGCAACTGTCATGTGTGTATACAACCATTGTAGAGTGCCCTGATGCCTGTGTTCTGTCTCTCCCTGTCTGCTGCTTCTACTGATGAAGAGGGCAGAGATGTGCTGTGGAGCACAGCAGCAGGGATCCCACCGCCAGCTGGAGACGCAAGGCCCAGTTCCCCTCCCAGGTAGTCATCTCTTCGAGGAGTGAGGGGTCTGGTGTCGCGTCCATGGCAGCAGCTGCCAAGGGAAGGTCTAAGAAGCGGCGTTTGGAGGTGGGCTCCTCAGCAACAGTAGGGACAGCTGAGCCCCCACAGGGGCCTATGGAGGAAGATGGCACGGAGTCATCCAGGTTGGTGGGGGGTTCAGTTGAGGAGGAGGCTGGGGAAGGCCCACGCATGGGGCCTGGAAGAGGGGGATTCCACTGGTGCTAGTGGTGCAGTCCAGGGGCAGGGACAGGAGGCAGCACAGGCCGCCGCGGAGGTGCCTGTGTGTAATCCTGTCCCCGATCCTGTGACTGCATCATTCGGCACCAGCAGGGATGCCTCCGCCCAGACCCGTTTTCAGGGAGGGGATGCGCATACAACAACTGGCCTTCCTCTCCCTGCGGACGTTGCAATCCGTGACCGTATTGAGCCTGTCCTAGCTGGGGTGGCGTTGCACTAACGTGGGATTTGGGATGACGTGCAGGGTTCTTGTCTGGACAATGCACATCATTTCGGATCCCTTTTTGGCCGCGTCAACCTACTAGGACAGGTCGTCGGCACTGGGTTCATCCGTGTGCTGGAACTTCTTGCGACCCCCTACTCAACTGAACCCCCCATGCGCCAGTCGTCCTGCGTGCCATCTTCCCACCCAAGTATCACCTGGGCCCCCTGTGGAGCTGCCCCTGTGCTAGCGGCTAGGCTGGTGGAGGACACATCCCTGCCACAGTCGGGAGTCGGAGGTCCAGCAGGAGTGGCCACTCCACCAACTGGACCCCAGCAACAGGAGGACTTGCAGGCATCAAAAGGCCGGGCACGTGCAGGGCAGCAGCAGGCTCAGGGTCGGAGCGATCATGGCTCGGGGCCATCAACATCCCAGGGGCAGGCATCGCCTTCGGGCAGGAGGACCCAGGATTGGGAGTGTCTTCCATGTGGCAGCGGTTGGGCCAGCAGATAGATGCGTAGCGGCAACGGGCAGAGGAGGCACGGCTCACAACGGTAAGGCTGGAGAACTCCATGTGCCGGGTGTTGAGGCAGGTTGAGTGCCTCGAGGCAACTCGCAGGGAGTTGGAGGAGGCCATGGCTGCATCCCTGCGAGACCTCGAGGCGAGGGAAGAGGCCCGCCTCTGGATCATCGATGTTGAGTTCGATGATGCCCTGGCCAGGAACATCAAAGAGTGAGCTGTTGGACTTGACCGCTGCCTTTGTACATAGTTCTTTAGGCTTAGGTTTCATTTGTTTTATATTTTTTTTGAAGGTCATGGACTTAGCTCCACTTTATGTATAGGATTTTTGGTAGGTTTCCTTTTGTTTGGGGATCATGGACCCTTCGGACTTGCAGTGTAAATAGTTCCAGACTTGTACATACTTTCGTTATTTCAACATCCCATGGATCAATGGTTTTTTGTGCTTTTTTTAAAATTTCTTTATATGGACTTTGGCGATGGACCACTTTTCAGTTTTCATGTCGTGGATTTTTGTTTTTCATTGGATTTTACTATTTGTTTGG
Source organism: Ambystoma mexicanum (assembly GCF_040938575.1). Classification (NCBI taxonomy): domain Eukaryota; kingdom Metazoa; phylum Chordata; class Amphibia; order Caudata; family Ambystomatidae; genus Ambystoma; species Ambystoma mexicanum. Next base: position 164,447,166 of record NC_090935.1, on the reverse strand, counting down.
TATTGCTTTCATTATTTCTTAATTTGCAAGTGTGATATTCATTATGTATTTTATTATGTTTTTAATACATTTCATATATCTTCATTATTGGCGTTGTGTACTCTCATTGGTGTTGTGCATGTCTCTATGAGCATTGCCTCAGTCATGTGTTGCCACTGTGTGGCTCTGTTGTACATTTATGCATGGCCATGCTGGTTCTTTTAAGACTCTCATGGCATGGGTAATTTGGGAGTGGGTACAGTGGATGGTTGCATGCTTGTACTGGGGAGCGGGGGGGATTTGGGTTGGCATTAGGACCATGGGTCTGTTTTGTTATGACATGGTGCTTGGTGGGCCATGTGTCGGGGCCTGCTGGCAGGTCCCCTTTCAATGGGGGCTGGGGGATGGGGACATGAGTCGGGGCCTGCTGGCAGGTGCCCTTTCAATGGGGGATGGGTGGGGGACATGAGTCAGGGCCTGCTGGCAGGTGCCCGTCAATGGGCGGCGGGGGACATGAGTCGGGGCCTGCTGGCAGGTGCCCTTTAAATGGGGTCTGGGGATCGGGGACTTGAGTCAGGCCTCCCAAGTGCATGGTGACATGTGGACTGCCTGTGGGGCATGCCCAGGGGTGATGGGCTGCCTGTGAGGCATGCCCAGGGATGAAGGGCTGCCTGTGGGGCATGGCCAGGGGTGAAGGGCTGCCTGTGGGCCATGCCCAGGGGTGATGGGCTGCCTGCGGGCCATGGGGAGGGCCACACCCGGGAGGTGTAAATCGCGTGTAAAACTCCCCACGCACCCTTTGCAATATGCGTACCCCACTTGCGCCAGCGAAATTGCGTGGAAAACTCCCTGCACACCCCTCGGAATACGCGTACCCCGCTCGCGCCAGCGAAATCACCTTTAGAACTCCCCACGCACCCCTCTGATTATGCGTATCCCGCTAGCGCCAGCAAAATCGCGTGTAAAACTCCCCGCGGAAACCTTGGAATACGCGTACCCCGCTAGCGCCAGCGAAACCGCATGTAAAACTCACGGCGCACCCCTCAGAATATGTGTTACCCCCGTCCCGCCAGCAAAATCACGTGTAAAACTCCTTGCGCACCCCTCGGAATACGCTACCCCGCTAGCGCCAGTGAAATAGCGTGTAAAACTCCCTGCGCACCCCCAGTATACACGCAAGCAGACCATCCACCCTCCACATGACCGAAGGCTGCCCGTCACACCTGGGCATGCCCCGCAGGCAACCCATCCACCCTGACACGCCCTGCAGGCACCCCGTCACCCCTGGGCATGACCCGCAGGCAGCCCATCACCCCTGGGCATGCCCTGCAGGCAGCCCTTCACACCTGGGCCTGCCCCGCAGGCAGCCCATCCACCCTGACCATGCCCTGCAGGCAGCCCATCACCCCTGGGCATGCCCCGCAGGCAGTCCATCCACCCTGGCCATGCCCCATGCAGTCCATCCACCCTGACCATGCCCCGCAGGCAGCCCTTCACCCCTGGGCATGTCCCGCAGGCAGCCCATCCACCCTGACCATGCCCTGCAGGCAGCCCTTCACCCCTGGGCATGCTCCACAGGCAGCCCACACCACAGGGGGGACTTTTTCCACACAATTTTACTGGCGCGAGCAGGGTACGCGTACTCCAAGGAGTGCACGGGAGGTTTCCACGCGATTTTGCTGGCGCAAGAGGTGTACGCGTATTCCAAGGGGTGCGCAGGGAGTTTTCCACATGATCTCGCTGGCGCGAGTGGGGTACACGTATTCTGAGGGGTGCGTGGGGTGTTTGGCACGCGATTTCGCTGGCGCAAGCGGGGTACGCGTATTCCGAGGGGTGCACAGGGAGTTTTCCACGTGATTTCGCTGGCAGGAGTGAGGTACGTGTATTCTGAGGGGTGCGCAGGGTGTTTTCCACGCGATTACGCTGGCGCGAGTGAGGTATGTGTATTCCGAGGGGTGCGCAGGGAGTTTTCCACGCGATTTTGCTGGCGCGAGCGGGGTACGCATATTCCGAGGGGTGCGCAGGGAGTTTTCCACGCGATTTCGCTGGCACGAGCGGGGTGCATTTTCCGAGGGGTGCGCAGGGTGTTTTCCTTGCAATTCCACTGGCGCGTTAGGGCAGTGTGGCGTTTTTAGCGCATTTTCGTGGTTGGGGGGCTGTATGCTGGTCCACTGGCCTTTGCGCCATGTAATGGATTTGTGCAATGTTTTTGGTGCATGGTGCGGGGTTGGGGCCTTAACTGGCGCTGCTGCAGGGTCGCTGCGCCACTCTGCGCCACGGCTGATTATGGATGTTGCATCCATGAATACGCTGTGCGTCAAAATGGGTTTAGGCGCACGCGGCTGGCACAGACTGGCACACGCTACCACTGTGCGCAAGCCGCGTGCGCTACTTCTGCGCTAATTTCTATGAATTACCCCCTCAGTCTTTTTACTTTTTTCTAGGGAATTTGAATCTTTAAAAACTTTGCGGCTACATTGCCATGTATCGAACTTTTTGCATCATTTGTACTTCAATAGATTTGTTTATAATTCAAATGTTATCCTAATTTGATTTTTTTTCTAGGCTGTGGTTTGGAAAACAGACATCGGTTGTTAGATATTGGGATATATTCAATTTGAAAAATGTGCAATTTAGTAATATAATGTTAGGATTCTATTGTGGTGTTGGCATTGGATGAAGAAAGGGTTTGTAACTCGTATAATTGATGAACTGTCTGATTGGTTTTCTTTTTAATAATGTATTAATATGGTATGTTGCATGTCTGTGCAATGGTTATTGTTAAACTATGCACATAATAAATAAATAAATGAACATTTCAGAGTACGTCAGCTTTCTTCTGGCAGATCAGACACTAGTGTGCCTCCCATGCAGCGAGTCTCCTGCAGGAGGCCCTTTGTAATCCCTCTTGGAGTTTTGGGATGCCTTTTTACAAATTGGCTTGCAACTACACTGTTTCGTTTTCCCTTGTTCTCCTCAATTAATTTTTGTTGGGTTTAGCATGCTTTGTTTTGTGTTGAATGGTATGTGAGGGCACGGGCCGGTCTGTGTGCTAACCAGGGTACTCTGTATGCAGTAAGTACATTAAGTACATTAAGAAAGGTTAATATATACAATGAATGTGCTTTGAAGACTCATTGGGCTAGGTCAGCCGTTACTTGCTTGCAGAGGATTAATTCCTGATAGCATATTTTGTTCCTGGTATGGGAGGACTTCAGCATGTATGAAGAATACTCTTGGTGTGTCCAGCATACAGGGGCTCATTTAATCATGCACACGTATGAGCTTTTGATCACTATGCCTGCTTTGGACATCAATGCAATAGACACCCAAAGTGATCTTAAAGCAGAGGTGCATGATAACTTTGGAAAAACAAGCACAAGCAGTGGCCTGACTCTATGTTTGGAACAGACATTGGTTGATTTCCGAGAAAACAAGCTCAATCAGAAGTGTTCCTGGTGGTGGTATTGCAGTTTCAGAACACAACACTGAAGGTGTGTGTAGAAAGGGATGGTGTATGATCAGTAGTTGTGGAAGCACATTCACTGTGACTGTGTGATCTGCCTGATGCAGATGCTCAGGGTGTGTGGGCATGCATCATCCACTGTAGAATATGACAGGCACGTCTATTAAAGCATGGGTCTGCAACCTTTGGCTCTCCAGATGTTTTGGACTATAACTCTCATCAGCCCTAGCAGCATAGTCAATGACGAGGGATCATGGGAGCTGTAGTTCAGAACATCTAGAGAGCCACAGGTTGCAGACCTATATTAAAGTAAATGGATCAGGGGGTCCAGCTCTTTGAGAGCATCTGGACATCCAACAGACACAGTGAAATTATTATTTTAGAAGACTGAAATTGGCTCAAGAAAAATGAGGACAAGAGAGTATCTTTGCATTTACTGTTAACAAAGATGCAAGCTAGCTGTACCTGTAGGTCAGGGGTCTAATATTGATTCTGATTTGCAGAAGGAATTGCTGGATCATTATAGAGGCAAATATTATAATTTACCCTTTGGGAGGCGATAATAATAAGGTTAGCATTGGAATTGCAGTTCCTATCATAATTTGTAACACAAGCAAGAGAATTTCATATCTTGAATCTGAAACGATCCGTCTCATCGAACCAGTTGCCGTAGTTATAGAAACAGAAATTAAGTTGTTTCAGAAACCTGGGGATGTGTGCTCCTCTGTAGCTGAAAGGTCATGCTTGCAAAAAAAAATAGGAATAGCTAGCTTCAGTTTTCAGACGATTCTTGGGCATTGTAAGGGATTTCAATCAGGCACACATCCAGGTCTCGCCAAGCATGGAGCGTGCAATGAAACCCTTATCTATTTTTGTCTATAAGTTCAATATTCTGAATGACATACCACTCATATCACGCCCATCTCAAAATATGCCCCAGGTCACACTGAACCAGATGGTGTTTAGGGTTATAGTTCCCCCTGCAAAGTTGTGTTTGCATACAAATGAACAATCCTACACCAATGTGAGTAACCAGCAGGTATTCAGGAAGGAAAGACAGGCAATCTTCCCTCCCCAAACAAGAGAGGAAACCCGTTTTGGCAAATGACACTTTTAAACTGACAGTTGAGAATGGCTTTGTAAAATAAGGCAAAAAGGGTGCAAAAATGCTTAAATGGAGAAAAGTTCTAAGTAAAGCAACACTAAACAAGTCCTAACACACATGAGCTATAATATAAACAACAGTACACACTTTAGATCACAATGGGATAGAAGAAGCACTTTGAAATGTGCAAAAGACACATGTAACTTTGGCAAAATTGCAAATTCGCTGCAAACTTTTACTATGCGATATAGGTGAAAAACGGGTCAAATACACTGTTCCGGTCTTTAGATGTGGATGTAGCTAAGGGTCTTAGGTATCAGTGAGAGTTGGAATTTTATTTCTATCTTTAGAAATTAAATTGGTTTACGAGGTTTTAGTGAGAGGCGTTTTTGCAAAATAGGCGCGAAAATGGAAACAGAAATTCGATTTTAAAAATAACAGATAGGTTTTCTTATACTATATTAAGGACTATGAAAAAGAGAATGCCACACACGAAACTTCACAGCTACATGGCCAGCGCAACCAGTCCGTGGTGGATACTCAATTTCTGGGATTTACTTTAGATACTCAAAATCACTAAGGAATTATGGTTCTGTAACGCAGATGAGAGAAAAGTCAGCGCAAGAAGGATTCTAACAATACTAGGGTTCTGAATTTAAAGATGGGGTGGGTTGAGATTGGGATAATAGAATGCAGATGTACTATGGGTCACTGTTCTTCCTATTATACTTACAGTCCATTGAAATTAAATTGGACGTCAGCTCTGGTAATAGGGTGGATCATGTCTACCAGCAGCAGGGCACCTCTGGAGGGATTTGGATCAGCAGTGCGGTTCTGGTTAATTATGGACTGTGCCTCAGGATGGGCCCTTCTGGTTACTGGACACGGTAGATGACAGGATGCAAGTTTCAGCAGGCAAGCCTTAATGGTAGCAAGCCAAACTGAATTATTCTTTTAAGTTCTGAAGGTTTACAATTGGGTCAAGCTAACAATAGTTCAGCAATGCTAAGTCTGGATTCTGCAAAGAAATCTGTACATTCAAGGAATTCTGGAGTCAGCTACAAGATGAAGAGTTCTGGAATAAGGGGCTGCGCGTAAATCTGGAGGGGTTCTGGAAGCAGTGTGTCTTATGTGTAGTGAAACTCCTATATTTATACATTACAAAGTTTATGGCATGGGCAGAACTTCAAAACACACCCCCATGTCTGTGAGTGGCTAGAGGCATGTGTTTTGTCCTGGTTGCTGGTCTGAACAGAGCTGTCATTTTATGACATGATTTAGGAACTCCCACATTGATTTTTACCAAAACATAACTTTTGCACACATGTACATTTCTAACATTATGTACCCTAATAAAATTGGACACATATATTCTATATTCGATTGTCTACATTCACGCCCCATCTTTGTGCGAGCTGTTTTTCTCATTCTACGGATTTTAATCAGTTTTCACCATAACGGTTTGGATTAATCATTTCTAACTTGGTACATCTCTGGGCGCTTCATCAGTGGATCATGCACATACAATCTTCAGTTTGCAACAGTAATAGTTTTACCACAGTCAGTGTTTTCGTATATCTTTGGTTCCTTATGTAGTAAGAACGCATACCAAATCTTCAACTGTCTAGCATGAGTTCAGATTTATACGTTTGTATTTTTCGCACTCTATTCATTTTGGCTGCCATGTTAAATGTCAAAGTTCTGAGGCAAAAATAAGCAATTTCCATTCAAAATCCAGGCCAGGTTTTCTTTTCTTACATCCAAAGTGAGCAAATGGCCAGTCCTTTGAAGTTCACTGAGAAACCTCCTCCACATCCTTTCTCCTCCTTTAGGAGGATGGGTGTCCAAGCCTTCCTTTGTCCTTGGGTCAGCCAGAAGACGACTGCCTGAGGCTTTCTTTGTTTTCATTATGCTGGAACCATTAAGCAGCCATTAGCATTCCTGTTTTCAAGGAAGTGTCAAGCCGAGATGCCAACTTTCCCAGGCCAGGCTGTCAGATGAGAATTAAATAGTGGATTAACTCCAGACTGGGTTACTGTTTAGATGACAAAGCAAGATTCACAATAAAGTCTTATCTTCAACACATATAAAAATAAGCACAGTTTATAGGGGATTTGGACATTTTAAAAGAATTAGCCCTTCACAAACATGCTTTAAATAGGTGGATTTTGCAATTTTAATCAGGGAACAGAAACTCTTTTAAACTGGGTTTGACAGCTAATTTCTGATGCAGCTGTCAGGCAGGGAGGCCTGGATTCCTCTGACTGCCTGGAGAATCCATGATTTCAGCACACCTTCCTTTCCATAATTCTCTGGGAAAATGACTGAATTTTTAAGCGCATTATGCCCTTCTGTGGCCTTGTTTCAGGTGACAGATGACAGGTGACAGCAGTAATTTATGTTTTTACATCAACTTTGCCTGTGTGTGTGTCAGGGTGTGCATCTCTTGTGTGGTTTATGAACCATGCGCAATTTTTCAGATTTTAGTGCGCACGGCGGTTATCGCCTATTTTTTTGGCAGTTTTCGTTCCCCATTGCCAAAGGGTTGCAATGTGGCACATTGGCGTGGATAAAAATATTCCACAGCATCATCATATCGATGAAAGGTACCGGCGCTCAGCTGGAGAAGGCTTCCTTGGTCCAAGTTCAAGTGCATCGCATCGAGGCTGCCCTGGTGGAATGGAAGGCACCCGTGAGCTCAACTCGTGGATGCACCGGCACTGTTATGAACGGTGCTGGTTCATCCATGCTCCCCATTCCCATTCAGCCCTATAGGGCGGGATGGGGAGTGTGTTCACACCAGCACCCGCGAATGGGAAATTTCCGTTCCGCCAAACTCGGAATGGACTGATAATTGCCCATTTCAAGGGTGTCGGAAGCGAGTTTGGCAGTAGCCGTGGCTGTTTCACAGGCACGGCTACCGCCATACACCTAATGAGGCCCATTGTATATGTCTCAGGTCTTTCACAGATCAGTAAACACAGTCACAAAAAACAACTGTTGAAAAATAATTGTGCCCTAATTGTTAATCAATTACAGTTTTTTCACTCTGCTCGCACTTGAGCGCTTTTCACCAAAAGTGTGATGCTCGTGCGTAAACCTGCACACTTTAAAAATCAACAAAATGTCATCACATACAATGTTTACAACCAAAACCGTTAACACATCTGTGTTTTAGCCCAAAAGTCTATTAGGTCTATCCTGCTGGATGTAGGAGAGCCTCCTTTGTTTTTATCGGGCCTTTATCAGGACTTTCCAAACTACTGCAACCGCTTTTTTGTTTTCTAAACAGCTGTGTGTTTCAAATTTACAAGTACCCTTTCACTTCAAAAATCCAAATGCTCGGAAACCTCTAAATGGCATCACTTCTGCCATTAATCCAATTAAGTTTGATTGATTTTCGAAATGCTGTTCTTCCAATATTTGTAGCCAGACATTTAAGTAATGTTCTTGATATTAAACACCTCTGTGTGTGCGCCACCACCTAAATACTCTCTCCTCTCTCTTTGTGGATAGGTGTGCACAACGAAACTCCCTTGATGGGTGGACAAAGATTTTATACTCCACTCTATCTTTAGTGTTGTGGTCCTCGCTACATGAGGAAACGGGTGTCCAGTTGCTGGATGCAGGCGTGGAAACACTCACATCCAGCAACAGGACGCCAATCTCCTCATGTAGTGAAGTGTGGGACTACGTCACTGGGCCTCACAGATATTGTGTCTTCTGTTTCATGCAAGAGGTAAGATTCCAATGCAATCAATGCATATTTTATTTCTGAAAAATCAATGTTTCCATGAAAGTAAAACAAATTAATAACACCATTCATGTATATAAAACATTATTGATATGTAACTAAAACATGTAATCACACAAGTTGTGACAAATACCCGGAGATCGTCACTGCTTTTGATGGTGGAACCCCTTCCCATGTAGCTAGGGAGGTGAGGCTGCTACCTGAGAGTGCTCCTGGGGGTGGTATTCAGAGGGAGGATCTCATGGGGAGGGAAAACCCCAGAGAGTGGGAGGACAACCCAGCAGAATGTGGTACCCCTTTGATCCCTCCACCTCTCCTTATCAACCTTCCCTTACCACACTATCAAGTGGGAGGGGTTAGAAATGTGAGGCGGACAACTTTGTGAAGGTTTTTCAAAAGATGCCATTTTATTAACTCAAAAGGTAGGATAAATGCCTCACCATCCCTGCCCTGATGAGGATTTGCCTGCCTAAAATAAACTAAGGAAAACACTAACCAAAAAAGTTCAAAAGCAACAATTATAACAGTGAAATTCACAATATGATAACTGTCTCTCCCTGTAATCTGGTTGAAATCCCCTTTCCCAGATTCAAGTAAGAGTCTGTCCAACAGTCCCAAAAGAATAAGGAAATCCTGTCTTGTAGCAAAGTTCCAATGCAGTTCTTTTGATTTCCATTTAGCAACAAAACACTCCAACAATTCTGGATTGTTCAACAAGTTTTCTTTCTCTTCTGTGTTATGAAAAAACAACCTTCTTTGCATAACTCAAGAACATTTCATTAGAACTGATATACATTGTCATGGTCAGGATTATTCTGCAACCACATATATGTTTAAATTCACTTCTGCTGCAGTTTATACAACACTTTCTTCAGCAATGAAAGTTTGTCAGGATGATTCAATACTACTTCATAGCACATATCAACTTTCACTGGGTTTACTTCCATGCCAGGCCTACTACTTCAGATTTCCCTTTTTGGGTATACTGCCCTTCCCGAACAGAGTAAAGTGTTACCACGACCCCTGACCTGGTGTACCTCTATGCCAGGCAGAATAATATGAACAAGTGCTACTGAGGCTAAGATCTCTGCAGGTTAGGCTCCACTCCTTCTGAATATCCTTTACCAGAAGGGCAGCCTTCTTGCTATTCTTGTTCCCCACTTCTTCATGAACCAGATACTGAAAATAGTATGGTCTCACTCTCTCTCTTCTTTGGCAATATGAGTTTTTACCAGCTTCATGTATGCACTACTTTAACCATGGGCAACAATCTTTACAAACTTCTGGATTTTTATTTGTCCCCTCTTGACTTTGGCAATGTGTGTTCATTTTAAATTGCCTTGTTCTAACTTTCTTTTGGCTTGGGCAATGGTAGTTTGTATTGGGTTCTAAAATTACTGTCACCTCTTGTTGCTGGCTTTTAAACAAACCTCCATGCTTAAAATCACAGTCAGTTTGTCTTACAAAATAATGCTTTCCGTTAGTTCAGTATTCAAAATTGCCTTCTTTCGTGGTTTTCCCTCTACGTGTTTGCTTTCTGTTGTTAAAGTACCTGTCCTGAGCAGCAGAGCGATCACAATATTTTAGTGAACTGACCGGGTAGGGCTTGCACGTCCATTCCCCTCGCTGATCCCAGGTCCTCCACCTCTGCTACTCCTCATGGTCAGAGAATCTGTTACCTCATGTTACCTCTGACCTCATGGTCAGAGAATAGTCTGTCGCTACCCGCACCACTTGCACACAGAGCTTCCTCTGCCCCAAAGGCTCTCCGGTGCTCATCTGCACCAAAGACATTCTTGTTGTGGGTGAAACGTTTCAAACTGTTGCTTCCAGAGGCCAAGCTTCCCTCTCAAATGCTTCCCGCTGCACAACCTCTGAAATTAAGGCTTCTGGAGGTGAAGATCCTCTCAGAACCAGCTACTGCTCGACACTCAACAGAAGTCTCAGCGTCTTCTTTCTCCTCCAGTCCCTGCTTCTGCTGCAACGTGGAGAGTTCACAACTCCTCTACCTATGACTACTGCTATGTTCCTTCTTGTTACTAATGGCCTGCACCTGAGGGGGCCTTTTATGCCTCCCAGTCTCCCTCAGGTGTGGGTAGTTTATATTAACAAGCTACACTTTGCAGTTGTGTTCCTCTGTAGCCCTCTTCTTTGTCCCAATACCTTGTCCCAGTACCTTGGGATTATGAGACTTGGAGTCCATAATGCAAAAATCAAGTTTTCTGAACTTTTTCTATTTTGCAATAGGCCATTAGAAGGTTGGGGTATCGGGGGAAGTTGGACAAGGGGTTTCCCATTCCTCCTGACCTGCTTCCTCCCTCATGTGATCCTCCTGCAGAACACCACCCCCTGGGTCAGGATCAGAAAGCATCTGCCTTTCCATAGCCGCATGAGAAGGGTCCCAAGCCGGATATTCTGGCAAAATCATCTCTGATTCATCAGCCTAGTGCCCCCATGTATTTTTGCTGTCTATCCCAAGTAGGGCCTCTGGGACGAGGAAGAGGCCTAGAGTAATGAGGATCATTGTAGTGAACCAACGCACCCGCTCTAGTCTCTTTAATGATCTGATTGGCCAGCTGTCATTCGAAACAAGAGAGGGAAAAGAACGATGGCGTCTTCATCTTGGCATAGACCGGGAGCTCAGCAGGCTATGTGCAGAAGGGCAGATGGTGTCCGAATGTGAAGCGCTCTCGCAAGATTTCTGAGCAGCAATCAGCATACCTTAGAGGAGAAGTTCCACTCACCGGTGACCGAGGGTGTTGGGGCGCAGAGAAACCAATGCCAAACTGCTGAAGAGACCTGCCGAAGACAGGGGAACATCCCGGTGAGTCATAGAAGCCATTGCAGATCCTGGGAGACCTGCGAACAACCAAAGGGCGATAGCCAAGACCCTGCAGGTGCTAGGATGGCTAAGCGCAGGGTTGGAGAGACCCAGCGGGTGCATGAGGCCCTAGGAAAAGAATGGTGTGGTTCTTCAACGAGACAGAGCAACAAGATTGGAAAGGGGTCTGGGACGCATACTGGGGAAATATATCCCGAACAGCAGTAGAGTATTACAGACTTTGTACGTACGAGTGGGACACATAGACCTTGGCAGGAGAGTAAACCAAGACTGTAGGTCAAAGTGAAGAGAGATAAAGAGAACTGTAAGAGTGAAAGCATTCAGTACCCCATTTGGCGGGAGAGTAAACCAAGCAGGTACTGAGAACAAGGGTCTGGGACCCGCAAAATTAAGCTTGGGAAAGGCACCCAGGCTACTCTTCTTCGCCGCAGTACCTGGAAATCGGGTCTGCTCACAAGGGTCTGGGACTCTCGTCATTGCTTGGAAAGGGTATCCAGGCTGTTCTTATTTGACACTAAACTGAGAGCCAGGTGGGCTCAACAGGGTCTAGGACACATTTCTTTTCAACCAAGAGAAGAGAGACATTTTATGAACCCTGAAGAGACTAAAAGTGGAGGAAAACAACCCTTTTGAACTTTAGGGAACTTTATTTGTTTGGAGCACCTTCTTTCGTTTGAATATTGATGGAGAATTAGATAAAGAAAAGAGCTGCCAATGACCAGCCCAGAGACATTTTCCCTTTTCACCTTATATTAAGTTCAGGTTTTTTGATAAGTTAGGATTTGGACCCATGATGTTGAAATTTACTTTGGACATCCTGACACAGTTACATTAGCTAATTTTGTTGAGGCACAGAAAACCCTTTTAGAGATAGGGCTAGTTAGGATTTCCAACAAAAACCCAATTTTTCTATTAATAAAAGTCTGTGCCAATCAAAATACTACCTTTTTGTCTTACACCTACACCCGCACAAAGTATAAAGCACAACTGACTGATAAAAAAGTGAACAAAAATGTATTGCACCAATTAAAAAGTGGCCAACTGAAAAACACAACAGAGGCTCATTCACTGATAGTAGAAAGGTGAGTGCATGGCGACGCGATCCAAAACCATATTATTTTCAAGACCGCTATGAACGCATGTCGTCGAATTGTGGTGTATTTTAGACAGAATACCAAAGTGCAACAAATCTTTTGCAACAGTTTAATTGCAAGTGCATAACACTGTGTCTATAAAACCATCTATCCAAATGGCATTATATAAGCTGTAATTTGGTCTTAATTACACATGACATCAAATGTTTTATCCAATTTAGATAAGGTTCAAGCCTAAGGTATATTTTAGCAGGGAATAGCAGCTTGTTGTACATGTTTCCAAGCATAACTCTTCTCTGGAAGTCTATTGAAGAAGCAATAATTTCCCTCTAATTAAAGACTTTTAGATTCTTGGTATCAGATGCAGGGTTATGAACTGAGCACCAGACCCATTTTGATGTGATCATTTTTATTTTTTTTAACATAAGACAGCAATCTCACTTTTCATTACATCCGACAAAATATTTCTGGTATAGACATTTCCAGATTTATCCAAACTGAACACCAAAATATAGTTGGCTGAATTTTAACATGGTAATCAAAGTATGGCATCCCAGGATCTGCATGAAGAATAAATGAGGGGATCAATTGTGTTTGTTCTGCAAAAAGATATTTTCCACTACAGGTAACGTCCACACATGTGTACTCAACACATTCCTGCCCCATAAGCTGCTAGTCCTATTGTCTTGTCTTGATAGGCCTTAGTTAATATCTGGACAGGGACACATCCGGTTGAGCATGCAAAACGAAAGAAGGCGGCATCAGGCCTGTTTCAATCGCTGAGTGATTTTGGCCACATGTTTCAACAGCTTCAGCTCATTAGATATGGAAACGCCAAAGTAGTCATAACTCTCAACCCATTGGAGCATTTCACCTTAAAGCAAAACTGGTCTAAGTGGTGCTTTCTTTGACCCTATGGCCAGAGTCTTAGATGCTGCTTTATTAATGCAAAAGCGACTTAGATCCATGAAATCTAAGAACAAATCTATCACATTTTGGAGCACATTTGGAATCCTGGCTAGCAAGACTGCATTATACGCATAGAACAGAATAGGATATGGACGACCACCCAAGATTGGAACATCTACAATATTATTTAATTCGCTCTCCAAATCATATTAAAATGTAAGGGGGTAATATACACTCCTGTCTTACTCCCGTCTGGGAGGGAAATGCAGAAGTTAGATCTCTGGAGGGACCATCGCGGATTTGGACTTTTAAAGCAACATATAAAGCTTTCAACATTTTTAACAAAGAACTTGGAATTTCATGACTTTGTAATATAGACCACAGAAAATTCCTATTCATGCAGTCGAAAGCACTTGAGTTTCATAAATGCAGCTTACATTGATGATCAATATCTGGCATGGTTTTTGAAGATTATCAGTGTTACATTCCAAATCTGCTCTTGTTCTCCTACCCCCTCTTTGAGGGTGGGAATCACAAGTCAGGGGTCTTTTGTGCATTACCTTCCCAAAGAGCGTTCTTGAAGCATCCAGCAGTGAAAACAGGGCTCTAAAACAACAGATTGACGATGTTCCCCTCTGCAGGAGTATAAGGGTGAATAGGGGTGAAAATGCGCACCCAGCCCTCACACTTCTACAAACTATGAACCAATGCAAATATAAAGGTAAAATAGGCACAGTTAAGAGATATACCTCCTTTGCCTTTTTTGGTAATGTGGGCTAAGGGAAGGCTTTGCTCTTGAGAGGGCTGTGAATGTGATCCACTAGTGACCCAAAAAGCAAAGAAATACAATCCAAAATAAAGGGCATGTCCAATCAAGTTTCTCTAAAAGATATACGTACTTGAATCAAACCCACCATCAGCAATAGAACTATCTAGAAAACACTGTACAAAACCCACTCTGGTAGAAGAACAGAGAAGATACAATAGATAGAACAATTTAGCACTCCGAGTATGAATACAGGGGTGAAAGGCATTTACTGGGCAATAGTACCTGATTTCAGCTCTTGGCCAGTTCAATGGCATTGAACCTCGGCTTCAAGCAATGGTGCAAGTGGATTAATCTGAGTTCGGGCACAGTGGATCATTTGTGTAAAATCGACAAGCAGGCGTCAGGTAGGTTCAAATGAGGTAGCTCTGTGCGTTTGAAGGCGGCATTCGGCAATGCAGTTTGGGGCATTCACCAGGATCTTTCCGAAGTACTGTCGAGTTGTAACCACCGGGAAGGTCAATGAGTGACGCTCCAGTGGTTCCAGTTAGCAGGCGGCGGTTGTCAAAAGGGTGAACCTGGTGCTCCAATGTGTGGTTCAGCGGAGTGACAGTTCGAGGTAGAGTCAGGTTGAGTGGTGGTTTAATGCCTGGTTGGAGTCAGCAAGTCACTCTCCAGCAGTTTGTGTAGAGCCCCTGGTGTTGAGCCGTTGATTTGAGCCTAGCAGGTTAATGGGCTCAGCAAGGGCATAATACACAATTGAGCAGCTCAAGGTGCCAGCAATTGCTTGAAGGTTTGAAGGAGTGCCATAAGTTATCACTGGCGGTATCCCTGGGCATCAATGACATTGAATTCGCTTTGATGGCCAATTGACTGGTTTCTGAGGTGGCGGAATGGGGAATCTTCGCAGATCTGGTCCTCCAGGTGCTGTGAGACCCAATTCAAGGGCTCAAGGATAGGGTGATTCCTTTTAGGTTCTGCTCTCCCAGCCCTGGGAAATTCTGGTGCAGAATGGCAGGTTCTGATCCACAGCAAATGTTACCCACAATGTGCCCTGGGAGTGGATAGGGGGCAGAGCTGTGCTCAGCCTTGGGTTGCTCCTTTTTTACCTTAGTGGCTGAGGGATTTGGAACATGCAACTCTCCAAAAAGAGGTCCAGTGAATCCTTCTCAGGTGTTATTCCAGAGTGCATCAATGAAGCGGTTGGAGACCCCTTCTTTTAAAGGTAAAAGACCACAGGTGATTGGACTGAAGCTAGCCTGCTTTAGTGGTCCAATCCGGTGTCCAGTTATAGTTTCGAAAACAAAAGGATCGAATGCAAAAGGTGAGAGTGCATTCGACCGAAAACCAAAGAATCAACATTTTTTTGTTAAATGTATTTTTTTTTGCTCTAGTTTAGCTTTAAAAGGGTGTTTTTACACCAAAAACAGGGATTTGGTGGGGGGACCCCCCGAAAAAAAAAAGAAAAAAAAAATTTGATCAATTTTTTCGGCCGAATTGACTCGACCCTTTTGTCATTCGATCCTTTTGATCCAGTACTATGACCTATAACCGTCCAATCCCTGTTCTGAAAGAAGTTGTCTTTGCCCTTCTGACATCACACCCAACGTGCTTTGCTCTGGAGGAAATGTAGGGAACAGGAAGGAGAGAGGGGCAGAGAGAAGCACAGTGATGGAACTCTGCTTCCACTGAACAGAGCCCTCCTGACTAATCTAAAGTTGACCCCTCCTTTCTCACTAGGATCATAGGCCTTTGGAAAGCTGCACCCTGGTTTGAGGCTGCTCCCTTTGAATGGGTGTGCTCCATGATGCCTTGGCTGGCCAGAATACACATAACCTTCTATACTGGAATTGACTCACAGGAGCTGGTGCATGTGTGATATCAAATTGGATGCGGCTGCCATGTCATAAGTATTGTCATGCAGGCCAGGGCAGCAAGGAACTTCAATGCATTCACTGAATGAAGGTAAGAGCAACCTAAGCTAATAATCTCCAGCAGAAGTAGAAAGTTCATTTCACAATTATGAAAGCAAGAAGCTAGCAACAGCAGATGGGTATGTATCGCATTCCATGCTTAGGGAAGATAGCCTAAGGCAATCGACTCACCCATCTGCAACCATACCCCATTCCCAATGACATATCACACAACACCTCTGCCATTTGAATGAAGTTATCCCCCACATCAAAAATTCAATCCAGCTGTTCGCATAGTGAACCTATTATCCTCGCACTCTCTCTTGTCAACTGCAAAGCACCCATCCACCTGCCAGCTCTATATGGAGGGACTTGGCCACCCCTACCCACCTTCGCTTTGGCTAAAATGCGCACACGCATTCAAAACTCCTCTGACAAATTTCCCATACATGGACTTCAGTCCCCCGAGGGCGTTCAACCTACAGTGGGTTGGGACCATATCAATGGTGAAAGGTGCTATACAAATTACAAATGATGATGATGATGCCAAAAGGCAGGGATAGCTTTATTTTAGAGTTCATCAAGCCACCCTCACAGGCTTCTTATGAGCTGTCAAATGGGCAATTGTGACCTCTGAACCTGGTAGAGCAGGTGCTGCAAATCATGGTACTGATGCAGCAGGACCGAGGTGCACCCTATGCTTTTGGCAAGGAGGTTGTGAAATGGGAAACTAATCAGAAGATTATCCTTTCTGAGGTGGAATTACCCATATCATTTTATTAATTAATACAAATTACAGAAAACAGGGATAGCACTGCAGGTGGCATCATAACAATGTTCTACAGTTAACTTCATATTCAAGGGCAATCTTACCTTAATAGCCAAAACCATCTCAATACTTCTGGGTAGATCTACAGCAATTACATTTAAAGATCACAAAGATCAAATCAATAAACCATCTTTAATTGTCGCCTTGCGGGTCTTAGTGGCTTCGGCCTTAAAAAAAATGCATTTAGCAATCGATAATGAGCTGCTCGTCAGTCCAGGTTTCCCAAAGCATACGAATATTAAGCTTCTTGACACAAGATAGAAAAGAATACAATTCATTAGGTGTGTTGCACCTGGTATATTTCAGGAGTCAATGGTAACACTATTTACACTGGGAGATCCTCTTAAAATCAAACCGGGGCTCTCCCTTTAATGCTTCCCTCTGACCCAACTACTTTAGTTGGTGAACAAAGTCAATCAGGATTCACAAGTGAAGCTAGTGGTTGGAATGGGTATTCTGGCATCCATGTTGATGAACATGAATGATTAAAAGGTCCTAGAAGATTTGTCCTGTTTTTTCTCGGGTCTTGGTTGTGATGTTGGCATATTTTTATTGTTGACACTTTAAGGGAGTTCTGGGGAATACATATTTGCAAAACTAAAGTGTGACATCCTTCAAATGAAAAAAGGCACTTTGAGAAAGAATAAGGGGCAGTCTGTGCATTCTAGATAACTGTGGAAGTGGGCCCCACTGATTGTATTGTATTGTATCGTAGTTGTCATTTAAAAGGCACATTTTAACATTATTATAGTCTCAATGCACTAGTGGTGGGAACGCCCTCTGGGACCGAAGTCCAGAGTGTTGAAGATCATGGAATAGGATTAAAATGCGTTTTTGCATTTGGACATTGTAAGGCGTAGAGGGGTTGCCCAGGCTCTGGTAAAAAGCACCCTGCATGTTCAGGTATATGAATGGGTGCTGAGAGGGACGTGAGTGCAAGAGACTCGTTTTGTTTCCTGCTGGCCCAAATTTGCCAGAGGTCTTCGCTGCATACTGATGGCAGAGATGCTGAGGCATAGTCTGGTGTAAGAAGGCGGAACAATTATGTGACCAGCGAGACCAAATGTGTCATAGTCACTGTATTCTGATGTGTGCGGGTAGCAATGCCTGCAGCCAGTGTCCACCGAAGTGGTGTGTTTATATGGTTAATTTGATTTGATTTGTCCATTTATAATGCACCGCAGCCTGCAAGCATCAGGGTGCAGAGAAGAAAAATAATGAAAGAAGTACAGGACCAGAATGTCAGCAGCAAGGGGTAGGGGCTACTAAAAAATAATCGTTTCCACCCCTTTCCTAAATTTCAGCATGTTATTTTCAGCATGCAAGTTTTTAGGAAGTTTGTTCCAAAGGGTGGCAGCTTGAACGATGAAAGATCTACCCAAACCTCTTGCACGCTTACTCCTAGGGACAGATAGGCAGACCCCGTCACTCGATCTGGTAAGTCTGGCTGAGTGATGAAGCTTAACACACTCTTTTAGGTAACCGGGGGCTTGGCCGTGTAGGCATTTATGTACGATTGTCAGGACCTTGAACTGGATCCGGGCTTCGACAAGAAGCCAATGAAGAACCCTTCTTTGAACAGAGATAGGTGCGTGTCTGGGTATATTTGTAACAATGTGACCTGCATCATTTTGTAAAACTTGAAGGTGCCTGAGGCTTTTTTGACTAGTCCCCAACATCAAAGCGTTGCAGTAGTCTATCCTTGGCATTATAAGGGCACGAACAAGCGTAGCACAGTTCGCTTCCGAAACATACTGTTTCACCAACCTCAAAAGCCTGACTGCATAATGGGCTTTATTAGCAATGCTTTCAATATTGGCATCTGAGCTCAAAGAAGAATGGAAAACAATGCCCAGCGTATTGAACTTGCCTAAAGTTTTAATAAGATTGTTCTCAATAGGAAAGCCAACACAAGGGGTATCCAGCTCTCACCTGTGAAGAGCCGTACAGCATGATCTCAGTTTTAGTGGCATTCAAGCACATCCCGTTATTGGCCATCCACTTCTGAATTGTGGCATACACTTTGCTGATAAGCTCCACATCCGCTGTGTACTTGCCGCTCAGCTCGAAAACAAGCTGGCTGTCATCTGCATAGTTAGAAAAATGCACACCCAGCCCATCCAGCAGATAGCAAAGTGGGCGGCAGTACACATTGAAGAGAGAAGGGGATAAACAGGCGCCCCGTCGGACACCACATTTCAATGCAGCATGCACTGCCACATACTATACTGGACAAGTGCCCAATCAAAAATGATTTCATCTAGGCCAGTGCCATAGCCGATAAACCACCTGCTTTCATCAATCTGTGTATCAGTTTTTTGTGGTTGTCAAGGTCGAAGGTTGCTGACAGATCTAACAACAGATACTTTGTGCATAATACATTAATTGAAATGTTTCACTGTTTTACAGTACCTGGGTGTGCAGGGGACGGGAGGGTCCATAAATAGGACTCTTGCTTGTCTCGATTAATGTCACAACCTCGTGTCAGGGTCTGTATTCCTCCCCTGCACCCACATGTAATTTAATTCAATTGTATTTAAGCATTAAGACTCATTAGAAAATAAGGGTGTGTACTAACATCTTGTATAACTTGATCTAACAACATCAGCTGCCTCGCCTTGCCATTATCCATGATATGAAGCATTTCAGATTTCATATTTAGTAGAGCACCCTCCATGCCATAACATGCTCTGAAGCCAGATTGTCTTGAGTGGAGGGCGCCCAATGTTTCCGAAAATTCCTGAAATTGGAGTGTGGCCAATTACAAATACAGTAGGAGTGTAAGGTATTTGGACCGGTCGCAGACAGAGGAACACAAATGTGTATAATCGAGACCAAGGGGCAAAACCCCTAGGTGACATCTGATCCCTTGCAAAAAATGCTGCCAGTTATCTCTTTATGCGGTCAGCAATTCTTGGAAATGTGTGTGTGTGTGTCTGTTCCAGATGTTCAGCATACTGCCCAACATGCTACAAACATGAAATTTGACATGTGTGTAGGCAATGTAAAAAGTATAAAATATACTTTTTTCTGATTTATTTATTTTTAAGCGGTCTACAATTCTAGAGGAACAGATGTGCACGTCATTGATATTAACACGCACCCTCACCTCCGACATACTGGATGAAGGACAAGAAGACGCAGTGCATGACACCAGGTATCATTCCAATACTGCATCTAGTATATGAGAGATGTTATGCACACAGACAACCGTACCGAATGTACCCACAAACTGAAGTGGTAGCAGGAGATTTGCAGACACGGCTGAATATCAAAGAGCTGTAAAGAAAATATGACCGGTGCAAAGTGATTTCATAAGGAGAAGATACAATGATGCACTGAAACGGTATGAGTAAACTTAAAGAATAAAGATGTAACTAAAGAAGCAAAGTAAACATGTTCACGAGTGAGAAGAAATAATATATACAAAGAAGATAAGTAACCAGATCAGTAGTAAATGTAAATACGCAGAAACGCAAGGTAGAGGAGTGACTTTGAAGCTTGCTGCAGTAGAAATCTAACATGGGTAAAGGAGCCATGTTGAAAAGATGGACATCGGATCTGAATAATTGTATGCGAAAAGCTTGAAGGAGAGAGACTAGGGCTGCATAGCTATCCAATGCTGAACATACAAGTTTGTGCATGAAAAAAGGATAGCTGTTGGCGAGAGATCAAGGATGACACAGAAAGAAGCATCTGCAGGGTACAAAGGGAGTCAATGTGGATAAGCAATGGACGCAAGACATATTTCTCCTATATTAAGTTAAATGAGCGAACATTTGCGAACAATTAAAGATGCAAAAAGCATACGTGAGAGGGAGCATCCAAGTCCCCACAGGCCGAAGAGGGTCATGACATCCAGGATAATTGAATCAAATAGCACTAATCATGGTCTCTTCACGCGTGGTGCAAGACCAGCAAACAAGGTCTGTTCATAAGCTCCAAGCAAAGATAACGATGTACCTTAACTCCCCATAAAGTTCCAGAGAAGAGAACATCCAGCAAGGTCAAGTACAAAGATAAAGCCTTGGCAGAAGGCTTGGTTGATGAGAGATGGTAGACTAATTGGGCAAGTTGGCAGTAGTCTGACGTTGTTCTCTGCACCTGTGTTTTGTTTTGCTTACATGCTTCTAACGAGCTGAATGTCCAAGGTTGGGAGAGAATGCCAACCTATCACGAGGGCTTATGCAATGGAGAGCATACAATGTTGCAGGGGCCAATCCGCTGCTGTTAAACTGCTATAATCTGCACTATACATAGTTAGAGGGAGGCTCAAGGCATGCCTGCCAGATGAGGGGCAGCCAATGATGTTACTAACACTTACAGAGACTACAAGCAGATATGTGCCCCTAACCAATTCCTCCGTCCGATAGGTTTTATTGTTTGCCAGGTCGGATCACATCATAGCTGATGTATGATGATGTATAAAAAACTCTTTGTGGAAGTGAAATTCATTGAGTGTGTGTGGACTATGATTTGTTGTTCAGCAGGTTTCCCTACTTTATTGAGCTCATTATAAAGTAGTATTTTGCCATATTCTTTGAGTCTGTCCAGTTATTTGGGTCCAAGATCATTTATTATGGTAATCCGACTCTGTGCATAAGAACACGCAAATGTGCTACTGCACCTTTTGGTAGTGGTGCGGATGGTTCAGATCCAGACTGTCGGATGCTTGACGTCTTCCACCATTCCACGGAAGACTGCAGAGTTTCCTGTGTTCAAACCTTTTTTATTTTCACAACAGCAAACAACAACGAAATTAAGCATTAATCAGCAAAATAAGCAATATATCATAAACTACCATCAAACAACCTATTTAAGGGAAAGAATAGAGGTACATAAAGGAAAGAAAAGAGGAAGAAAAGAAGCAAGAAAACAGAAAAAGAAAAAAAAAGTTTACATTTTTTTTTTAAAAGCCAAAAATGCATACCGCAAATATAAGAATATCATAAGAACAATGTATACAACCATGAACAATGACAGATGACAGTAATCTACAGAATCAAGGATACATCAATCCCAAACGAAAGTTCAGGACTATCCATAGACATCAAGAAAACAGCTCCAAATGTCCCAGAATTTTCCAATTTCATCCTTGCACTTGTAAATGGCTTTTTCATACATCCAGACAGTTAGAAGCTCCTCCACCCACTCATAAATATTAAAAGAAAGGCTTGACTTCCAAGACCTCAATATCATTTTTTTGCAACCATACATGCACGCAGCAACCAACTTTTCTTGCCAAAGTCAATATCATCCAGTACAGAAATATCTCCTAGAATGAATAAAGAAGCACTCATGGGGATTGCAACATTTAAAACTAGACTCAGCCGTTCACGAACCTTTTCCCAAAATTGCATTGTTTTAGGACATGACCAAATCAAATGACTGAGGGAGCCTTTTGAGCGGTTACACTTCCAGCAGAGTTCAGTGTCCAAAAGTTGTCTTCTGAACAACCTCTCCGGAGTCCAATAGGCCCTAAACAGTAATTTCGTTTGAGAAGCTCTGAGGCCACAATCCATACTCACCAGACGAATTTTTTCACAGCACTTCATCCAAAATCTCATGGCAACATCTTCCCCTAACTCATCAGCCCAAAAGGATCCCCTTTTCTAGGAGCCTTTACGAATCCATACATGGTAGAAGCGGGGTGTGCTGCACTCGAGCATTTCTCCACAGCTGCCCAGGCGGCACTTCGAACAGTCAATTGTGGCATCTCAACACAAGCTGAAATTATAATCTTCAATTTCCTAAATTCAGCAAACGAACAGTTCGCCATGTCATGTAATTGTGCAAGACGAGTGTACAAAATCCAATTGCCATCTTCAAATAAATCCTTAAAGTATTTTACACCACCCACAAACCATTCAATCCAAAAGAGGGATTTACCCTGGAACTTCAATGCTGGGTTATTCCAAATGGATGCATCTGGATGTAAATAAGGATCAGTACCCATACGACTCGAAAGCTCGCACCAGCAGTCCTGCAAAAATGAAGTGAGTGCACTGGCCATTTTGGACTTACATCTTTTAGAAGACAACAGGGCTTTATGGTCCAGTTGAGACACCTCACCACACTCCCATGACAACAGATCAGAATGTTCATTACTAGAGTCAGCAACCTTGCACAAATGGCGAGTGGAGAATGATAAGTGGTAATCCAGGAAGTTAGGTAGGTTCATTCCACCCAATTTCAATGGGAGTTGAAGTTTCCAAATCGCGAGCCTTGGAGGTTTCCCATTCCAAATAAAGTTTTTCAAAAGTCTATCAATCCCCTTGAAGACACTCCTTGGTATCCAAACAGGAAGCATACTCAGGATGTAATTTATCCGAGGTGTCAAATTCATTTTTATACAGTTTATTCTGCCCCAGGTTGACAACTTCAAGAGACCCCACCTTTCCAAATCTGATTTTAGTCTTGGGAGGATCCATGCAAAATTCATGCCAGGTAGCTTCACTATATTCGCTCCAATCCAGATGCCAAGATATGTTTTCTTGTCTGCACACCACCTAAATTGAAACTGAGCACAAGTATGCCGTATACACAGATTATTGATCGGTAGGATCTCAGATTTGCTCCAGTTAACCTTATAGCTTGACAACACGGAAAAACAGTGAAGAGCCTGCATCAGGTGCGAAATACCAACAGCAGGGTCCTAAAGGGCGACCAACAAATCATCCACATACAGCCAAAGCAAGTTGTTCCGGCCATTCCCAATAATGGGCTGAAGATTTGCATCCGCTCTTAAGCATACCGCAAGAGGTTCCAAAGACAAGATAAACAGGAGAGGTGAGAGCAGGCAGCCCTGTCTTGTACCTCGATGAATTCTAAAAGCATCAGATATAAGTCCATTCGTCAACACACTCGCAGAGGGATTGTTATATAATAACTTGACCCAGCATTGGAAATCTTGCCCAAAGTTCATTTTCCCAAGGCACGCAAACAGAAACTCCCAGTCCACATGATCAATTGCCTTTTCAGCATCAAGAGCGACCACCGCAGTGGCAACAGGCTGGTTGCGACCCTTCTCAATGGTGAACAGCAGGTGTCTCATGTTGTCCGCCACCGCCCTGCCAGAGACAAAACCTACTTGATTTTCATGCACCAGAAGTGATATACCTTTTTCATTCGCCAAGCCAGAATTTTAGCCAATATTTTGCAGTCACAGTTTATCAGGCTGATCGGGCGGTAACTTTCACACCTGGTAGCAGATCTGTCCTTCTTTTTAAGTACTGTAATTAATGCATGTCTCATTTTGTTCGGTAGAGAACCCGACTCAAAAGCATCATTAAAAACTTCACACAAAAGATGCAGTGCAGAATCAGGGAGGGCTTTGTAAAATTCATTAGCAGTCCATCTAAGCCAGGCGACTTACCCACAGTCGGCTTCAAAACTGCATTTTCATATCTTCCACATCCACTCTCCCTCAAGGGCTGCCGCCTCATCAGATGTCAGGCGAGAGGAAACATGTGAGTCAAGGACATTTTCAATGTTAACTCTTTCACAGGCTAATTCAGAGTCAGAGTTTTTCATAGAAACCATGAAAGATATTTTTGATACCTCTTTGCTGAGTTTTCAATGTGTTGTTCAAATCTCTGATTGCAGCAATAAAGCGATCGCTTTCTGCCACCTTCAGCCTATGTGCCAATAATTTCCCAGCTTTTTCACCATTCTCAAAATAATTAATCCTTTGCCTGAACAGGGAATAATCGACCTGGCTGGAAACGAGTTTGTTAATTTCATACTTGGCCCTTCTCAATTCAGACTTCGTGTCTTCATCTTTGCTTGCTGCAAATAAAACATCCAGGCGTTTAGCTTCAGAAGAGAGTCTCTGAATTTCTTTCGCTCTCAATTTCCTCTCTTTACCAGTTTTGGAGATCAGCACTCCCCGGGCAAAGCATTTCAACGCCTCCCAGACCGTTGATATTTGGACATCGGCAGTTCTATTAATCTGGATGAAGCTGTCAATTTCCTCTGCCACCTCATGCCTGACCCGGTCGTTCTTCAGTATATAAGTGTTCATTCTCCACCTTGAAGATTTAACCAGGGAGTACTGCAAAGACAATCGCAATGAAACAGGTGCGTGATCAGACAGGGCAATGAGACCAATAGCCGAATCATAGCAACTAGAGGTGATCCGTCCAGAGGTCAAGAAAAAGTCAATCCTAGAATACGTATCATGACATCGAGAGTGAAAGCTGTAATCCCTGTCCGACGGGTGTTCCAGCCTCCAAATGTCAGCCAGACCAAATTCCCTAATTACATTTTCCATGGATCATTTGCATTTATTCAGGGTCCTGGTACAATCCCTGTTTGATCGATCTAAGGCTGAGTCCATGACCTGATTGAAATCACCCCCAACTATAATGGAGTCCATATTAAAACTTTGAAGCAATTGAGCCACTTCATGAAAGAAGATTGGGTCATCCAAATTTGGTGCATATATGTTGCACAGGAGAATGTCCACACCTTGAATCCTCACCAATACACAAATAATTCTACCTTCCTTATCTCCTTTGCTTCTAAGGACTGATACAGGCAGATTCTTTTTAATAAGTATTGAAACACCTCTTTTCCTACTCGAGTGAGCAGAAAAGTAAGTGTCCCCTACCCACCCCCTTTTCCTGTGGAGAGCGGTAATACAACATGTGTGACCCGAAACTGTTTGCATGTGCCCCTTTGAAGAAATTCCTGCCCAGTCCCCACAGGCACCCCATCGACTGAAAGCAAAGTGGTCTGTTGGGGAAAAGTCGATACCGAAGGGATCGAACTGAATAATGGATGTAAGTAGAAGCATCGAAAAGTGGCTAATAAAAGGGGAGGAGCTGTATTACATTATATATATATATATATATATTCAGGGAAAAAACTTTGTTAAAGGGACGTTATGGTAAAGTTGCGCTACTAAAAACCTATGAAATTCAGTGAAAAAACTTTGTCAAAGGAACGTTATGGTTCCAAGTAAAACCGAAAAACCCTTGAAATTCGCCAGTTATGGTAAGCTAAGCAACCATAACTCGCGCCACCACCGTGCACTGCTAAGACTAACACCCAGGACATCAAAGATGACATCACAAATGTCATTGATGACATCACTGATGACATCACATGTCTGGTTCACTCTTTTTTCTTTTGCTGACATATCTAGGCCACATGGTTTTCTTCAGTAACAGTCAGAAACTAAACATTTTATTTTATTTGTAGACGTATCCTTCAAGTAGGTTCTTACAGTAATTCTGTCCAGTCACATCATATGAAACATATACATACGGGAAGACACAATGGCCATGCTCCCAAAACCAACTTTGTATATAGTGAAATGAGAAGGCACAATGGTTCCGATATGCTGTGGTGTTTCTGGCCAGGACCCAGAGTCTTCACTGCATGCCCAAAGGCCATGCAACCAAGACTGTAGTCATAAGCAGTGGAGTTATAAGTGAATATGGGAGTGGTGTAATGCGTTAGTTGTGTGCACGCCCTAATGTCTTGGTTGCATGGCTGCAGACGATGGTCCAAACAGTAAATTTATAAGTAGCTAATTTACGAGGAACATGGTTTGGATATGCAGCAATAGTTGTGGCTAGGAAGTATACTCTTCCTAGAAAGTATACTCTTCCTATACTCTAGAAAGCGCGAAGAGAAGGCGCATGCGGTTTTTCAATATATCCAAACATAGAGACTACCAGTCATCAATGATATTTATGATGTCATATTTGATGTCCTGGGTGTTAGTCTTAGCAATGCACATAGATGCTGCGAGTTATGGTTGCTGAGCTTACCATAATGGGGAAATGTGCAGTGTTTTTTGGTTTCACTGTGAAGTATAACATCCCTTTAACAAAGTTTTTTTTACTGAATGTACATATATATATGTGGCAGGGAACGAAAACAAAGGGGCTAAACATGTGATGTTGTCAGTGATGTCATCAATAACATTTGTGATGCCATCTTTCATGTTCTGGGTGTTAGTGTTAGCAGTGCACAGTGGTGATGGCAGGTATGGGGGCTTAGTTTACCATAACTGGCGAATTTCAGGAGGTTTTCGGTTTTAATTTGAACCATAATGGGGAGGTAGAATTTTATTTTTTTAATGAAGTACACAGGTTTTTGGTAGGGCAACTTAACAATAACGTCCCCTCAACAAAGTTTTTTTGTAGTATATATATATATATATATATATATATACATAGGGGGAATGCAAAAGGATTTATTAGGTAAAAGGAGATACCTCGATACCTGTCCTCATGGAGGGAGAAGGGTAAGCACCAAACTCCTGAATGGAGTATTATTTAAGGGATTCCTGCGGCTGCAGCCTAAGAAGGGTGCGCGAGATACTCCTAAATGGAGTAAAATAGAAGTGAGATAAGTATATCAGGAGAATAGGACAAGACGATCGTAGAAAACGAGTGCTTACATTTAAAAAAAAAAGAAGAAAATATTGACGTGTTCTGTATTAGTGGTGATAAAATAGGTTGAAAGCTTAAAAACTATAAGAACAATAGTAATAAAATTTGACAAAGTTATTAGACCCTAGAAAACCAAGCAATTGGCAACAATCAAACCTAGGAAGATAGTATTTGAGGAAAAGCAGAATAAAGTAATAATCTTAAAATGATTAAAACAAAAATAATAGGTTAGCATTAATTGATAAAAACTATAAATTAAGAGATCAAATGAATGTTGTATATGCTTGGGAATTGTTTGAAGAAGTTGGGTTTTTGGAAATGGCCGGCGATTGATGGTGCTGGCTTAAAGTGATTGTTGTTGGGTGATTAAATACATAATAAACAAAAAAACCCTGGTAGTTATTGACAGTTAAAAACGACTTGTCATTATGGGGGACACTCTTCTTTTACATCTATGTAGGACATTACTAAGATACACACCTAAGATTACAAAGTACCACGCTGAGTGGGTAAAAGGCACAACTAACAAAACACTTCTGCCGTGGCCCCAAGAAGGTTTGTTATCAAAAACAGTACTGCAACACATGCCAACATACTTGCGTGCTACATATACAGGCAAGAAGCTACAAAAGAGGTTAGCTGTTTTAGAACAATGGAAGATGTAGCAGAGTGAGAGAGAAGACCCGCCTGAGTAGGAGTGGATGCTCAACCAGCATTAAGAAGAGGAAGTAAGGCACTCAGCTCCTCTTTCTCCTCCAGAAAATGATAACACAACAAAAGACAAACAGGGATTTTATCCTCTAAAGGAATTAAAAGCAGTGGCAGGGTATGTTAATCCAACATACGCACCTCCCGCTTATAATAGTGAAGACAGCATGGAAGAAAGTAAGAATAAAGAATGTAAATATATGTCCACAGGCGATTAATATAAATAATCGTGATGAGAAAACGGATAGACAGATAGAAATAGAAGAGGAAGTCAAGAGTCAAAAGAGAGAGAAAGACAAAGCAATTGGAATGACAATAGTACAAAACAAATGAAAGGGAGGACAGGTGCGACTTAAATTAGATGGAAAGGGTGTTGCTGATGTTAAAGAGAGAGAGGAAAGAGAAAAAAGGAAAAAGTATGAGAAAGGGCATTCAAGGAAGAGAAGGAAAAGGAAAGCAAAAAAGGAAGAACACAGAGGTATGAAGAATAGAAAAAAGAGAAAGAGAATAGAATAGAAGAAATGTGAAGAAATAGAAAACCAAGGATTGAAAAAACATAGTTTGTAAAGAAGGCGAGAGGAAGAAGAGAAACGAGAGATGAGAGGAAGGGAAGAAGAAATGAAAAGGAGTAGGACAATGAGCTGACAAAATAAATCATATTGTTAATAGACGTATGATACCCAATGAAGCACGAGAGCGATGGGAAAAGAGAGAGGATCACAACAGCCCTGCAGGGAGCTGCAAGGGATGCCAAGAATATAGACATGGGCTGATGAGCATGAGGCAGAGGCATAGGGAAAATGATTGGGGATCTACTTAGACAGATGAGAGAGAATGGTGTTTATGAGGCAATGGGGAGCGCTGCAGGATCATCACCAAAGGAAACAGGAAATAGATCAGATAACGCATTGATGGACGAGCATAGAATGCTGTGCCTAAGCAGACTACATCTTGATGAGGAGGAAAGGGATAATAGCCATACCACTTGGGATATAATGATATCAGATGGAGAAAGGGAGGAAAATGAGAAAGCGCGAAGAGAAGGCGCATGCGGTTTTTCAATATATCCAAACATAGAGACCACCAGCACAGTAGCATAGTGCAGGTAATATTTTCTCGCCTTAAATAAGCAGGTTATGGTCACTGCCAGGAAGAAGTTGAACAGGGGTAACTAGCCTCACATGGAAGACATGAAGTGTAGGGGGGGTTATGATTTTGGACCAGGATTTACACAATTCCTGTTATTAGATAAAGGGGGAGAATGACCAAAATATATTCCGTGGCCACAAATGGACAAAGAAAATTTGAAATGTAAATGACATAGTTTGACTGCAGGTGTGGAGCAATGGAGTTAGAAAGAATGACAACGGGAATGATATTAGTAGTAGGTGATGTAAAATGCCCACTGGCAGCTATTCTAGGGAGAGCGCTGACGACATTTGGAAACCAGCGCAATATATGCAAGTGTAATAGCGCATAATACAACACATGATGGAGCAGTGTTTAATAATTGCTGGGCATATATATGTAGGGTGCTTAGATTACATTTTACTGACACATATTATGACTAGGAAAAAGGGTGAAAATGAAGACCCTGTAGCTTTTATTCAAGAGATAAAAGAACATTGGTGTCTCGAGATGAGCGAACCATGGGATAAAACAGTGGCATTATTATATCGTATTTTATGTCGGGAACTGCCTGAGCCAGTGCAACGGTAGATGAAGAAACAGGTAGGGACGGAAGCGAAGCCATGGCCAGAAATACAATTGTCTATTGTACATTATTGTCGATTGTTGCAAGTGAAAAATAAGAAGAAGCCTCAAAATTGAAAGCAGGAGAAAGCAAAGTTAGTTCAGAAGAAACTGTCGAAGTTAAGTAAACCCTCTTTATTGATGGTTCTTCAAAAATCAATCAAACCACTGGTGAAAGGCATACTGGGATGACAGTAGTAAAGTTAAAAAAGAATGGTGAATTCGAAGTAGTGACGAGTGCAAGATTTCCTTCACATTATTCAGCACAGGCTGCAGAATTATTTGCGCTCATCGCCACATTCGAGAGATTTGAAGATGAGGAAGTGACGGTTTATTCTGACTCTGCCTATGTGACGACAACCGTAAATGCACGGCTGTCACGTTTGAAAATGAGGGGTTTTCTCCATGCAGACGGCACTCCAGTGCAACATGCCTCTCTATTGGGCAAGCACATTAAAGTACTAAAGCCCCCACTGGCTATCGCTGTGTTGAAATGAGCAGTGCATAGTAAAGGGACAGCCATGATTTCTCGCGGTAACAAAGCCACAGACATAGAAGCTAAAAGAACAGCATATTTTCCAAATATTTCTGATTTTGAATTAGAGCATGATAATGCAGGAATGATTTAATATGTTATCCATTGTAAAGTTAATTGAGCACAAGGTCGAGCTCCACAGGAAGAACAGGATTTATGGAAGAGACAGGGGTGTTCTTTATCCCCCACTGAGGCTATATGGAGACAGAAAAGCACTGGAAAGCCAGTTATGCCTCTAGCATTATTGTAGGTGGCGCTGTAGCAGCTTCACTACTCCGCACACACCACCAGGGATAGTCTTGCTTCAACGATCGCAGAAGACTGGTTTACATCAAATTTATTAGAACATGTTGCACAGTTTATTGTAAATTGCATTGTGTGCCAGAAATTTACAGCAGGGCACACCTTGCAAACAGTGCGAGGAGGAATCCCAATTCCTCAGCATCTGCATATAGATTATGTGGATTTATTACAAGTATGGAAAGGTTACAGGTACATGCTAGTGGTAGTATGTCCCTTTTATCAGATTGACCAAGGCAAGTCCATGCATGCATCCCAATGCCACATGCTAGTGGTAGTATGTCCCTTTTCCAGCTTGACCAAGGCAAGTCCATGCATGCATCCCAATGCCACATGCACTGCCAAGTTTCTTGTGTGTGAGGTGTTTCCTAGATGGGGCATGTGCATGGTCCTATGGTCAGATAATGGGCTGCATTTTGTAAATGAGTTGTTCTCCTAGTGGGCATAAAACAAAGGTTTTCCTCTACCTATCACCCACCAGTATATATATATATATATATATATATATATATATATATATCTTGTAAAGAAAAGCCGCTAGTAACATGTACATGCAACCAAAGCGGACTGCACTCCCGGAGCAGCCAAAGAATAGGAATCTTCTTCATCGGATTTCAAAAACAGTCTGCACACCGTGTTCCACTTGGCACTTGAAATTTATTTAGCACAGTGTTGAAAGGGAAAAGCCTAAAAACAGGATGACA
The DNA here is from genome assembly GCF_040938575.1 of Ambystoma mexicanum. Lineage (NCBI taxonomy): Eukaryota > Metazoa > Chordata > Amphibia > Caudata > Ambystomatidae > Ambystoma > Ambystoma mexicanum. Next base: position 164,416,104 of record NC_090935.1, on the reverse strand, counting down.
CATTTTGCAGTACTCTAACCGCTTGTTCATGTGGTATATATATATATATATATATATATTTATTTGTTATTTTTTAGTGGTTTATTTTCTCTGTAAAACATCCCTGTCTGAAATGTTTTCATTAAAATCACTGGATACCCAATAGAATCCTAGCATGACATTCCAGATGAGCATAAACTGTTCAGTAGAACGGCAGGAATATTTAGAGCTATAGTCATGCCAGGACTTCAAACTTCAGGTGGTTACAAATCACTGGGTGGGAGCTGCTACAAACTATCAAAATGACAATAAAAGGATTTAAAGCGATCAGAGAAGAACTGAGGGCAACCAGACTCATGGTCCTCCAGAATATGTATATCCTGGACTTAATTACAGCAATGGAAGGAGGCATGTGCGCCAAAATCGGGCCTTCTAGCTGTGCCCATGATGAAGAAAATGTAACCCTGACAGAAACAACAACTATGCTCTCAACCCTGCTTACGAAGATTCTGGAAGAAGTAGAAATGACTGATGGCAAACATTGGTTTTCATCTCTGTTTTCATAGCTGCCAAACTGGTTGACAAATGACTTCAAACTACTTGGAGCAATACCAGTGTTAGTGTTGCTGGGATCATGTCTTATAAGAATATTCATTGGACAATGGAAGAAGACAGCAAAGAAAGCAATTGGGATGAAGATAATGATTGATGTAAATGCTGTGACTGAAGAACGCACACAGACCGAAAACACCACCCGTGAGCACCTGAGAGAAAGACCTCTGGTGCCCACAGGCACGAATTTGTATTGTCCCAAGGATCATAAAAACTATTTAGGGCGTTGGGTGTTCTGGCGTTGGGTGTTATGTCAACCAACTAGGGAGTGCTGCCTTATGACCTGGAGTGTGATGAACACATAAAGAATGCAGGTGACATGAGGGGGGTGACTAAGATATGGATCCCAAAGAAGTCATTCTGTGGAAGAAGAATGAAGAAAATTGAGGAGGAGGTGGTCAAGTACTCGACCAGAGGGTGTATTGTAGAGGAGCAGATGTGTACATCATTTATAGAACCTGCCCCCTCACCTCCGACATACTGGTTGAAGGACAAGAAGACACTATGCAAGATACCAGGTATTATTCTAATACTGCTTCGTGTATATGAGAGATGTTATGCACTCAGACAACCGTACCAAATTTACCCTCAAACTGAAGTGGTAGCAGGAGATTTGCAGACACCACTGAATATCGAAGAGCTGTAAAGAAAATATGACAGGTGCAAAGTGGTTTCATAAGGAGAAGATACGATGACGCACTGAAACGATATGAGAATACTTAAAGAAAGAAGATGTAACTAACGAAGCAAAGTAAACATGTATACGAGTGAGAGGAAATCATATATACAAAGAAGATAATTAACTAGATGAGTAGTAAGTGTATGTACACAGAAACGCAAGGTAGGTGAGTCACATAGAAGCTTTCTGCAGTAGAAAATATAATATGGGTAAAGCAGCCATGTTGAAAATAGTAAGCAAGAAGCACGAAGGAGAGAGACCAGGACTGCAGACGCTGAAAATACAAATTTGTGCATGAACCAAGGATAGCTGCTGGCCGGAGATCAAGAATGCCACAGAAAGAAGCAATTGCAAGGTACAAAGGAAGTCAACAAGGATAAGCAATGTACCCAGGACATATTTTTCTTAGATTAAGTAAATAAGAGAACATTTGTGTTTGGCAAGTATTGAACAACTAAAGATACAAAAAGCTTATGTGAGACGGCGTAAACAAGTCTCCAGAGGCTGAAGAGTCATGACACCGAAGATAACTGAATCAAATAGTACTAAAGAGAAAAGCGAGATGGACAAAATCATGGTCCCTTCACATGTGGTGCAAAACCAGAAAACAAGGCCTACTCATAAGCTCCTGCTGAAGATAACAATGTACCTTAAATCCCCTTAAAGTTCCAGAGAAGAGAACATCCAGAAAGGTCAAGTACAAATAAGAAGCCTTGGCTGAAGGTTTGGCTGATGAGAGATGGTAGACTAATTGGGCAAGTAGGCAGCAGGCTGACGTTGTTCTCTGCACCTGCGTTTTGATTTGCTTACGTGCTGCTAACGAGCCGAAAGTCCAAGGTAGGGAGAGAAGCCTATGCAATGGTGTGCATACAATGTTGCAAGGGCCAATCCACTGCTGTTATGCTGCTATGATCTGTATTATACATAGTTATAGGGATGTTAAAGGCATGCCTGCCAGATGAGGGGCAGCAAATGTTGTTACTAACACTTAGGGAGACTATAAGTAGATATGTTCCCGAACCCAATTCCTCCGTCCGATAGGTTTAATTATTTGCCACGTAGAATGACTTCATAGCTGACGTATGATGATGTATAAAACTCTTTGTGGAAGTGAAATTCATTAACAGTATGTGGACTACGATTTTTTGTACGCAAGGTTTCCTTACTTTATTGAGCTGATAATAAAGTAGTTGTAGAGGAGGAGTTAACTGTCTTCTCCCCAGTCCCCGCTCCCTTGCCACCATCAGAAAGAGAATGTCATAAAGAAGATATAAGAACCTATGCTGAAACGATATGAAAATACTTAAGAATGACAATGTAACTGAAGCACTAAGAGAAACATGTACTCTATGATACAGTACAGTACTTGCAAACACAAAGAAGAATAAAGTGGCTTAATGATCAATAACTGTAAATACGCTGAAACGCTAGGTAGAAAGAATATGTTGAATTTTTCTTATGAGAGGTACATATTCAAAGTTTAGGACGACCATTAGAAGAAGCATGGACGACGCCTCATGTCAATTAACCCAGCTACCTCGAAATACGGCCGAGGATCTTAACGCGGAAAGATGATGAAGAAGCTGTTTTCCCTTGCAAAATAAAGGAGCACATTGGTTTGGAACCAACAATGCTATTTCGAGAGATGAAGGAAAAGCACAAAGGGAGTGTAACGAGCAGACCATATGCAAATAAATATTTCCCAAAGATTAGGAGAAACAAAAACATTTACTGATGCCAAATATTGAACAAAAATTAAAAAGAGCTAAATATGGGATAGAGTGAGCAAGTCTCTAAAGGCCAAGAGGAGCAACTGTACCCAGCATAATTGAATCAAATGTACAATTTCATGGTCTTGTAACACGTGATGAAGAGTTTGCAAACAAGGGCTATTCATTAAGTCTAAAAGCCAAGATAATTATGTACCTACACTCCCTCGAAGGTCCCGAGACAGTGCAGACTGGCCAGGTCAGACTTCAAACAAACAACACTGGCATGAGGCCTGCCGCCAATGAAAGAGGGTAGAACTAATTGGGAAAACAAGGGGAGAACTGACGTATCTGCCTACACAACCTAGCACCCAAGTACCACTGTGACAAATTCGTATGGAAATCGTTGGATCGGCCCACCAGAGTAGCATACTCCTACTGCCTGATCATTCCTAGGTTTAAGCTCCAAAAGGCAGGCTGCAGCAGTTTCCCAGTCCTCGCAGCCAAATTGTAGAACACACTGCCAGCACCATTAAGAGCGGGACCCTCATTCAATACTTTCAGACGTCAGGTAGTTACCTGGCTTAAACAGTCTGTATTTCCTGTCTGGTAAATCCGACTATAATGAATATCATACATCTGTATTGATTAACATACCTCTGTATATTCTTTCTTGTGTACCTGTCAATTGGATCACATGACTACCTAGTATCCACTGTGCTGTGACTAAAGTTGTTCCTTTGTAAATATATTTATTAATGTTATCTCGTAATATATCCATTGTATGTACATGTAATTGACTCTGCTTTCCCAATGTAAGAAATGCGCTTAGATGCCTAAGGGCTTGGTGCGCTATATAAATAAAATATAATACAAGTATCTCCAATCACCTGGGTTTCGTTTCTATGTACGTGCTGCTAGCAGCTGAAAGTCCAAGTTTGGATTTGTGTTGCCAACCAATCAGAAGAGCCTGCCATGCACCTTTTCATATAATGTTGCAAAGTATTATTCCGCTGCCATATTTTCTGCAATGATGAATATATTTGACCAAGTGTATAGAAGTATCTCAGGCTGTGTCTCTCAGATAAGAGACCGCCAATGAGGGACTAACATGCATATTTCTATATGCTATAAGGAACTCATGGTGGCAACAGTAAAGACAGACACAAGTGATAACAGTTCAAGGGTGTTTATTATACCATAACTTGGAAAGCGCCAACCTAAACCTAAATCTAAGATGGAAGCCAGCAACGACCATCAAATGAAAAATAAGGCGGTCCTGGTGGCATTGTGTCAAATATAAATGGCCTCTACTAAGAAAAACCTATTGCCAATCCTTGCAACTAATACAAAAGAGTGTGGGATAATATTCAGGGGAAAGAAAGAAGTGTTCACAAATAATATGTCAGGATGAGGTAGCCTGGCTCTTCCTTCCCCACGTTTTGAGCATGGGGTAAGTTAGGATCTTGGAGCAAAGTACACTCTCGAGCTTCACCGGCACGAGATGACAGTTCTGCTTTCAGCTATCAGGGCCGTCAATGGCCGAGTCTCGTTTCTATAAGAAAGTCTCTTACCTTCGAGGACTTGATGTATTCCCGATAAAAAAATAAAAGTTCCTTTACCAAATGATAGTTTGTTTCCTTATATAACTTAGGGTGATACTTCTCGAGCTTTCCCCAGCACGAGATGACAATTCTGGTTTTAACTTCCCAGGAGCCTCGACGGTCAAGTCTCTTTTCAACAAAAAGTCTCTTGCTTTTAAGGATCGGAAAAATAACAAACAAATGAAAGATCTTTTCAACTGGTACTTGAGATGGTGATTCTTCACCCCTGGGTCCCCCTCTTCTGGGCACAGACCCCTCTCACTTCTCAGCGTCCTTCCACCGGGTTCACTATGGCTTTTCTCGTTCATGAATCTTAATGTATTTTTAAACAGTTCCCGTGGACATCCCTCTGCCAGGTTCACCTTTGTTAACACACTGTTTCTTGGGACTTTAGACTTTGCCCCCTCCTCATCAGCATCCCTCCGCCGAATTCACTCTGGCCAACGTTTACCACACAGTTCACTATGGGACTTTTAGACTTCGTCCCTTTTCATTAGCATCCCTCTGGTGGGTTCAATCTTGCCACTTCACATTCACATTCGCTTTCAATGTCTGCATTATTCACTTCCCTTGCTTTCTCACAATGCAGGATTCACTTCCCTTACTTTCTTTACAGTTCTTAGCTCAAAGGCTTTCCACTGTACATGGATTTTGCTAGACCTCCTGTATGACCACTTAGAACTGTCTGGGCGGCTCTCCTACAGCATTCTGGTATCTGTAGTTTCATCAATGTGGGATAAACCAGGGTTTCTTGAGACAGCACCCACGTGGTGCTGGTCCCCTCTGCAACTGGTCTTCCTTTAACAATTTTATTGTTCTTTGAGCTTCTCTCAATATGCCACTTTGCGACTTTCACTCAACACAGCCCGGTTCTCCCTTTGACTCACCGGCTATGATGAACCGCTTGGCTTTCCTTCTATCTGGAGTCAAGGGCGGTACCACGGTAGCAGGAGTCTCCCTCGCTCCGGTTTATAAGCGTAGGCATGCCCAGTGTACCGTTTACATCTGCTGCACGACTGTATAGCTATTGTTCTCAGGCTTACGTTTTCTTCCTTGGATGTTTCGCGGGTTTGGGTCAGAAAGGGCAAGGTCGCTTCTCTCCTTGTCACCCTCTCGATTCTCACCACCTTTCTCCTTCTCTTGAACTGCCGGGCTTCATTAGCCATCTCGTTGTGCGGTCTGCCTTGCTGGTGCTGTGCTTTCGCGCTCCACCTTTTATCCCTGTGGAGAAGGGGAAGGGCCGTCAGGTGTGTGTAATTCTGGTCAATCGCCTGACTTTGCTGGAGTTTTCAAATTAGTCCTTTGTGTTTTATGTCGGGAGAAAGTGCTGTGTCGGAAAAGGGGAGGGGTAGAGTGTCTGCATGTTCTGCAGGGTAGGAAGAGAAAGAGTGATTATATAGATTGCGAACCCGTGTATTGGTGATCTCGGAAGGGTAGGTTTGGTAGAGTTTGTGAAATTAGTAGGAGGGTTTGCGGAGCAAATGGGAATAACCAGGATTGTTTAATGAACAAGGCGGGTTGTGGGAATGGTAGTTTTCTGTCATAATAGATTGGGTGTTCGGAAAAGAATAACCAGAGGGACATGGAGCCGAAGGATGGGGTGTATTCGAGTGGAGACCAGGGAAACAAGGATTCTGGGAGTAGTGGGTTTTCAGGGTTACGGGTGGTAGGATTTTGTTAAGGAAGCTTCTTTGGATGGAAGAGAGGTAGATGTGGAATAACCAAGGAAAACCTTATGGACTTCGTCCCCCTCACCCTCCTCTTTGGTATAATACTGTGTTCCCCTTTAGGCATTCCTCTGATCTTAACCCCGGGTTTCCCTACCCAGGTAATCCTCTCTCGCTCGTCCACCCCCAGGGTTGGGATCTGAGAGTGCCAGCCCTCCCCAGGCCACCTGAATAATGGATTCTCGAGGACTGCTTGGGAGAATACCCTCAAATTACTTACAATGCAGACATGTTCCCTTAATCCAATCCCACCAATAGGTTTTACAGCTTGACACGTAGGATGACTTCCCTAGTTGACACATCTAGCATTATGTAAACTGAGGCACAACTAATTATCTACCATGAAGGAATCTACTTGATGATAGATATCTTGAAGAGCTGAGCTGTCAGTTGCATGATCCCCAGAGATCTTCAAGACCAATCGGGCATCATATGCGTAATTGGTCCACAATACTCCAGATTCCTCTGGAAGACTGCATAAGGATAAGATGTGTAAATTGAACAGTATTGGGGACATACACGCTCCTTGTGGCACCCCACAGGTGGAGAGAATGGGGTTCACAGAGGCATCCCCCCAGCAGACTTTAGATTTCCTTGCAGTCAGGAAGGAGTGGATCCACCTGCATGTCGTTCGGAACAGTGGCAAGTGTCCTTTAAGGTGTGTAGAAGTCGCTCGTGGTCTAGAAAAACGAACGCAGCCGATAAATCTAGTAAAACTAGAAGGCCATGTTTGCACCGGTCCATGATGTTTTGCTTTGCCTTTTGAAATTACTGCATGCAATTTTCACATTATTCAATGTCACTTTCAGATGGCCCACACAATTGCCATTTGCCACTATAAAAACATCACCAATAATTCCCAGTGCAAGTCTCACATTTCCCACAGTATTTCTCTAGGTTGCTTTCATGTTTCCCCCAGAATTGCCCTATGACCCTTGCAAATCACCACCATAAGTGGCCAATGCCACACTGCAACTAGACTAGCATTGAGCACCAGACGGTCCTTCTCACACCTGATACATACCATACACACACACACACTTGTCATACAGCATGCATCCGCACACACCTCTACACCTACTCCTGAACTTACATGGGCAGACATAAAACACACACACCACACACACCAAATACATAAAACATATTACCTGTCAAGAGACAATCTGTTCACCACTGTTCTAGTCAGAAAAATAAGGGTCCTAGACTAGTGGACACTCGTGTCCCCTGCACACTATCTTTACTGATATTTATCAATCAAGTATAATTTCTATATAGGCAAGTCAAACAATCCATTAATTGAGTTAGTATTAGTGTTAAGTTATGTAATAGATGATAGATCACAGTTAATTTGTACAAATGTATGATAACACTTTAACAAGAACAAATGTAATTTAATATTTGTGCTAAACATATGAGGTATTAAATCCATACATCATACATAATAATATTTAGATAATAAAAATTGAGCTTGACACGTTTCGAGATTCTAGTCCCTTCACCGGGGGCGGAAAGTTCATCAATTTCTTATTCTTCATGAATTATAGCTTCACTTCTAGTCTACAACATAAGAACAAAAGAACTTTATAAGTGAGATGTTTCTGTCATTTATTAAGAGGTAAATGATTAGATAATATCACCTTTCAAATAACTGCTTCTTAACTAATTCTTGATTATGCTTGATTGTATAATCTCATAAATGTATTTGCATAATTTCTAAGGTGTCTGTATGTTGTCACAGAAAACCTCTGGAAAGTACTCGAGATTTCTGTAAGAGTAATCCCATTACCAGTCGTGGTTGTCCTTTTGTTAAAAAAAAAGTTCCAGATCACATAGCTGTTTGTAATTTAAAAAAGGAAAATAAGGCATATGTCTAGGCATTGGTAAATTGTGTAGTAGCTACAAGCGGGATTAAAGAGGTACATACCTCTGAATTAAGTATGATTGCCGAGTCGTGCTGGAAATGGCTCAGTGCGGAGCGGACTCTCAACGAGGAAGGTCTTGCCTGTGCGAAGATATTTAAATATCAGGGCATGGAGCCTTCGAGCAGTGGATGGCCAATAGTCACATAGCTGTTTATAGTTCAGAAAAACAAGGTAAAGCATATGTTTATACAGTAGTAACGATCGGGTTTAAAGAGGTACGTACCTCTGAATGTAGTAAAGTTGCAGAGTCGTGTTGATAATGTCTCCGTGTGGATCGGACTCTCAACGACGTATGTCTCACATGTCAGAAGATATTTAAATATCAGGACATGAAGCTGTCAAGTAGTGAGCTGCAAAGAGTCTGAAAAATTGTGGCGCGTATGATTTACTTACAAATCGTGCAGACTATAACATCTTCTTCATCTTGAATCTTCAGTGAGATCAGTCGCACTTTCTAAACTGCTGTGAACAGTTGTTATTATATACCGTTGTGAATACTGACGTTAAGGTGAAATTATGTCACAATTAGAAGGGTGTTTAATGTGAATCCTGTCAGGAAAATGATTGTTAAATCAAACGTGCCATGATGTCATGGTATCGAACGGTAGAGCTTGTCTATATGGTGTCAAATAAAATTGTAATTTGGTAAAATCTACATGACTCACGTACATGCCATCAAGACATATGGGGCCTCATTACACTGACGGCGGTAAGGGTTAACGGTCACCGTTAATGGCAACGGTGACCGTTAACCCTTACCGCCGTACTACGAGGTCCCTTTGCGGGTTGGAGGATTTAACGCCTGCTTCTTGCAGGCGTTAAAATCCAACCCGCTAAGGGACCTCGGAGCTAATTACGGCACCGCAAAATTGCGGTGGCGTAATTAGCGCCTTCCCCATTTCCATAGAGCCTTATGGGGCAGAAATGGGAATGGCGAAGGGCAATAGCGGAAAGGGGATTTACCGCCCCTCCAACTTTGGAATGGGGCGGTAAATCCCCTTTCCGCCAAGGCGGTGCCGGTATTTTACCGGCATGAGCCATGGCGCTAATAGCGCCATGGCTCACCGCCTACCGTGTAATGAGGCCCATTGTCTCTTTCTCCACAATATATTGGTAGTGTCTTCTGTCGCTATACAGTAGGTAGGATCATGTGAAATGATCAACTGTAGTCTCATATATTGATTCAGGGGTAGGTTGTTCTTAAGATGTGGAGGTTGATAACTTGTGTGATGAAATGTATTATTTACATCAGTTGGTTTTCTGTAGATTGAGGTATTGAGTTGATTACCACAAGATTTCACTAGTACATCTGAAAAATTAGCACTGGGAGTGCAGATTTCTAGAGTAAACTTTATTCTAGTATATCGTTCATTAAGGTATTGTAGGAAAGATTGGAGTGCTTCTGGGGAACCCTTCCAGATACCAAAGACATTGTCGATGTATCTCTTACATTCACCTAGTTTTTGTTTCTATATCGGATGTTGTTCAGTTTCGAAGGCATAGATAAATAGATTGCACATGCGGGACCCATGGAGGAGCCCATTGATGTTCCAGATATTTAGAGATGATACTGTTTTTGAAATCTAAAATAATTAATTATTGTATAGAATGATTTTAGCTAATTCGATTGCAAAGATTTTGTAATAATGCCCACTCTAGAGCTCAAGTGCTTCAATGTGGGGAATAGATGTGTATACACTCTATACATCCAGGTTAAAGAGGGTCCAATCAGGATAGAACTCCTGAGGCTGTTCTGATGATAGTAAAAAATGAGTGGTGTCTCTTAAATAGGTCGTACTCTTCTGTATTATTGGTTGGATGAGATTGTCAACATATCTCGCTAAGGGATCAAAAATGCTGTCAGTAGCAGCAACAATCGGTTTTAATGGGGGTGATGTCGGATTTTTCTGTATTTTTGGTAAGCCATAAAACCTGGCATGATTGGAAATGTATTCATCGAGTAGTCCTTTGCGCGTTCCATAATCCATTCTTCGTTGAGAGCCTTGTTAATCACTTCTTCAATGATAGGTCCACGATTACAACAGATCCTCCATTGTCAGCAGGTTTTATAGTAATGGATTGGTCTTCTGCTAATTGTCTGAGCAATGTTTGTTGGTGTTTTCTGAGATTGTGTTGTTTAGTATGAAAGTATTTGATTGATTTAAGATCTTTAATCATAGAATTCTGGAATATGTCTAGAGCAGAATTGTTCACACTTGGGTTGAAAGTGCTCTTGGGTTTCATCTCTAGGTAATCAAAAGTTCTAGATCTTTCCTCAAATGGCGGTAGTAAATCAAAGAACACTTTAAGTATCATCTTCCTAATTAGTTTAGAGATATTAATATGCTCTTAGAATAGTGTGGTGTTATTCGTGGGCACAAAGGACAATCCTAGGTCGAGTAAGTCCATTTCTTGTCTCGATAATGTGCGTTTGGAAATGTTGACTACAAAGTCACTTCTTTTTTTTGTCCTTAGTTTTCTTGTGTCCTCTCCTTGTTTTCCTATTCCTAAAAAAGGATGTGAATCTGTAGATGTAGTGGGATTAATTACTGTAGATACATTCAGTGTAGGCTGTCCTTCACTTTGGTTCTCTACCATAGGTGTGTTCGTGTTGAGTTTGTGTGTAATAACCGATGTATCACTGGAGGGATCCATTTCATCACCAGTATTCTGGGGTGGTCTTGCGTGACTTGGTTGTTTATAGGATATTAGGAAGGTTGGTTCTGGCGATAGTATTCTTGCCAAGTAAACACAATATTGCGTGAGTAGTCTAGTGTGTCTCTACTAAATTTTCTTAACTTACGTTGTTCTATTTCCTGTTTATAAATATCTAATTTCCTATGACTGCCTTCTAGGAGTCGAGTTAGTTCTTCTCTGGAGAGTAACATACTTAATTGCTCTTTTAAATCTGTAATCTCTGTATTGATTTCAGATATGGATGTAGCCAGTTCTTCAATAGTGAGTCATATTAAGTCAAGGGACAATTTATTAAGGATTATCTCCCATATTTTCACAAATTCACTATGCTCTTTGCATAGATTAGGTCTAAAGTAGATCCTGAGGCCTTGTGGTATTCTTGTATCTTTGTAATATTGTGCTAGAGTTGAAGCATTCAATTTTTAGGGGATTTCTCTTCTAATGAGTCTTTCCAAATTGTTGATTAATCTCTCTGTTTTCTGCTGTGGTGGTACTCCTTTCAGTATCTTTAATTAAGTTAAGGATTCTAGTCGCTCCGTTTTCACTAAACTCTAATATGGTTGCATGTTTGGTTATGAGTTGATTCATTTTTGAGAATTACATATTTGGGTAGTGGTTGATTCAGGGTGCCGGTCCTTGTTAGTGCCGTTCCACTCAGGGAAGATCAAGTGGGAATAGTACAACGTTAAGGAAAGAAATACGCAGCACACCCCTTATATGGTAATTCAAGATAGTTACATTTAGTATATGAATTAAGGAAGGGTTATAAGTGCAGAGGAGAAGGAGCGAATCTGGCACAAAAAGTTGCAAGTATAAACAGAAACATAAATGTCCTCGACTAGTGGACACTTGCGTCCCCTGCAAACTATCTTTACTGATATTTATCTGTCGAGTACAACTTCTGGTAAATAAAGTTCCAGATCACATAGCTGTTTGTAATTTAAAAAAAAGAAAATAAGGCATATTTCTAGGCAGTGGTAAATTGTGTAGTAGCTACGACCGGGATTAAAGAGATGCATACCTCTGCATGAAGTGTGATTGCTGAGTCGTGTTGAAAATGGCACGGTCCAGAGCGGACTCTAAACGAGAGACATCTCGCCTGTGAGAAGATATTTAAATATCAGGGCATGGAGCCGTCGAGTAGTGAGCTACTACACAATTTACCACTGCCTAGACATATGGCTTATTTTCTTTTTTTTTTATTACAAACAGCTATATGATCTGGAACTTCTTTTACCATCTGGACAATCACGACTTGTAATGGGATTACTCTTAAAGGAATCTCGAGTATTTTACAAGCTTTCAGTGATGACATACAGACACCTTAGATATTATGCAACTCAGTTTATGAGATTAGACAATCAAGAATTAAGATGCAGTCATTTGAAAGGTGATACTACCTAATCATTTACCTCTTATTAAATATTTTTAAATGACAGAAACATATCACTTACAAAGTTCTTTTGTTCTTATGTTGTAGACTAGCAGTGAAGCTAAAATTCATGAAGTATATGAATTTGATGAACTTTCCGCTCCTGATGAAGGGATTAGAAGCCTGAAACGCGTTGAGCTAAATTTTTATTATCTAAATATTGTTATGTATGATATATGGATTTAATACTGTATATGTTTGGCACAAATATTAAATTACATTTGTTTTTGTTAGAGTGTTATAATACATTGGTACAAATTAACTTGTACACATTTAACTGTCATGAATTACCATATTAGGTGTGCGCTCCGTAATACCACTGTTCTAGTGCCCTTTGGAACATCCCACAGACATGCACGGGTACAGGTAAGGGAAGGGTCAGGCAAAGCTTTGAAACCACCCCTTCCATTGGGCAGTACTCGAAGGCCTGGAACAAAATGGGGTGAAGTCGATATCACTGAGCCTTGAGTCTTTTCATTGGCAATGCGTCTGCTGGCAGATTAATTGCAGATGAAAAGTCAGAACACTGTAACTCACGTTGCATTTAGGAGCAAATATCAGACACACACGTTCTGCTGAGTATAGCTTAATTGCCGTGTCCCTGGAGTCAGATGTGTCCCGACATAATTCTACATTGCGGGCAGAGGAGCAGCTCTTGCTGCCACTGTTCATGGGCCATGTGTGCAAGGGGTGTGTAGGAAGGAAGAAGACTGTTTAGGGTCAGTCATGACTGGCTACACAATAGCACTAGTAGATTTTCTGGAGTTCGAAGGGTGCGTTCGAAGGGTCCGCCTACAAGCTACAGTGGGAACAGCCTACTTAGCTAAAGGTGTGGGCAGATGCCTGCTGATTGCCACGCTATGGGCCTAATTCATGGAATTTTTAGCGTGGTGCAAAGTGACTTTGCACTGGTGCAAAGTGAATTTTGCACTGCCAACAAACGGTTCTACGTTATTTCGCCGACCGAAATTTCATCGTGGGACTTTTCATCGCCGACCCTTTCATCGCCAACATTTTTATTTTTTATTTTATTTTTATTTATGGGGGGGCTGCGCCCTCCCAACCCCCCCCCTTACTTAAATAATCATACCCCAACCCGCACAAACACCCCCCCTAAAAAAAAAAGTTTAAAAAAAAATGTTGGCGATGAAAGGGTCGGCAATGAAAAGTCCCACGATGAAAAAGTGGTGGACGAAATGCGTGTATACCCAACAAACACCCTGATTCACAGAGCAGTGCGAAGTGTATTTCTGCAGAATGATTAGATCATATGTTGTGACCCTGAGATCCTGTATCGAAGCACTTCAAATGTATCCTCCTAAAGGCTTCTTATATCCACCATTCATTAGCTAAATGCTTGCTTCATGGGACAGAGTTTCCCGATACATCACCTGTGTCTTCCACGTGTCATGCAGACTCACTTCTGGAATCCGGCTACTACAGCACACTAGGCAGATTTCAGTTGTTTCCATATCCTGGTGGCCCTGAGATTATTTGAATTCTCAACACAGACCAGGACTTTGATGATATACAGTAGAAAGGTTTCGTGAGATCTGTGATGGCAGGAACAACTCCTGGTGCTATTCAGTCAGATGGACTCTGAATCCGGCTCAGGCGTGGGCCTGCATTGCTTGGTTATTCCACCCAACAAGGCACCAAAAGACAAAGTTCTGAATCTCATTGGTACATATTGGAGATCCTGTAGAATAACAAGTGCACCAACTTGAGAGGAAGGTAAAAAGCAGTACATTGATCACAAACATGGGATACTCTGCACTATTGGTCAAGCACCATAGTAGTGCAGTTGACTTGGTAAATCCAGCTGACCATGTTCAGCTACTGGCTAGCACTGCCGCCGTCAATCGGAGTATATTCCGCTATTACATTCAGGTCTTTTTCTTCCACATCAATATGTCAGTAGAATCAAGTCTTCACCATCCTGGTCATAGTTGCCAACAGGAAACATTCCCATTTCTCAGCACTTATCCAGTCCTGGCTGTTCAGTTGAATTCTGGGACGTGTAGTCTGAGTTGTATAATTGGGAAAGTAGAACTACAAGTCCGAGAATGCAAAGAACAATACCAGCACTAGGCACACGCCTACAGATTGGAATGACTCATGTTGGCAACTGTGTGTTGTCTTGTCTGTATCAACCAAAAGCATTCGTCCCACTCAACAGTGTATGCTTTCTAAAGGTGACACTCCGCAATTGTTCCCAGTTCTAAGGCTAGTACATGTTCTTTTATTTAATATTTTTGCTTTGTTTTATTTATATTTAAATGTCTCTGCTTGGACAATGGGCCTCATTCCGAGTATGGCGTTAAGGGATAGCGGCCACCGGTAACGAGACCGGTGGCGGTAATCCCTTACCGCCATACTCCGAGTTCCCTTTGCGCCCTCGTCCTTAACGCCTGATTTGAGCAGGTGTTAAAGTCGAGGGCGCAAAGGGGCCTCCGAGCCAATAACGGTGACCGTAATGAACGGTCACCGTTATTTGCATCTTCCCCATTCCCATTGAGCCCTATGGGGGCTCATTTGGGAATGGGGAAGTGCCTTGGTGAATGGGGAATTACCGCCCCGCCGACCTTGGAATGGGGCGGTAATTCCGCCATCCACCAAGACGCTGCCGGTCCGGGTACGGCGTCAACCAAGGCGTTAATAGCGCCATTGGTTAGCGCCGTACTCGGAATGAGGCCCACTGAGTACATTTCTCAACATTTAAATTCATGCCGTTTATAGAGGGAAGACTTTCAATCTGCCGACAATCTGAGGGACTGCCTTGATGCTGTGGGGTTTTGGATGGCCGACAACTGGCTGAAGCTTAATGCTGAAAAAACAGAGGTGCTTGTTGTAGGCTGCACTGATCCTTATCTCTACTGGACCCCTGATTGTTGGCCCTTGGGCCCTGCCCCTCTCTAGTTGTAGTGGTGAAGGATTTAGGTGTAAAAGTCTCAGCCTCTCTGTAGATGAAGGACCAGGTTACCACTGTTTGTCACTCTGGTAACTTAAAGCTGCGGACTCTTTGCAAGGTTCTTCCTTTTATCCCTTCCTGCTTTCACGCCCCAGTTGTTTCCTCTCTGGTTCTTAGCAGTATCGACTACTGCAACTCAATCTACCTGGCACAGCCAGCGTATTTGCTTTGCCGTCTTCAGTTGCTACAAAATATGGCAGCCACAGTGATTCTACATCCGCATTTTGACTCTCGTATGACTCCACTTCTACACCAATTACACTGGCTCCCTGTAGAGACGCGCGTTCTATTCAAGTCTCTCTGTATTGTGCACAGAGTGTTCTATAAAATCTGTGCTGAATATATTCAGGCTACATTTCGTCCTTATATCCCTACTAGAGTATTGCGCTCCCAATCTTCTCTGACAATGCAGATCCCTTCCGTAAGGCGCTCTCATGTAGGGGGACGAGACTTCTCTGTGACGGCTGCAAAAGCTTGAAACTCCCTCCCTCTTGCCCTGCGAGCTGGGATGCATCATCCATCCTTTCGCCGCTTTCTAAAGACCCATCTGTTTTAGGATTGTCCATTTTGTCCTTTTGCTCTGGTCTGGGCCTGATGTTCTGTAGCGCCAAGATGCCTTCGAGTGTACGTTGCGCTTTAGAGGTGTACTTAACATAACCTAACTCCCTAAAAACCGTTCTGGATTACTGTAAGAAACCATGATGCCCAGGCTCGGGCTGGTCTATAGGGCACTGCCCAAACGAAAAACACAAAATGCTTGCGTGGGCCAGTTTTTGTGGACAAACTGGGCCACTTTTCTGATGAGTTACTTCATATGTGGTTGATAGTTTTGACCAGTGTTACTGAATACATATTTTTTAAAATGCACAATTTGCGTCACATTTTATCAGCAAAACACCCCCTTGGGTACTATTCAAGCAGTCTGTCACAGAAGGAATGAATTGCCATTTGCAATTGAAGGCCACTATTTCATTGGTGCCCGAGACATTTCTGTGCCCCAGTCTGACCCTGATGATACTTCAGGTTTGGTCTCCAACCCGACCCTTAGGCATCCCCTTCTCACTGCGGGTCAGGGTTAAGTCGCTGTCTCCATGGTGATAGTCCAGGCTGCATGGTAGTCGGATCGTGGATGCTGAAAGTATGGTGTAAGGAATTGATAAAGCGCACGGACAGCTGGGAAGCTCCCAGGGTGTGGACAGAGGCATAGACAGGCTTGGGCCGGAGCGGGCAAGGCCCACCTGAAATCTGTAAATGCCCACTCTGCTGCACTCAGGGCCATCTTAAACACTTTTGGGGCCCCGGGCACGGACATCTTTGGGGCCCCACCTCCACCAAATCAAAGGAATTAAGGGATCAAGTATACTGGTCGTGCCAAACGCCCCCCACCCGTCGCGCTCACAACATATAGGTTGATATGCTGTCTCGCAGCATAATAAGCATGTTTACTCCCTTTAAGTCCCCTTACCCTCTTCATTCAGAATGATAAACAAGTAGCATTTGAAGACCAACATTAGCAGTCTACGAAGAGGTTACTGTTCTAGCACATACAGGATAATTTTTATCAATAGCATCCAGGAATGTATATGCAGCCTGCAGTATTGATGCAGGACCACATGTAAAAGGTACATGTAACCCATAATAGACAGAAAACTCACATTAGCTGCCTCACAGAATGCAAAAGTGCTCATGCATGGATGGAGACCACCAATTGGAAGGAAGGAGAATATTAAACATACTGTAGCATGGATAGTGGAGGCAGATTAGAAGCTACCAGGAAAGTATCTTTATCCAGACAGACTGAGATTAGAAGTGGGATATGGTTTTCAAATAGTTTTGCCATTAGATATCAAAGGAACAAATGCCTGTGGTGTGTGATATAAATATGCTCACTATTAAAGTGGAAGCAACCCTGTAGCCATTGAAACCATGAATAAGGCTTACCATGAGAAGGAAATCACTCTGAAGACTGACAATTTTGAAAGGTCTAGGGAATGGCAATATTGAGCGGTTAGGCAATACAAGATTACATTAGATGCCCAGGATCACGCATTTGTTAATGGGTGAAGGGGTGAAGCTGGGATTTGTGCCAACTCTGATTTCTGCATTTGAACACTTTCTTTTCCAGTTCTTACCATGAATAAAACAATCTCATTTTATAAAAAGGGACTTAGAAAATACACAAATCACATCACCAAACAATTTTAAACAAAATATTATAGAAGGGTGTTATGCTAAATGGGAATGGGTATAGCTTCATTCTCTCCATCATCAAGGGCAGAATATAAGTACCAGCATGCCAATCGATGTGATTTAACAAATTTAATCTGGGGTTGTCTTTTATATTTTAAAGCTTTAAATATTTCCAAAACAATGACTTGTGACATTTTCACTCATAAACGTGCATAAAACCTTCGACTTTTTACCAAAAAGCAAACCGTTTTTTGTGTCAAACAAGCAGACCTTAAAATATGCTTGCCTGAGGCCAGCAACATCTGGTCCGCTCTCTTCTGTCTACCAACCCTTCCACCCAAATGGCTTACATAAGAAGAAAGATCAAGTAATGGGCTAAACGATACCAGCAGCATGCAATAAGACAAACCTCACAGAAGACAGCACAGTAATGTAAGATATATTAGATGATTTGACCAGGATCACTGTATCGTCTGCTGGCAAATCCAGGATACAAAAATGAACGCTGTCGTTCCATAGAATTTGGATACTTATTCACCTCTTGGACTAACAGTTTATGCCATCGTTGGAGGAGATTGCCCCATCTGAAAAAAAACAATTTCTAGACTTTCACCATACGGATGATATGTTAGTTTTTATAGCAACCCTGATCTGGTGCAGGTACATTGCTGATAATAGCAGATGTTGTTCTGCAAAACCAAGTACATATGCAGGCAGGTTTATAAACTGCAGACATAGGAAAGGCTCAGCCAGCCTTGTTGGAATGTTATTTTCTAATTTTGCATATGAACACACATCTCTGCAATGGGTGCTTCACACACTGAGCTAACTTCTGAACCATTGTGGGACTTAATCTATCAATATGCATTTCACCATTGCCTATTGCACGTGATCAACATAATTCCCACAGGAAGGAAAGAATGCTGCAGAAGTTGTACCTCAAGGAACACACAAACTATGTATAACACAGTGTACACAGAAGGCATTACATGATGAGTTGATCAAGGCAGAATGTACTTGCCAAAACAGAAAGGCAATGGGTTTAGAGCCTCAGCAGCACCCCATAAAATATCCTGACTTGTGTGCTATTTACGACTCTTGAACAATGGAATCTTACTTCTTCAGATCAGCTAGCCTTGTGGGGCCCCCTCCAAGGTGGGGGCCCTGGGCAAGTGCCCCTTTTGTCCTCCCATGAAAACGTCTCTGGCTGAACTGTGTGGGCATTTACAGATGTCAATGTCACTGCGGTGGGCCCAACTACATTAGCTTCAGGCTCCAGTTTTTACACAATCCTGGCTACGCCTCTGTGCTTGGAGGCAGCAGAGATTGCTGGGGAGGATAGGGGATGGCCTGTGTGGAGGGATGAGCGATTGGAGAGATGCTCTTTGAACAGTGGGATCTTCACGTCCTTCTTGAAGCGTATGGGGGGACCCCAGTATGATCTGCATTTGCACTGTGCAGTGGGCACTGTATAAGGCATTCAATGACAGCACTACACTGGAAGTGCTATACTTTACTGTGTTATTACACACTGCCAGGATACTTGTCATACCGCCTCCGCCCACATGCCAGGAAAGCCACCTCAGCACTTGCCTGACAATGTGCCTGGTTCTACCCCATTGCAGAAGTAGCTTGTATGTGCAAGATTCTGGGTCTGCATGTATTTCTCAAATGGTGTGAACTGGAGCCTTGATGCCAGAGCTCCCCTGACCCTTTCCATAGTTGCCAACATCAGCCATTCCAATCTGCAGGTGCTTCTCCAGTATTCTTTGCATTCTGGGACTTGTAGTTCTGCTTTCCCCATTATACATATCAGATTACAACTCCCAGAATGCAACTGAAAAACCAGGACTGGACAAGGGCCTACGGATTGGAATGGATCCCGTTGGCAACTATGCGCTTCGCCCCACCCAGTTTGCCCAATCACTCACATTCCTTGACACTGGCACAACTCTTACGGTCATGCCACTTCTTGTACACTTTCATAAAGTGTGAGGGCTACCCTCCATGTTACTCTCTCGCTACATGATAGAGTTGGCAGCACTCAGCGGTTACTCTGCATGGCAAATGAATGGCATGTTGGCACATGGCCGGGTTCCTTGCTTAGCCCTCTGCCCTGATGGCAATTTAAAAAGACCTGCGCTCAAGCATCCCAAGATCCGCTGGACTGTGGCAGGTTTGCCTGATTGCAGCAGTATGTCCCTGCACATCTGCATGTGCCATGACACCTGATTCCTGCACTTACCCATGCACTTGCCACCTGCTGGCCGTACTTTTACTGATTGTTTATTTCTTCTATTATCCCATGTACTGCACTGTCCCCTACCTCTACCCCCCCGCACTTCCTCCTTCCCCCTTCCCATGCACTTGTGCTACCTGCCTAGTAGGATCGTTGTCTATCTTCCCCCTGTGCCCCCTCCCTTGCCTCGTCGCGCCTTGAAACACCTGTGTATAGGCGCGTTATCAATGCCATATCATATCATGTGTGATACGCAAGGTGTCCACATGTGTATGATCTGCACAAATGCACAAATGCATGACAGCGTGTTGATTCCTAAACTTAGATCTCTGCACAGGTCCATGTTTTTTACAACTTGTTCGAGTGTGTGGGTGTGTGTGCACAGGCCCGCACCTGTAAAGTGATGTTGTCTGATTCACAAAACGGTTTATTGCACAAGTGATATGATGCACTAGCCCCTCCCCTTCACTTGCACCAAAAAAGAGTGCACCGACACCTGGAAGGTGTTTCACCTGTTCCCTCCCGCACATCTACTGCGCCTCATTACAAGTTTGGTGGTGTGGTAAAAAAGTAATAGTGATTTCATTACCGCCACTTTTTATGGGTGGTAACGGAAAAGCCGCCATTTTTTAATGCACTGCCAAATTCCGAGCACAGCCGGCTGGAGGTAAGTGGGCCAGTTTAAGGGAAAGAATCGACAGCATTACCATGATAAATCCCCATGGAGTGCTATGGACTCCAAAAATGGGGATCAGCGCCCCACTTCCACCACTCCTAATCCCCTGGTACACCCACGGGACCGAGTGGCGGTAACGGTCAATGGGTTTGCGGCAAATTTACTGACAAATTACCACCAATCTCGTAATGAGGCCCAGGGTGCAATTGTGCATAGTAAGACATGGGCCCTCATTACAACACCGGCGCTATTAGCTATTAGCACCATGGTTGGTGCCGGTGTTGTAACAGGTCCGCCATGGTTCAATGGGGAATTACCACCCCATTCCAAGGTTGGCGGGCGGTAATTCCCCATTGAACCATGGCCCTTCCCCATTCCCATTTTCGCCCCATAGGTCTCTATGGGAATGGGGCAGGCGCTAAGTACGGTACCGCAAATTGCGGTACCGTACTTAGCACCAAGGTCCCTTTGCGGGTCCCTACTTTAACGGCTGGGCCCTCATTACAACCCAGGCGTTAAGGGGTTAACGGCGCCGTAAAAGGTGGCGGCGCCGTTAAACCCTTAACGCCTGATTACGAGGTCCCTTGGCGGGTTGGAGACTTTAACGCCTGCTTTTTGCAGGCGTTAAAAACCAACCCGCAAAGGGACCTTGGTGCTAAGTACGGTGCCGCAATTTGCAACACCGTACTTAGCGCCTTCCCCATTCCCATTGAGCCCTATGGGGAAAAAATGGGAATGGGGAAGGGCCATGGCGGCATGGGGAATTACCGCCCCACCAACCTCGGAATGGGGCGGTAATTCCCCATTCCGCCATGGCAGAGTCGGTAAGTTACCGGTATGGACCATGGTGTTATTAGCACCATGGTCCAACGCCAGGGTCGTAATGAGGGCCCTGGTGTAGACCAGCCGTTAAGGTCGGGTCCCGCAAAGGGACCTCGTAGTAAGGCGCTAAGTGTTTAACGGCGCCGCAGCCTTTTACGGCGCCGTTAAACACTTAGCGCCAGGGTCGTAATGAGGCCCATGGAAGATAAACTGTTCTGCGCCTTTGATATTCACAGCCTGATTCACCATCAAGTTGCAGAATGCATTCCCTGGCACCTGCTCAGAGTCGGGGCAAAGGGTTGTGCAATACCTCAGAGGATCATTCCTGACCCTTTCATGCTTGTGTTTGACAGCAGGACAGCAACTGCATGAACCATTGCTGTCCAGGTTACATTTCTATCCCTCAAAAAGGATAACACTTTTTTTTTTTTAAACTTCAAGAACATTTCTCAATATCAGACTGTGCTCCCAACACCATCATGAGAGCGGGTAGCCTATAGTACTTTATTTTATTTATTTGCATTTTTAAAGCGCTCACACAGCCCGAGTGCATCGAGGCACAGTTACAGGAATATATATGTCTTAGTTGCGTATTTCCAGAGGTTTCTAAGCGCGGACCGAACGTGTGTTGCTTCATGTCGTCTTGTTTCCAAGGAGAGCACGTTGCCGCTGAGCTATCCTCCCGGGACGCTTGTTAGTATAGGAGCGTGTTTCCAACACTTTAGTATACAAGGTGGATGTCCAAGACTTCTATTGCATTAGTTCGCCGCCCCCAGAAACAAGCATCCGAAATTCGCCCAGGGCGTCCTATGCACTGTGTCTTGTGTGATCGTGAATCAGGCCCTTGGTTTTAACCAAGGAGTCATATTTAGTAGCCCGACACTTAAGCTCAGCTGTCTTTGCTACTGAAGATACAACATGGTTAGTTGCAGTCCGATGGTCCTTCTATGAGGACATAGTTTTTAGGATCAGTGGGTTTGTGTATTTTCTTAAAAATGCAATAAAGAAAATCAAAACATCATGAAAGTAATTTTAGAAGTGGTTTCGGTCATAGAAAATTAGCAACCAGGACAGTGAGCTAGCAAACGGACAGGCAGCTTGTTCTTCTGATCCCAATCCCCAATTTATTTAACCCAAGTACAATGCTGCTCCTGAGCTTCATAAAAGTGGGTTCACCTCAAATGCCTCAGCGAGAGCAATACATTCTAGTTGACTTCCGGGCCCTAAATTGGCTGCGCCGAAAGCGAGGCCATGTTCTTTTTTTCTCCGCGAGGCTCTGAAATGTCTCTTCTCATTTGGGGCGGCTGGCATCCATGCAGGCAACATCCCACAAATAGACTGCCCTGATGCTTTGCCAGTTAATGTAAACTGACCGCTTTCTGATAGGTATATTACCCGCCGAGGCCGCGCAAACAAGCTCAAAACTTTACACAAGGCTGGCTTTTGGGCCACATTTTCTACACAGACAGCTTACTGTCCCTGGGTGTCTGAATGCAATATCCCTCCCCGCCTTAAGGGGGGCGGAGGGAGCCAAGCATCAACATATAAAGAAACTTGAAATCACGTCCCGCCCTCCTCCTCTATCCTTGCAGAAGAGGACGGCAGGTAGACAAATAGACTGCGCGACAACTTGATTGCTCCTGTCAGAGTAGTTAATGCTCTCCTTACCTGCTCTTATCTGCAGTCGCGCTCCGTCTTCCTTCAGCCTGACCTCCGCAGTGCCTTTGACGCCGCCGCTCATTTCGCTCGGCTTGACGCATACGCGGCACAGGCCAAACGCGCGGGCTGGCTGCAGCGTGGAGCGTTTGCGCGATCGGCCTCTTTCTGTCGCATAGGTCTGATGGTTGTCAATTGTGTGCCTCTTTTACACCTCTTCCCAAAAACTATCTTTAATGTTGCCCTTCATGGACGTGCATACAAAGGAGAAGCATGTCTGGGCATGCTTGTGGTCTCCTGCAGAAGGGATGTGACCAAGCAGTTCAGGCTGGACTGCCCCTTTGGGTGGGACCAGGCCTGATTTGCATAAGGTCTTTCCCCTTTTGTAATGGCTTGGCAGGCGAAGAACAATGGTCTGGAGGGTTGCCCAGAGCAATGACAGAGGTTAAGATTAATTCTAAAGCTTCCAGCCATCACCTCTTTGGTTTTGCGTGCATTCCAGGTGCTATTAACAAAATTCCTTATGGATTCTGTCTTGTTTCCAGCTGCTGGGAGAGACAGGTGTGCACTTTATTCTGCCAATCCATAAATCCATAAAATGGCCCAGATCTCAATTTAGCGTAGAAAAGCTTGCCCCCACAACTAACATGCATTCCAACAGTTTTCTGGGCCCTTTACAAAGACCCCCATGGTGTCTAAATGCATGGCAACCTGAAAGGGCAATGGTGTTTAAATACTGGATAATGTTAAAGCCAATGGGCCTCATTACATTGTTGCTGGTCCAGAAACAAGGGTAAGCTAACTGGCACCCTTGTTTCCAGACCAGCAAACTACGTGTTTGCCTGATGGAGCCGCTGTGCTGACAGGTCTGACCGTGCCGGACGCAGCGGTCATGGTAGGCAAACCCTTCACGGAAGCACCAGCACCGTCAGCAACGGTGCCAGTGCTTCCGTCTCTCCACTCGATATTTGGAATGGGGATTAACAATATACTGGCGCCTGACTTCCTGGCACCGGAAGGGTTCCCGCCGGACCCGTAATGTGACCCAATTAATTGTTTATCCTCCTGCTGTGCTCAAAGAAACTCCTCCTTCCCAGGTTGAACGAGTTGAGTGCTGCAATTAACAATTCTTTCTTCCAGAATTGCTTTCATATGTCAGTGCAGAATGGCGTGTGCTCTCTTGGGGTGTCATGAGGATGCGGTTGTTGGATCCCTCTTCCACACATCAAATTGCAAAATAAATACACTATTAAATCAGAGCAGGCAAAATATCCAAAAATGGCAATGACCTTTGTATTTTCACCAAGGATCACTTAGAAAACTGCCCTGGAAATTATAGAAATAAATACTGTGTGCATCTCATCATCAAAGTAATTTACACTGAGAATGCTGGCATATATTGGGGGTGCAACATAATGAAAGTGATATACAGAGGCAATTCTGGCATATTGTGTGGGTGCAGCTTTATGGAAGTGATTGACAGTTGCAATACTACCATATATGTAGAGCACAGGAACATAAAAGCCATTTACAGTAGCAATGCTGGCACATTTGTGGGTGCAAGTTCATGACAGTGATTTAGTGGCAGTGCTGGCCTATATTGCATGCACAGCATCACCCATGTTTTTTACACTCATAATGCTGTCAAATAATGTGGGTGCAGCATCATAAATGTGGTATAAAGTGGCAATGCAGGCATATCTGAAGATCTGCTCTCCAATCTCGACATCAGCACCCCTTCTGTCCTCATTCTTCTTGACCTTTCCTCTGCTTTCGACATGGTCAATCACACCATCCTGATCAACCGACTCTGTGAGAACCTGGGCATCATAGATCAGGCCTTGAAATGGCTGACCTCTTCCGTCCTGGACCGACCTTCCCAGATTCAACTTGAGTCCTTTTTCTCCACCGCCTCTCTCTCCACATGTGGTGTTCCCAAAGGCTCTAACCGCTCACCCTGCCTCTTCAATCTCTATGTTGTCCCTCTGGCCCACCTAATCTCCACCTTCTCCTCTAACTTTCAGTGTTATGTGGATGACACGCAGCTCTCTTTCCGGCTCCCTACAGCCTCCTCTCCTCTCTTGCATATTCCAGGCTGTCTATCCACAATTTAGGATTGGTGTGCCTCCAACGATCTCTGCCTTGATGCCAGTTAGACAGAGATTCTTCTCATCTGGACCACTGCTGCCGTTTTCCCTCTCTCACTCAGGCTGCCCTCCATGGGCCATCTTCCTTCGCCTTCCTTTGAGGCAAAAGTACTTGTGTCATCTTCGACTCCACTCTCTTCCTCTCTCCTCACATCATGGACCCTTCCAGGAAGGCCCACACCAGCTGCACCTCCTCAGACGCACTCTTACTTTTCTCACTTTCCCCAGAATCTCATTGTCTCCAGAAAACCGGTTCTCTATAGGTTCCCAGTGGCTGCAAGGATCAAGTTCATGACCCTCTGCATCATCCACAAGGCTTTCTGGGGCCAGGGCCCGCACTACATTCAACACTCTCTTCCAAAATACCTTCCTTCACGAGTACTTGCCTATGCTGCCTCCAACTCTCTGAAAGTTAGAGGTTTTTCCAGGCAGAGAGTAAGGGGCAGATCACTTTCGTCTGCAGGTGCATCCCTCTGGAATGACCTCCCTTCCCCTCCCAAACTTGAGCCAGACCACCTGAAGTGCTGGAAGCAGCTCAAAACCTTCCTTTCCTCTGGTTTCTCTCCCTCCCTCCCCTGCTGACATACCTGTCTGCTGAGCCGACTTGTTGCTTGGTTACCCTCAGAGTCTGACTGGGTACCTGGCTTCTCTAAACTGGTCTCACCTGCACTGCCTCCTGGCCTGTCATG
The DNA here is from genome assembly GCF_040938575.1 of Ambystoma mexicanum. NCBI lineage: Eukaryota > Metazoa > Chordata > Amphibia > Caudata > Ambystomatidae > Ambystoma > Ambystoma mexicanum. The sequence goes on along the minus strand of NC_090935.1, from coordinate 164,390,353 downwards.
CACTAGGGGCTGTAACCTCTACAGTACCCCGCCGCTTGCACTTACCCAAAGCCAAGCTGTCCTGACTGCATTTATTCAGAGCAATGCTGCCCTGATTGCACTTTCCCCTTCCCTCCTTGCACTTCCTCGTACCCCTTCTCCTGCACTTTGCGTTACCGCACTTGCATGATCTGAATGTGACAACCCCTAGAAAGATTGTTTGTTTTGTACTCCCTCCATAACTTCCCTTGTCTTGTCACGCCTTGAAACACATGTGTAAAGGCACGTTATAAATGACTTATCATATATTGTATGCGCAACATCAAAGTGATACAGTGGAAATGTTGACATATATTATTGCTGCTGCTTCATGAAAGTAATTTCTAGGGTAAATTATGGCATTTATTGCATTCACAGCATTATCAAAGTGATTTATACTGGGAATGCTATCATATATTGTGGGTGCAGCATCATGAAAGTGATTTACAGTGCCAATGCTGCCATTTATTCTACGTGTTGCTTCTTAAAAGTAATTTACACTGGCAATTCTGGCATACATATTTTGGGTACATGTTCTTGAAAGAGATTTGCAAGGGCAATACTGGCATATATTGTGAACAGAGGCATCATGAACATGTAAAATGCTCATGGTTGCTGTTCTACTGCATTTTATCATGTATTAATCTAGAGACATAATTTTAAATCAAATTACCTTTTATTCCAATTTTGTGAAAAGATTGTGTTGTACAACACACCTTTTAAATACATTATTTTAAAAATGTCCTCGGGAGAAAACCGACTGAACCCACCTAAATGCAGGGGGATCCCCTGTAACCCTTGCATGCTCATGCTAATTTGTTGAGATATTAATACCCCTCCACTAAAAATATTTTTTACTGACCTTGAATCGTTTACAATTCTGGTGCCTTCTCAGGAGCCACCTGCTCCACCTGGCCCAAAACTCTTCTTCCGCTACTGCCCACAGTACCTTGAATCAGCATGATGCTGTAAAGTCGAGATGCTGGATCTCTGTTACTCTTCACTCTGGTGGTGATCCTTTGACATCCTCACAGTGTCGGTATGGATGCGGGAGACCAAACAATACCTGGAATAGTCAGGAACTTGGAGTTAGACCTAACACAAGTTTGTCACAGCCTGTACCTATCTACATAGGTAGTTTTGCTACAGGAATTTTTGGATGGAATGGTGGTGCATCCTCCAAATGCAAACAGCCGTGGATACCCATACAATTAGGTGTCAGATTGGTACTTCGGAGCAAGATAAAGTCATTGGGCCTCATTACAACTTTGCTGGTGCATAATTAACGTGCAGGTATTACTGTATACCGGCACGTTTCCGCATCGTCAAAGTACAAGTTTGTCGGTGGAGTGGATGAATTACCAGCTAGGAACTGGAGGCAATTCCACCACCTTACCGCCAGCAATAGCCAGTATGGATGTACAGGATTATTTCGAATATGAACATTACGAAGTTGAAAATCTTGCATTCTAAATGATCGTATTCGAAAAATGCACCCCACTACTAAATGGCCTTTCTACACCTGGCCTCCCCCCCCCCTTACTTACCTTTTGGCAGCACACTTTGCTGTGTGCCACCGAGTCCCTGCAGCGCCAGTTACCTTCACTTCCGTGGATGGGAACCAGCGCTGCAGGGTCCCTTTCTCTTCTCTCTCACGGTGGACACCCCCACCATATATAGTGAACAAGGGTGCAGGGGATACCCACGCAAACCCTGCTTCCCTTGTTTGCTATAATGAAAACCGAATGGTTAAAATGTTCGACATTTTCGGCTGTACGTAATTTTGGTACAGCCGAAATCCGATCATTTCAGCCATTCGTTTTTTTATATACAGTATTTTCGTGTGATAACAGCCAGTATTTCCAGCACCGGTAATACCAGTGCCAGTAACACCGGTTTATCCCCCAAGGAGTTCAATGGGAGACCATGGAATGGGAATTTACCGCCATTACTGGCACTCATAATCTGGTGGTAATACTGCCGGACTGAGTGCCAGTAACCATATTACCACCAGGATAACGGCAAACTCATGAGGCCCATTTTCTCCTATCTCACTCTAGTGGTCAATAGGCTGCAAAGGGAATCTGCATCATCTCAAGCTCAGCACTGAGAAGGATTACTGGGCCTCAGCAATGGAAATAAATGGACTTGGCACCATGTACATACTCATCTGTCCTGATATAATGCATAAGAATGACAGATTCCAGTTGAAGTCCAGCAACGCATTTATGACTGCAAGGTATTTGGGGGCCAACGCCCAGGGATGCCAATTAAAATGCATGAAAGACAGATCTTCAGTCTTAAAAGGGGCCTAGTAAAAGGGAAATCCTACAAACTCATCTCAAATGTCCTTTGTCTGGATTTCACAGGCTTCTAAAAGGTATTAATTATAGGATTTGGACTAGCCAGCTCTCGTGCTGCATGGTGAAGTTGTTGGTGAATACCAAGTCCACACATTAAAGAAGATCATGAACCTTTAACCCCACTCTGCAAGATGAAAGGAAAGGCTCTTAAAAGTTACCTACCAATGAAGCTATGGGCCAAGCCTATCTTGATTACCCAATCAGACGCAGTTCAACTGGGTGTTTAAATGTACATAGGCCAGAGCAAAAAACACTGATTCCTAATATAACATTATATCTTCTCACGCTTTGAAATTATATAACTGTAGAACATTTAAGTTGTTCCTATCTGCAGCCTGATAACAGGGATTCGTATTCAGCAACTACCAAGTAGTGCTTTTAAACAGAGAACAGAGATGAAACCAGTCTCCTCTTCCCTACACTGGGGACTGTGAGATCTTGGTTTATTAAACGGCACGCGCCAGCCAGGGATCTCCTTCCCCTACAATGAATGTGGCGCACAATAGAACGCTTTTTATTTTTAATATACTACGGATTTCTTTTGAGTAGGCCTCCAACTCGTCTCGCAGCCAACCTCCACAAACACCCCATGTCACAATGGACTAGGTACCAGGCCGGGTGTATCAATATGATATTAATTAAAGTAATTTTTTATGAAAAATGAAAATCAACCAACTGCACAGCCACCAATGTTGTGGCCACATAAAATGCAATAATCTCTACAAAGCCACCAGATTAAGATATACTATTACAGTTAATTTCGTTTTTTAATGGCAGAACAGGAAAAGAACAATTTACCACAAAGTGCTAGCACCAACAGTGAAGCACTCACCACTGCAACAATGGAAACATGTGTTTTCAATGATTTAATATTACTGCTATGGGACAGCGCACAAGGGTACTTCGGGCTGCTTACACTAGAGGACAAATCGGGCTTCAAAACAGATTAGCTAGCACACTTAGGAAATCCGATTTGAACACGGGCAGCACATGAGAAAGAAAATTTAAAAAAATAAAGGGAATGCAATTCAGAATCCGTGATTAGGGTATGATTGGGGACGAGATATAAACTAGGGACAACAAATGTTCCAAGGTTAAATGACATTTTTAGAAAAACAAAAAGACAAATCACCCTAGTTTCTTCTGGGGCTGTGAAGGGCTGGCAAGCTCTTAACAATGAAAAATGAAGGAAATGTGACACAAAATCTGCACTCAGAATCTGATAGAGGAAGGGAAGGAGGCTAGGAAAAACGCCTTTTAAAAGGATGAAAATACATTTTTAGAAAAACGGAAAGGAGAATCACCTTAATTTTACTGGGGCTTGAAAATGACACACACACTTTCAACAATGAGAAAGGCACATAGGAATATCGGTTTTTAGTTAAAATGACAGGGGCAACTAACAGGTAGGCTTTGGGCAAAGGGATTACTCACGTTGGGAACAAAGGTTTGGGTTTAATAGGACAGATGCAAATAGGAATGACACTGTCAAATTTAAATTTGCTTAGCAGGGCATAATTTAGACACAAGGACAAATTCGGTTTTCAGCTCATAATGGAAATAATTATTTTGAGGAAACACTTTAATGACTATAACAATTAATTAAAAATACTAGACAAGGATGGTTGGTTTTGAATTTCAACAAACCCGCTCTGGGAAATGTAATGGGGGAATTAATTGATTTACTTACAAAATACTAAGGATTTACACAAACAAATGAGGGTTTTTCATTGAGGATATGCTAATATATACAGGCAAACAAGAGATTCTTCTATGGGAGATGACTGATCTACACAGGCAATTAGGGTTTTCAATAGGGAAATATAGGATGCACTGCTGCAAAAGTGAAGGGCTTATGCAATTTAGGGCTGGGATTATTGCTACTTACATAGTTTTGTTTAAGGTTTCAGGAAAGCCAGCTGGGACTCAGGACACTCAGGAAAGAAAGGGAAATCTCACTGCACTCTCAAAGATGTTCAGTTCCAGCAGCCTTCTCTCTGTCCTCCTTTTTCTCTCTTCCCCGGTTGTTGTGTGTCTCCCTTGAGTCCTACTACAGTCCCCCTTATATAGCAGAAATTGCAGTACTAATTTTACAATCTAAGGGAAAATTGCCTAGCATTTCGGTGCTGGACTGCCCCAGGGCAGGACAAAGACTGATATGTTTGGGATATTTCTTCTCTGTGAAAGATAGTGAGCTAACGACTCTGGGTACGTCTCTCGTAACCAGGACTAATGTCTGGCAGAGGGACTCCCAAGACCCCCCTTGTTAATCTCCCTGTTATATATACATGATTTTCTTCACCCAGATTCCAATTCCTTACCTGTACTCTTTGGAGAATTCCTGAGCTCTACCCTTACTGGGTTCTTTAATCAGCCACAAGTCCTGCTCTCTTAATTTTTAGGGGGATGGTGAATGGCCGGACCCTTCGTGGGATGGTGACCTCTTCTCCAGTTTGAACTTCAACTGCATACGTCAGCAATTGAGCGGATCGAAATGCCTTTTCAGGATTATCAAAGCCCAGGGGTTTACCCCCATCAGGACCAGACTTGGCAATTAATTGAGTCCAAATTAATTGCATATCAATTGAGACACTGTCACTGCCTAAGTAGAAGGCAGAGGGGACATCTCGCACAAGCCCACAATTATGCTTTATGCTTTCATTACCAAAGGAAATTTTGAACACACACCTGCTAAGCAAGAGATGTTTAGAATTGGGAGTTTCCAGGCCCATTTCCTACTTATCAATTAACTTAAATGAGGGAATGGTCTGATCTTTTGGGAGTTTCCTGAGTAATGCTACGCTGATGAAGCTTCTTACATTATTCAGGCATACTCTGGCGAGGACACTCACCCCCACCCTCATTTACCTGGCTGGGGAAGAACAGCTGTTTGCCCTTTTTCTGAATATCAGCCACGCTTTGAGCTGGTTTTTCATCACCTTTTACCATGGGATATAGGTTTTCTTCAAATTGTGGATCAGTATAAAAAGTCAGGGTATTTCCTTCCAGTGTGGAATGCCACTTGTTACTGGAAGGAATTTTGATGTTCAAGAATGGAGAAGGGTTTCCATCACCAATTTGTTCTCCTACAGCAGATACAGTTATGTCAGGGACTTGATTGTTCCTAAAGTGGAACTCAATTTTGTCAGACCGCTGCTCAACCATATGGCATGTGCCATTTAAGCTTACATAGTTGATGCTTGTTTTAATTTTATTGGCCGGTGAGTCTGTGTCCAGAGGACCTTGTTCACACAGTCTATTAAGATTGACAACCTCCGAAGGAAGTAATTCCCTAGGACGCATGGTGTTCCATCTGGAGTGACGACTATGACTGGGTGTTTCAGCTTGTGTCGCCCAATTTTGAACTCCAGTTGCGCAGTCCCCTCGACGGAAATATAATTTCCGTTGAAGTTCTGGAAATGTCCAGGAAGAGGTGTGAATTTGGTGACTCTCCCTTCTTACTGAATTAATTTACTCAAATGTCTTTTTGGATAGAATGGTGGCTTGGTATCCTGTATCCACCAGCGCTGAAAATACACACTGGCCTTGTACCTTGACGGGGGCACAAAACCTCTCTTCCTTCTCCTCCAGGGGATAAAGGAAATGCGCATTTTGGGCTAGTGGGGCAGTTATCTTCTTTATTTTGGATTCCGACACCATGGGATCTTGGGTAGTTTTCTGTGTCGGAGTTCAGGAATCTGTAAACAAAATGTGGCATTCTGAGATATGGGGAGTTTGTGACTCCCCTTTTTCCTTTGATTCTGTGTTGCCCCCCTTTTCCTGGAGACAGTCACTGGAACCGGTTTGGGGGGAGGATCCTTCATTTATTTCTGAGTTCGCTGGATGACATTTCTGGGGTTCAAGGATAGGCATTCTAGGTCAGTCCCCATACTTACCCAGTCTAAGTTAGTGTCTTTTGGGACCCATTTTTCTTTGTCTTTGGGAGGAATCCCCCGTCCTTGAAAGAGAAGACTTTCCAGGGATTCTTTCCCTTCAAACTAGAGGATGCTGACTACCTCCACAAAATGGGTCTTCTTTGTCCCCTGGTTTCTCCTACTTACCCTCTGCAGCTTTTTGGGGGTAGGAGATTTGGGTTCAGGTTCAGAGGTTTCTAGGGGCTTTTCACTGGTGAGGAAGGAAGCTTCCTCTAGGGCTTTGCATCCCCCTTCCTTCCGAGCCTCCTCCTCTGATCCTGTTAGTTGTCAGGGTTCTCTCCCCGTCATTCTTCCGGGGTGCCAGACCTTGGGTTTGAGCTGTTCTGGGCAGCCATGTTCATTTGAGGGGCCTGTTGTGCCCTCAAGATGCGACTCAGGTCTTGGGTCAAGCTCTGGAACTGGCGCTCCAGTTGTGACACCCTCTCTGGTTGATATGGGGCTCTTGGGTCAAATCGTTGCTGCTCCCAGGAAGGGTAACTGTCCCTTCTCCCACAGTAGCTTGGGTATTGAGGGTTTCCTGGGTAGCCTCCCTTCTCCCGGATTTGGTGGTCTAGAATCCTGAAAGCGGCGAGGGGGGAGGATTATTCTCGAAGTTGGTGTTTGGAGGGTACCTAGGGAAGAAACATAAACTGGAGGATGGAAGATTACTGCCTTCCTGAGGGAATTTCTGTGGGAAATTTGGATGGAAATTGGGAGGAATATTTCCTGGGCCGTACTTACCTGGTTGGCTCCCCTCCTTTGAGCCGCAGGAGTCCATTCATACCCAAAGATGGGTCTGTTCCCCTTGCATCTCGGGCTAATGTAGGTGTCAGAGTCAGGTGACACATTTATGTGGTACTGTGCCTGGCTAGCACCCACTTGGGACTGGTCAGAGGTTCTTCTCTGCCTGGCAGTTAGTTTTTAGCGGGAGGTGTATTTTTAGCCCCCCCATTTCTAGGTCTGGCAGCAGCGGGGGTGTTGGCTGTTTTGGGATTTTTAGGCGAATGTATGTTTTCTACAGGCTTCTGGACTTCATAAATCCGGGTAGCCTATTCTATTACCCAGTCTAGGGTCCTTTCATCGTGGAAGTCCATAACCAGTTGTGATATTATGTACTTAGGGAGGGCATGAAAATAGGTATTAATGACCTCCCAACTGTTTGTGCACACCCATCTAGCGGTTTGTGCAAATGACCGCTTAAACTCTTGGAAAAACTCACTTGGTGCCTGATCTTCTCCGCACTGCAGGTTGTAGGCTGCCTTGCAAGCCTCCTGGGGCTTCCGGTGCACGGACAAGTGCTTCAAGATGGCCGCCTTGTAGGTAGACCAGGCCACCTTGAATGATTCTGATCCTCCATCCCAGCAAAGAATCTGGAGTATTCTGGGGAGATTGTTCACTTGGCAAACTCCATAGAATTCTGGTCATTTTTTATGACAAATGACGTCATCATCTGATCGTACAGCTCCAGATGCTCTCAGACTGAATATTTGGCATTTTTATGGTAACGGGTCATGAAGATTTTACCAAAGTTCTCTTTTGTTTGTGGGAGTCTTTCCCAGAATGACGGGGCCTAGTCTCTTCTCCCCTGTTGCATTGTAGGCTCTCTGGGTCACTTCCCTTGGATTCCCTCTTTCGCACAGGGGAGTACTCATCCAATCCAACTCCACCCTCGTTCTGGGGTTGGTGGAGAACTCCCCCACCTCCCTAAACGGGTAGAGGTTTTCAGGATGCTCCTTTGAGGCCTAAACTCTTCTGATGGTCCCTTTGTAGCTGATGTCTCTGCCAGTCTAACTCCCTGATTTTCTCTTCATAGAGTCTTCCTGGTCGGACACATTTGGCAAAATAGTTTTGAACCTAAGCAGTGATGCACGTCCATCAATCTCTGATGGGGGCTGGCCTTCCAGCTCAGTCATGCTAGACCTACTTAAGTCCAGCTGCCTCATGGTTCCCATTTCTTGTGAACTGTTAGATATGACGTTAGCAGCGCCTTGCGCATATATGGTGATGAGAGGCCCCTGGTACAGAGGACATCACACCAAGGTCATGGGTTGCCCTTCCATTACCTAACTGTTCGGGGTTCCTCAATGCCTGATTAAAATTAGCACACTCCTTCTCTAATCTCTCTGATTCATCTTTCTCAGCCCCTATTTCTTGGTAGTACTCAGAGGCTTGACTGACTTCTATGACCTTACACTGTGCTACTACTTGGCCATGGAGTCCCCTGTCCTCATCACAAAGGGCCTCGTTTTCTTTCTGTGCTTCTTGTATTGTTTGGGAATACTCAGACCATTTTTGTTGCAGGAGACTAATCTCCTCACTTTGAGCATTTTTGGTCTGTATTCTTGCTCTGAATTAACTTGTTGCTGTACTGCCAACTCATCTTTTAACTGTTGAATGATGTAACCTAATTCTAACTCAATATTTTGGCTCTGTAGCACTTTCTGCTGTGCCTGCCTTAACTTACTCTGTGTTTAATCTAAAAGCTCAAACTGATTTTGCACAAAGGTTACACCTATACCTTTCTTCTGAAGTGGGAGACTGGAACAAAAGACTCCCACCAATCCCCTCACGCCCCTGGCCTAGAGGATCGCGGCCCAGACACCCGCCACGAGAGGAGTTTGCCTATCTACCAGACGACCAAATACCCTGGTACAGGAACATACGGATGTGCCCACCAGCCTGCCCACCAGCCTGCCCTGCCCATGCCGACACCTGCAGCATGGATGAACTCGACTGAACCATTAAACAGTAAATAAACACATCGTTAGAGATGCCATGACGACCTAGCCTACGGTCAGCACACTCGTGCAAACATGCACACTGGACACTCCCACACCAATCCACACGAAGAACATATTCAGTGCTATGACGTAGGTGACGGACAGACCCACTGACGCACATCTTTATTATTTTTCACATAGGTTTTTCAAAATGCAGAAACGCAAGACGCACAACAAACTCATCTAAAATGCTTGCTGACGCTTCTCCTAACCCATGCATTGCAATGAGAAATATAACGAAGACACGATATTGGGGATAAGGCAAAATGATACCATAACCTAAAGCGCTGTGCATCAAACATCCCCACCTATGCACCAGGCCCAAGTAGGCCACAAGCAAGAGCCTCCATGAACATTGAACGAGCAAGAGTACAATTGATGACCCTGCAGAATGAGCCCGGCGAGAACAGACAGTCAAGGGCACAATGTTGCAAACTCGCATGCCACAAGCCGAAGCCAAGGTCACACCTGCAAACTAAGCCAGACACACAGTGGAAAATGCAATATTAAATGTGCAGAATTCTGCCTCAACCACGGTCTCTCCTCACGTGACCAAGCCGAACCTGACAGGGTCCCAGACCCAGGAGGAAGGAGGCGCCTGGATCCCACGTTTTGAGACACAAGCAGCAACAATGAAGCGACTCAATGGACACCTGCGGCGGTGGGAGTAGTCTGCTCTCAAGCATATGAACAAATCCTCGCATTGTCTGCACATACCCATAGTTATACATTGTTGCAAATGACAGGTGCACCGCGAGCTGGGCACAACGATGGTCCCAGACTGGGGGGGCTCGCGAGTGGACCAATCAGAACATGGGGCACTTATCACTGACGCCATTAACGCTAGCCAATCCTCAGGGGTCTTCATGTAACAATTTTCATGTATCTAATAGAAGGGACAACCCAAGTATACCACCTGACTGACCCTCAACCACTAACAGCGCTCTCTATACGTATGCTATACTAACCCTACCACTCGAGGAACCAATCCAGAGTGGCGATGGGTTTTTTGCTAACTTTCCCAGGTGACGCAAGTAGCGCGTCATACTAAGGTAAAAAGGGCCTGCGAGCCCCAGGAGAGGGAGAGAGTCAGGACGGACGCATACGATCCTTGACCCATCCCTGCCGTTGTTTAAATAAACAGCAGAACCACCTTGCTTCTTGCGTGTGCCTCATACTCATTTTTGGGATACGCGGGAGGAGTTGGGGCCTCCCTGCCCGGAGGTCCACGGACGGCCCAGCCGACCCCGGGAGAATTTCCCCCCGACACTTCCATAATTATAATGTGGAAGTACATACATGCAGTGAGTAGGACCATTTTAATTTTCTCATCTTTGATGTTTTGCATCATATAAAACTCTGTCAGGGCTTGATGTAATAGACCACTGTCCTTCCACACATCCATATTTATAGGGGTCACCTCTTGCATCATTCTAGATTGCCCGGCTTCATGTTTTTGATATGCCCATTCCCCTTTAATGAACAATTTTGACAGGATTGACAGTTTCTTTCTCTCTCTCCGCCCCTAGTCAGGATTTGATTATAACTGAATTTAAAGGTAACCGTGGTATCAGATAGAACTGTATATATTAAGTTAAATTACCTGATTAGATTTGTAGTACAAAGTGAGTCTTATCTATTTGTGGATATCTACCTGTCTTTTTATCCTTTAATAAAAAGAGTGTGTTATTACCTAACATAGTGTTTGGACATTCCATTGTGAGGAGATTGGGGATTCACTGTACCTAAGAGCCAGCCTGCATCAACCCCTTTGAGTCTGAGCCTTGGTTGTTTGTCCATAGCTACCATTAGAGAACCTTGGCTGGGGTGCTCTGTGCCTCCACCCCAACCACTTAGGGGGCCGAAGTACAGATACCCCCTCCAGTGTTTACATTAGTTATTGAAACATCAGTATGTGTTGGGTTAGCCCTCCTATCATCCCTCTACTAGATTTATTTCTCTTTTATTATCAAGGTTTTAAACCCAGGAGCCCTTGACCGATTACTAAATTGGGAGATTTGTTTACAAAATAAAAGTATTTTTGTTGGATGTTCTAGATTATAAACTCTAGAGATTGTTATTCATGGTAATGAGAGTCTACAGTCATGACTATCCAGGTCCCGTTAAATGTTAAAGGTGTCATGGAAACCTAGGTCCTCTAAAACGTAATGATGCTAGCTGTGATTGCTACATAGAGTTGACTACATAGAGATGACTTCAAAAGTAATGAATGGCAACTTAGAACCCAAATATCCCATGCACCAACTTTCAGGATTTCCATCGCCACTGCATGTCAGACCGTACTCTCCTCCCAAAATGCAGTATCAATGACAGTTCTAGGCCCAAAGACAGAACTACAGTCAGGCCTGTGCTTTAAATTAGCTACTTGATTTCTCTTGCACACACAGTCGGTCTTGTGGAACTAGCTGGGTCCTCCCAACTCTGAAACTTTCTGGCTTCTTCAGTAACCGGACCTGCAGCCGCTTCTGAAATCTGTGCTCCCTGCTGTTTTGTGCAGCCTTCGGGCTTATCTAAACCTTACTTTTTTTCTTAGCTAACCTCTCCTCATTAGTGTGTGTCATTTATTTAGTCAGTTGTTTAAATCTACGGGAGTTAAATGCAAGCTACAGAGCGTATTGAAATACCATTAGTTCTGCAAAATGTTTACAAGCTGAGGAGTCCTCCAGCTTGGAAATGCCTTTCAAGAACAGTGCTGTCCAATTGCCAACTACTATCAACTGTCCTTAATCAATGGAAAAGAAAACAAAGTCTGTTTTCCACCAAATTCCCATTGAAATTGCAAAATCTTTACTTAAGAACTTTCAGATAATACTTCATACACCCGCTGCAGTGCACATGCAGCCAATTAGCATCTGCTTGGTATTACTGACATTGCATAAGTAAGCATTTTTTCAATCATGACATCACATTTTCAAGATGGTGAATTTTCAATGTTCACAGACTTCATTACAAAGAGAATTATTTTTGTGCATGTTGACTTTACAAAGACTTTTCTTTGAAAGAATGTAAATACGTTTAACACTTTAAACCACTTCACCTTGTTTTGTATTCGGTTTTCTTTGTTTCATTATATGAGGGTATCTGAAAACATCCCTTCTGTGCAATCATTTTGGGCGAAGCAATGTTTTCACAAAAGGACATAGTGACATCATAACAACACAATGTTGAGAATACAATTATATGTGACAATCTATAATACACACCCTATTAACAATCATGTTGCGTTATTTAAAGATTTTTGATTTCATTATGGAATTGAGAGAATTAAAACAAAATGAATGGATCCAATATGAATAATTCATGACCAAAGAGAGAACATATAATTATAAACTATTGAAAATAATCTATAATAAACATCCTGGTTGACAATCATATTTTGTTGTCCAAGACACAGATCAAATTTGAACAGTCAAGAAAAAAATTATAGATAATGATAGATCCAATATGGGAAGTTCATTGCTAAAGGGGAAACAAATGATGAACATTTGGAAGCGGGGAGCCGTTTGAGTTGCAGTGCTAAAGTAACGACTCGCCGCCAGCAAATTACGATTAGGTGCAAAATGAGCTCCAGAGAGTGCAATTTACTTCACTGCTTATTTAGCGCTACTTTCAAATACATTAAGTAGCAACAAGATCGTTTTTGCATTGGTCTAATAAGTGGTCTAGATTTAATTTACTAGAAGATTTTGGTATATTTGCTGACGACAATGTTGTATATTTTACATACTCTATTTACTGTTTTGTTCATCTTAAATAGTTAGTCATTTGATTTTGATTTGATTTTTGAAAAATGTATATCGCGCTATGCCTGGCAGACTTAACTTGATTTAGGCAGAGATCGAATGGATTCCTATTACTCTCTTACACTATAAACAGCAACTAGAGGATATGAGGAAGGCCCTAAAACAGGTTTCTAACATTTTCAAAATTAAAAGTATTCAGTGAGGGTACAAAGTTCCCATGGAAGCGAATTCCGAAGACGAGGGCCATAAACTGCAAAACCCTGGTCCCCTCTTGAAACACAACGGGAGGGAGGAATCCTGAAAAGATACTTGCCTGCAGACCTAAGCATCAATTTTGGGGATACCAATTAAGGTTCTGAGCTAAATATGAGGGGGAAGACCATTGTTGAATTTGAAAACAAAGCAAAGAATTTTAAACTTAATTCTTTCCTTCACTGGTAGCCAGTGAAGGGACGTGCAGAGAGGTAAGGTGTGGGTAGATTTAGGGACTTTAAAAATTAACATCACAGCCGCATTCTGCCCTTTCTGGAGCCTCATCATTTATCTCTCGGGGCAGCCAGGCTAAAGGGCATTCCGGTAGTCCAGGCGAGAGTTCACCAAAGATCCCACCACAGAGACACAGCCCTTTTGAGAGATATATGGCAGGGCGAGCAGTAGTCGTCGCATAGAGTAAATCACTGACTGGACTAAGGCACCAACCTGGATTTCACTGCCCGTTAGCTTGTCAGATGCACCCTAGATTAGTTAAACTTGGACCCAAGGAATTCAGGAAGAGGGGAGCAGTTCAGCCTGTCTGCTAACAAATGTTTGTGTCCAAACAAGGCCACCTCTGTTTTATTAGCATTACGCTGCAAACGACTTAGGGTCATCCATCAAGTGACTTCGTCCAGACACAGGCTTGCTTTCTGAACGGAGTCCTTGAGGTTCCCGATCTTTAAACAGATCTGTGTTTACCTCCAACTACTGAAAGATGTTCATTGATGGTTTCATATAAATGTTAAAAAGAAGTGGCAAGAGGGCAGAACCCTGAGGGACACCGCAACTGACCAGAAGTGTATCTGACAAAAACCTGCCGAAGGTTACCTTTTGCTGGCTATTAGATAAAAAGGAGTTGACCACACTATGGTGTGTCTGAGACTCTGCTTACTTCCTTTAGAGGATCTAACATGATGTTGTGATCTACTTTGTCAAACACTTCCGACAGGTCTAACTTCACCAAGAGAGTGAGCTCACCATTATCGGCCTAGGTCAGAATATCATCTCAGACCAAGATCAATGTTGTTTCCATCCCATGTCTAGGCCAGAAACCAGATTGATAAGAGTTGAGGAGAGCAAGTTTCTCAACATGTTCCTGGAGCTGGGAAGTTACAATTTTATTTTCTCGAGAATTTTCACAGGCCAAGTTCAGCCGCATGACTTGTGCTGAAGAGGCAGGGAACAGGACAAGTGAGTCATTCATAGTTTTCAATCTCTTTATTATATCTAGTACTGTGCCATAAGGCACAGGACTGAAATCAAATTTAGGTGATGAAAAATGGGGCAGTAGAGCCGTGAGTGGGTTAGGGATTTGAGGCAACGTGGGCAATTGAGTCAGGTTTAAATTGATTGACTCCTGAATCTTCTCAATTTTAGCATTTGATTGAGCAACCGATGGTGTCATTGCCCTTGAAGTATACCATGAGAGGGGTCAGAAATGTGAGGCGGACAAGTAGAAAGAGGTTTCTCACAAGCAGCCAACTTTATTTAAATAATAAGGGTGAGAAAAGCGGCTCACTTTCCTTAACCTAACAGGGATTTCCCTACCTATTAAACTAAAACTAAAGGAAAATACTCTAAAAAGGTTTATGTCCCTCACACTTGTACACATCACATATAGGTATTACATGGTGGTTCAAACTCAGCAATATAATAGTTATTTGCAAACACAATTTTATTACCATACGTTCCTTGTGACATGGCTCAGTATCCCCCTTCCACAAGATTAAACCTGGTTTCTTGGATCAAAGTTCCAGTGAAGAAAGTTCTTTTCAATATCCAAAGTCTGTTTGAAAATACAATATATAAAGTTCTCCTCACTTCATAAGCTTTCCAATTGACATTTGAATCAAATGAAACACAAAGTTTACTCCATAAGTATTCCACTTGGCACTTGGATCAAAAGCGACAAAAGGTTCTCTTCCAATGTGATTTTTCAAAGTGCTTCAAAAAAACCAAAAGACTTTTGTCTTCCAACTCTTTCAATTGTTCAATATCTTTCTCTTCATACACAATACAAATCTGTCAGGATTAGTTTTTATCACAGTTCAAATCATCACATTCCAGTGGCCTTGCCACTTTCCACCACAACCTTCAACCACAATGCAGTACTTCAGTGTCAACTTCCTGGTCCACCAACCTGCCAGCACTAACCACTAAAAAGTACCTTTCCTGGTATACTCGCCTGCTAGGATAACACACTTACTACTACTACCAGTACTCAGTGGTGAGATCTACATCAAACTTCATACAGGTCTTCAACCTTCAACAACATTGAGATTTATAACTTCTTTCCAAAGAACACAATACCAATTGAGGCCCTTTGTTCCTCTGACTTGTTTGCTACGTTCAATGTAGGTCAATTTCCTCTCCCCCTTGATAATGATTACAAGATGGGATTCCTTCCTGCCACCTTTGGGTTTCTTCTGTTTCACCAATTATCTGTTGATAATGTCTCTGATTTAGAGTTCTCTCTCTAGGAAAACATGTTTCCCTCTTATTTATTATATTCTCTGTTTGGCTTAGACAATTCTGGTTCTCCTGTTTAAGGACTCTGCAGGGTTAGGATCAGGTAGCGACTGCTTTCCCCTGGCCACCTGGGAGGAGAGTTTAGGCAGGGATTCTGTCAGGACTCCGCGGGATTGATCACAATTCCTATGATGGAACAGGCCGGCAATCACTGCAAACAGTTCCCGTGGTCTGTTGAATGATGTCTGCATCTTTTTCTGAAGAAACATAGCCTTGGCTTCAAAGATTGCCACTTTATATTTTTTCAAGGCTGTTTTTACTTTTATTTCAGATGTAGTGGTTTTCTGTGTCCTCCAGAGACGTTCCATTTGCCTTTAAGTCTTCTGAAAGAGTTTTAAAGATGGTGAGTACCACAAATTACAAACTCTTTTGGGTCTTTACTGAACCAAGAGAGCATATTCATTATACATAGACTCTAATGTTCCCCTTCCTTGATCAAAGAACTCTGCACCATTCAAAGTCGGATTAATAACAGCCAAAAACTTCACTAATTGTGTGCTGTAAAGGCATCAAGAAGCAGACGCAGACAAATGACTGAAGTTTGGGATACAATCTTTTATTTAAATGAAAAGAATGTTGGAAGAAGGCCTAATTTGCCCTATGCTATCGTGGGATGTCCCTCCATATCTGAAACTAAGGATAGTTTATGTCAGGAAGTCCAAAGTAAATCTTTGTGTCCAAAACCTATACTTGCCCTCACATCTAATTGTATACAAGGTGTAGATGTGTCAGTAAGAGTGTACAGAACAAAGGTTGAGAGCTTCTTCCAGCTCTCAAATGGAAAAGGGTTCTCCCTTCGCCAAGGTTCAAACATTTCAGGTTCCGAAAGAGGGGTTCCCTTCCCCACGCTATCAACTCTTCCAAGAGTACACAAAAACACCATTCCTTGGGATCTTCAATGTTCTTAAATGTTCCAAAACATAAAGTTCAGTTCCTCAAATGCAGTTCACACAGATCTCCTTCCTTATAGTTATTCGGTCACAACAATCACGCTTTTGTTTATGTGGAGTTCGGCCTTGGTGCAGTTGTCGGACCATACGGTCCACCAATTACAAGTCACGCAACCAACACATCTTACTTACATCTGTTCCATAAATATCTTGCCACAATTTCAGCTTTACCATAAGACTTCACTTGGTTTACTTTTAAGTACTACTGAAGCTTGTTTCATGAATTATTTGCTCATCAGTCACTTGTTCAACAACTTCCACTTTCAAACCAACATAGGCTTCCCAGTACACTCTCCTGCTACGAAACCCAATTTCTGTCAGTTCATTAACACAATTCCTGATAAGCTTCCCAGTGCACTCTCCTGTTAGGAAACATATTCACTGGGTCTGTCCTTAATTATTACACCTAGCGTCCTTCTCCCGGGTTCCTTGTGTGTTTAGATTTTGTTACTAGTGTGGGGTAGATTTAAGGCCTATGGCATACCGCCCTATAACAAAAACTGAATTTAAGCAGTCACCCAAAAATGGCTGTGTTTTTGTCAGCTAAGCACACGGGGTGAGATTTGAACACAGCCACCCCAAGAATGGCTACATTTTGTTTTCCTCCATGTGAAACCAGAGAAAATAACTTAAATGCAGAATTGCTCTGCACTGCTGTTCTGTCATGTGAATGTTAATGTTAAGGGATATTTGTACCGCGCACGATCACCACCGGAGTGGTCCCCTGGCACTCTGGTGGCTCTGAAAAGGGAGAAAGGGGGTGGTTAGTTAGTGGGAATAAGCTGGAAAAGTGCAAGAGAGCAGTGATGTGCTGTTGGCAGTCTCAGCCGGTTGGGTCCGTTGGCTGGGCTTGGGGTGTTTTACTGTCTGTAGTCGTCGTGTGCTGTTGTGCAAGTCTATGGTTTGCTTTGTTGTTAAAATGTGGTGAAGTTTGTGCGGATTGCTGTATTTAGGCTTGTGGTTGTGTTTGTTAGAGTTTGAGAGGTGTATGTGGAGGGCTGAAGTTGTTAGTGCATTATTTAGTTGGCATTGCTGTCCTTGCAATTGTGTCAAGGTGTGATGCCCGCTATCATTCGCTATTCCATCTAGGTGTGGAATTTGTCATCCCTCACAGTTTCATTCAAGTGTAGCACATGCTAACATTCACAACCCCCGTCTAGAAGTGACGGAAGCTAAGGTTAAGGATGACATCTAAGTGTGGCACATGCTAACATTCATATTTCTATCTAGATGCGATGAGGACTAAAGTTAAGGATGACATCTAAGTTCGGCACATGCTAACACCCACGATCAAACCCGATGCAATGAGGGCTGAAGTTAAGGTTGAAATCAAAGTGTGGCACATGCTAACATTCATATTCTATCTAGATGCGATGAGGGCTAAAGTTAAGGATGAAATCTGCGTGTGGCACATGCTAACATTCACATTTCTATCTAGAGGTGACGGAAGCTAAAGTTAGGATGACATCTAAGTGTGGCACATGCTAACATTCACATTTCTATCTAGAGGTGACGGAAGCTAAAGTTAAAGATGACATCTAAGTGTGGCACATGCTAACATTCATATTCCTATCTAGATGCGATGAGGACTAAAGTTAAGGATGACATCTAAGTTCGGCACATGCTAACACCCACGATCAAACCCGATGCAATGAGGGCTAAAGTTAAGGATGACATCCAAGTGGGGCACATGCTAACATTCATATTTCTATCTAAATGTGATGAGGGCTGAAGTTAAGGATGAAATCTAAGTGTGGCACATGCTAACATTCATATTCTATCTAGATGCGATGAGGGCTAAAGTTAAGGATGAAATCTGCGTGTGGCACATGCTAACATTCATATTCTATCTAGATGTGATGAGGGCTAAAGTTAGGATGACATCTAAGTGTGGCACATGCTAACATTCATATTCTATCTAGATGCGATGAGGGCTAAAGTTAGGATGACATCTAAGTGTGGCACATGCTAACATTCATATTCTATCTAGATGCGATGAGGGCTAAAGTTAAGGATGAAATCTGCGTGTGGCACATGCTAACATTCACATTTCTATCTAGAGGTGACGGAAGCTAAAGTTAGGATGACATCTAAGTGTGGCACATGCTAACATTCATATTCTATCTAGATGCGATGAGGGCTAAAGTTAAGGATGAAATCTGCGTGTGGCACATGCTAACATTCATATTCTATCTAGATGTGATGAGGGCTAAAGTTAGGATGACATCTAAGTGTGGCACATGCTAACATTCATATTCTATCTAGATGCGATGAGGGCTAAAGTTAGGATGACATCTAAGTGTGGCACATGCTAACATTCATATTCTATCTAGATGCGATGAGGGCTAAAGTTAAGGATGAAATCTGCGTGTGGCACATGCTAACATTCATATTCTATCTAGATGCGATGAGGGCTAAAGTTAGGATGACATCTAAGTGTGGCACATGCTAACATTCATATTCTATCTAGATGCGATGAGGGCTAAAGTTAGGATGACATCTAAGTGTGGCACATGCTAACATTCATATTCTATCTAGATGCGATGAGGGCTAAAGTTAGGATGACATCTAAGTGTGGCACATGCTAACATTCATATTCTATCTAGATGCGATGAGGGCTAAAGTTAAGGATGAAATCTGCGTGTGGCACATGCTAACATTCACATTTCTATCTAGAGGTGACGGAAGCTAAAGTTAAGGATGACATCTAAGTGTGGCACATGCTAACATTCACATTTCTATCTAGAGGTGACGGAAGCTAAAGTTAAGGATGACATCTAAGTGTGGCACATGCTAACATTCATATTTCTATTTAGATGCGACGCAGGTTTAAGCTAAGGATGACATCTAAGTGTGGCACATGCTAACATTGTTACAGCTGTCTAAAAGTGATGCAGTCTAATCTTGATAATTCTCTATAGGTGTGGCTAGTATGTTAGTGTGTGATGGAATGCAACCTTTACAGTTCACCCAAGAGTGGATTTGGATTGGTGGTCACAAATCTCTCCAAGTATGCATGGTGTAAGTCTATGGCAGTCTACATTATGGAAGGTAAGGTAGAGTGGCAAGGGCTTTCTGGTGTAGTGTAATGCCTCTACACCCCACCCATGCCACACTTACAGTTTTGTTGGTGTCTGTTGGCTTGTTTTGCGGACACCCGGAGTCACATCTCGGTGCTGCCAGTGCAGGAGCTGCCATTTTCCATGGGGCCCTTAGCCGCAGGGCAGCCTGGCAGAGGACTGGAAGCCGGGGAACACAGGGAGCGAGGGGGTATGGGGCCACAAGGTGGCAAGCGTGGGGCAGAGGGTCCTGCAGCTCACCTGGGGTCGCCGTGCTGGTAATGACCTTCTACCATGTCCAGCTGCAGGCCCTTGCTCTGTACAAGGCCTTGAGAGGCCAATCACATGTGGAGGGAGGTCCGGGAGGCGGGCGGAGGAAGGGGAAGAGGGAAGCAGGGGAACACAGGGAGTGAGGGGGTCTGTGGCCGCAAGGGGGCATGAGCCTGGCCACAAGGTGGCAAGAGTGGGGCAGAGGGTCCTGCAGCTCACCTGGGGTCGCCGTGCTGGTAATGGCGTTCTCCCAGGTACAGCTGCAGGCCCTCGCTCAGTACAAGGCCCGAGAGGCCTATCACAGGGGGAGGGAGGTCCGGGAGGCGGGCAGAGGGAGGGGAAGAGGGAAGCTGGAGAACATGGGGAGCGAGGGGGTCTGGGGCCGCAAGAGGGCACGAGCCAGGCCACAAGGTGGCAAGAGTGGGGCAGAGGGTCCTGCAGCTCACCTTGGGTCGCTGTGCTGGTAATGGCGTTCTCCCAGGTGCAGCTGCAGGCCCTTGCTCAGTACAAGGCCCGAGAGGCCAATCACAGGGAGAGGGAGGACCGGGAGGCGGGTGGAAGGAGGGGAAGAGGGAAGCCGGGGAACACAGGGAGCGAGGGGGTCTGGGGCCACAAGGGGGCATGAGCCTGGCCACAAGGTGGCAAGCATTGGGCAGAGGGTCCTGTAGCTCACCAGCGGTCGCTGTGCTGGTAATGGCGTTCTCCCAGGTGCTGCTGCAGGCCCTCGCTCAGTACAAGGCCCGAGAGGCCAATCACAGGGAGAGGGAGGTCCGGGAGGCGGGCGGAGGGAGGGGAAGAGGGAAGCCGGGCAACACAGGGAGCAAGGGGGTCTGGGGCCGAAAGGGGGCACAAGCCTGGCCACAAGGTGGAAAGCGTGGGGCAGTGGGTCCTGCAGCTCACCTGGGGTCGCCGTGCTGGTAATGGCGCTCTCCCAGGTGCAGCTGCAGGCCCTCGTTCAGTACAAGGCCTGAGAGGACAATCACAGGGGGAGGGAGGTCCAGGAGGTGGGCAGAGGGAGGGGAAGAGGGAAGCCGGGGAACACAGGGAGCGAGGGGGTCTGGTCCACAAGGGGGCACGAGCCTGGCCACAAGGGGGCAAGCGTGGGGCAGAGGGTCCTGCAGCTCACCTGGGGTCACCGTGCTGGTAAGGGCGTTCTCCCAGGTGCAGCTGCAGGCCCTCGCTCAGTACAAGGCCCGAGAGGCCAATCACAGTGGGTGGGAGGTCCGGGAAGCGGGCAGAGGGAGGGGAAGAGGGAAGCAGGGGTACACAGGGAGCGAGGGGGTCTGGGGCCACAAGGGGGCATGAGCCTGGCCACAAGGTGGCAAGCATGGGGCAGAGGGTCCTGCAGCTCACCTGGGGTTGCTGTGCTGGTAATGGCGTTCTCCCAGGTGCAGCTGCAGGCCCTCGCTCAGTACAAGGCCCTAGAGGCCCATCACTGGGGGAGGGAGGTCTGAGAGGCGGGCAGAGGGAGGGGAAGAGGGAAGCCGGGGAACACAGAGAGCAAGGGGGTCTGGGGCCGCAAGGGGGCACGAGCCTGGCCACAAGGTGGCAAGCCTGGGGCAGAGGGTCCTGCAGCTCACCTGGGGTCGCTGTGCTGGTAATGGCATTCTCCCAGGTGCAGCTGCAGGCCCTCGCTCAATACATGGCCCGAGAGGCCAATCACAGGGGGATTGAGGTCCGGAGGGCGGGCGGATGCCATCATATGTACCTGCACACAGTGTACGATAGTCAGACTGTTATGGCCCTGCCAACACCCTCTTTTATTTGGGAAGCAAATAACACAATACTCGAGACCAAACACAACATGGGGAAATATTCCTAGTATGTGAAAGGGAAAAGTCACAAGCACCAGAAATATGTAGATCAGTTTAGGGAACACAAAGGGAAAAGAATACCAGCCCGGTGATGTGAAACCAATATAAAAGGGAAGATTAAAAATAAGATATGAATGTTATGAAAGAAAATATTAGAAGCTATTAAAGAATGATGCTGAAAGTCACATGAACAGATTCACAGAGACTCAGACTGCAATAAAAAGTCAAACAGATAACTTGTCAAAATGTTACGTACCTGACAGAATATGGGTGTATGTATATTAGAAAAAATGTGCATTAGTGCTTCAGAATCTCTGTATTCCTTTGGAAGTTTATCTACACAGAGGCACTTGGAATGAATGAGATGTGGAGTTAGTTGATTGATATCCATTCATGTCAAAGACTGCACAAGAAAATGTCTTGCATTCCAGACTGCATCGCACTGGTGCTTCCTTTCATTTCCAACATCACACAGTTTTGTCTATTTAAACACAGCCCTGCCATGTGTTGCAAGTGAATACCATCAAGTGAGGCCATCCCTCACTGATCGGCATTGTTTTCATCAAGTAAAGTCCATGAAAAGCAAGAGAATTCTGCTTTAAATCCGCACGGCTTGGATCGACGTTTTGAAATAAATCAACACACGCAAATACTTCAAAGGAAAGATGCTCTCTCTTACATCGTGTCAGTTACCAAGAAACTATTTTCAGCACATCTCTGTATCCAGAAACTGACCAGATCTGGGAAGAGCCTTTCAGAAAGTTAATGCAAAAGAAACCACATTTTGTAACAGTAGCAGTAGAGAAAAAGAACACGTGTAAAACTGCTTTTGCAAAGCCAAAAAATTACATTTGTAAAATTAAATGTGAAATAAGACCGTGGCTCGCAAAGAAACACAAGTTTACATGTGGGGACAGGGGCTTCGAAAATATGCATATTGTGCTGTTTTTCCCCAAAAGACAAATCATCTCAGCTAGGCCCAGGAATTTCTGTCAAACCAATTTGGCAGAGGGGCCAATGTCGCACCTACCGATGAACAGATACTGCAAAGGACATGCGCTCTGTTCTTTGGGACCTAATAGTTTGATAATTACAGGTTCCCCCAGACTGCCTGGCAGAACTGCCCCCAAGGACAAAGTGTGGGGGTGAAGCCCTGGTTTTGCCTTATAGGTGTGATTTTCTCTCCATTCATGCCCAGTATCCATAGGAGGACTTCAAAGGGTAGTCATGGAAACCCTTAAGCAAGCCAAGCCTGACAGGGACATTTGGCTGTGGGGGGTTGAGGACAGCCCACATCTGGGGAAAAAATCACCCCATTTATTTGAAAGAGCTACTGTACATTATGACATGTTTCAGCAACCTAAATAAGCAACAATTCGATATTATGCCAGTATGTTATGTGATTTCTGGACAAGTAAAATGAGACCATGTGTGTCTTCCTGGCATGTGGTGGAATGGAATGGCAGTAAAAAGGCATTTCTGAGTGAAGCATAAATGGTGCAGACACAAAATATGGTGAGAACATGCCGGATGCTAGTATGCAAATATGTGCCATTTGCAGATTTGTAAATATTATATTTTTCCTTAAAACGGCGAAATGGTGCCAAAGGGTGATGCAACATCGCACAGAATTGGTGTTCGAAACAGCATACTGCTTGTAAAATATGGGCTCTACCTATCTGATTTTAATGATGGTGACTATTGTAAATATGGAGTTTTGCTTCATAACTCATTTTTGTGAAAAATTGGCTTGTGAGACAATGGGAGTCATAAAATTACAAACTCATAAACTAAGGCCACTTCCCCTAAACCAATCAGCTCGGAGGGAGGTGGGGGCATCAATAGCCTGACCTATCCCATGCGAGGGGTAAGTCGAGGGTACTTCCGCCCATATTGTAAAAATCCTCTGATGTCACCTTGACTATATAAGCAGGGGATAGGGAGACACAGGGATATTCAATATTCAAAATTCACCCTGCAAGATTCCAAGACTCCAGAACCAGGTCCAGAGGTAGCTGACCCAGATACAGGTAGAACCACCTATCCAGAACCACATTCATCCCAATAAGAGAAAGGAGGAAAGGCTGCTGACCCCTTTAGGACTTGCCCAGCTGTTCCCCTACAGGAGTCTAGCCATCCTGGTGACCAGATCTCTTGACCCTGCTGCCCAGTGACCAGATCCTAGGCCCCACTGTCCAGAGACCCGGCTGGCTGTCCGAAATACCCAAATGAAGTATATTTTGTAAGTATCAACATCGCCCTGCACCATAAAACTGCATATCCTGCTCTTTTCCTTTGCATTTTGTTCAAATCCTATAAAAAAGACATTAAAACCTGAGTCATTTCCCAAACTGTTAGCATTCTCTCTTTACCCTTTCTCTAGAAGAATCTGCGTTAGTTCGTATTTGTTAGCATCCTGCTTTTCCATTTCTTTCAATCCCTATGAGGCGGTATGCGGCACAAGCTGCTTACAATTGCAAATTAACCCCCTTGCGTGCAGTGTCTCTCTTTAATAATATAGCCATTATAATATAGTCTTGGTAAAACTATCCGGTTTGCAATCAAAAACCAAATTTGCCCATGCCTTGTGTTTTTCAAAATCCAATTTGCCTTTTTCCCATTAAAACCCATGACAACATCCTATAAGAGTCATCCCTTCCCATTTGCATCCTACATGTACTGTACCTTTGTTCTCCATCACAAGAACCGATTTCTGATTTTGACTATTAAGCTATTTTCTTAGCTGTTTCCTTGTTTGCTAGTTTAAAGCCTGAGAAAGACTGATTGTTCACTCTTCATGTTGTCTCCTTGCCACTGCTTTATATCCACACAGAATGTAGTTAGCAGGTGTTTGGGGAATTGCTGCAGGGGGAGAGACTAACTAAAGTGCCATCCATGATTGTGAGACTATTGATTATGTGTTTAAGGATACCAGCGCTCCTCACTACCATCAGGTACCTATGCTCAAGGAAATGCTGCAAGCAACCCTTCACTACAACATCTTCATGTTTGATGACAAATATTATCACCAGCGACAAGGGGTGGCGATGGGCATACAATATTCCCCCGCCCTTGCACATTTTTTGATGGGGATGCTAGAAGACAAGATAATTTACATGGACACTCAATATACCGAGCACGTAATCCTACAGGCTCGATATATTGATGATGTGATTGTGATTTGGAAAGGCAATATGGATGAGTTGGAGCAATTCAGATGCCGTTTGAATCAGAATAACATAGGGATTGAATTTACCTCACATTCAAGCACATCCTAAATTGATTTTTTGATCTTGACAATTTGTGAAGGACAATGGACTGCACACCAAGACATTTCGGAAACCTACGGAGGTCAATTCGACCCTTTTTGCTACAACCTGTCATCAACAAAGAGTCAAAAATAACATTCCGATCTGAGAATTTATCCACGCCTGCAGAAACTGTGAAGAAAAATCCCAGTTCTTGGCAAAGTGCAATTTACTTTTTTCTCGATTCAAGGAAAGAGGATACCATACAAAGCACATCAAAAAAGCACAAGAGAAAGCGTCACTCCTGTCACAAACAGAAAAACTGATGGAAAAAGAAACCAACATTGCTCATCAACCAGATGTACGCTTCATAACAACATATTGTCCAGACCACTTTGAGATTAGAAAAATTTCAAACGCTATTGGCACTTACTAAAACTTGATCCCCACATAGCGAAATTCGTCCAACATGGACCGCAAACCATTTTCAAAAAAGCACTAACATTGTGGAACCAACTACAGGAAACAGGAAATCAATCTATGAATGGGCTAAAACAGGAGAATTTTGGGTTCAGAAAATGTGGCACCTGTTCTATGTGTCAATATTCGCATGAAAAAACAACAAATTTCAAAGACAAATTTGGCAATCAGATACAAATCAAGCAAAACATCAATTGCAAAACAAAATGTGTGGTTTATACTATAATTTATGTATGCAATGCTATTTACATTGGAAGTACGATCTTGGAACTCTGGATTCAGATCCGCGAGCATTTATCAGGGAATGGCAGCAAACATACAATGTTACTTTTGGCCAGTCATTGGCAGCAGGAGCATCAAATGGACCAAAAGAAAGACATTCGTTTTTTTGGCATCACAAATGTCAGCCTCGGTAGAAGGAGCGGTAACCCTGAAGTCATGCTACGACAGACAGAAACATGCTTAATTTGCCATTTCAGCACCTTAAAACTGGGTCTGAACAAAGATAGTGAAATGTATTGTCTTTTGTAATAAGTCTAATGAAACTGATTGTGACTGCCATTCCCGAATTAAGGGCAACCATTGTACTCAACCCTTCAAAAATTTCAAAGTTTTACTGTGATGCATGTTTGAAGGTGCCAACATTTTGGATTCATTTGGTGAAAACAAATATGATTGTTTAACATGAGTACCTTTTATAACGTACACGCTATCAATGAATGTAATATGTCAAAAACAATTAGTCGTCAAAAACTGGCTATCATGGAATGATTATGCAGGTATCCTACGCACATGACCGATAACCATATCATGCATATAACTTGAGAGGCACCGGTGTGCATATAACATCCAGTTAACAGACATCAGACGGACACAGTATAAGCTATGACACACAGCTCGCAGAATTAGCTGCAGATTTATTTTTCATATATTCAACCACATTACACTTTTTTCAAGTCATTAGATTCTCTCGTATTAGCCCCGGCACGAAACATGCCGAGCATGAACATGTTTCTTTCAACATTCGAGTGCAAGAACGTATTTCTCATCTACAATACACAAGGTCTCCCAAAACATAGTGACCAGTGAATCATGACGATTGCAAATGACGAGGGACTAGCGGGTTGTCAGGGAAACCGATGCTACACAAGAAAAATAGTCAACGAAAAAAGCCAGCGCTTTGTACTCTATGCTGCATAGCTGACGCGCTGTCAAGCTGCAAACCCGCAGGTATGTGTCTTTTAAGAACACAGTTAAGATATGGACGAGTGGTGACTAGTGCAGGCCAGGTCCTCAACCGCGAAATAGATAAGGAGTTTTCGCAGCATTCTGGTTTTTGAGCGTTGACGTACGGTGGACACTCACACAGACATATTAGTGCATGACCAAGACACTGGTTAAGATAATATGTCCTATGTTAAAAAGTCCGCATTTGTGATGACAACGAGTTAATTAAAACATTATTTTTTTATAAAGTTCACTAATGCACATAACGTGAATACAGCAGATTAGTCTAGCACACGTCTTTGATAGATGCGCGCAGATTTATACATTAACGCGTGCCAAGAGGGCCACCTATTCACACACAATAATAGAGAGTGCAACCCGGACACATGTACACAGTGAACATTTACTGATTACCCATACAGTGTTTTTACTTTACTTCTCTACAGAGGGGATTCAACCCAGTTATTACGCCAGTACCAGACCATAGTAGAGTAACTAAGTACGACCTAACGAGGTAAACAACCAACACAGCATGTTAATACCGGTGTTACAAACTTGAATGAAATCAAATTTATGTTGTGTCAAACGGGTGCCTCAACACTTTTGCCTCACACTAAGTAATTTATCCCAGTCATGTAACGGGTTACATGACTTGATATATCTGTGAATGATATTTCGCTTGGATATAAACAGGGTATAATATGCACATTTACGCTAGTCCATACTAATTGTTATGATGCTGACCTTTACAATTATCTTTCATCCGGCATAATTCCCATAACTCCCATAACATCATTAGGCAAAATATATTGTGTTTGATTGGCCTTCTTTTTTGGTTGTTTTGTTGACTGAGAATATGGTTTAATTCTTATGCTTTGTTTTTTTGTCCCTATGTCCTCCTGTTTTTGTAATTCTCGTTTTCCTTAGCAATCCTTTCCCACTACCCGCCCCTCATCTCTCTGTCTTAAACATCACCATACACAACATGTTTGATGGCTCTAACATTTTTATATGTTTAACCATGCTCTTAATACCATTGATTATGATTTGTGTTGAATAGCCCTGATTTGAGAAAAGCAATGAGTTTTGCCGAAACATGTGTCATCAACAAAGGGCATTTTGCGATGGACATTCAGAACTGCTTCTACAAATAAACAACAGTTTTTTTAATCAAAGAATCTTGAGTGTGGCGCACTAATCATCAGGAGGGTGTGATTGTGTCCTGTTTGTTAAGGTGGGTGTGAGACGGGTTGGGTGCATCTTCAAACCAAGAATCCAGGGTTGAAATAAAAATGAAAGGGTGTGTTTATTGTGTGCCACCTTCAGTGTCAGTGGTAGAAGTCTCTGACCGGAGAGTGCCATGGCATAAAACCCGTTACACGTTGGGGGCTCGTGCCATGATTGAAGTGTTTCCACCCGTGACAGCTAAACACAGCAGGCTAACTCATTGGAGGTAGTGATACTTTTGGTGGTTAGAAAACTGTTACACTGCAAAAGCACCAGCCAAAACGTCTACTCTAGGTATGAGGCCTGTGTGTAAAAATAAACTTAACCCTAAACTAGACAAAAGCAGAGTACAGATTTGTCCTTGCATAAATAATTAAATAAAGGAAGAACACTCTTCATAATGAGCACGGTAGAGATTAATATAACTAGGCACCATCTTCTACACAAACTATTCGTTAGAAGTGAATGGCAGGAGCAGGAAGCCTGGCTAACCAACATGATGCAACAGGTCACCTCCATGAACACGGATGTGTGACAGGACAGTGGCCTGTTACATCAGGCCTTGACTGAGTTGTATATGACTCCAAATATTAAAGAGGAGCATCTTTAAATGGGCCGACTCACCACCTACATATACCTCCACATGGTGGTTATGGAGGAAAAATACAGAGAAAGTAGAACCCTTGCGCAAAACGAGTTTGAGCTCTTAAACCAAGTCCCGTGTGAATTAAAACAAGTGGAAGAAAAATTGCAAGAGAGTCAAAATTCAGAGGTAGAATTTGAAAATCACATCAAGCAGCTTAAAGAAGAGTTGGCTGTACAACAACAAAATAATTCAGAGCAAGAGACCCAATTAGATACATTAAAAGAGGAGTGTCAGGAAAAGGTTGAACAGAAATTGAATCAACAAATAAAACATAACAGAGCCTGCTCAGAGCAGATAACCACCTTACAAAAACAGATTGAAAAATTGGAAGAGGAAAGTTATACATTAATTATTAAGGAACTCCATTACCAAATAGAATTCGACTAAGAGCACCAGACGTTAGGAGCTATAAAACAACAAAGAGATGAACTGACTGAACATGTTGGCACCCTGTATCAGGAAAAAATATGCCATATGCCAGAAAGTGTGCAAATTAAAAACCGATTTGGACTGACTCACATAAAAGAAGAGTACAAAAAATTAATGGGACATAGGAGACAAATGGAACTTGTTAGAGCAGGCCATGGATCCTCAAAATGCTCAGAGAAAGGAGATTCATCTCCTGCAACAAAAATAGTCTCAGTGTTCCCCAGCAATGCAAGATGCACAAAAAGACAACAAGGCTCTCTGTGAGTGGAACCATGAACTCCAGAGCCAGGTGGCAGCACAAGAGAAGGTGATAGAGGCCAGTCAAGCCCTGATAGCAGAGCAAACGGCCAGGCCTTTACCTACTATCAAGAGGTAGGGGCTGAGAAGGAACAACTTGGGAAGTTGGAAAAAGAGTGTGCTAGGGTAAACCAAAACATGCAGGATCCCGAACATGTAGAGAGGATCAGGGCCATCCCTGATCACAGTGTGATGCCCTCTGTGCTAAGGGCCTCAAACCCATTTACCCCCTTGTATACCCAAGACACTGCTCACTTCAAGTCTACAGGCTCACATGAGCCAGAAACCAAGAGGCAGCCAGACTTAAATAGGCCTAGCATGATTGAGCTGACAGGTCAGCGTCCATCAGAGACTGATGGTCGGGCATCCCTGTTCAGGTACAAAAATATTATGGCAGAGGGATCTAACCAGGATAGCTCCTATGGTGAGAAAACCAGGGAGCTAGACTTGCAGAAACATCACCTACAAAGGAACCACTTGGGTCGCTTTGCAGTGAAAAAGGAGTCTGAGTTTAGGCCTTCAAAGAGTATTTTAAAAACCTCCACCCAATCAGGGCAGTGGGGGGGATTCTCCACCAACCCTGGAAGCAGGGAGGAGTCAGAAGACTACTCTCCTGTGCAAAAGAGGGAGTCCAAGGGGAGTGACGCAGAGAGCCCAAGGCACAACAGGGGGGATGAGACTGGGCGCCATCATTCTGGGAGAAACTCACAAGCTCAAAGAATTAGGGAGCACCTAGAGGATAATGAGCGGACCTCAAATGGCAGCAGCTCTGAGCCTGAGGGCGAATGGACTCAGGTGAAGCAGCAAAAGAAGGCTAATAAACCAAAGAGAGCTCTGATGAAAGAGCCCATTAAACCGATTAAAGCTATCAGGAGTTTCATCACCTTATACCACAAGAATGCCAAATATTCTGTCTAGGAGCATCTGGAGCTATATGAACAAATGATGACCTCTTTTTACATTAATAATAATCAGAATTGCATAGAATTTGCCAAATGGACCTTCTCTCCAGAGTACTCCAGCTTCTTTGCTGGGCTAGAAGACCAGAACCATACCAAATGGTCCCCTTACAAGGTGGCCATCTTGAAACACTTCTCCACACACATAAACCCCCAGGAGGCCCGCAAGGCGGTCTACAATCTGCAGTGTGGAGAAGATCAGGCCCCAAGAGAATTTGTTCAGAATATAAAACTGGCATTGCGCACAAATAGTAGGGAATTTATAAACACCTATTTTCATGCTCTCCCAAAATATATCATGACACAGCTAGTAAGGGATTTTCATGATGACAGGACTCTGGATTGGGTAATAGAGCAAGCTACCCAGATCTACGAAGGTCCAAAAGCCTGTAGAAAATAAAAATCCAACAAAAAAACCCAAACCAACCAACACCCCCGCTGCTGCCAAGGTGGCGGAGGTGAAGGTTGCCCCCATTTTGGAGCTAGAAATGGGGGGGCCTAAAAATACACCTTCCCAAAATCCAAAAAATCAGAGGCAAAGAAGACCCTCTGATTAATCACAAGCGGGTGGTAGTCAGTTAGGGTGCCCCACAAATGCGCCCCCTAACTCTGCCAATTACATCAGCCCTAGGTACAAGGGCAACAGACCCATTTTGGGGTCCGTCTGGACTGCAAGGGGGGGTCCAATCAGGTGAGTATGGCCCCAGGGAACTTCCCTCCTAACTTCCCTGAGGAGGGCAGTAATCCCCCAAATCCTGGTTTAAGTTTCTTCCCCCGGTACCTAAAAAACCCCAACATGCAGGACAACCCTCCTTACTCTCCCCGCTTTCAGGAGTCCAGACCACCAAATCTGGGAGAGGGGAGGCCAAGGGTGAAAGGCTACCAGGGGAACACCCAGTACCCCGGTTACTCCGGGAGAAGCGATAGTTACCCTTCTCGGGAGCAACCCAGAGTTGATCCAAGATCCCCGTACCAGCAAGAGCGGGTGTCCCAAATGGAGGGCCAGGTCCAGAGCCTTACTCAAGATCTGAGTTGCATGTTGAGGGCTCAGCAGAACCCTCAGATGAACATGGCAGCTCAGAGTAACTCCAACAAAGGGTCTGGCACCCCGGAACAATGACAGGGAGAAAACCCCAATAACACACTGGTTCTAGAGGAGGAGACACGGGAGGAAGGGGGATGCAAAGCCCTAGAGGAAGCTTCCTTCCACACCTGTGAAAAGCCCCTACGCACCCCGGAACCGGAACTAAAAACTCCTGCCCCTGAACATCTGCAACCCAGGGAACAGAGTGTGGGTAGGAGAAAAAAAGAGACCAAAAAGGCCCATTTTGTGGAGGAAGTCAGTGTCCTCCAGTTTGAAGGGGAAGAATTCTTGGAGGATTCTGGGAAAAAAGTCTTCTCCTTCAATGACGGAGGAAATCCTCCCAAAGGAAAATGGGTCCCAAGAGACCAGAACCCAGACTGGGTAGGTGTGGGGACTGATTCAAAATCACCCATCCCTGAATCCCAGAAATATCATCCTGTGAATTTAACAGCAACTGAGGGATCCTCCCCTCAAACCGGTTCTAGTAAGGGGGGACAGCACAGAGCTAATGGAAATGGAGATGAGGCGCGCACTCTGATTCCCAGTCAGATTTACCGGTTCATAGTCATAATGTCGAATTCAATAATTTCGAAAGTCAAAAAGTCGAATCCAAAAAGTCGAAAACAAAAATGTCGCATTTTTTTTTTGGTTGCTTTTTTTCGAAATGGGGGGGTTCCCCCCCAAACCCCATTTTTTAATTTTTTTTTTTGTTTTACGCCTTTTTTTACCACCGGAACCCAAAAAAAATATATAAATAAAAAAATAAAAAATTGGACATTTTTGTTTTCGACTTTTTGGATTCGACTTTTTTGTAATTCGACTAATTTCATTCGACATTATGACTGGACACCAGATTTACCTGCTAAAAAAACAGTTAGCCTTCTCCTTCAAACATTTTCTTGACTCTATCAATCATCAGGGAGGCTGTGTTTCTTTTCCCTTTCAGGCGTGTCTGGTTAATTCTCATTAAAGTCTCTAAGGATTCTGGTACATGTAGTCGCACACTTCTTTCAATACAGGTGACTAGGAGCCAACTCTCCTGCAAAGCACAAATCTTTCCCTTGATTTGGGAAGGGGGGAAACCATGTTTATGGCTCTCCATAGTAAGGCATGATGACCCTGGTGCTGCTACCTCTTGAGCCCGGGACTCTTGATACATTGTAAGAAGAAATGGAGAGGAGGCGTGCACTCTGATTCCCAGTCAGATTTACCTGGTAAAGCAACAGTTAGTCTTCTCCTCCAAACGTTTTCTTGAATCTATCACTCATCAGGGAGGCTGTGTTTCTTTTCCTTTTCAAGTGTGTCTGGTTAATTCTCATTAAAGTCTCTAAGGATTCTGGTACATGTAGTCGTACACTTTTTTCATTGCAGGTGACTAGGAACCAACTCTCCTCCAAAGCACAAATCATTCCCTTGATAGTTGAATGGGGAAAAAACATGTTTATGGCTCTCCATAGTAATGCATGATGACCCTGGTGCTGCTGCCTCTTGAGCCTGGGACTCTTGAAACATTGTAAGAAAAAATGGAGATGAGGCGCACACTCTGATTCCCAGTCAGATTTACCTGCTAAAGCAACAGTTAGTCTTCTCCTCCAAACGTTTTCTTAACTCTATCAATCATCATGAAATATGACTGTGGCTTGCACAGAAACACAATTTTGCATGTGGGGGTGGAGGGGGGGAGCCTGCAAAAATGTGTATATTGTGCTGTTTTCTCCCAAATGACAAATCATCCCAGCTAGGCCCAGGAATTTCTGTCAAACCAGTTTGGCAGAGGGGCCAATGTCACACCTACCCATGAACAGATACTGCAAAGGACATGTGCTCTGTTCTCTGGGACCTGATAGTGTGATAATTACAGGTTTCCCCAGACTGCCTGGCAGAACTGCCCCCAAGGACAAATGGTGGGGGTGAAGCCCTGGGTTTTGCCTCGTAGGTGTGATGTTCTCTCCATTCATGCCGAGCATCCACAGGAGGACTTCAAAGGGTAGTCATGGAAACCCTTGAGCAAGCCAAGCCTGGCAGGGACATTTGGCTGTGGAGGCTGAGGACCACCCACATCTGGGAGAAATTCACCCCATTGATTTGAAAGAGCTACTGTACATTATGACATTTGCTGCAGCACCCTAAATAAGCAACAATTCGATATTATGCCAGTATTTTATGTGATGTAAAATGAGACTATGTGGGTCTTCCTGGCATGTGGTGGAATGGAATGGCAGTAAAAAGGCATTTCTGAGTGAAGCATAAATGGCGCAGACATAAAATTTGGGGAGAACATGCTGGATACTAGTATGCATATATGTAACCATTTGCAGAATTGTAAATATTACATTTTTCCCAAAAAACTGGGAAATGGTACCAAAGGGTCGATGCAACATCGCACTGAATTGGCATTCGAGCCGGCATATTCTACCTATCTGATTTTTATGATGGTGACTATTGTAAATATGGAGATTTGCTTCATAACTCATTTTGCTGAAAAATAGGCTTGTGAGACAATGGGAGTCATAAAATTGCACACTAATAAACTAAGGCCACTTCCCCTAAACCAATCAGCTCGGAGGTAGGTGGGGGCATCAGTAGCCTGACCTATCCAATGCAAGGGGTAAGTCTAGGGTACTTCCGCCCATATTGTAAAAATCGTCTGATGTCACCTTGCCTATATAAGCAGGGGACAGGGAGACACAGGGATATTCAACATTCAAAATTCACCCTGCAAGATTCCAAGACTTCAGAACCAGGTCCAGAGGTAGCTGACCCAGATCCAGGCAGAACCACCTATCCAGAACCACATTCACCCCAATAAGTCAGAGAGAAAGGAGGAAAGGCTGTTGACCCCTTTAGGAGAATCCAGTGACCAGATATTTTTGCCCAGCTGATTCATCCCACTCTCCACAGTGACCAGACTTTGCCCAGCCATTCCCCTCCAGGAGCCCAGCCGCCCGAGTGACCAGATCTCTTGACCCCGCTGCCCAGTGAACAGATCCTAGTCCCTGCTGTCCAGAGACCCGCTGGCTGTCCAAATTACCCAACTCAAGTGTATTCTGTAAGTATCAACATCACCCCGCACTCGAAAACTGCATATCCTGCTCTTTTCCCTTGCATTTTTTTCAAATCCTATTAAAAAACCATAAAAACCTAACTCATTTCCCAAACTGTTAGCATTCTCTGTTTACCCTTTCTCTAGAAGAATCCGTGTTAGTTCATCTTTGTTAGCATCTTGCTAATTCCCCTATAAGGAGGTACGCGGCACGAGCTGGTTAAAATTGCAAGTTAATCCCCTTGCGTGCAGTGTCTCTCTTTAATAATATAGCCATTCAAATATAGTCTTGGTAAATCTAGCCGTTTGTATCAAAAACCGAATTTGCCAATGTCTTGTGTATTTCCAGATTAGCCTTTTTCCCATTAAAACCCATGACATCATCCTACAAGAGTCATCCCTTCCCTTTTGCATCCTACCTGTTCTGTACCTTTGTTCTCCATCACAAGAACCGTTTTCAGTATTTGACTACTAATCTATTTTCTTAGCTGTTTGATAGTTTAAAGCCCGAGAAAAATAAGAAATTGCAATTCTGCCGCTTGTGATTTTTGCTGCATTGTTTCATCCCCAAAAGTGATTTTCACACCAGTGTTCCTGTTGCTTTAGCACCCTCAGTAGCCTGTAAGCGTCCTTGTCTCTTTAGTACAGCCACCCGAATTTCCGTCCTATCTATCCTACCGCAAGTGTAAACTGATCTACAAGTAACAAGTGTAATCCCTGGATGCTATTCACTTTCTTCTTTGACCTCCCATGTTGGAGTGGTGGGTCGAATTTAAAAACGGATTGTTGCCTCTTTGTGCTGGCTCCTTGCCACTCTTTCTATCCACACATGTTTGGGGAAGTGCTGCAGGGGGAGTGCATAATCTATGATTGTGAAAAAAGTGATTTTGTTTTCATTTCTGTGTAAGGTTTATGTAGATGATGTCAGAAAGTTGAATTAATTGTATTATAACATTGTGCATTATATTGTCACCACACTGGTGATTGCAGCCCTAAAATTAATTCTGCTCTGATTTTTCTGTGAATTATAAAAATAAATAAATATTTCTTTGTTATACACTGGCCTGGTTCATAGTCCACTGCAATACAGGGTGTTTGTTAAGGTGGGTGTGAGATCGGTTGGGTGCCTTTCAAACCAAGAATCCAGGGTTCAAATAAAAATAAAAGGGCATGTTTATTGTGCGCCACCTTTGGTGTCTGTAGTAGAAGTCTCTGACCGGAGTTTGCCATGGCATGAAACCCGTTACACTAGTATCTTTGCTTTTGCCTATTCTTGGCTCTTGGCAATGCTTTATTATTCAACTCCCGACCATACTTGTTTATTCACTTCTTTGGCAATGCGTGCTTATTCAATTCTTTGGCAATACTTGTTTGTTCAATTCTTAACTATGCAGGCTTATTCAATTCTTGGCAATACTGGCGTTTTCAACACTTAATTATGCGCCCTTTCATGGTTTCCTAATGTATTCATAATTGTTTCATCTTGGGATTCCCTTATCTTCTATTTACCCAAAAGTTCAAAGTCTTTTCCACTTTGCTGCCCAGCCACGGTGGCCCCCGTGGCTTTCCAGAGACTCTCTCTGCTCGCAGTCATCTTGCGCAATTTGCTTCCGGCAGATGGCTTCTTCCTTGCTTCCCTGCTGCTTCTGTTGGAGCTCTGGTTGTCTGCAGTCAGCTGTCCTGCATCTGTGAGCATTTGGGAGTCCTTCCGACACTCCTGGTACCGTCATTCTGTACCGCACTGCTTCCACAGCTCAGCCTCAGACTGCTAAGGAGCCCCTCTCGCTTGCTGCACCGGACAACATTTGCCAAACCCTCAAGCACCGTGGGAAGGAGCTTTCTTGCCGCTTCAACACCTGCCCTCGAACTCTCCTTCACATGCTGCTCTGGGCTTCTCCCTGTGCCTCCTCCCGGGCTTCTTTACTTTCCTGTCAGCTGAGCCTTTTTCTAAGTTACCAGCTCCATAGTAGCTAGTACAAAAACGAGACTGCTCAGGATTGTTCGTCCAGTCTGTCTTCTGTGTTAATCGTGACCTCCTCATCCCAGTACCTAAGTGGTGTTAGTGGGAGTTCCAATTTACAAAAGGAGAATGTATGTCTCTGAGGTGTCTTTTCCTCGTCCCAGTACTACCTGATATTTGCTGGGAGATGATTTATGGATAGAGGGAAGGGATTGATAGTAACTTATAAAGGCCTGGGAGATGTTGAATTCACTACAAAAGCGAAATGGGATACTGTGTCTCACCCAAGGGTGCCTCATCCCCACTCCCCAAGTGTCCTCCACCCAGGTAATCCACCCTTGCATATCCACCACAAGGGCCAGGATCTGAAAGCGACGGCTTTTCCCTGGCCCCCTGGGAGGAGGATATTTTGGGGAAAGAGGCAAGGACGCCCTGTGATTCCTC
Source organism: Ambystoma mexicanum (assembly GCF_040938575.1). Taxonomy (NCBI): domain Eukaryota; kingdom Metazoa; phylum Chordata; class Amphibia; order Caudata; family Ambystomatidae; genus Ambystoma; species Ambystoma mexicanum. The sequence continues at coordinate 164,353,593 of NC_090935.1, read as the reverse complement.
ACATACCCTTCCCCATATGCAGATTGGATCTGGGGTTTTCACAGGGAACCCGAGAAAGGAAGTCAACATTTCCTTAATCTTGACCCTTTATATTTTCCACTGTGAAACAGATTGGTTGCATAGCCAAACCCTGCTGCATAACTCGTGGATTGGACTCTTTCCGTTGGCTATTCCATACCAAAGTTGAATAATCAATGACTAGTCTAAACTTCCGTCCCCAGAGATAGTACTTCAGACAGATAATGCCCAATTTTACTACTACAACTTCTAGTTCAATAACAGAGGTGTTTTTCTCTCTCTAGAACAGTTTACTACTTATATATGGGATCAGGTGTTACAGGTCATCATGTTCTTGTGAAAGGACAGCTCCCAGTCCCGCTAGAGAGGCATCTGTCTGTAAGACAAATTCCTTTAAACAATCAGCCACTTAAGATGTAACTCTGAAAAAGGGACTCTTTCAATACTTTATAGCACTTTTAATCTTGTTCCTTCCACATGATGGGGTTCTGCATTTTTCTTTTTGTCAGTGAGTCTAGCTGTTTTACTTGAAAAACTGGGGATAAACCGATGGTAATAGCCAATTAGCCCTAGAAAACCCTTTATATTTGTCTTAGTTTTTGGTGTGGGGTTGTCTAGGACTGGATTTCTTTTTTCTTGTTGTGGCTATACAGTGCCATTCTCAACAAAGAACCCTAGATGTTTTACTGCTGATTGAGCTAATTTGCACTTCCTAGCATTTTCTGTTAACCCGGCTGCTCTTAAGACTCTCATAATAGTGTAAAGATGGTAAAGATGATCTTTCCATGCTTTACTGTGGGTCATAAAGTCACCTATATAAGCATCACAGAAGTCAGTGTATGGCTGAACGATTTTATTCATCCATTGTTGGAATGCAGCAAGGGCCCCATGGAGTCCAAGGGAAGCACTTTAAAGTGGAACAAACCCAAAGGTGTGACAAAGGCAGTTTTTTCTTTATCGGGACCATATAATGGAACCTGCCATAGTTCTTTTGTAAGGTTGATGGTAGATAAATAGACAGCTTTGCCAAGTCCATCAATGAGATCATCAATACAGGGCATGTTTAAGAGGTTGGAGAAAACTCGTACTTTGCCCTATAGCTAAGATGGGAGTAGTCTTGAATATCAATTAATAAATAAAACAGTCCTAGTTGAGTCCATTAAATCAAAATGTTGTATACTAAAAAAAAAAAATCCTGCCTTAGGTCTTGTACAAAAACTGTAAAAGGAAGAAGATGTATGAAATAGAAAGTCAGTGTTCAAAAAGAATAAATATATCTGAGTCAGCTCTCCTCCCCACGTTGGACAGCACGGAATAAGGCGGTCCCCGTAGGCAGGATGACACACTCTGGCTGTGATTCTCAATACAAATGCAGTTCACAAAGTGGAGTGAGGCTCCTCTGGCTGTCCACATCAAGTCTCAGGTTCCAGTTTCCACAACACTGTTCACCATAAAGTTCATGACGGTACCCCTCTGTCCGGCTCAGACCTCTTAAAGCAAAGGTTATCATTGGTCTCCCTCTGTCAGCTCAGACACCTCAAAGCAAAACAAAATCACTTGCCGGGGTTACCTTCCCCAAACTCAATTCACCTCCTTTAGGGGTTCCCTTACCCTAACGTATTACCCTTTTCATATCCCTCAGTCGGGCTTGGATTGTTTCCTGATGTTGAAGACTTTCGAAATGTGCGTGGCTTTTCTACACACCTCCACAGGACCACTTCAGCATTTCAACTTTCAACTTGCCCTCTCAAGCCATTTGCCCCTGTCCTTCCTGGTCTGGGTAAATCATTGTTTATACATCAAAGTGCATTTTACTTCCCCTTGCGTCTAGGTTAATTTTGATCACTTTGCTTTTACAGTTCACTTTATCGCTACAAACCTTTCACCTTTCACAGAGACTTTAGAGTGAGCTCCTTCCTTTCGCGGGACCAGTCCGTTACTCAGTATTGCTGACTTTACAGCTATAGTTACTTCAAAGTTCATTTGCAGCTCTGCCTTGCTTCATGTCTCACCCACAAGTATGCAGCCTTCAATTGTGTGATATGATGTTGCTACTACAACCTTTCCTTAGTACACACAGGTCTCTCACGTAGCTTGCCAACTCACTGTCTGTTTGCGTTTCATTCTTGGCTTTTTCTGTCTATCAATTTGCGAGTCAAGGTTAGTACCACAGGCTTGACCTCGTCTCCCCAACTCAGCTGTTCACCTGGGAGGGTCGCTGGCATCCTTGCAACACAATGCAGCCTTCTCGATTTGGATTTGGCCTTCACCATATGTCTTTCGCAGCATTTTGGAGGCAACAACCTCCTGCAGGGAACTCCTGGCGTTCTCCACCCGTGGCTCTCGTCCCTCGGTCTGTTGCTCTGCTCCAATAGGTTCACCTTGGCCCCAAAAGGTCTGCTCTTACTCATGTTCCACCTTGCTAAGCGTGTGTCTATACGTTCCACCTTTTATCCGTGTGAGGAGAGCTCAGATGTACGCACTTACAGTCAAGTGCCTGACTTTGCCTGACCAAATTAGCGGGACATGTCCAATGCGATCTGTAAGAGTAAGTATTGCTACTCTCAGTCGCCCTCTTCCTCGGCTCAGTGTTTGTGTAGAAAGGGGGACGGGGGAGTTGGGACATCGGATAATCCTATGAAATAAGTGGGATCATTGGTGCGGGAAAGGGAGGAATACCATGTCTCACCATCGGCTGCCTCACCCCCACTCCCCGAAGACCCCTCACCTAGGTGATACTCCCTTACTGGTCCACACCCAGGGTCTGGATCCAAATGTGATGGCTGTGCACTGGCCACCTGAGAGAGATATCCCCGGGGACGAGCAAGTGAGACACCCTTTGGTTTCTCACAAAAGTCAATAGAAAATCTCCATGTCCCCTTGGGTTTGGCTACTAATACAATGGGGGAAGACCAGGGGCTATGAGATGGTTTCATAATATTAGCCTAAAGCATCTGTTTCACCTCCTGGATGATGGTCTCCTTTCTTGCCTTCGGTAGACTGTAGGGTTTCAGGAGTACCACATTGCCTTCAGGGGTGTGGATATGATGATAACATCTGTTCGCTTTCCCTGGCTACTCTCTGAATACGTCAATACATTGGAGGAGTAGGTCATAGAGATCTTGTTTCTGGTTGTTACTAAGGTTCAGGAGGGATATGTTCTTTCCTATCAGAATCATCTGGTAACAAGCAATACACAATGGTAGCAGTGGATTCTGTAGGGTTCTCTTCCACTCCTTTAACAAATTGATATGATATCCTTCGGTTTTCAGTCTGTGGTCAGGTGGGAGATATATAATGCAGGGTCATGTCTGTTCTAATACCTCATAAGGCTCATGTCACCTAGAGATTAATTAATTCCGGATGTTTGTAATAACACCAGTACTTTCTGTCCTACTGAGAAGGATCTTAAGGTCGCCTTTCAATTGTTGAGGTTTTTTTGTTGTGCCTGGGCCTTGGCTATATGGGTTTGGACTAAAGATCTTACCGCAGTCATGTTTTCCTTGAGACAATGATCAGTTTGGGAAAGTGGAATTGGGGCTTCCTCTCTTTATTCGCAGGTCTCTCTTGGTATCTTCTGGTTCCCTCCCATAAAGTAATTCAAACGGAGAGAAGCCAGTGGATGCCTGGGAGGTCTTTTTAATAGAAAATAAAGCCAAAGTAGCATCTGATACAAATTTATTCCGTCTTGTTCCGCCAGCTTTTGCAAGCTGGTCTTCAGGATCTTATTAAATCTTTGTACAAGGCCATCTGTTTTGGGGACGGTGTACTGTAGTCCTTAGGGTAGTAATATATAAGAGCTGTTTCACTCCCCCCATGAGTTTGCTCATGAATGTAGAGCCTTGATCCATTAAAATGTCCTTGGGGAATCCTACTATCAAAAAGAATGGGAGTAGGTGATTCAGGGTTTGCTGGGTGGTATTAGCTCTAAGGGGAAAAGCAACAGGATATTGAGTGGCATAGTCAACGATAACCAGAATATACTTGTCCCCTAACTCGGATGTTTCTAGGGGTCCTACAATATCCATGCCAATTTGGGGAAAAAGAACTTCAATAATTGGGAGTGGCTAGAAGGTGGTGGCATATTGGCACTGGTCTTTTGGCAGATTGCACAAGATTACACAGAGGTTTTAATATCTGCAGGGATTCCGGGGCAGTAAAAATTGTTAAGGATTTGCGCCTGGGATTTTGTCTGCCTTAGATGACCACCTGTCAAATGTGGGTGGGCTATTTTGAGGCCAATTTGATTGTGACCTTTCGGTACTGCCAACTGGCTTCTAACAATGCCCTCTGAAAGGGGGTCTCCCCTGTACATCAACACATGATTTAAAAAGAAAAAAGGACCTCTTTTATCCCAGCCTTTTCATTCGGATACAACCTGTAAGAAGTGAAGACAGAGGTCCAAGTATGGCCCTCATGACCCCCACACGACTCTGTGCCCGAAGACTGAGGATCGACAGATGCCCCTCACTCTTAGGCCATTCACCGCCATCGTCGATGCATTGCAGATGTCAGAAACGTTACTCCCTTAGACAGCCATTCAGGCCATTCCCAGTCGATGATTTAGAAGTAATGGAAATGCCATTAATCGAGCAGGTTAACTTACCATAAATCCAGAAATTAATGACGTCATCACCGACATCACGACAGAGCCGTACTTGGACATGAAGTATATAGCCATCCATTCATGAAGTTACACAAACATGTCCTAGCCTACTGCATATAGACACAAAACACATGCTTATGACTCATGCATGTAGATGACGGACACACATACATATCTCTATATATAGTAACATCCTTCACCAAAGCAGAACTGCAAGACGCTAAAGTATACGTGTACTAAGCTTGGACATGCTTGACTGCCACTAGCATAGAAAGGCCATAAGGATATTTGTTCACTCAGGTGAATAAGGAAGAAGAGACACTTTTCGAGTAGATGAAGGGGCTGACATGCAGCCAGAGGCAAGCAGAACGATGCACCCAGCCAAGGACGAGGGCAGACTGAACGTTTCTGTTACCAAGACGATAAGCCACCTGTGAGAAACTCAGACTTAAATCCTCATAATCATCAGCGAGAGAGCTCCAGTCATGGTCCCAACACACGTGACCCAGCAGAAGAAGCCAATGTCCATTTAATCGAGGTGGATGAGGAGAATCTGTTCCCACCAAACCAGTGGTGGGAACATATAAGTGTTGCTCACGGAATGCCAACTGAATGCACTCTCCCAGACTTAGGTGCTCAGAGGTGGCAACATTGGGGATCACACAGCACTCCATGTTCATTCTCATTAACTTGAGAAGGTACACTCAGCATGGTAACTGTCCATGGTCCAAGGATGGGAGGGCACATTGTGTCCAATCCAGAGTCACCTTTCATGTGAAAATATAATATGTTGCCAATGGTCTCCTTGCAACCCTGCAACATTGTAGATTGAAACATGCGGAGGTGGCCCCAGGAGGAGCCACCCGATATGGCTATCCATCATGAGGCCCCAATTATTATGCCTCATTGTGGTAATGCCCCAGCTACTATGATTGGTGATGTTAATGCCCAAGGTAATGTGTCTCATGATGATAATGGCCCAATTACTGTGCCTCATGATGGTAATGCCCCAGCTACTATGATTGGTAATGTTAATGCCCTAAATAATGTACCTCATGTTGATAATTCCCCAATTTCTGCATCCCCTGGTGCTTATGTCCCAGCTATTGAGATGCAAGTTGCATATGCCCCTGTCACTATGATCGACGCTGATAATCTTGCAGGACGCAACCCCGCTGCACACCCCGCTAGCTATGCTACCTTGCCTGTCTTCAAACTGCCTAAATACCATTGTCAGTGCCACCCGTGATGAAGTTATGTATACAAACACTGACTCGAACAAAGTAAGATCTGACCTTACTACCCGGTCATCCACCAACCCCTCCCCAGCCTCTCCTCAGGCCCAACCTCCGAGCCCTACTCTCAGATACTCACTGCCCCCCACATACCAAGATGGCCACAATAAACAGGGGCCTACCCCACCACCTATGACCTGAGTCCTAATCAATGCCTGTTCCCTCCCAGCAGACGCCCTCGACATCAACAACCTACTCTCAGTGCACAAACTTGATGCCTTAGCCATCTCCGAAACATGTCTCCAAGATGCTTCAGGCCCGGCACTCTCCCTGTCCTGCCCATTGGATATATAATCTTTCGAAAAGACTGCCCTGTTGCCAGAGGAGGGGGGTGGCCCTCATGGCCAAGGAATCCCTCCTCATCAGGCAGGTCAACTCTTCCCTTGAAGGGAAAAGTGATATTCTGTTGCATAAACTAACCACATCACCCAACTGCACCATCACCTTCCACATTGTCTACCACCCACCTGCTCCCTTGGCCAGCTTCCAGGAGAATCTCCTCCAAGTCCTGAGTGACAACATTAAGAACTCCTCAAAAAGTATCCTAATGGATAACGTGAACTTGGGCCTCAATGACCCTGAATACTTGCAGGCTACATCACTATCTAAAGCCCTTGAAACCTAGGTTTCAGGCTCTGCATCAAAAACCACATCCATTGCAAAGGTCAGGTGTGGGATTGGATTGCAGACCTCAACTACTCCACTATCCATGCTAACACCCCCTGCCCCTGGTCTGACCATCACGTGATACTTTTCACCATCCCCTACCCTAAAAAACCCAAGCCACTAACGATGCCACTACCGCCAGCACTAGCACGCAGCTCCTGCAAGCTAACCAAAGTTCACCTACTTCCCTTCCTGGATATCCCAACACTCAAACCTCCCCCCTCCAAGGAACCCAACTTACTGGCTGACTTATATACCTTGACATGAACGTTGGCAGTAGCTACTATTGCCCCCCTAACACCTCGCAGAGCAAGACCGTACACTCAAAGTTTTTGTTCAGCACGGACCTACTCGAATGCCAGAATAAAAAATGCTTGCCCAATATACCAGGCAACAAAAGAATTATGACCCCACAAAACTAGAATTCTCAAAGGCATCCTCTGTCTGCAAACAGGCAATTATCTTGGCCAAATCCACTTCCTTCAATTCAAGAATCACCAATGCGAAATCAGACACCAGATAGACCTTTGCCTCAACCTGGTGCACCAACATCCAAACCGCTATGCTCAACAAAATTGACTTGCTTAATAAAAAATCAGCACCAACCAAATTGGCCTGAACTCAGCCCACCGAGGCAGAGCCACAGCCCTTACAGCGAATCAACAGTTCCCCTCTGACCCGCGGTTCCATTTCAACGAGATCACGGAACAAGAAGTATTCTCTATCATAAAAAACCACGTGCAAAGGGAATATCTGTCCCACCTCTATCATCAAGGACTGCGCTGAAACATTAATACCGTTCATCACTAATTTCATAAACCCCTCTCTCACCGCAGGTGTGGTACCATGCAGCCTCAAGGAAGCATGGGTCCTCCCCCTCCTGAAAAATCCCACCCTGGACCCCATGGTCCCCAACAACTACAGGCCCATAACAACAGTCCCATTCCTACTGAAAATTATAGATAGAGCCACATACCTGCAGGTCCAACACTTCCTTGAATCCTACAACATATTGTGAATATGCCAATCCGGATTCCGCACCGGCCATGGCACCGAATCCGCACTGTTTGATTTGAAAAACCAGGTGGATGAGATCAGAGTCAGCGGTAAACCAGTATTGCTCATTCTTCTGGAACTGTCAGCTGCTTTTGACCTAGTGGACCACAAATTCCTCTGCCACCACCACACCACCTCGGCCTACTTCTCTCAAGAAGCGACAAATTGGATTGCCTCATCCTAGAAGAAAGGGTCATGAGAGTGTTCGCAGAACACACTAGTGCAGCCCCCACCCCCATACCTTGTGATGGTGCCGGAAGGCTCCTGCATCTCACACACTCTATATAATATATTCACCAGACCCCTCTTTGACATACTTGATTCCATCGGCATAGCATACACCAACTACGCCGATGACACTCAAGTTCTCCTCCCACTCTGACAATTATGCAGAAGACTCTAAAACCCTCAATACAGCATACTCTACTATTCTTGTCTGGATGGAAGCTAACTGCCTCTGTCTAAACCGGTACAAGACAGAATTCCTACTGATTGGGCCCCCAGCAGTTCTTTTGTTTTTTTAAATTATATATTTATTTTAGGGGTTCGGGAGTTAAAAAAAGGGAAAAATTAAAAACAAAATTAAAAAAGGGGAGTTGGGGGGAACCCCCGCATTTAAAAAAAAAAATGCATTGAAAAAAAAAGTCGACATTTTTTTTTCGACATTTTTTTTCGATATTTTGACGTTCGACATTTTTGTTGTCGAAATTATGACTATAAACCAATAAGCTCAATGACCAATACACAGCCTTTGTTGTTGATTCAAATCCCCGTCTCATCATCTGTCAAAACACTTGGGGTATACCTTGATGAACCTCTCACTGTCTTGCCAGATGAACTCTATATAATCCTTAGCAACCTAAGCTACCAAACTACTGAACTCGGCCAAATCCTTCCTGTCCACCGAGAGCTGCCGCACCATAGCCAGAGCGGTCATAGGCTTGAGGCAGGACTATTGCAATGACCTCTTCACCGGCACCTCCACTAAAACCACTACAAACCGCTACAAATCATCCAAACGAATGCTCTGCGAGCTGCCCTAATCATCCCAAAAAGAGAACACATATCTGCAGCCAGGAGATCAGCTCACTGACAGACTGTCAAGGAATGCATACTATTAAAAACACTGGCTATCACCCACAAATGCCTTTCCAACATGGCTCCCCCGTATCTTTCCCAAATGATCACAAGAGCCTGCTCCTCGGAACCCACTAGAAACCTGTATGCCCATCGACTTGTGCTACCCAACATCAGGCGTGTCAAAGCGGGTGGTGTGAGATTCCCCTACTTCGCAGCCAAATATTGGAACGCCTTGCCGTTCACCCTGAGAGCCGAACCTTCCTACGGGGCCTTTCGCAATGTCCGCAAAACATGGCTGTTCGACTAGGTCTAGCTGTAAATATACATATGCTTGTTCCACTGAATGTACGCTACACCTAACAACTTTGCCTACTTGTCGCATTTTTATCATTTGTATGTAACTGATCACTGTAACAGAGCCACGATGCCCTCGGGCTGTTGTGCACTTGATAAATGAAAAAGAAATAAATAAAATAGAACTTACCCCTATAGGATCTATACTTAGTTGGCCCAAGCTGACCAATGTGAATGCCCGATAGGTTTCGGGGATGATTTTGTGATGTTACACCTGGATAAAACTGGGTGACACATGCTCGGATGATGAGAGCTCTAGAGAATTTCTGTTTTTCTAGTGTGATCCCTGTTATTTGATAGATAATATAGACAGTAAACTTTGCCCCATGGCTGAGTCTTCCGTTCTTGCAGTTGGGAGGCTTAGATGGGCCAGAAAGTCTCACTGCTGGTAATTGGGGTAATTACTGGGGAGATTCGGCCGCATTACATAACAGAAGGCTTCAGACAAAAGTGGATCATTCCTCTGAGCAAAGGGTTGGTCGGGAAGAGTCTCAGGTTCTTCTTCTATAGCCAGTCTAGGCTCTGTTTTTTTTTTTAAACTTTTGTTTATTGGCAGAATGTGAAGACAGGTACAGTACATCTTACACAGAGGAGAACAAAAGTCACATTGTTGGATTTGGGCATTACATCATGCCTATATATCAAGACATCTCGGAATGGGGGGGAGTTTTGACAACATTTTGGGGGCCAAGTGTTCAGTGCTTATGGTGACGGGACGGGCGGGCCCGACACAGGAGTGGAGCTCCCCTCAGCCTCGTCTTTATTGTTCAAATAGCTGTAAAAATCTGTTCACACATTCTTTGGACGAGACGTCGCAGGCAGGCATCCAATATACTCCTCTTCACACATTTGTACCCAAGTGAGGGCCTTCAGCCACATCTCGAGGGTAGGAGGGGAGCGGCGCTTCCAATTCTGTAATATACATCTTTTAGCGACCATTGCACTCACATTTAAAAATTTCGACATTTTCTTTGCATTTTCTTCAGACCACATTCCAAACAGCAGGGCCAGAGGGTCCGGGTGCACTGGCGACCCAATTATCTCTGAGAGCGCCTTTGTCACCTCCAGCCAGAACGTATTCAGTGCGGCACAGGACCAAAACATATGCACGTGATCTGCCTCCCCAGAGTTACATTTCGGGCAAGTGTGGCACGGGGTGTGTGTGAATTTCGCTACTCTGTTTGGCGTGTAGTAGAGTCTGTTGAGAAATTTATATTGTATACATCGGAATCTAGCGCTGAGGGAGACTCTGCGCGTGTGTGCACACATTTTGTTCCACATTGCTTCAGTGAATTCCATATCTAGCTCCCTAGCCCAATCTTCCCGTGGTTTAAGGGATGTATTCACTCGTTTTTCCAGTTGCATTTTGTACAAGGAGGATATTGTGCCCCTGCCACCCGTAGAGTTTGCTATATATTGGAGTTCGGGTGCGTCTGGGGGCTCGTCTGGATAGGAGGGCCACATTGCACGGATGGCCGCTCTCAACCTGAAATATTGCAGCAGCTCAAGTGCTGAGTTGGAGTGTCCGGGCCGCCACATTTGGGGGGTAAGGAATTTACCATCTGGGTATAGATCGGTCAGCGCTCGGTATCCCAGAGCTTCCCAGTGTCGCACAAAATACTGGTCGTGCGTGGAGGAAAGTCCAGAGAATTGCCATATGGGAAGCCATTTATAGTATGGATGATGGTCCTGTGTTGCGTTCAGGATCACATTCCATGCCTTGATTGTAGTGGCCACAGGGTCTGCCGGGGCGCTTTTCTGGATTGTGTGGTGTAATACCAGGGTCATAATGTTGGTCCCCTCCCCTGCCAGTTTCTCTAATTTGACGTGAGGGGGCGGGTTTGAATGTGCGTACCAGTGTGTAGCGTGTTGGGCCTGTGCCGCTATCCAATACAGGGTAAGATCTGGGGCCGCGAAACCCCCTTTTTTGTAGGGAGTGGTCATGTGTTGCCACTTCTTGCGAACGGCTCCGGAGTGCCAGAGGAATTGGGCGCACGCCAAGTGGAGCTTCTTAAAATATTGCTTACCAGGCCACACTTGTACATTGGCAAAAATGTAGAGAAGCTTGAGGACTGCGATCATCTTTACTAGGGACAATCTGCCCGCCAGGGACAGAGGGAGGCTGCGCCATTTAAGCATCTTGGATTCAATGAGCCGCGCCGGTGTCTCGTAGTTTTCGGCCAGTAAAGAGGCCTTTGAAAGCGACACCTGTGCCCCCAAGTACTTGATGCCCCCTGGAGACCAGCGTAGGGGGTATTCGCATGATGGTTGTTGAGTTGCAGCAGTTAGGGGGAATATTTCAGATTTAGAGTAGTTGATGGTAAAGCCAGAGTATGTGCCTATTTTAGTTATATCTCGGATGATTGGGTCCAAGTGTGTGGAGGGGTTCCTGACATAAAGGAGTACATCGTCAGCATATAGGGAGATGATTTCAGGTATATCATGTAGGCGAATACCTTTGTAGGTGTGACGATCCCTGACGTGGTCTGCCATGGGTTCAATGGCGAGCGCAAAGAGGATGGGGGAACCCGGGCATCCCTGGCGGGTACCTCTATATAACTCAAAGGGAGAGGAGGCGATGGAGTTGTCTAGTACTCTGGCCATTGGACCCGTGTATAACAGTTTTATATATGAGATCATGTTCGGTCCCACTCCCATTTTCCCCAACACAGCCCACAAGTATTGCCATGAGACCATGTCAAACGCCTTTGGGGCATCCAGCGTGACCGCCACTGCGTCCACTTTAGGGTCAATTCTGGACATTACATTGAACAATCGGCGGATATTGAGTGCCGTAGAGCGGCCAGGGACAAATCCACTTTGGTCTGCATGGACCAAGTGGGGCATGAATGGAAGGAACCTGTTCGAAATGATTTTAGCAAATATTTTTGTGTCCGTGTTGATGAGTGATTCGGTCCAGACCCCGTACAATATGGGAGCTAGGATGGCAACATGTTCCCTGTAGAACTCAGATGTGAGCCCATCAGGGCCTGGGGCTTTGTTCTTCGGAAGGTCAAAAATGACCTGGACTATCTCCTCCAAGGCGAACGGGGTATCGAGTTGTTCCCTAGTGCTCTGGGAGATAAGGGTCATAGGGATGCGATCTAACAGGTCATCTAGGTCGTGGGCATTGTGTTCCAGCTGGGGGCCGTATAGGCTGGCATAAAAGCTAGCAAAGGTGTCAATGATGGCTTGATCAGACCAGTGTCTTAAGCCCTGTTCATCCAGAATGCTGTCTATCCGGGATCTACCCCCCTCTGCACGTACTAATTTAGCTAGGGTTCTACCAGGTCTGTCTCCTTCCCCGTACTTTTGGGCAGCCACGGGGCGAGCAAAGTACCACACCTCGCTCAGGGCATGGGATTCAAAGAGCTCTAGTTCTGTCCTGATTTTCGCTAGGGTTGCCGGAGCTGGCGCGGAAGCGTGCTCCCGTTCTAGATTTTTGAGTTTCGCTTCAGAGTTAGTTAGGGCCTGCCTTATGGCTTTGAGGACCCCAGCCTCCCTTGAGATGCACATTCCTCTGATGTATACTTTGAATGCCTCCCAGCGTGTCCCCTCAGGTGTGTCTTGCGTGTTGTTGTTCTCGAAGAAAGTGTTTATGTCAGATAGGATTTCCGCTTTAAATACAATGTCGGAGAGGGCCGCGGATTTAAAGCGCCAGGCGAGACGGGGGGGGCCAGAGTATTTCGGAGTTGGATCTGTAGTAGCACAGGGGAGTGGTCAGAGAGCGTGCGTGGGAGTATCGTGACGTCTGTCACTCTACCCACCAGGCACCCAGACAGGAGGAACACATCTATTCTCGAAGAGCTATCATGTACTGTGGAGTAGAAGGTGTAATCTCTATCTTGGGGTTGGAGCATTCTCCACACATCATGTAGATTAAGGCAATCCATGTGTGCGAGGAGTCTCCTGGCGGCTTGAGGCATGACCCTGCGGGTCGTGGACGTTCTATCCAAGACATTGTCAACTATGAGATTCATGTCTCCCCCCCATATAATGGGAACCTCCACATATTTCATCAGGATGGCGGCCACGGCATCAATGAATTCAGGGGAGTCTGTGTTGGGGCCATATGAGTTCACGAGCAAGCATTCCTCATTAGCCAGAGTGCAATGAAGAATAACATACCTGCCCTCTGTGTCAATGTGGGATGTGTGGAGTGTGAATTTTACCGATTTGTGGATGAGGGTCAAGACCCCTCTGGATCGAGTGGAGAATTGGGTGTAGAATCTGTTAGGACCCCAGGACTGTGCAAGGTTAGATGATGGGTGCTTCAGAGCATGTGTCTCCTCCAATAGGAGTACCTTAGCTCCGTGTCTTTGTTCATATGCCGTAATCCTGCGGGTCTTCGTAAAATTTGTCAATCCCCGAACATTCCATGTCATCATTTTAATAGCCATACTGACAAACTATGGGACATCCCAACCAAAGGATCTGTCTCTGTCTAAACACATGTGTGCAGCGGTGGCGCATGTGCGCCTCTCAACAAAACCAGTCATTCCTATTCTGCCGATTTTCTGATAACATTCCCCAACTTCCCCACCCCCCACCCTCACCGCCCTAACCAAACTAGCAGTGTAGAAGTACCCGCCCCCAGAGCGAACAACTGCGTGCCATTCCCAATTTGGCAACGCTTGACTAATAGCCGAACAGGGGCTTAACCAAAAACACTCCGCCTTCAAAGGCATTGCAGCTGCAGTGGGGGCTACTGCTGCCGTGACCCACATTGTTGGTACATATTATATAGTACATCATTAATCATTAAACGGCTAACATGTCAGAAGGATGCGAAAAGGCAAGTATGTTCTTAGGTAATGAGGACTGAACAGGCAATGGCCCAGTCCGGCGCCCACCGTGAGGCATAGGTATCGAGGTACGGGCCCAGTGTGTGCCATTCTAGTCAGGTTGTTGAGGAATGTACCCCCTCCGAAGACACGCTCTTGAATACAGTCGTTGGGGCTATATTAGGCCCAGGATAACGTAGAGGAGGGGGGACAGATACGCCCCAGAGGGGGCGGACTTTAGGCGTGGCACAACTGGTGCGGGCTCCCGTAGGACCATGAGATCCTTGATCCTAGTCGTCATTTACTGGTTCACCTGTGGGATCCGCTAGTGGGATCTGTGCCTCAATAAATTTGACTGCTTCCTCTGGGACCGTAAAGAAGTACAGCTTGTTGCGGTGTGTACATTTTAGGAGAGCTGGAAAGAGCATTGCATACTCGATTTTCCTTTCTCTCAGCATCTTTTTAACGCCTCCAAACTGGCGTCTTTCCATCTGTACCCCTACGGAAAAGTCAGGGAAAATCCGAATTATTTGTGAGTCTAGCCTTAGTTCCCCTTACACTCTGGCCAGGTGAAGTATATGGTCTCTGTCTTTGTAGCTGAGCAATTTTGCAATTATTGGTCTGCGGAAGTCTCCTGGTTTAGGTCGGGGTGCTAGTGAGCGATGTGCTCTCTCCACCGTGAAGAACGGCGACAGCTGAGGGTTATCCAGGAGGTCTCCGAGAAGTTGTTCGACTGCGAGTTCCATGCAACCTTTTAGAGCAGATTCAGGGACCCCACTATGCGTATGTTGTTTCTTCGCGACCTCGATTCGAGGTCGTCGCACTTAGCTTTGACCTGTTTCATGTCGCGGACGAGCTCCGAGACTGTGTTTTGCAGGGTATGAACGTTGCCCTCGTTCGTGCTGATTCTTTGCTCCGCCTCCGTGATTCTGGCCCCATGTTGGTCTAGTTTAGTTCTCATGGAGGCCACATTCGCATTGATATCATCTAATTTTTCATGGAATGCTGCAAAGTTTTTGGCCAGGGACTCCATCATTGTGGATAAGTCAGGCTGGGAAGGTTCCGGGAGGATATCGCCCTCCTCTTGTACTGTGGAGGAGGATGCTTGGTCCGCTCTGGGCGCTGCCTTAGTGAACTTATCCATGGCGCCCACCTTACTGGTCCCACGTGATCTGATGGACATTGCTGTGATGGGAAGGAGCTCCTAGTTGGGCGGTTCTGATGGTAAGCGTATGGCAGGAGCCCTGTAGTGGGAACGGCAGCCTGTCGGTTGTTTGGCGCGCAACGATTCACGCCTGGTAATGCAAGTGTTAGCCGCAACAGGTTAGGAATGGGCTGGCCCAGGATAGGGAGTGGCGTTGGGTGAGCTGCGAAGCAAGGATGTCCAGAAGGCTGTATGCTGGTGGCCCTAGCAGGTGCCTGCCTCAGAAACAGTGGGTGAAGGTGGTTGTGGGTAATCAGGAGGGTCCCTGTGTAGCCCGCCTCGCAGGTTGGATTAGGCAGAAATACCGAAGCGTTATTTCAAGCGCTGGTGCAGCGGGGTGCGTTCGCCCCTTATGGTGCTGTGTGCAGCCCAGTTCCTCAGCGGTAAGTACCTGGCAAGTGGGGGGAAAAGCCTTCCGCTGTGCGGGCAGCCACCTGAAGTGCCCAAGGAGCGCAATGGAGGGACGTAGCGCCGCCCGCAGCACCCCATCTCTTCCTTTTTCCTTTTTTCCTCTTCTTTTAAAAAAAACAAAAAACAAAGGTGTTTCGCCCCACGGTGCCCGGGAGCAGGCTAGCGGTGCTTCCTCACCGCACCAGACAGCGCCTGGGCCAGAGTGGTTCTAGGGCCCGGGCTGGCCGCCACACACCGCCGCCACACCCACGGAGGTGGGGAGCGCCGCGGGGGTGGAGGGGCCGGGTTGCAGCGAGTGTCCTGAGGAGACCTGGTCCCAGGCCAATATTCTTAAAATATTGCTTACCAGGCCACACTGGTACATTGGCAAAAATGTAGAGAAGCTTGAGGACCGCGATCATCTTTACTAGGGACAATCTGCCCGCCAGGGACAGAGGAAGGCTGCGCCATTTAAGCATCTTGGATTCAATGAGCCGCGCCGGTTGTCTCGTAGTTTTCGGCCAGTAAAGAGGCCTTTGAAAGCGACACCTGCGCCCCCAAGTACTTGATGCCCCCTGGAGACCAGCGTAGGGGGTATTCGCATGATGGTTGTTGAGTTGCAGCAGTTAGGGGGAATATTTCAGATTTAGAGTAGTTGATGGTAAAGCCAGAGTATGTGCCTATTTTAGTTATATCTCGGATGATTGGGTCCAAGTGTGTGGAGGGGTTCCTGACATAAAGGAGTACATCGTCAGCATACAGGGAGATGATTTCAGGTATATCATGTAGGCGAATACCTTTGTAGGTGTGACGATCCCTGACGTGGTCTGCCATGGGTTCAATGGCGAGCGCAAAGAGGATGGGGGAGAACGGGCATCCCTGGCGGGTACCTCTATATAACTCAAAGGGAGAGGAGGCGATGGAGTTGTCTAGTACTCTGGCCATTGGACCCGTGCATAACAGTTTTATATATGAGATCATGTTCGGTCCCACTCCCATTTTCCCCAACACAGCCCACAAGTATTGCCATGAGACCATGTCAAACGCCTTTTGGGCATCCAGCGTGACCGCCACTGCGTCCACTTTAGGGTCAATTCTGGACATTACATTGAACAATCGGCGGATATTGAGTGCCGTAGAGCGGCCAGGGACAAATCCACTTTGGTCTGCATGGACCAAGTGGGGCATGAATGGAAGGAACCTGTTCGCAATGATTTTAGCAAATATTTTCGTGTCCGTGTTGATGAGTGATAAGGGCCTGTAGGAGCCACATTCATCTGGAGGTTTCCCTGGTTTGGGGAGGACGGTGATTAGGGCTTCCCACAGGGAGGCGGGAAGGGTGGCTAGCCGGAGTGATTCGGTCCAGACCCCGTACAATATGGGAGCTAGGATGGCAACATGTTCCCTGTAGAACTCAGATGTGAGCCCATCAGGGCCTGGGGCTTTGTTCTTCGGAAGGTCAGAAATGACCTGGACTATCTCCTCCAAGGCGAACGGGGTATCGAGTTGTTCCCTAGTGCTCTGGGAGATAAGGGTCATAGGGATGCGATCTCACAGGTCATCTAGGTCGTGGGCATTGTGTTCCAGCTGGGGCCGTATAGGCTGGCATAAAAGCTAGCAAAGGTGTCAATGATGGCTTGATCAGACCAGTGTCTTAAGCCCTGTTCATCCAGAATGCTGTCTATCCGGGATCTACCCCCCTCTGCACGTACTAATTTAGCTAGGGTTCTACCAGGTCTGTCTCCTTCCCCGTACTTTCGGGCAGCCACGGGGCGAGCAAAGTACCACACCTCGCTCAGGGCATGGCATTCAAAGAGCTCTAGTTCTGTCCTGATTTTCGCTAAGGTTGCCGGAGCTGGCGCGGAAGCGTGCTCCCGTTCTAGATTTTTGAGTTTCGCTTCAGAGTTAGTTAGGGCCTGCCTTATGGCTTTGAGGACCCCAGCCTCCCTTGAGATGCACATTCCTCTGATGTATACTTTGAATGCCTCCCAGCGTGTCCCCTCAGGTGTGTCTTGCGTGTTGCTGTTCTCGAAGAAAGTGTTTATGTCAGATAGGATTTCCGCTTTAAAGACAATGTCGGAGAGGGCCGCGGATTTAAAGCGCCAGGCGAGACGGGGGGGGGGAGCAGAGTATTTCGGAGTTGGATCTGTAGTAGCACAGGGGAGTGGTCAGAGAGCGTGCGTGGGAGTATCGTGACGTCTGTCACTCTACCCACCAGGCACCCAGACAGGAGGAACACATCTATTCTCGAAGAGCTATCATGTACTGTGGAGTAGAAGGTGTAATCTCTATCTTGGGGTTGGAGCATTCTCCACACATCATGTAGATTAAGGGAATCCATGTGTGCGAGGAGTCTCCTGGCGGCTTGAGGTGTGACCCTGCGGGTCGTGGACGTTCTATCCAAGACATTGTCAACTATGAGATTCATGTCTCCCCCCCATATAATGGGAACCTCCACATATTTCATCAGGATGGCGGCCACGGCATCAATGAATTCAGGGGAGTCCGTGTTGGGGCCATATGAGTTCACGAGCAAGCATTCCTCATTAGCCAGAGTGCAATGAAGAATAACATACCTGCCCTCTGTGTCAATGTGGGATGTGTGGAGTGTGAATTTTACCGATTTGTGGATGAGGGTCAAGACCCCTCTGGATCGAGTGGAGAATTGGGTGTAGAATCTGTTTGGGCCCCAGGACTGTGCAAGGTTAGATGATAGGTGCTTCAGAGCATGTGTCTCCTGCAATAGGAGTACCTTAGCTCCGTGCCTTTGTTCATATGCCGTAATCCTGCGGGTCTTCGTAAAATTTGTCAATCCCTGAACATTCCATGTCATCATTTTAATAGCCATACTGACAAACTATGGGACATCCCAACCAAAGGATCTGTCTCTGTCTAAACACATGTGTGCAGCGGTGGCGCATGTGCGCCTCTCAACAAAACCAGTCATTCCTATTCTGCCGATTTTCTGATAACATTCCCCAACTTCCCCACCCCCCACCCTCACCGCCCTAACCAAACTAGCAGTGTAGAAGTACCCGCCCCCAGAGCGAACAACTGCGTGCCATTCCCAATTTGGCAACGCTTGACTAATAGCCGAACAGGGGCTTAACCAAAAACACTCCGCCTTCAAAGGCATTGCAGCTGCAGTGGGGGCTACTGCTGCCGTGACCCACATTGTTGGTACATATTATATAGTACATCATTAATCATTAAACGGCTAACATGTCAAAAGGATGCGAAAAGGCAAGTATGTTCTTAGGTAATGAGGACTGAACAGGCAATGGCCCAGTCCGTCGCCCACCGTGAGGCATAGGTATCGAGGTACGGGCCCAGTGTGTGCCATTCTAGTCAGGTTGTTGAGGAATGTACCCCCTCCGAAGACACGCTCTTGAATACAGTCGTTGGGGCTATATTAGGCCCAGGATAATGAGAGGAGGGGGGACAGATACGCCCCAGAGGGGGCGGACTTTAGGAGTGGCACAACTGGTGCGGGCTCCCGTAGGACTATGAGATCCTTGATCCTAGTCGTCGTTTACTGGTTCACCTGTGGGATCCGCTAGTGGGATCTGTGCCTCAATAAATTTGACTGCTTCCTCTGGGACCGTAAAGAAGTACAGCTTGTTGCGGTGTGTACATTTTAGGAGAGCTGGAAAGAGCATTGCATACTCGATTTTCCTTTCACTCAGTATCTTTTTAACGCCTCCGAATTGGCGTCTTTCCATCTGTACCCCTACGGAAAAGTCAGGGAAAATCCGAATTATTTGTGAGTCTAGCCTTAGTTCCCCTTACACTCTGGCCAGGCGAAGTATATGGTCTCTGTCTTTGTAGCTGAGCAATTTTGCAATTATTGGTCTGCAGAAGTCTCCTGGTTTAGGTCGGGGTGCTAGTGAGCGATGTGCTCTCTCCACCGTGAAGAACGGCGACAGCTAAGGGTTATCCAGGAGGTCTCCGAGAAGTTGTTCGACTGCGAGTTCCATGCAACCTTTTAGAGCAGATTCAGGGACCCCACTATGCGTATGTTGTTTCTTCGCGACCTCGATTCGAGGTCGTCGCACTTAGCTTTGACCTGTTTCATGTCGCGGACGAGCTCCGAGACTGTGTTTTGCAGGGTATGAACATTGCCCTCGTTCGTGCTGATTCTTTGCTCCGCATCCGTGATTCTGGCCCCATGTTGGTCTAGTTTAGTTCTCAGGGAGGCCACATTCGCATTGATATCATCTAATTTTTCATGGAATGCTGCAAAGTTTTTGGCCATGGACTCCATCATTGTGGATAAGTCAGGCTGGGGAGGTTCCGGGAGGATATCGCCCTCCTCTTGTACTGTGGGGGAGGATGCTTGGTCCGCTCTGGGCGCTGCCTTAGTGAACTTATCCATGGCGCCCACCTTACTGGTCCCACGTGATCTGATGGACATTGCTGTGATGGGAAGGAGCTCCTAGTTGGGCGGTTCTGATGGTAAGCGTATGGCAGGAGCCCTGTAGTGGGAACGGTAGCCTGTCGGTTGTTTGGCGCGCAACGATTCGCGCCTGGTAATGCAAGTGTTAGCCGCAACAGGTTAGGAATTGGCTGGCCCAGGATAGGGAGTGGCGATGGGTGAGCTGCGAAGAAAGGATGTCCAGAAGGCTATATGCTGGTGGCCCTAGCAGGTGCCTGCCTCAGAAACAGTGGGTGAAGGTGGTTGTGGGTAATCAGGAAGGTCCCTGTGTAGCCCGCCTCGCAGGTTGGATTAGGCAGAAATACTGAAGCGTTATTGCAAGCGCTGGTGCAGCGGGGTGCGTTCGCCCCTTATGGTGCTGTGTGCCTCAGCGGTAAGTACCTGGCAAGTGGGGGGAATAGCCTTCCGCTGTGGGGGCAGCCACCTGAAGTGCCCAAGGAGCGCAATGGAGGGACGTAGCGCCGCCCGCAGCACCCCATCTCTTCCTTTTTCCTTTTTTCCTCTTCTTTTAAAAAAAACAAAAAACAAAGGTGTTTCGCCCCACGGTGCCCGGGAGCGGGCTAGCGGTGCTTCCTCACCGCACCAGACAGCGCCTGGGCCAGAGTGGTTCTAGGGCCCTGGCTGGCCGCCACACACCGCCGCCGCGTCCACGGAGGCGAGGAGCGCCGCAGGGGTGGGGGGGCCGGATTGCAGCGAGTGTCCTAAGGAGACCTGGTCCCAGGCCCTGTACGCTGCGGATCGCAGCCGTGCAAGGAGGGGGCGGCTAGTGTTGTTGGTGCTGGTGGGGGGGACCAGGGAGGGCGAGCCGCGGTCACCCCGAAAGTGAAGCAGGGCCGGGGAGAGCCCAGTGAGGGCTTACGCACCCCCAGGTGGGCACCTACCGTTGCCGCCCGTCGTCGGCAGGGCCCGCGGCGGCAAAGTGCAAGGAGCTCCGGACGGCACAGTGGGGTCCACATTCCTCCAAGATGGACCCGCTACGGCAGCACCTCAGGGGGGCCCGCCGCGAGGATTCACTCTATGCCAGCGGCGGCGTTCCAGAGCCGTCACAGCAGCACCACTCCAGGGCTCCAGGAGGCAGATCCAGCGGGTGTAGAGGGCCGGCAGGCCAGACCGGCCGTATCTCGGACACAGCAGCACCGCAGGCGGCGGTTTTCGCACAGTGTGTGCTCCGTGCTTAGGGGAACAGTTCAGTGTAGTCTTTGGGGTAGAGATGACAGGATTCCGCCGTTGTTTGCCGATGGTGATCCGTGGGTCACAGAGCTCCGAAGCTAGGCGGCCATCTTGCTGGCTGCTCAACAGCGCCCCCTAGGGTCTGTTTTTTGTGGGGTGTCAGGGGTTTCATCAACTTCCCCAAAGCCTCAAGTACATTTTTCTGTTACCTCTTTCCCAGCCTCTTCCTTTACTCTTGGAAACACTGTTCTTTCAAGCACTCCCTGTACAATTGTATCTCCCTGTATCTCCCTGCCGGAACTGAAAGGGATGTTTCCCATGGTTTTGTAATAACACCTTTATATCTCTGTCATGCCCGCGCCGCTGGCACACACATTGGCAACCATCATGGACTACTTGGTACTCATTTATCCTCCTAATACTCCTTGAACAACTCCTTTTCACGCCTTGGTCTTTTATTTCCATTTGCTCAACTTTGGTTCTTTCTTATTTTATTCAATTAACTACATTTACCATAATGCACCTGGCTACAGTCCTCAATTCCTGGCTATTCTCATTCATCGTTATTGGGACCACAATCCCCAGAAGCCCTAGCGGCCAGTGCTGCTTCCACCTGCTCAGGACCAGAGAGGGAGGAGGTAGATTGTCATCTGGTGTGCTGCCCCAGGTGCTGTCAATTAGCCTGCCTCAGAACAGGGCAGGGCTGTATATAAGCAGCTGCCTGCAGGAGCACAGTGTCTTGCATCTTGAGATCTCCCCGCTCCTGTTTGCCTTGACCCGCTACTTTGTTTGCTGTTCCTGTTGCTGCATTTCCCTGTTTTGGATCCAGTGCCCTGCCGGGCTTTCTACATTGCAGCTGATCACGCTCTGCTGCCTTCCAGCCTCCGCCCTTGCCCTGCCGGGCTCTCTACATTGCAGCTGATCACGCTCTGCTGTTTTCCAGCCCCGACTGTGCCCTTCGGGGTTTCCTACCTTGCAGCCGATCTCGCTCCGCTGCTTGCTACCTACCTTTTTCTGCTGGGTTCTCAGCCTGGCAGCCTACTACAGTCCTCTGCAGCCCTCTACAGTCAGTGACTCTGCTCCTCTGGGCTCACTCCCTGCGGCCCTGCTCTTCGGGGCTCCCTGCCTTGCAGCCTATCACGCTCCGCTGCCTTCTACCTACAGCCCTTGTCCTCTGGGCTTCCTGCCTTGCAGCCTACTACAGTCCTCTGCAGCCCTCTACAGTCAGCGGCCCTGCTCCTCTGGGCTCACTCCCTGCTGCCCTGTTCTTCTGGGCTCCTTTCCTTGCTGCCTGCAACCCTCTGCTGTCTCCAAGCCCTTGTCCTCTGGGCCCCCTACCTTGCAGCCTGCACCTCTTCGCTGCCTACAGCCCGTGTCCTCTGGACTCCCTGCCTTGCGGCTTGCTACACTCCTCTGCAGTACAGCATGTCTTACACTTAGCTGCCTACAGCCCTGCTCCTCTGGGCTCCCTACCTCGCGGCCCTATTCTTTTGGGCTCTATGTCTGTCGCCTCCTACTTATCTCTCTCTGTCCTGTTCTTCTGGACTACCTGCCTTGCAGCCTACTATAGTCCTCTGCAGTCCACTACAGTTTGCCTGCACCTAGTCCCACTCTTGACTGCAGACCTGCTTCCTACTTTGCAGCCCTTCTGTTTTCCTGACTGCTGCTCCCTCGTTCTCTTCCTTGAGTCCTCTGTACTCCACCTTAGGTTATCTACTTCAGTCTAACTGCCTTTCCTTCATTTCCTTCTGCTAGATTGCTCATTGACTTCCTTTTCGCTGGATATATCTGTTCTTGTCTTCTCATGTGTCTTATGTAATCCCTTTGTACAGAGCTTGCCTGTTGGTTTCCGGCAGGCAACCTCTGCCCCTTCCCTTGTCGCGTTTTCAGTGTTACAGACACCCACTGCTGTTGTTCCCAGCCATGAGCATACAGCGTGGGCCTCTGTTATAGCAATCTATGCAGAAGGCTGGAGTTTCCTAAGGTTCGTGGAACACTCTTTCCCATTTCAACATACACCCCAAGAGGGAATCCAGTTTGTTTATACCTTTATATCTTTTGCCCCTTTTGGCTCACAGCTACAGTTTCCTACTCTTCTTTCTTGTTTAACTCCCTGCTGTGTGTGCTTATCTGCTACCTTACTTCGGCACAGCCACCCAAAATCTACCTGGGTACCCTGTGCCACTCTTGACAGAGTGCCATTCCTGACAGAATGACCAAAAAGATTCTTGTTCCATAAGCAGGAACGGCGCACACAGACCAAAGATGCCTTCTTTTCGGTTCAAGAAACCTCTACAAAAATCTAAAGTTTTCCCAAGGACAGCAAACAAAAACCCTAGTTTAAAGGACAGACTTGCCCTAGTAAACAAATGTTTACAAGCACAGTACTACACTCACTGGCTCTCTGACCCTTCTATGTATAACTACTATGACATTTGCAACTATGATCCACAGTCTCTATCTGTAGAAGAACTACAGCAAGATAACGAATTCTTGCAGATTATGTTAGCCCAACCAGTGGATGACACTCATGCGCTTTCTGGCATTACTTTTGACACTGCTTCAACCAAAGATGTTGCACTCATTGTGGCAAACTCTCAACCAGAGTACGTTATTGCCAAAGTGACATCCTCAAGATCAGCTTGGCAAGGTACCCAACCTCCCCAGACTACCGATACCACTCATTTAATAGGACAAGACATTCAGTATCCTGAAGTTAGAGCAGCTGGTCCTGGGTACAAAGGACCAATACTGACCCTTGGTTGTCTTAATGCTTCCCAAATAACTACTAACCATGATAACTCTAAGGTCAGTCTGCCTATTGCAACACCCGAATGTTCTGCTACACCAGATTCTGAAGCTGTAGAACAGGCTAATGGAACATACCTGTTACAAGAACAACTCTTAAGCCTTAAAAGACAAACCGAAGACCTCTATGATGAATTTGTCTATCTGTATTATAAGAATCTAGCTAAGGGACACAATCTACCAGACCATCTGACACTATGTCCAACACCCGACATTCTGTCTTTAGAGTTTAACAGATTAAGGCCTGTACTGGTAACACAGAAGAGGATACAGACTTATACAGAGCAGTTGGAAGACCTGAACTTGGCATATACATACCAGTTAAAGCTTGACTCCGCTCATTCACTTACTAGCCACAGTAACACAGGCTGTCGTTCAGATAGTGAAGAATGGACTCCTCCAGTGGGCCAGATCGCTCACACGGCCATTACACCAAAGATCAAGTGTAATCATCTAACTGGACATTCCACTGAGTCAAAGGATTGTTCCATTCTTGCCCTTGATGTCAGTCCTTTACTCCCACTTACAGCCTCTACTGAAGTGACCAGATCTGAGATGTACTCTGCTTCTATGAACATTGGCACTCCTGACCATGAGTCAGATCCTGAAACATACCCAGTACCTGTCTGGAATCCAACTTTTCCTACTGTCAATACCCCAGATCCATGTATCAACTTGGGCACACAAGACTTTGCAGGCCAGCCTTCGAAGGCTTACCCTTTCCTGGTCCTACATCCACCATGCTACTTGTTACAAGATCTGCTAGCCCAATCTCTGCTGCTCCTCCTGCTAGTACTCCTGAATCTGCTACTGATGCCTCATCTCAGATCACTCCCACTGCAGTCGAAGCACCCCCTTCCTCTCTGCCTGCAAGGACAGTGCATGTTGCAAATCCAGTTAAAAGTTCTCCTATTAAGGCAACAGCTCCGGTAGATCCTGTTGGTGCCTCTGCAGCACCTAAACTACCAGTCACGACGCCATCAGTCTCAGTTGTGTCCCTGTCGGCTGGTGCTCCTGTGACACCTATACTTCCTCCAGCTGTTACAGCATCTGAACTTCCTACTGCCATTCCTGATCTTCCTGCAACTCATGGTGTTCCTGCAACTTTTGTTACTCCTGAAGTCTCTGTCGCAAATCTTCATGTTGCCATTGCTGCTTCTGACAATTTGGACGACCGTCCTAGAGCAACCAATTCAGCTGAATCTCTGGTTCCACCTTTCAGCCTGTACCATTGCCAGTCCTAAGGAAGACCACTTCTTTCAAAGCAATATATGCCATGGAGCCTGCAGCACATCTCCACAGTTCCTCAGTTCATGAACGCACTGTTGGATTTTGGGTCCCTAAGAAGTTGTCTTTTCTGAATTCCACCTCAAAGGTTCGAAACATTGGCAATGTCTCCTCCCTTCAAGACTCTCACCTTGCAGCATTAAACAGTTTTTGGTGCTTCGTGATGTGCCTTTTCGGTATAAGACTCTCTCGCGGTGTGACAGGCCTTGGACGTGCTCTTCTTGTTGGTCAGTCTTCAGGGGGCCTGGAGAGGGGCATGGAGAGGAGCATACTGTCATGCCCGCGCCGCTGGCACACACATTGGCCACCATCATGGACTACTTGGTACTCATTTATCCTCCTAATACTCCTTGAACAACTCCTTTTCACGCCTTGGTCTTTTATTTCCATTTGCTCAACTTTGGTTCTTTCTTATTTTATTCAATTAACTACATTTACCATAATGCACCTGGCTACAGTCCTCAATTCCTGGCTATTCTCATTCATCGTTATTGGGACCACAATCCCCAGAAGCCCTAGCGGCCAGTGCTGCTTCCACCTGCTCAGGACCAGAGAGGGAGGAGGCAGATTGTCATCAGGTGTGCTGCCCCAGGTGCTGTCAATAAGCCTGCCTCAGAACAGGGCAGGGCTGTATATAAGCAGCTGCCTGCAGGAGCACAGTGTCTTGCATCTTGAGATCTCCCCGCTCCTGTTTGCCTTGACCCGCTACTTTGTTTGCTGTTCCTGTTGCTGCATTTCCCTGTTTTGGATCCAGTGCCCTGCCAGGCTTTCTACATTGCAGCTGATCACGCTCTGCTGCCTTCCAGCCTCCGCCCTTGCCCTGCCGGGCTCTCTACATTGCAGCTGATCACGCTCTGCTGTTTTCCAGCCCCCGCCTGTGCCCTTCGGGGTTTCCTACCTTGCAGCCGATCTCGCTCCGCTGCTTGCTACCTACCTTTTTCCGCTGGGTTCTCAGCCTGGCAACCTACTACAGTCCTCTGCAGCCCTCTACAGTCAGTGACCCTGCTCCTCTGGGCTCACTCCCTTCGGCCCTGCTCTTCAGGGCTTCCTGCCTTGCAGCCTATCACGCTCCGCTGCTTTCTACCTACAGCCCTTGTCCTCCGGGCTTCCTGCCTTGCAGCCTACTACAGTTCTCTGCAGCCCTCTACAGTCTGTGGCCCTACTCCTCTGGGCTCACTCCCTGCTGCCCTGCTCTTCGGGGCTCCCTGCCTTGCAGCAGATCACGCTCCACTGTCTTCTACCTACAGCCCTTGTCCTCTGGGCTTCCTGCCTTGCAGCCTACTACAGTCCTCTGCAGCCCTCTACAGTCAGCGGCCCTGCTCCTCTGGGCTCACTCCCTGCTGCCCTGCTCTTCTGGGCTCCTTTCCTTGCTGTCTGCAACCCTCTGCTGTCTCCAAGGCCTTGTCCTCTGGGCTCCCTACCTTGCAGCCTGCACCTCTTCGCTGCCTACAGCCCGTGTCCTCTGGACTCCCTGCCTTGCGGCTTGCTACACTCCTCTGCAGTACAGCCTGTTTTACACTTAGCTGCCTACAGCCCTGCTCCTCTGGGCTCCCTACCTCGCGGCCCTATTCTTTTGGGCTCTCTGTCTGTCGCCTCCTACTTATCTCTCTCTGTCCTGTTCTTCTGGACTCCCTGCCTTGCAGCCTACTACAGTCCTCCGCAGTCCACTACAGTTTGCCTGCACCTAGTCCCACTCTTGACTGCAGACCTGCTTCCTACTTTGCAGCCCTTCTGTTTTCCTGACTGCTGCTCCCTTGTTCTCTTCCTTGAGTCCTCTGTACTCCACCTTAGGTTATATACTTCAGTCTAACTGCCTTTCCTTCATTTCCTTCTGCTAGATTGCTCATTGACTTCCTTTTCGCTGGATATATCTGTTCTTGTCTTCTCATGTGTCTTATGTAATCCCTTTGTACAGAGCTTGCCTGTTGGTTTCCGGCAGGCAACCTCTGCCCCTTCCCTTGTCGCGTTTTCAGTGTTACAGACACCCACTGCTGTTGTTCCCAGCCATGAGCATACAGCGTGGGCCTCTGTTATAGCAATCTGTGCAGAAGGCTGGAGTTTCCTAAGGTTCGTGGAACACTCTTTCCCATTTCAGCATACACCCCAAGAGGGAATGCAGTTTGTTTGTACCTTTATATCTTTTGCCCCTTTTGACTCACAGCTACAGTTTCCTACTCTTCTTTCTTGTTTAACTCCCTGCTCTGTGTGTGCTTATCTGCTACCTTACTTCGGCACAGCCACCCAAAATCTACCTGGGTACCTTGTGCCACTCTTGACAGAGTGCCATTCCTGACAATCTCCCATGAAGTCCAGGTCTATAACCCCTGTTAACACATCGGTTCTAAATCGCCATGACAACCCTGACTTGGGAGATTATCTGATGTATGTATGTGGGGGTGGAATTAAGACTAGAGCAGTAGGTATTAGTCTTCTCTCACCTGGGGAAATGATTTATTCCCTGCTGCTGCAGAAGTCAAACCCAATAGAGCCTTCTGTGGCTACGGAAGAGTCCGATGCTTTGGGACTTAACTTTTCTAACCTTAGGGCTCCCCAACTTGTATCAGTTGAGCCGTATCCCACCCCTTGCACCATTTATGAAGGCATCCCGGAGCAGACACAGACTGAAGTTTGGGATACAAACGTTTATTTAAATGAAAAGAAGGTTGGAAGAAGGCCTATCTTGCCATATGCTAAGGTGGGAATTCCCAGCCTCACTGAAACTAAGAATAGTCTATGTCAGGAAGTCCAAAGTAAATCTCGTCTGTGTCCAAAACCTATAGTTGCCCTCACATCTAATTATATATAATGTGCAGGGATGTCAGCATCACCTGAAGAGCGTTCAAAACAAAAGTTCAGACCTTCTTCCAGCTCTCAAATGGAAAAGGGTTCTCCCTTCCCCAAGATTCAAAATGTTCAGGTACTGAAATAGGGGAGCCCTTCCCCTCGCTTTCAAGTCTTTCATGAGTACACAAAAACAGCATTCCTTGGGATCTTCAATGGTCCAAAACATAGAGTCCAGTCCCTTGATTGCAGTTTACACCGATCTCCTTCCTTATAGTTATTCAGTCACAACAATCACAAAGTGGCTTTTCTTTAGGTGGATGGTTTCGGTCTAGGCACAGTTGTTGGAACACACGGTCCACCCAATACAGGTCAGCCAGCCGACACATCTTACTTGCATCTGTTTCATAAATATCTTGCCACAGTTTCAGCTTCACCACATGACTTGACTTGATTTCCTTTCAAGTACTCTTGTAGCTTGATTCATCACCTTATTTGCTCATCAGTCACTTTTTCAACAGCTTCCACTTTGTTGGGAAGGAAAGAGTGTTTCTCACCCCCCGAAGGCTATACCAAACAAAATGAGACGCTAATAGAGCGCATCAGGGAGTAGGTGGGAGCTGTTACAGGGGGGGTGCACGATCACTGCAATGGATGCTTTATAAGCTATATGGTAGATGAGAGTGTGAATGCCCTCTTGGCAAGGGGCAGCCCGTTTAGAATTTAGGCCCAGCGCGGCTAACAGTATTTGGTGCATTAGTATTAGGCCCCTTGCATGAGCGTGAATGCCACCCCCACCATGGCCAGGTCTCCGAGATCCACAACCTCCTCCATTGTTCAAGAAAGTTACAGGCCCTCACACCCTGGGAAGAATTCAGCCTGCAAGGTCATGAGAAGGGAGCCAAGCGCCTCTTGGCAGTACCATTCCAGGGAACAGATAGCAAGGCCCCCCTGCCCCCAACCACTCCTACATGAGAAATACAGCATTGCCATATTTTCTTTTTTTTTTTTTTTTTTTTTTATTTGTTTTTGGTTTTACCAGAAAACCTTTACAAAAGCATAGTACATTTCCTTAGATAAAATTACTAATGGTTCTCGGAAGCCAGGGAGTAGCTAAAAATCCTGAAACTCCTGAAAGGCCAATGAGTGACCACCAGGAAGCTCATTAGACTGTGTCATCTTTTGATGCTTTGTTACAATGGTGAGTTCCTCTGATACTTTTACTATCGCAGCCGTGAGCATAATTTCCTGGCCGGAGATCAGTCTGTTCCAGAATGCGTCTTGGATTAAGCTCTTTTCTCTGCTGACGAATCTCCTCAATAAAGACACTCTTATGGCCCATGTGCCTTCGCATTCCAATAGCAAATGTTTCAAGGTTTGGAGGTTCGGAGTTTTGCAGATTTCACAGAATTTTATTGCCTTCTCTCCCTGGTTTCTTTGAGCCAGTATTTCTCCTGTATGGGCTAAATTCAGACGTAGTCTGAGAAAACTGTTTCTTATTTCACGATCTGGGAATTTTTCCAGATAGCGTGGCATGGTTCCCAGTTTCCTGTCTACTATCAGGAAATAGTTCAGTGATTTTAAGTTTCTGACTCTTGTGATTGTGTCGATCCAGTCAGCCATTTTTAGGTTTTTTTTTACTTTCAAAGGGTTTTGTAGCAGGGTTTCTGTTGTTAAATCAAGCTTGTGCAGAATCTGTCCGATCTTCTTTTCTAGGCTCGATAGCTGGTTTGATTTTTCTTTCTTTAGATGTTGATTTATGTCGAAAAAGAGGGTGGCCTCACTGGCTGTGATTATATTACGGTATAGTGAGAGGAGTTTCCACTCTGCGTAGCAGCTCAGTGAGGTCAAGCCTAATTCGAACCTCAGACTAGCTGACGATGTACACATTGGAAGCCTAATGGAGGATTTCCAAATAAGGCCCTCGATTTTGTACCAATCATAGTTCCACAGCAGAGGTTTTGCCTCCAATCCATAGAGGAGGACAGGAACTACTTTGCCTACGTAGAATTTCTTGAGTGGTAACAATGAAAATTTACAAAATTTTCCATTTAGGTTTTTCATTTGCGCAATGATTTTCGAGGTCTTGTTGAGAATGGATGAATTCGCCTTGTTTACTGTTGGATGGGCTAAGACTTCGTATCCCAGGTATATTAGCTCATCTACTCTGGGAATTTCCTCGTTATCCAAAACCCAGATCCTTGATGTTACCTTTTTTCTTGGGTGTTTGAAAATCAGGACCCTAGATTTTAGTGGGTTTATTTGAAGGCCATTTAACTTGGCGTATTCATTGAGTTTAGATAAGAGATGTTGCAGTCCTAATGCTGATCCATCCAAGAGAACAAGATCGTCCGCATAGGCCAACCAGTGAATTCTTCTGCTGTTGATCCTGGGACAGATCAGCGACGCCGAGGCCAAAAAGTCTCCTATGTCTGAAAGAAAAAGATTGAAAAGCAAAGGTGCACCCAAGCAACCTTGTCGTACCCCTTTTAGAACCTGGATTGCTTCTGAGAGGTTGCCGGCGTCATCCAGCCTCACTCTGATCGTAGTGTTTTTATGTAATTCAACGAGCATAGCCAGCAGGGGGGCTGGAATTCCCCGTTTACTCATTTTCTGCCATAGGAGTGATCTGTCCACCATGTCAAATGCCCTGGACAGATCTACCCATGCCCCATACAACGGCGAGCCTTCTTTCTCATTCGAGCTTTCGCTCAACAGGTTCAGTGTAAGGCCATTAAGGCTGGTAGAAAGACCCTTCCTAAAACCTGTTTGGTGCGGGGGGAGAATTTCGTTTGAGTCTACCCAAAGGGAAAGTTCCCTCGTTAATATTCTCATGAATATTTTGCTGTCTATATCCAAGAGGGCTATGGGTCTATAGCATTTTGGGCTTAGCCTGTCACCCCCTTTGAAGAATGGGATCAGCACTGCATTCTTCCACGATGGAGGAAAAGTTTTTTCCCTCATTATTCCTTGAAAGAGATAGAATAGCAGTTTTGACCAGAGTTTTGGCTGATTTTTTAACACCTGGTATGTGAGGCCGTTCGGCCCTGCGGCTTTCGAGGTAGAGGATGATGTAATTAATTCTTCAATGTCTTCTACGGTAAAATCCAGAGACCAGGTGATGTTGCTCATATTAATGTCTTTTGAGCCTGTTGATTCAAAGTTCTTGGCCAGGTGTTCTACCCACTTGCGTTCCGACACTAAGTTGCAAAGAGCACTGTTTTGGCCAGTTTCCAGTTGATTTAGGACTGCCCAAAAGTTTCTGCCGTTATTTGTGCTAAGAAGCGAAAGCATTCTCTCCCCGTCCTCTTGTATTTTTAGATGTTTGTGATTCTTAGACCAGTTCCTGTAGATTTGTTTGGTTTTTTTGAGTTTTTGAATACAGCCTACGGGATCTTCTGCTCTGGTCTGTCTTATACCTCGCAGTGTTTGTCGCAGGCATCTTTTCCTTTTGAAGGTTTCCTCGTCGAAGTGGTGGAGATGTGTCTGTTTCCCCACTGTTTGTACTTCGCTTGGTCGGCAGGTGGACCATATGAACTTTTCGAATTTTTCTGGATGACACTTTTCGGCCACTATTGAGGGATGAATAATTGCTAACTGATCATTCAAGTTTACCCCCCCGTGTTTGTACTTAAGTATTTTCAATTTCCCTTTAAAGCCCTCCAGTTCCTGTCTAATGCGTGGGTTTGCTGAACTCTGAATTTCAGGAAAGTAGAGTTCCATCCTCGCATGGTCACTTCCCCCTTCCCAATCTAAGTTGAGATGATGTTGGTGCAGGGTAAGTGATGAAGAGGTAAAGATATAGTCTATTGTTGATTGCAAACTTCCTTGCCGCCATGTTGGTCCGATTTTGTCCTTACTGCTGTCGTCTATAGATAGCATATCAAGATCCCATGATTGGAAGAAGTCCCGCCATTGTTTGCCTTTCTGTGTAGTACTGTGTTTAGGTGAGCTGTTTTTCCTGTTCCCTACACTAATGAGATCTGTGTTTAGGTCTCCTGCTACAATGATCTGTGCTCCTTTGTGGATCGTCTTAACCCTAGAGAAGAGTTCATTTAGAGTTCCTATGAAGTCTCGGAGTTTGGAAATGGCTGGGTTCCAGTAGATATTTACCAAAATGAGATTGGCCTGACAGTCATTCTGTCTTATCTCTGCTTTAGTGGCCTGAATGCCCACTGAATTATTGCATAGCGTGACCACGTTTTTAATGGCGGAATTTTTAGTTGCTATTAACAATCCTCCTGCTGGTCTACCTTTGGCTTTTTGAGAGGCCCTGAGGTTTTGCACTGTGAAGCCCTCTATCTCGATAGGATTAGCTAACCATGTTTCCTGAAATAATAAGATGTCATTACGCTCTAAGAGGTCGTTTTTGAGTTGCTTTTTCTTCAAAAAGCTTGGGCCTCTGGTGTTCCATGAGACTATTCTAAGGCCTCTCTGACTAAAGACTGTTCTGTTCCTCGCCCAGTTTCTGGAGGATTTGCGAGATGATTTCTGGGAGTTTAGTTATCAGATCTTCTTTTAAACTGCGGCTACTTGTTGCGCTGCTTTGGAGCCCTCCAGAAATTCCGGCAGTGCCCTCAGCAGTGGGTGCAGGTTCTTCTGCGGTCTGGTTATGCCACCGGTAACTTCCATACATTCCTTCTTCCTCTGATTCATATACCCAAAGCCCTTCTTTGGCCAGATCGTCTTTATTATTAATGAGCGCCTGTTGTGCCTTTCTTGAGGTGAGAGCTATCTCCACAAAGAATTTATCCTCCCTAAATGGGAAGGCTAAGTATTCAATGTCCTCTGAATCAAAAAGATAGAGATTATAGTTCTTTTGGATTTCTGACAGTAGGACGGATCTGCATAGTGATATCCTTATACTCTGATTCTCTAGTCTAAGCCACAACCTTGGGATTGTAAAGTTCGATGCCGCTAATTCCTCATTTCTTGCTATGGGGATTTGTTGTTTTTGTTCGTTTCCCTCTCTTTCTCCGTTTTGAGGATACCTTTCCAGGTTTATAAATTTCCCGGACCCGTTCCAGCAAACTCCTTCGTTGAGTAAGGAGCTTGGTAATGTCACTTCTTTGCTGGCAGACCCGGGAGATGTGTTTCTTTCTTGTAATGCAGGAGCTTTTTTATCTGACGGCTTCAGAAAAATAGGGGCCATTTTCCTCAATGCTTGCTTGGGCTCCCCACCAGGTTCCTTTCTTGGTTCTTTATGTAAATTTTGTTTTAGAAATATTGGAGCCATCTTGATGTTTGTAGTAACCGGAATACTTTTTTGGTTAACGGGAGCTGCAGGTAATGGAAATATGAGATCCGTTTGCATCCCAGAGTTTGATGTTTGAACCTTGGTTTTATTAGGACTCTCTCTGCCCGTTGAGCGCGTCTTTCTGCCCTGGGTTGTCTCAGGGGCGCTCTTGCTTACGTGGGCTTCCTGTGTTTTCGATGATTGTGAAAGGTTAGTAGCTGGAGATGTAATGACAATGGGATCAGTTGTCTTTTCAGCTGTGGGAGTAGTGAGGTTTTTCAGGAATAAATTTACCCCTGTTTTCTTTTTTGCCTTATTTTTCTGGTTTTTGGGTTTCTTCCTTGTTTCCCCTGAAGGTTGGGAAGAGGTGGTCTCTCTTTGTTTTCCCCCTTTGTGACATTTCCTCCTTCTCGTTATCTGTGGGGCCTCGATGTTTTGATTTATACTATCGGTTTTCTTTCCTTCCTCCTCTTGGGTTTTATGAGGGCTGTTGTTAAGAACTTCTATATAATCAATATCCACATTTGCCAACCTTCGAAATTCTTCCAAGATTGAGTTTGAGAGTGGTGTATCATCGAAGGGATCTT
Source organism: Ambystoma mexicanum (assembly GCF_040938575.1). Lineage (NCBI taxonomy): Eukaryota > Metazoa > Chordata > Amphibia > Caudata > Ambystomatidae > Ambystoma > Ambystoma mexicanum. Next base: position 164,319,836 of record NC_090935.1, on the reverse strand, counting down.
TTGGCCCTTCTTCGTTTAAAGTCTTGTTCTGTATTTGCAGTTTTTGAATTTCCGAGGGGATTGCCTTTATGAGATTATGAGTGGTTGAGTTATTTTTTGCCCCCTCCTTCAGTAAGCTTTGAATTTGGGCGATGTCTAGCCCCTGTTTGATGCCCTCTGTTTGTGTTTCCTTTAGAGTTGGAATCAGGATACTATTCAAGATATTGTTTACAGCGACCATAGATGATTCATTTTTCGCAATTTCTTGCGACATTTCCAAGAGATGACCTGCTTGTATTTGCACCTCTGTTTTCAGTAGTTCGAACACTGAGACCAGAGAGTTTAAAACATAGCTCAGGGCTGCCAATGTGTTTTCTGGTGCCAATGGAGGGCCTTCTGGTGAGATGGCCAAAGGCTCTTCTTGTTGGCTGCGATTTCTCAATAAGATTGCCCTTGAACCTTCAGTTTTGTTTGTTGGGGTGGTATTTGCATCTGAGTCCTCCATTGGTGTGCTTGTGGCCTGGGTATTAGAATTATGTGATGGTAAATGCCAGGTAGTGTCAGTAATGCCCTCTAGGTCATTGGTGCTCTTGTTCCTTTTCCTAGGGAAGTGATCATTAATTCTTGTCTGGATTTTTTCAGTTGTCAGAGTGTACTCTAACCCTCTTTTCCATATTTTTTGAATGTTAAGATTGGGGAACCTTTCCGCTGGAGTTTGTTGTGCATCAGTAAGGGTTTGCGTCTCCTGTGTATCTACTGGATCTACTTCAGGGACAGTGGATACCCCCCTCCCTGACGCGCACTCTGCTTCTATGTAGGACCCCTCTTGTACATCCATGTCTTCTTCGAGAGGCGAGCTGCGCAGTCTCATTACGGTTATTATACTTGTTGCTTGCTGGTGTAGGTGCGCGCGTAACGCGCTAGTTAAATACCTGTTGGGTGCACCTCAGACCGCCAAACAGCCGCACAACAGCCGATGGGCTTGTCTCCTGCCGGGCTTAACGCCGCGAGGGCGGTAGCCTCGATGTAATGAAGGCGGCCTGTGTCACGTGATAGGTCACGTGCACCGCTGTAGCCCCACCTCCTCCAGGAAGCGCAGGAAAGCCGACAGGAGCTTCGTTCCTGCTCGCGATGTCGGGTAAATGAAGGAGAAGTTTCCACAATGAAGTTAGCAACTTCAGAACGCCAGGAAACACCATATTTTCATCCCATGACCCCTGCATGGCATGGCACCACCCAAACTCAGACCACCTACCCTAAAACTTTTACAATTTTCAATCGATCACTAAGATCAGAAGGCAATGCTTTTTGCGCATTCAGGAATGGGTCCCGTGATTTCTGCAGCAAGGTACAGGGTGGTATCAAAATTCTAGCCTAAAACAAAGGTGGAGGACCTTGGGGATTGCTGGTCTGCCTGAGAGAGATGGACAGATGAAGATGGACCAATGGCCTGGCATCCCATATGGAGCAGGACCTACATCTATAGGCCTCAGCCAATCAGTATTGTAGAATTGTACTACATATGTTGACATCACCAGTCATGCTGGTTGTGCTTATAAAGTATCACCCATGCCAACGGACCTCAGAACGCACAATGGCAGCACAGTTCTTTGCTGATGCATCCTTATTTTCATAGAAATAAATACTTGTTATCCTTGCAATAGTGTCTTGGGCCCTTTTCCCTAGCGAGTTGTATTTTTTCTGGTGTGAGCGTGCCGGGGCAGTGCCTCCATTTGGTGACCCTGAGGTGATCCCAACACCCCCACTCTGATGGAGGCTTCCAGGTCTCTTCTCCAAGGGTGCCATACCCACCTGCAGTGACCAGTCCCAAAATGCAGAACTCCCAGAGGTTTGCAGGAGTCGTCTTTGCAGAATTCCTATCTGCTCTTTGGAGCGGGTTAGTGGCTCGGGAGAGAGTGCAGGCGGGTGTTGGTACCCCATGATGGAGGAGTTCGGGTGAACACGCTTATATGAGTATACCCTTGCAAGGGATAACAATTAGAGGAAGGGTATTTGTGGAAAAGTGTGGGTTGTGAGCAAGTGGAGAACGAGGTCGGTTGAATGGTGTGGGCGTTTCTTTGCCTTTTTTTATTATTATTGGATTTTTTAAGGAGTATAATACGGATAAGGAAACAAGAGTGTAGGGTGCCTCCCCGAGTGAGCGCAGCTGATGGTACCACTTTTATCGTGTAATGGAGAAAAAAGGAAATAAATAGGAGCCCTGTATAATTAGTGGGCTCGGAAACAGTAGTGGTTGTTATTTTAGCTTGTTTTAGATTATAGTTTTTGTGTTTTTATTGTGCATGGTGGAGGCCCAAGGAGGGGCATTGTGTATATAGCAGTGTGTGTTGGAATGTAGAGTGTGAGAGTGGGTGTGGGGGAGGGGAAGTAACAAGGGTGGACAGGGAGGGGGAAACGACAAAATTATTTTTTGGTTGTGATTATTTCAGCATGCGCAATGCACGATTATAAGCATTGCGACGCCTTACAAAACATACATTGCTGCAATGGGAGGGGAGCCTCCTCTAGAGTACATGTACAAGGTTTTGCTCCTGTACAGGGACAAAATCGAGAGGTACCACAAACAGTGGGTAACAGAGACAAAAGGAGGGATGCTGCGCTCATGGCCAGAGCAGGGTAGCCCCAATGATGGAATTTTGAAACACATGACAACATGTTTAGCTGCTAAGTATAAGGCAAGCAGCAACAGAAACGAAAAGAGATTCTAGATTTATGGAAGATGATCGAGGATGTGGACGATACCACTGAAAGGGAGACACAGAATACCCAAGAGGGGGACAGGGAAGCTGAGGGGGGTGAGCCACAACCAACACATAAAGAGGTATATCCATTGCAGAAAGTAATGAGGAATCTTTTGTGGGATACTAACATATGGGCCTCAGCACCCTCAAGTCTTATGCGATTCAAAAAAAGTGTTGCATAAATATGAAAAGCAAAATAAATAGGTCCCTCCACTCCGTTCAACATGAAATAGTACAGTGTTATTTAATATTTGTTAATGCGCCACAAGAAGTAAAGACGTCACAAAATGATTCATGTGGAAGCCAGCTAAAAATTTTATTGAGTGGCAATTTGTATTTCATAAAGTGTCTGTTCGTGATAACACGTGTTTCGGCGAACACAGCACCTTTCTCAAATCAGGGCTAGTCTTCAAACCAACAAAAAAGTAAATTCATCAATTCTAATTAGGTTTCAAAAGAATTAATGTAACATACACATCCACATGCAAGACATTGAGTAACCCAGGAACCAAAGCAAAAGATCCAAGCATTGCATGCCAAAAACATAAAGTATCATTTTACATTTACCACTGCAGTATTACCAAATCATAGTATATGAATGATCCAATTTATATTAATAATTCATTATGGTGTTACATTGTTCAGTACATCACAGACATGAGGGATGGGGAAAAGGAGGGATAGTTGGTAAAAAAATAAGAGAAAATGCTCAAATACACGTGGGGAGAGATAAAAAAAACAATAGGTTTCTCCAAATAATAGAATTGTAAATTAACACACGAAAAATATTTATATATGTACATAATGATGGATGCAACTTTCTCATAGGTGGATAACCACCTCTTACCTATGTTGTATGTCTTTATTCAAAAGTCTTGAGCAATGAAAATGTCATGGGTTAAATCCCTGCTATATCCATTGGCCACACTCCCAGCGACAGGGTACTCTAACCCAACATATGTATCCACGCAGGCCTGTGTTCCACCACCCCATATATACCCAATCCAGCAACCGCTCCACCTTCGAAGTGCGCAGAGCAGGAGTTAGAAGAAGGACTAGAAACAGCACAAGCAGAATTAACGTGATTGTGAGCAACACAAGGAGAGGAAAAGGGGAACCGTTTATATTAGTGGAGAGCGGGGACATTTGGTTTAAATTGGACAGCACCACTATAAAGGATATGCACACAGAGAAGGTTGAGCACAGGCGAGCAGACAATACAGCGCATGAAAATATGAGGTCAGAGTTTTATGTGGAGACCGGGTGGGATTGGGTGGAGTACAGTGGATGAATTTAAGGATCACTATGAAGAGTAAGCACAAGAGGCACCGGAAAGGACACGCCGGGTGGAAGGTTTATGGGATGAGAGGGGAAAGAGGTTTGGCCGGATGGCAGTAGCAAGGAAAAAGGGAAGTGCGAAGAGGAGGGAAGAGAAAAAAGTAGAGTTACAAATGCTGCTGATACACAAGGTGGTGGATAGAGCACAGTATGTGCCCTGGGCACAGAAGGATAAGAACAATTTAATAAAGGTGCTCCCACAGTTGACGGCAGGGGCAGGAAAGTGGATATAAGCATTTGAAAAACAAACTGAGGGTGTGCCCCTCGCCATGGGTGATAAGAGTTTACTAGTGGCGATAGTGTGTGGATTAAAGCAGGTTACTGTGAGAAACCAAAGGGTGTCTCACCTACTAGTCCCCGGGGATCTCTCTTTTAAGTGGCCAGGAGATGGCCATCACCTTTGGATTCAGAACCTGGGGTTGCACCAGTGTGGGAGGATCACTTGGGTGAGGGGTCTTCGGTGAGTGGGGGTTAGGCGACCGATGGTGAAACACAGAAATCCCCCCTTTCCCGTACCCATGACCCATCCTATTTTACTCGATCGTCTGATGTCCCATGTTCCCCCTTCCCCTTTTCTAAACAAAAACTGGGCCAAGGAAGAGTGTGACTGAGAGTAAAGAGGCTACCCTTTACATATCTCATGGGACATGTCCGGCTAATCGGGTCAGGCAAAGTCAGTCACTTGATTTTAATCACATACATCTGATACCAATTAGCTCTCCCCACACAGATAAATGGCAGAAAATAGAGACACAATCTGAGCAAGGTGGAGCACGAGAAAGAGCCGAACCTATGGGGCGAAGGCTAACCTACTGAAGCAGAGCAACTGCCAGAGGTATGAGTGCAAAGGGCAGAGAAACCCAGGAGATCCCTGCAGGAGGTTGCTGCCTCCGAAGAGCTGTGCAAGACACGAGGAGAAGGCCAAATCCCAGACAAGAAGACTGCATTGTGTTTCAAGGATGCCAGCGACCCTCCTGGGTGAATAACAGAGTTGGGGAGGCGAGGTCAAGCCTGTGGTATTAACTTTGACTCGTGAATTAAAACAGCAAAGACAAGAAAAGAATGCACACAGCCTGTGAGTTGGCGAGCAACATGAAAGAACTGTGTGTGTTAAGGAAAGATTGAAGTTGCAATAGTCTATCGCACAATTGAAGGCTGCACGCGTGTGGATGAGACGTGAAGGAAGGCAGACCTGTGGTAAACTTTAAATTACTGATAACTGTGAAACCAATGATACAGAGTAGCGGAGTGGTCCGGCAAGAGGCAGTAGCCCTCTTGAAAGTCTCTGTGAAAGGTGAAATGATTTTGTTATGAAGCGAGAAAGTGAATGAACTCTAAAAACCATAATTAGCAAAATTAACCCCAGCAAGAGGGGGAAGTAAATAGGTGAATGTTGAACCTTTCGTGCTTACGATACTGAACTACCCAAACCTAGGGACACTGGGGCAAATAACACAAGAGTATGAGCTGAAGAGAAAGTCAAAGTGGTCCTGCGGAGGTCTATAGTAAAAGCTATGCACATTCGAAAGTCTTCGACATCAGGAAAAGGTCTGAGCCCGACTGAGGGAGATCAGAAGTGTGATAAGTTTGGGGAAGGGAACAACTAAAGGAGGTGAATTAAGCTTGTGGAAGGGAACCCCTGCAAGTGGTGCGCTTGAAAGGTCTGAGCCCAGTGAGGGAGACCTACATGAACTTTTTGATTTGAGAGGTCCGAGTCCGATCGAGGGTGACCTGCATGAATCTTTTTGTTGAACTGTGTTTTGAAAGCTGGAACTAGAGACTTAAGTGGAAGGCCTGGCGGACCTCGATCCACATTTTGAACTGCCTTTGTCTTGACAATCTGAGCCAGAGTGTGTCATCCTGTCTATGGGGATCGCCTTACTACGTGCTGTCTAACGTAGGGAGGAGAGCTGACTCCGCCACATTGTTTCTTTATATTCTAACACTGATTTTTCTTTGTATACATATTCCCATTACACACTTTTTGTATAAGAGATAGGGCAGGCATTAGGATGTGTTAGTATAGGCCATTTTGATTTGACTGACTCTCCTAGGACTGTTTTATGTATTATATGATGGTAGAGACTACTCCCATCATAGCTGTAGGGCAAAGGAGGACTTTTTCCAAACCCCAAAAATTAAATAAAGGTTTTACAAATTGTACCTCTTGTGTCCGTGGCCAACTGTGATACAATGCCTCTCTTACAGTACCCGGGAGTGAGGTTAGACAACAATGCGCACAATGGCGAACCGTTCAACAACATTAGAGCACAGGTTTGGGGCACATTTCGGCACACCTACCCAGACATGTCAGACATACAGTTGATCATGCCATATGTTATGGGCTAGTATGAAGACCCAGCACAGTACATTATTAAGGTTCAGGGTCTGCAGAGACGGGGGACCATTGGGACCGATCAGTTCCTCTTTTATATTTTGTCATCAAAAAGGGCTTGATATGATATGGCATTTGTAATGCGCCTATACACAAGTGTTTCAAGGCACGACGAGGCAGGGGGGGGACAAGGGGAGACAGACAACGATCCTTCTAGGCCAGGTGTCATTCAGATTGCGCAAGTGTAAGGTTAAGGGGACTGGGAAAAGTGCAAGCCAAAGGGGAGAGGGGGGAAAGGTGCTGTACATGGTTAGTAGAATACAAGATAAATAATAGGGCCAGGTGGTGGCAAGTGCAAGGAAAGTGCAGTACATGGTTAGTAGAATACAAGATAAATAATAGGGCCAGCTGGTGGCAAGTGCAAGGTAAGTGCCGGGAGAAGGGGCTGAAGGATACAGAGACAGTCCCGTAGTGCAGGGAGGCAGTGCAGGGAAGAGTGGCTGGGCCAAGGACCGAGATCGGTAAGTGGCCCAGTAGCAGATTCAGTGCAGGTTCAGTGAATTTAGCAGGGGAGAGAGGGAGAGAAAGCGGAGGCAAATAGGAAGGTTTTGAGGTGCTTCCAGAACCGGAGATGGTTCTCCTCAAGTTTCAGGGAGGCAGGAAGGCTGTTCCAGAGGGAGGCCCCTGCTGCGGAGAGAGATCTACCCCCAGCTTGTTGCTTGGAGAAGCGGCTGACCCTGAGGTAGTTGGAGGTGGATGAGCGAAGAGCTCGAGAAGGAAGATATTTCGGAAGAGAGAGTTGAAGGTATTTTGGCTCAAGGCCCAAAAAGCCTTGTGGACAATGCAGAGGGTTTTGAACTTAATCCTCGCGCAGCCACAGGGAGCCAGTGTAGTGATTTCAGTCCTGGAGAGATACGGTCCCTGGGCTTGAGGCCAAGGACAAGTCTCGCAGTCCTGTTCTGGATGAGTTGCAAAGGGCGGAGAGTAGAGGCAGCAAGATTTAGATGGAGGCTGTTACAGTAGTCCAGCTTCGAGAGAACCAGGGCTCTGGAGACAGTGAGCTTCTGGGGGAAGGAGAGGAAAGGAAGGATATCCCTGAGGAGGTGTAGCTGGCAGTGTGACTTCTTAGAGACGTCAGATATGTGAGGAGAGAAAGAGAGTGTGGAGTCGAAGATGACCCCAAGGTTTTTTGCCTTGCAGGTAGGCGCAGGAAGAGGGCCCAGGGAGGCCGGCCAGAGAGCTGCAGGGAAGGAGGGAGTGGGTGTGCCGATAAGTAGAATCTCAGTCTTACTAGCATTAAGGCAGAGGTCGTTGGCGGCACGCCATTCCTGGATAGCAGAGAGACAGTCAGAGATGAGGGAAGGGGAAGAGGAGGCCGAGGGTAGCCTGAAAATGAGCTGGGTATCATCCGCGTAGCACTGAAAGTTGGGAAAGAGAGCGGCGATGCAGTGAGCAAGAAGTGCCAGATACTGGTTGAACAGCCAGGGGGAGAGGTTAGATCCCTGGGGGACACCACAGGTAGAGAAAAAGATGTCAGAGAGGAAGGAACCCAGTTGGATCTGGGAGGGTCGATTGGAGACGAAGGAGGTCAGCCACGCCAGAGCCTGACCAGTGATACCCAGGTTATCACGGAGATGGTTGAGCAGGATCGTATGGTTGACAGTGTCAAAGGCAGAAGAGAGGTCGAGCAAAATGAGAACACAAGGGGTGTTAGAGTCAAGGTTAGAGAGCAGGTCCTCACGGATGTTCAGGAGAGCAGTTTCCGTGCTTCTGGCAGCTCTGAAGCCAGACTAATGGGCATGAAGACTACCAACAGATTCAGCATGGAGATTAAGCTGGGAGATGGCCAGTTTCTCCAGGAGCTTGCCCAGGAAGGGAGTGATAGAGATTGGGCGATAGTTAGCTGGGCTGGAGGGGTCGGAAGACGGATTCTTAAGAAGGGGGTGCACAAGGGCGTGCTTGAGGGGGGATGGGAAGACTCCAGTGGCGAATGAGTGATTGCAGAAGTCAGCCAGGGCAGGGGCCAGGGAGTCGATGTGGTCCTTGATAGTTTTGGAGGAACAGGGGTGGACCTGTTTTGACGAGACTTTCATAGATCGGACTTGTCTCGATACCTCGTCAGCAGAAAAAAGGGGAAAGGCAGAGAAGGAGGGAGGAGGGGTGGCTGCAGAAGGGCCAGAGGGAGAGTAGGGAATAGAGGGGGGGGAGGTGATAGGAGGAGAGTGAGGACAGGATGTCCTGAGTTTTTTAAATGAAGTGAGAGGCCAGTGCCGTGCAGAGGGCCTGGGAGGGGACAGGAGAGGTGGAGACTGCAGCAGGGTTGGCCAGCTCCTTGCAGATTTGAAAGAGTTCGGCCGAATTGTTAGATGCCGCAGAAATGCGGGCTTGGATAAGGGCTCTCTTCTTACTGAGAACGGAGAGCCGGTATTGCCTTTGGAGCAGGCGGCAGGCCAGTTTGTCAGAGGATGATCATGAGGCACGCCATTTCCTCTCTGCCACCCTGCACTTGCGTTTAAGGGTGACGAGATCTGAGTCATACCAGGAGTTACATTTGGCTTTGGGCTTCAGGCGGATCCTCATGACAGGGGCAAGGATATCAAGGGTATCAGATATAGCAGAGTGGAGAGTAGAGAGGGCTGTGTCAGGGTGGGAGTCAGCCGAAGGGGGGGGGAGAGGCTACCAAAGGAAGTGCAGAAGGTGGTAGACAAAATTGTGGGCGTTGAAGCGAACGGGTGGGCAAAAATTCAGAGTATTATAGTACACCACTGCAAGCGAATAAAGGCACCTGAAAAGGAGACGGCACAACAAGAACAGGCAAATGAGGCAAAACTGGTACAGAGCAAGTTGGCTAAAATAGGTATAGCAGGGGTGATTTCCCCACCTGCACAGACTGAAGCGACAGGGAGTGCGCTGGGGACTGCGGATGTCCAAATAGCAGTGTTTTGGCTAGGAGGACAAGGGCAGTGAGGAGGAGGACAGCAGTACCCCACCCAGGAGTGATAGCAAGGTCAGCACTGCGGTAGAGGAGGTTCCAGTGGGGGAAGATGGGGCTTTGTGCTAACGGGTCACAGAGGGGCAGGTATGGGTTCTTCACAGTGTTGGAACTGCAGAAAATGGGGACACTTTTCAAGAGTGTAGAAGCAGGCCAGGACTTTGGTACAATGCATATAGCACTTACCACCCACCCCTTTAGAATACACAATGGGCCTCATACGAGGTTGGCGGTAACCCACCGGTGCCACTGGCGGGTTGCTGCCAACCCCATAACACCATTTGCAGCGCCTGACTTCCTGGTGCCACCGGGGCTTTACAGGTCCAGGCGGATGGTGAAGTCAGGCACCGGAAAATGTTAGTCCCCATGCCCGTGGAGTCCAATAGGCGTTGCTAATCGTGCTGGTGCTTCCGTGACAACTCTACTTTCTGGGGCTGTTGCGCTCAGCAGGTCAAGTCTGCCGGGTACAGAAGCCCTGGAAAGCAGAGATAGTAGTCTGCCGGTCCGGAAAGGGTGCCGGTGTGTTGCTACTGGCACCCTTATTTCTGGACCAGCAGACTTGGGTAAGGAGGCCCAACAACAGCCAGCACTGAGAAAGACCTCCATACCCCATAGTGCCGTAAAAAGGTGTAAGCATGATAAGGAACAATCCTTTCATGTTCCCCAGCTCGAAAATGTACCCCGACTAGGGCAGCCCACAGAGAGCGCTTGCATGTCCAGTACTATCTTTGACAGTTCACCCTGATGAGGAACCCTTGGTGGGCGCAAAGATAGGAAACAAACACTTAATTTTTATGGTTGACACGGGTGCCACAAAATCATGCACCTGTGAGGGAGACTTCCCACTGAAGGGCCACACTCTTGAGAAGCAGAGCTTCTCTGGGGCTGTCTCCATGGTTGCATATACTAAATAAGTTGACATTAAAATAGGGGGGAGGTGGTGCATGCCACCCTATTGTAGTCAGAAAGTTCACCAGTGAACTTGTTGGCCAGGGATCTGCTCAGCCAGCTCAATATGATATCATTCACAGACAGTGGCATAGTTTGCACAACACCAGGGATGTTCGCCATCAGAGCAATGTTAATTATTCATGCAATGGGAGGAGAGGTGGTGGTTTGTGGTATTCCCATAAATCCGAACATGGTTGGGTATGGAATCATGGTGCTTCTGGAGGCAGTGCCTCAGATTACCAAAAGGTGTTGGCGAGTGCCCATAGACTTTGTTTTTCGCCTTGTTGTGTCCCCTGAACTGGCGGAGGGTACAATACTGTGCGTAGATTTACAAGAACTGCTGGTTTCAGCAAAGAGGATTGTTGTGATAGGAACTGACCAAGATGGGTGCGGGTGGTGCACAGTACTTTGCATTGACCCAACGGTACCCCTGAATGCGGTGACTTGCACTGAATTGTTTGAAGACAGGCCAGAGGACGGAGAGATTGTACTAGTAATATGTGTTCCTTGTGAAATAATGGTCTAGTACAGAGGTTCAATATCCCACGATGGTCCTTATAGCCAACCCCAGTTCGCTGACACAGATTTAGAGAAAGGGCCCGAGAGACTGTGGACGACCAACCCCCATGATGTAGGGTTTCTGCAAGGAGTGACCCCAGTACACATAACATTGAACCAAGAGCAGTGTTACCCTGAGTAAAACCCTACCCACTTTCCAGGGAGGCAGAAGATGAAATTAAAGACACAATAACTGCCCTACTGACCCAAGGGATAATTCTGCCATCTAACTCCCCATGCATCACAGCCATATACCCCATTAAAAAGGCAACTGGGTAATTGGAGGATGATTCAGGATTTACACCTCCTAAATTATGTTGTTCAGCAAGAGTTTCCCATGGTTCACAACCCTGCTACAATTCTGTGTAGCATCACCAAGGAGGCAACACATTTTTCAGTGGTTGACCTGAAGAATGCCTTCTTCTCCATACCATTCCCCCCAGACTCACAGTACCTCACTGCCTTTACTCATGGTGGGAAGAGATTCGAACATGCAATATTACCTGAGGGGTACTATGAGAGCCCCGGTATCTTCAACAGGATAGTTCATGCCAATTTAAGCAACGTTTAAGTGCCAGCACAATCATTCAATACATAGACGACTTACTGGTATGCAGTGACTCTGAACAACAACGCAGAAATGACTCAATCACACTCCTACAGCTTCTGGCTCACAAGGGGTATGAGGTTGACAAGGCAAAATGTCAGTACTGTCTCCAAGAGGTTCTTTACTCAGGGCACTTAATATCAGCACACAGCAAAAGAATACTACCAGACCACGCTGCCTCCATGCGTGCCACCCCCAAACCACGACAGTAAATGAAATGCAGACATTTTTAGGGTTGTGCAATTACTGCAGGGCATGGGTCCTTGATTACGCAGCATACACAAGGCCGCTCTTACTGGGCCTCAAAGAAGCACAAATAATTGACAGCAAAATTGCATGGACGGAAGAAATGTTGCAGAATTTTGACAAACTTGAAAAGGTAATTTTAACTGCACCCGACCTGACGGCCCCAGAATACACGCAGGAATTGTACTTGTTCTCACATTCCAATGGTCTGCTCATGACTGCCGTGTTAACACAGAAAAGCACAATGGGCCACAAGCCATTGGTCTATTACAGTGGCATGTTAGACTCCCTGATGCAAGGGAAGTTCTCTTGCGAACAGGCACTTGCAGCTGCGGCCTTTGCTATTTAGAAGAGCTCCACAATTTTCATGGGTTGCTCAATTACCCTTTAAGTGGAACATACCATCTTTGCCATCCTAGAAATGTCCAAATCTACCCTGACTACCCAAAGAGCATAGGCATACAAGATCATTCTCTCTAGCCCAAACATCCTCCTTGTACGATGTAAAACAGTGAACCTTGCAATATTCATAACAGAAATGTACACTAGTGATGACTTGCCCAGGCACGATTGTGTGACGTACAAGGGGGAGGAGGATGATATTACAAATCAAAAGGCATACCACTCGAGGGGGAGTGTCCCTCTTTGTTGATGGGTCAGCGACAATTGACCAGGACGCATGTCTCACGCATACTGGTGCAGCGGTAACATGCTTAGTGGACGGTGAATACGAAACATTTGTTTGGAAACGGCTACCCCATGCATTATTTGGCAAAGGCGGCAGAACTTGTTGCACTCATTGAGGCACTGCAAGCATCACAAGGGTGCCATGTGACCATTTATTCAGACTCACCATACGTCACTACCACAGTGCATGCCAGTCTATCCCGATGGAAAATAAGGGGCTTCAGGAGGGCCGATTGGTGCCCAGTGCAACATGCAGCATTGTTAGACAAGCTAATTTTCGCAACTCTCACAGCCTTCTGTTGTGGCGGTCGTCAAATGCACCACCCACACTAACAATACTGATGAAGTGTCTCTTGGGAGCGCAGCTGCAGACACCACGGCCAAGAAAGCAGCATATCTCGCAGTACCAACTGTGGTGTAGCATGTCGTTACAAGCCCTGTTTGCTTCTGAATCCTGTTTCACTCTTCTTGCCTCCTAACCCTGGAGGGTCTCCCCTCTCCTGCACCTTGTGGCCTTGAGGCCCTGGGACCTTGTCACTAACAATGAAGGTACGCCTTTGGGCTTTTATGTGAACTGCACGTCGTGTTGAGATCGCTAGCTCCGGAAAAAGCGAAAAACAACATCGGAATGTAGTGATGTCTATTTTTCAATCTTTGACATTGTCAGCATGATTTACTCCACGGCATGTGCCTGCTGAAGCTGTTTTGTTGGACTTTAACATACTGGGGCTGTTGTGATCAGGCCCTCCAATATGGCCGTCCCTTTGTTTGCTTGTGGTGCTGGCCTTTGTCCACCAGGGCTGCCTGCCCTGATTGGCTGTCGCCCTCATCATCTAAGCCAATCGGGTGAGCCGGCTGGTGAATGCCGGCCCGCCTCCAAGGCCCGAGTCTAAGGCCCTGTTTGCTTCCTTTACATTGCATGTTCGTGCAGTCAGCTCCCAATGTCCCGTGATGTTGCCTTGGTGCCCCCTCCACTCCCCAATGTCCTGTGGTGTTCCCTCTCTGCCCCTCCACTCCCCAATGTCCTGTGATGTTTTCTCTGTGCCCCCTCCCCTCCCCAATGTCCCGTGATATTCCCTTGGTGCCCCCTCTCCTTGCCAATGTCCCAGGATGTTCACTCCGTGCCCCCTCCCCAATGTCCTTTAATGTTCCCTCTGTGCCACCTCCGCTATGTCCCATGATGTTCCCTCTGTGCCCCCTCCCCTTGCCAACGTCCTGTGATGTTCCCTCTGTAACCCCTCCCTAATGTCCCGTAATGTTCCCACTGTGCCCCCTCCCCTTGCCAACATCCTGTGATGTTCCCTCTGTGCCCCCTTCCTTCCCCATTATCCTGCGATGTTCCCTCTGTGCCCCCTACCCTCCCCAACATCCCGGGATGTTCCCTCTGTGCCCCCTCCTCTTCCCATTATCCTGCAATGTTCCCTCTGTGCCCCTCCTCCTTCCCCCTCCCCAATGTCCCGTGATGTTCGCTCTGTGCCCCCTCCCCTCCCCAATATCCCGTGATGTTCCATCTGTGCCCGCTCCCCTTGCCAATGTCCCGTGATGTTCTCTGTGCCCCTTCCCCTTGCCAACGTCCTGTGATGTTCCCTCTGTGCCCCCTCCCGTCCCCAATGTTCCGAGATGTTCCCTCTGTGCCCCTCCCCTCCCCAATTTCCTGTGATGTTCAAGCTGTGCCCCCTCCCCTTGCCATCATCCCGTGATGTTCCCTCTGTTCCACCTCCTCTGCCCTCCCCAATGTCCTGTGATGTTCCATCTGTGCCCTCTCCCGCACGTCCCGCGATGTTCCCTCTCTGCCCCCTCCCCTTGCCAACGTCCTGTGATGTTCCCTCTGTAACCCCTCCCCAATGTCCCGTAATGTTCCCACTGTGCCCCCTCCCCTTGCCAACATCCTGTGATGTTCCCTCTGTGCCCCCTCCCTTCCCCATTATCCTGCGATGTTTCCTCTGTGCCCCCTCCCCTCCCCAACATCCCGGGATGTTCCCTCTGTGCCCCCTCCACTCCCCATTATCCCGCAATGTTCCCTCTGTGCCCCTCCCTCTTCCCCCTCCCCAATGTCCCGTGATGTTCCCTCTGTGCCCCCTCCCCTCCCCAATATCCCGTGATGTTCCATCTGTGCCCGCTCCCCTTGCCAATGTCTCGTGATGTTCTCTGCGCCCCCTCCCCTTGCCAACGTCCTGTGATGTTCCCTCTGTGCCCCCTCCCGTCCCCAATGTTCCGAGATGTTCCCTCTGTGCCCCTTCCCTCCCCAATTTTCTGTGATGTTCAAGCTGTGCCCCCTCCCCTTGCCAACATCCCGTGATGTTCCCTCTGTTCCCCCTCCTCTGCCCTCCCCAATGTCCTGTGATGTTCCATCTGTGCCCTCTCCCGCACGTCCCGCGATGTTCCCTCTCTGCCCCCTCCCCTTGCCAATGTCCTGTGATGTTCCCTCTGTAACCCCTCCCAAATGTCCCGTAATGTTCCCTCTGTGCCCCCACCTCTCCCCATTATCCTGCGATGTTCCCTCTGTGCCCTCTCCCCCTCCCCCTTCCCAATGTCCCGTGATGTTCCCTCTGTGCCCCCTCCCCTCCCCAATATCCTGTGATGTTCCATCTGTGCCCGCTCCCCTTGCCAATGTCCCGTGATGTTCTCTGTGCCCCCTCCCCTTGCCAACGTCCTGTGATGTTCCCTCTGTGCCCCCTCCCGTCTCCAATGTTCCGAGATGTTCCCTCTGTGCCCTTCCCCTCCCCAACTTCCGGTGATGTTCAATCGGTGCCCCCTCCCCTTGCCAACATCCCGTGATGTTCCCTCTGTTCCCCCTCCTCTGCCCTCCCCAATGTCCTGTGATGTTCCATCTGTGCCCTCTCCCGAATGTCCCGCGATGTTCCCTCTCTGCCCCCTCCCCTTGCCAATGTCCTGTTATGTTCCCTCTGTGCCCCCTCCCCTTGCCGACATTCCGTGATGTTCCCTCTGTGCCCCCCCAACGTCTCATGATGTTCCATCTGTGCCCCCCAACACCCCGCGATGTTCCCTCTGTGCCCCCTACCCTCACCAATGTCCCATGATGTTCCCGCAGTGCACCTCCCAAACATCCCGCGATGTTCCCTCTGTGCCCCTCCCCTCGCCAACGTCCCACGATGTTCCCTCTGTGCCCCTGCGCCAATGTCCCGTGATGTTCCCTCTGTGCCCCATCCCTGCACCAATGCCCCGCGATTTTCCCTCTGTGCTCCCTCCCATCGCCAATCTCCTATGATGTTCCCGCAGTGCCCCTCCCCTCCCCAACATCCCGCGATATTCACTCTGTGTCCCTCCCCTTGCCAACGTCCCGTGATGTTCCCTCTGTGTCCCCTCCCCTCGCCAATGTCCCACGATGTTCCCTCTGTGCACCTGCGCCAATGTCCCGTGATGTTCCGTCTGTGCCCCCTCCCTGCACCAATGTCCTGTGATGTTCCCTCTGTGCCCCCTCCCCTCCCCAATGTCCGGCAATGTTCCCTCTGTGCCCCCTCCCCTCCCCAACATCCTGCGAGGTTCCCTCTGTGTCCCCTCCCATCCCCAATGTCCCATGATGTTCCTCTGTGCCCCCTCCCCTTGCTTACATCCCGTGATGGTCCCTCTGTTGCCCCTCCCCTTGCCAACATCCCATGATGTTCCCTCTGTGCCCCCTCCCCTTGCCAATGTCCCATGATGTTCCCTCTGTACCCCCTCCCCAACAACCTGCGATGTTCCCTCTGTGGCCCCTTCCCTCCCCAATGTCCTGTGATGTTCCCTCTGTGCCCCCTCCCCTTGCCAACATCCTGTGATGTTCCCTCTGTACCCCTAATCAATGTCCCTCGATGTTACCCTTTGTGCCCCCTCCCTAATGTCCCTCGATGTTCCCCTCTGTGCTCCCTGCGCTCCCCAAGATCACACCATGTTCCCTCTGTGCCCCCTCCCCTCCCCAATGTCCTGTGACGTTCCCTCTGTGCTCCCTCCCCTTTACCTGTGTTGTTGTAGTTACCCTCCCACCCCCTCCTTTGCCACATGCGGCTCTCCCTTGTCTCCCCCTCCTCCTCCATTTGTCATTCATTCTTACCTTTATCCCCCCTCTGATACCCCTCCCTCCTTTACTTGACCTGTGTCTTCTCTGCTTTCCCCTGAGGTGGACCCATGTTGTGTGTCCTTCTGCGTGTCTCTGTTTCCCCCGCCTGCCCCTTTTTCGCCCCTGTTCTCCCCCTCCTTTGTTTCCTCTCCCCCTTAGCACTTATGTTTTTCTAAATGCATTCTGAACTATTTTGAAGGCCACTTGTCTGTCTTCCTCTCCCACCTTTTGTTTCCACCCTCCCCATCTCCCTCCAGCACTATCTGAATTGTCATCAGACATAGTAAAATAGTCGCTCGTTCTGTTTCTCTCCTTCTCCCTCTTTTCCAATCCCCCCAAACCCTCCTGCCCCCTGCCCCACCCTCTTCCTGTTTTTTTTTCCGCCACTACCTCAATTGCCATCAGGCATAGTAATGTAGCTGCTTGTCTGTCTTACCCTCCTGCCCTTACTCTTCAGCTATGTCCGCCAGATCTATCGGTTGCAGCTTGTTTGTTCTCCCCTTCCCCATGCTCTCCCCTTCCCATCCCCCCTCCAGCACTATCTGAATTGTCATCAGACATAGTAAAATTGTCGCTCATTCTGTTTCTCTCCTTCTCCCTCTTTTCCAATCCACCCGCCCCACCCTCCTCCTGTTATTTTCCGGCACTACCTCACTTGCCGTCAGGCATAGTAATGTAGACGCTTGTCTGTTTCACTCTCCCTGCCTCCCCATTCCCCTAGCACTTTCACTATCTGAAATATCATCAGGCTAATTATGATAGTTATCTTTGTTCTTTTTCACATTTTGACTGTATCAAGGACTGAAAGAATGTTCATTGTATTTTTTTTGCCTTGTTCCCTCCCCTCCTTGAAGCGCTTTGAAACAAATTGTGTATAGGCGCTATACAAATAAACAATCAATGAAACCCCCAGCCCTCACCTATAACAACCACCTATCTCATACAGTGCTCTGCCCATGGCCTAAATTATTGAGTTACAAGGGAGGGCCCCAGAAGAGGAAAAATAATTGTGGATTGAAAGGGGGAGTACACAATCTCCTACTGATTTATTATGGCAGCAGAAATGTACAGAAAAAACGGTAATGCCACACAAACTACTGGTGGTAGCATTCAATAAGCTCCATCACCCCTCCCACAGCTCCAAGAACCACATTGCTGCTGACATTCAGGAGGATTGGTTCATTCCAAATATCCAAGAGCACTTGACAAGTTTAGTGATTAGATACACAACGTGTGAGAGCTTCAGCACAGGCATGACATTGCACACACTGAGAGGCCACATTGGGCTGGTTTGTGAGTTGCATATCGACTACGCAGATATGACTGAAAAGTGAAAAGGCTCATGGTATCTGATCATAGTCATCTGCCCCTTCTTACAGTGGGTGTAGGCAGGTCTTTGTGCACATCCGGATGCCAAATGTGTGGCCACATTTCTGGTCCGCAAAGTGTTCACCCGATAGGGCGTGTGCAATGTGTTAAGATCAGATAATGGCACACAATTTTTCAATGAGTTGTTTAAGGAGATTACTACACTGTTTGGCATTGAACACCGGATGTGTACGATTTATCACCCCAGGCTAACAGGGTTGTGGGGAGGATCAATAGACTCCTCAAAAGTAAGCTATCCAAGCTTTGCACCACATTAAAGGAAAACTCAGTGCATTGCTTACCTTTGCCATTGCTTAGTTTACAAACACAGCCCAGTAAGGACCACCATTTATCGACCCATGAGGTGGTAACTGGTCGCTACATTCACACACCAAAATCCCCCATTAGAAGAGCATCAGATGCACATAGGGCAGCAGTTGTTTTAGGGGACGTGTTTAAAGACTATTTGACAACACTAACACAAGCCCTCAAATGTATTTCCTGACAGATCACACCACCACGATCAGAAGATGTTCCAGGCTCCACTGCTAACTCCACGGCTGATTCCCTGCCAAGTCAACCACTGCTGCTGGGTGACTTCGTCAACATACGATTTCTTTTCTGAAGGTGGTACAGCCCCAGATTTAATGGGCCCTTTGAGTAGTTAACTGTACTCCTTTGGGGGTCAAAGTTAGGGGATTCCGTTACTGGATACACCTGCTCCGACATTCGGAAGGCACCTCCGAACATTGCACCAGCACTTTAGGAGACTGGTAGTGTGCATCTACCTCATTCCCTTTTCACTACCAGTAGACAGTTCAATTATACCCAAACCTCACAAACAGTGCTGCTACAAACACTACATTTGCAAAGGGAGAATTTCTCTCTCTCTCTCTCTTTTTTGTGTGCATAAGGTTTTCCTTTCAGCTTATCAAGAAGATGGAACCAGCACTCTCAAATCGCTCATTATATGTTTGAAAAAGGTATAGTTATAGTATTGAATCTAGGTTTTCGTATTCCTATATGTGTGGAATGCGTTATATAGTTGGTATATTTGCCATATCGATGTTTGGTTTAGGGGTTTATTTAGGGATGCCTTTATATTAATGGGACATATAAAAGAGGGTGGGTGGGGGTAGAGAAAGACTTTTTAACTTTACTGCAAATAATGGGTCACATGCTCACTTTAGCAAAAGTAAACACAACCTAAACGGAAACTGAATATGTACTCCCCCAAGGCCAAACCTTATGCATCAACAGGTCAACAATTCTGAACACAAAAATATTTCACCCCCTCACACTGAATTGTTATATTATATTGCTAGGTCCCTATTGTTTCCCAATCTTCAAACTGTTGTTTACAACACAACCCCTATTGATGTAAACAATAATACTGATGTCATTAACAGGTATATAGGTGCACCTAAACACACAAAGAGACAGACACGAAGGGCAAAGTATGATTCGTATCATGGGCTTGGTCTTCACGCTATAGAAGATATACGCACCCAGAAATGTCTAATAGATGGAATACGGACAAGAGCTCAGTGGGGAGAAATAAAGCGAATGTTAGCTGTTATGTGTGTTCGTCGATACCGCATATTCAGGGGCACC
The DNA here is from genome assembly GCF_040938575.1 of Ambystoma mexicanum. Taxonomy (NCBI): domain Eukaryota; kingdom Metazoa; phylum Chordata; class Amphibia; order Caudata; family Ambystomatidae; genus Ambystoma; species Ambystoma mexicanum. The sequence continues at coordinate 164,300,345 of NC_090935.1, read as the reverse complement.
CAAGGTCTTAGTGCCACAGGAAGTACCAATTCTAGAGGCACAATAATGAGTACATCTTGTGCTATGTGGGCTCAGAGGCACCTACCAGGCACACAATGTAAGACTCGAAGTTGCAGACTCAGATTGCCTGAAATTCGACAACAATCCATAAAGAAAACAATGCCTAAAGAGATATAACCTGGTAATTATCTGGACTAACATATACAAATAACAAACGGCAAGAAACAACAGTGAGCAGCATGGCAGAGGGCCTCATAGGATATGAAGAAGGAGTTCTGGCACGGGTGGAAGCTGCATGTGCACCATTCTGGACTGAACATATCACAAGTATATAAACAATAAAAGTGCACAGAGTAGACACTTATGAACTTTGCTTTTACAGTGCTGGAACAATACCTGTAGGATCCAATGAACATTGCAATACAACTCTGCTCATTCTCGATCTCAAGAAAGTCACACCAGCAGCGATGAATTACTACTGGGTCTGTGGCCAGCATGCATACTTACACCTCCCACCATCATGGAGGGACTATTGTTTGCTGGCCACTCTGCCCTCAGCCCTACTTGTAATCCCAAAAGTATATTTGCAAGGGGGGGTCAACAGACACTTTTGCCCCTACTTCCTTTCTGACCCCTGAAAAAGAAACAAGAAACCCATTGCCAGCACCAGAGTTCCACACCCTCCATGGGAAAGAAAAACCTACAATCATGCAAAGAAGAAAAAGAGCAAACTTCCTAAGGACTCATCAAGCTTGCTTGAGGAAATACCAGACGAATACCGTCTCTTCACCAATGCAGAGACATTATTTGGTTGTTGTTACTGCCCGGTGTGCAAGCTGCGGCCAGCACTAAATGGCTGCAAATAGTCCACTGGGAACTGATACAGCTAGCTAATGACACAGAGCAAGGGGTCAACATCATAAAAGTGGAGCTCTGCGCCCTGAGGCTAATGACGATGCAGAACCGCTACATCCTACATATGCTTACTGCTATGGAGGGAGGCATGTGCAACAAGAAATTGGTGATTCCTGCTACACATTTGTGCCTCCTAAAGATGCTGTAAATGGCTCTCTGTCACACATAATCAAAACTGTGCACAACCTGGGAGTGCGCATGAAGAAAGAAGCTGTTGTGAAGATGCATAGTGCCTGTCATCGTCTTCATCCTGGTCACTTTTTGCATGTGCCAAATGGGGCTCCGATGTTGCGCCAAAGCAGTACCCAGTAGCGCAATGATGACCGTCTCCATTGGGGGGACACCTAAAGCACTTTGCGGTACCACAGAGAATGGTACCCAGACAGATGACTCAAACAAACCCTGCTTGATAGAAGTGACCATCCCTGTGGCACCATAATGACACCCCCACCAGACCCCAAGAATTATACAGTGCACTGGGTAGATTTAGCAAAAGATGGGTTTGTATTTATATGACATGTACTGCAGAAGAATATGCCCAGTCGGGAGCAACTTTACGAGATGTTTGTAAAGCATGGGTTCCAAAGGACGGGTCGCCACCATTCCTGGAAGCTGAAGGGTTAGAGAGGGTGTAAAGGGGGGAGGAAAATACATATTGAATTTAGTTGCAAGTGGAGCTGTGGGGGAATTTGTTAATATAGAATTAATGAAAGGGGGAATGTTGAGCAGAAAAGAGGTCTTCCCACCCCCGTAGGCGATACCGAACAAGAACGAGATGCTGATAGAGTGCATCCATGCAGCAGGGGGAGCGCATATAGGGGGGCCGGTGCGTGAACACCGTAGTGCATGCATTAGAAGCTATATGGTAGATGAGAGTGTGAACGCCAGCTTGGTAAGCAGCAGCCATCTTAGAAGTTAGGCTCAGCGTGGAAAACAGCATTAGTATTAGGGCCCTTGCATGAACTCGAATGCCACCCCCACCCTGGACAGGTCTGAGAGATCTACAACCTCATCCATTGTTAAGGAAAGTTACAGACCCTCGTCCCCTGGGAAGAATGCGGCCTGCAAGGTCATGAGATGGGAGCCGAGTGCCTCTTGGCAGTACCATCCCACAGAACAGATAGCAAGGCCTTCCTGCCCCCAATGATTCCTACAAGAGCAATACAGCTTTGCCATACGTTCATCCCATGAGCCCCGCATGCCATGGTACCATCCAAACCCAGACCACCGAACATAAAACTTTTACACCGCTTGATCGATCACTAAGATCAGAAGGCAAGGCTATCGCGCCTTCAGGAATGGGTCACATGAGTTGTGCAGCAAGGTACAGGGAAGCCTCAGCCATAAAGCCTAAAACTAAGGTGGAGACCCTTGGGAGTTGCTGATCTCGCTGGGAGGGAGTGAAGTGTGTATGAGTTAGTGTGACCTCTGTCCTCCCCCAAGCCCATATCTGTATCAGCCAGGTGCACTGTTACCAGCAGAAGAATAACATTGTGTGCTAGAGTAGCTAATTCATTGTTAAGGTCAGCTGACTGCGGATGAGGAGCTGAAGTATACACGTCAGGCGGAGGAAGGTATTACGATACGTTATTTACACTTAAGTTATATAATTATAAGGGGATATGAATGATGAGCTACAAATGTTGCAGCCGCCTTCTCTCTCAATCAACCACCGCTCACCCTCTATTCCTTTCTAAACATTCTGCTTCCAGAATGCCCGTGCTACGCTACCCAATACTACACATCCTCCTCCTTTCACAAGCTTCCCCTTATCAGCAAAGTCTCTCAGATATTCCGGTGTCCGATAACTCCTTCCAAATCTTGAGGTTGATGTCACCGGAGTCATCTTCATCTTTAGGGTATCTGATACATCTGACAAGGAACCATGACTTCCTTTTTTGCACACTCCATCCTCACTCCTCACACTACCAACACCAGACATAACCATCACTCCACTGTTCCAAACCCTACTATCTTTCGTTCTTACAGCATGCTTAAACACTTCCATCCCTTCCATCGGCTTGGACCACTTGCTTCCATACACCCTCAGCACTTGCGGCAATCTGAACCTCACAAAAGCAACCTTCTGGGGAACTTTGGCTGCCCTAAACTTTATACTATCTTTCAAGAGTTTGTTATTAACATGTCTCTTCCTAATACTCTCTTCCCCATTACTCATCACCTCACTAATCCATCCTGGAAACAACTTGGTATTTGCTCTCCTTTGCCTTCTAAGTTCAAACAGGGATACGCCCGTCGTACTATGCCGCGTGAATCTAGGTGCCAACACCGTCATCCTTATCACTTCTCTCCAATCCTTCCCATTAGACCAGGCCCATCTAATCGCCTCTTTTAACACCATGTTATATCTTTCCACAATGCCATTTGTCTGTGGGTGGTATATGGCACTAGTTTTGTGAACAATCGATTTGTCTCTCAAATATTCTCCCATCTTTCTCGATTTGAATTGAGATCCATTATCCGTCAAGAACTCTTGCGGATAACCTTCCCGACCACACACTTCTTCCAAAAACTCAATAACCCCTCTCGCTGACACACTCATCAACACTTTCACTTCTGCCCATCTTGTCAACATATCAATAATCACCACACAATACGTTTGTTGGCCATTACTCCATGCTGGGCCTAGAATGTCAATCACCAACCTCTTCCACGGCCTATCAGGAACATCTATCAAAACAATAGGATATTTTTCACCCATGCACCCCTTATCACAACTACAGCAAAGGATACAGTTTCTGACATGTCTTTCAATTTGGGCATCACATCCCGGCCACCAGTGTGTACTTCTTATCCTGTTCTTCATTTTGGTAATGCCTTGGTGACCTTTGTGACCCAGTTGAATGATCTGCTCCCTGATTCCCTCCGGAGGTATCAGTCTATCACCTCTCAACAAGTAGCCATCTTGCAAGGAAAGTTCATCTCTCACGCTCCGCAATCCTTCAGCTCCTACTTCACGAACCTTCTTTACCGCTACCACCTTCTTATCTAGATTCTCCATCATGAACATAATTTTGACATCTTTCTTCATCTCATCTGTCCACTCTTGCTTTGATACGGCAGATTTCTCAATTTCACAAATCATGTCTTGTGGCTCTTCTCCCTCACTCTCTTCCATCTCACGATTAGCTAATCTTGACAAACAATCTGCTGCGTAATTTCTCATTCCAGGGATATATGATATCTCAAAATTAAATTCTTGAAACCTGGAGACCCATCTTCTAATTCTGCCAGATACCTTATCCAATCCTTTAGTAGAAAACACCTCTACTAAAGGCTTATGATCCATATAAAGATCAAATTTTATTCCCCAGATGAAACTTTTGAATTTGTTCACTGCCCATGTAATAGCCAGAGCTTCTTTGTCAATCATCGCATATGCCTTCTCCACACCTTTTAGCAGACGAGAAGCAAATGCTTTAACTTGTTCTTTTACTTTCATGTATTTGAGTTAACACTGCTCCCAAACCAACATTGCTGGCATCGTTGTAATCACAGTATGTCTCCCACGCAAGGAATTATTCAATGCAGGAGTACACTTCAAGGCATTCTTAATGTACACAAATTCTTCCTCACATTCTTTACTCCATTCGAATTTTCTGTTCATCTTCATTAGTTCTCTCAACTTTACTGTATGACTTGTAAAGTTCCTCACAAATTTGGTGTAATATTCTGCCATTCCCAGAAACGTCCTAAGCTGTTCTTTGGATGTGGGAACGGCCATATCATTAATTACAGTTGTCCGTTCTGTTCTTGGAGCAACACCATCTTTCGATATGACATGACCTAAATATTCAATCTCTTTTCTATTGATCTTTGACTTCTCTTTGCTGATCATCATCCCAACCTTGTACAACTTCGTAAGCACCATATCTTACCTCCTGTTGTGTTCTTCTGCTGTATCTGCATATCTTAGGATATCATCTTGGAAGAACAAAACACCTTCATCACCATCAAATATTCTATACATTATTTTTTTTTAAACTGACGCTGCCGAAATTAAGCCAAAGGGCATTCTTCGATACTGATACAAGCCTTCCGGTGTAATAAAGGCAGTAAGATGTCTTGATTCTTTATGTAGTTTCACCTGATGGTAGGCAGATGCGAGGTCCAATGTAGAGAAAACATTGGCAGCCTCCAACGTCGCAAGTATCTCCTGAATGTTGGGCAGCGGATGTCTCTATGGTACAATACATTTATTGAGCTCCCTCAAGTCTATGCATACTCTAATTTTTCCTGAACTCTTCCTCACGATCACAAGTGGTGAGACCCACTCTGAGGCATCAATTCTTTCAATTATCCCTTGACTTTAAAGATTGCATAGTTATTTTTTTACTTCTTCTTTCATGACTCTAGGTACATTTCGCAACTTCTGGGCAACAGGTTTACATCCTTGATTCATTTGAATGTGATGTGTGAATCCCTTTAGACACCCAATTCCGTCTCTGAATATGTTCATACTCATTTTTCCTTGATTAACATCAGTTGCTTCTATCGTATATACTGATTCTTCAGCACTAGCATCAAGTCATACATTGAGAAAGTGTGTCCAACTCAACAATGGGTACGGTCCCTTCTTTGAAACATAAACTTTTCCTACTGCGGACCTCTCTTTGAAACATAAGGCAGCTTTGAACCAACCTATGATATCAATCTTTGCTCCTCCATACACTCAGGGTTTAATGTCCACTTCATGTAACCATTCCGGTCCGATTTCTTTCCATTCTACTTCTGGTAACAATGTATATTTGGCCCCCTGAGTCTATCATCATCTTGACAGGTTTGCCATTCTCCAGGACAATTGCCTTTGGGCTGTTTTTAATTTCCTCATCACTGTCACCACCAATTACCCACACACACACTCCTCACCGTCGTCACTTCCTTCATTCCCTATCCAATTCATGTTGTTTCTTCTGGTCCTACAGCATTTGGCCAGATGCCCTCTACTATTACAGCTCCTACAGATTATTCGTAGGGCAGGACACTCCGAACTATTCGCAAAATGTGAGGGACTATCACATCTGAAACACCTCCTGCCACAACCCCTTCCACATTGATTGCTCTGGAACCAGTGGGGCTCTGAACTGTACCCTCTGTTATACCCTCGACCTCTCATCATGTCTCTTGAGTTTCTATGTTCACCACCGTATCTCTGTGTCATGGATATATAAGTGTCATTCCTTCTCCTCACACTTGAATTGGAGTTGCTTACACTCGCCACTACATCCTCCTGAGCGGTCTGCAACATATTGATAGGCAATTCTGATTTCACTGGTATTTCCTTCATCCTGTTTTCCAATGTCTTAACACATTTCTCTGTGTGTTCCACCTCGTTGGCAATTCCCAAAACCACCTCTAAGGGTGGGTCATCTTCAGGCCACAGTTTCTCACACACTTTGGCACTACTACATTCCAGCATGAACTGGTCCCTCAATCTTTCTTCCAGTTGCTGCCCAAATTTACATCTTTTTGTTAATTTTTTAAGAGCTGTTATAAATTGCTCGCCAGTTTCCCCTGTTTCTTGCGTTCTATTTCCAAATCTGCACCTTTCCAATATGGTGCTTAATTTCTTTTCATAGTGTTTATTCTTTTTCAATACACAATTTTTGTATTCATTCATATCTCCACCTTCTGCAGCTGGTAAATCCTGTAAATCCTCATTTTTTTCCTGTCCAGCTAGACCTAGACAATACAGGAACAGGGACTTCTTTCTTTCTACACTATAATTCGTGCCACATACCACATTGGCATAATGTTCAAAGGTCTTTAACCATCTTTTCCACGGTAAAATGGGCTCTACCACTTCAGGTAGGAATATAGTAGGCGGTGTTACACTGTGCATGGCCATGCCTCTGTCCAAAGCACTTCCCCAATCAACTTTGAAGTAAATTCCTTTGCTGTTTTGCGCTTTTTCACTTGTATCTTAATTGTCCACACATTTTTAAACCGGATCATTTAATATACGTTTACTGTCCATGTGTTTATTTGAATATAGGAAAAAAAACATATTTTTTTTTACTGCGCAGAAGAATATTGAATGCAATGAGGATTACCATGCATTAATATGCCTGACCCTCCAATATGGCCGCCTTACGCAGCGTGGTGACGACGCACACTTAAAGGTTCTTTCCTTTAACCTTCTAATGGTCGTTGATGATACAGAGATAATTTCCCTTCCTCCAGCTGTATCCCTTATCACAAATACGCCGGTGTACACTTATCGCCTGGGACCTTTCACTTGCCCAATGCTCTTGCAAGTTGTGGCCCTCCCACCTTATCCAACGCTGCTGCTCACCGACTTAGGCTCTCTCCGGTGCGGCTTCTCATACATCTGCAAACAGCTGTTGCTGGGTAAGTCCTCGTCGCCACGTGAAGTATACACGTCAGGCGGAGGAAGGTATTACGATACTTTATTTACACACTTAAGTTATATAATTATAAGGGGATATGAATGATGAGCTACAACTGATGCAGCCGCCTTCGCTCTCGATCAACCGCCGCTCTCCTTCTATTCCTTTCTAAACATTCCACTTCCAGAATGCCCACGCTACGCTACACAATACTACAGGAGCCCAGCAGCACCCACATGAACAAAGATGGACAGATGAAGAGGGAGCAAAAGCCTGGCAGCCCATATGGAGCAGGCCCTACAGCTATAGGCCTCTGCCAATCCGTACTTTAGAATTGTACTATATATGTGTTGACGTCACTAGTGAAGCTGGTTGTGCTCATAATGTATCACCCATGCCAACAGCCCTCAGAACGTTCCATGGCAGCAGAGTTCTTTGCTGATGCACTCTTGTTTTTGTAGAAATAAATACTTGTTATCCTTGCAAGAGTGTCTTGGCCTTTTTCCCTAGCGGGTTATATCTTTTCTGGTGTGAGCGTGCAGGGGTTAGATTACACCTTGTAAACCAACATAGGATTCCCAGTACACTCGCCTGCTAGGAAATCCAATTTCTATCACAGTTTTTTTACAAAGTTTCTCATAAGCTTCCCAGTACACTCTCCTGGTAGGAAACTTATTTACTGTGTCGGTTCTTAATTATTACTTCTGGTGTCCTTCTCCCAGGTTCCTTGTGCATTTAGATTTCTTTACCAGTATTCTTTTGCCTGTTCTTGGCTCTTGGCAATGCTTGATTTTTCAACTCATGACCAACTTGCTAGTTCACTTCTTTGGCAATTCTTGCTTATCCAATTCTTTGGCAATACTTGTTTGTTCAATTCTTAACTATACAGTCTTAGTCCATTCTTGGCAATACTGGCGTTTTCAACTCTTAATTATGCGCACTTTCATGTATTCATTACGGTTTCATCTTGGGATTTGCTTATCTTCAATTTACCCAAAAGTTCAAAGTCTTTTCCAATATGCCGCCTTGCCACTGTGACTGTGGCCCCCTTTTCACTCAGGCAGCAGAGGCAGCGTTCTGCTTCCTGTGGCTTCCCAGAGACTCTTCTCCACACAGGGTCATCTCGCGCTGGTTTCCTTGTGTGGACGGCTTCTTCTATGGATTCCTCGCTTCCCTGCTGCTTGCGTTGGAGCTTTGGTAGTCTGCAGTCAACGGCCATGCACCTGTGAGCATTCAGGAGTCCTTCCAAAGCTCCCGGTGCCTTTGCTCTATGCTGCACTGCTTCCTCAGCTCCACCTCCGACTACCAATGAGCCCCTCTCGCTCACAGCACCAGACCACATTCTTCAAACTTTCGAGCATCTCGGGAAGGTGCCTTCTTATTTATTTATTTATTGTTTGCTAGTTAGGCATTTATACGGCAAATAAATTCTGTTTCAAAGCGCCAACAGGGCAAGAGGGAAGGAACATTAGTTTGAAGTACAAATCAAAGCACACAATATAATACAGTGGGGGAAGGAACGGACTAACCTATTATGCCTTGTGAGTATTCAGAACGTGTGAGTGCGGCAAGGAAGAGGGCATTGAGGTAGGTGCTGGGGTTTATGTGGTCGAGGGTGAGCCAATGATGAAGTGCAGGGTATGGTAAGTGCTATGCAGCCAGGAACCGGGCTGGGTGGAAAAGTAAGAGTCTCCAGGGAGGAGGGAGTGCCGAAGCAAGTGCTGAGGTAGACAGATGCTGGAGATTGGGTGTGAGTGGTCCCCAAAGATGCATAAGTCAAGTGGCACAGCGAGTAGAGCGCTAGCTTTGACACCTGTGCAGAGCCCGCTGACGCAGGTTCGAATCCCGGCAGGGCCAAACTCAGCCTTTCATCCTTCCGAGGTCGATAACTGAGCACCACACACCGTGGGTAATAATAAGCAGCGCTCAGATACCTGAAGTTTCGTAGCGCTATATAAATGATAAATTATTATTATTATTAGGGTCCAAGACAGCAATCAGAGCAATTGCGAGATTAGCAGAGAAGGGAAGGAGGAGGAAAAAAGGAACGTCTTGAGGTGTTTTCGGAACTTAAGGTCTTGCTCAAGACGAAGAGGGAGGGGAAGGCTATTCCATTGGAGGGATCCAGCTGAGGAAAGCAAACGACCTCCTGCTCTCTGTTTAGTGATTAGGAGAGTATTTTGTAATAGAGAGTTGAAGATAGTGTGGTCGCCGGCCCTAGACAGCCTTGTGGATGATGCAGAAGGATTTGAGTTTGATCCGTGCAGCAACTGAGAGCCAGTGAAGACTTTTTAGGGCAGGAGAGATGCGCTCCCTGGGCTTAAGGCAAAGGATAAGTCTCATTGCTCTATTATGGATTAGCTGAAGTGGTTGCAGAGTCGAACAAGGTAGATAGAGAAGGAGGCCATTACAATAGTCAAGCCTAGAGAGAACCAGGGCTCGGGACACATTGAGTTTCTGGGGGAAAGTGAGAAAAGGGAGAATTCCTTTGAGCAGGAAGAGGTGAAAGTGGGACTTCTTAGTAATGTCCGCAGTGTGAGGGAGAAAGAAGAGAGAGGAGTCAAAGATGACACCAAGTTTTCTGGCTTCGATGAAGGAGCAGGGGAGAACCTAACTAGGGAGGCCAGAGAGAAGGGGAGAAGGGAGCAGGGGTCCCAATTGGAAGGATCTCAGTTTTGCTGGCATTGAGGCAGAGATCGTTGGCAGTGCACCAGGTCTGGATGGCCGATAGGCAGTCAGGGATGAAGTAAGGTGTGAGTGAGTCAGCAGGAAGTCTGAAAAAGAGTTGAGTGTCATCTGCATAACACTGAAAGTTGGGGGAGAAGGAGGTGATGAGGAGTGCCAGCTGAGCAAGGTAGGTGTTAAAGAGCCATGGGGAGAGGATAGATCCCTGGGGGACACCACAGATGGAGAAGGAAGTAGGAGAGGAGGTGCCCAGGAAGACTTGGGAAGAGCGGTCAGTTAGGAATGTGGTCAGCAACTGCAGTGCACGTACTGAGAAACCAAAGGTATTGTAGAACCTTTGTATGAGGATGGAATGGTTGACAGTGTCGAAGGCAGAGGAGAGATCAAGTAGGATGAGGACAGCAGGGGAACTGGAGTCCAGAGATGCTAGCAGTTATTCACGGGTGTTCAGAAGAGCAGTTTCTGTGCTTCTGGGTGCTCGGAATCCAGATTGATGATTGTGGAGACCAACAACAAGTTCAGTGTTCAAGTTGAGTTGGGGCAAGGACAGCTTCTCCAGCAGTTTCCCCAGAAAGGGGGTGATTGAAATAGGACAGTAGTTGGCTGGAAACTTAGGGTCTGCTGAAGGAGAGGGCACACATTGGAGTGCTTGAGGGAGGAGGGGAACAATCCAGAGTCAAAAGTGTGGTTGCAGAAATCAGCGAGTGCGGGGGCAAGAGAGCCAATGTTGTCCTTGATTGTTCTGGATGAGCAGGGGGCAACCTGTTTGGAAGAAACTTTCATAGAGTGGACAACTCTGGTAACTACTTCAGGTGTGACAGGGGTGAAGGAGGAGAAGGTGGAAAGTGGAGGTTGAGTGGGCACGGGAGGCAAGTGGGTGTGGGATGGGTTAAGCGAGTGAGTAACAAGGGTGTTAAGGATGTCCTTGGTGGAAAAGTGTGTGGCCAGTGCGTTGCAGAGGGCCTGGGACGGAAGAGGGGAATAGGATATATTGATTGATATTGATATGTTATTTCTATCGCGCTCATACACAAGTGTTTCAGAGCGCAACACGGCAAGGGAAGGGAACAGGGGAGAACAAAAACAAAGATCTTACTTGGCCCAGTGACATTGAGAACGCGCAAGTGCAGGGTAGAGGGTGAAGGGGGAGAGGTGCATGGAAGGGGGAAGAAAAGGAGCGTGGAGCTAGAAGGAAAAAACAAAAATAATAATAAAATAATAAATAAAAAGGCAACAAACAATGGGAGTGCAGCCAGCAAGTGGCAAGACTGTGGAAAGGTTGCTAAATTCCCCATGTTATTGGATGTACCAGATGCCCGTGCCTGAATGTGGGACCTTTTCTTGGCACAGCTGGAGAGTCTGTATTGCCTTTCGAGCAGGCGGCAGGCCAGTTTGCCAGATGGTGAACCTGAGGTTTGCCACTTCCGTTCCGCCACTGTGCACTTTCGTTTCAGATCTGCAATTTCTGAGTCATACCAGGCAGATCCTCATGACTGGGGCAAGGATCTCAAGAGTATTGGTGATGGCTGAGTGAAGGTTGCTGACAGCAGAGTCAGTGGTAGGGTCTGAGGTATGAGGTCAGGGGGATGAAGGCAGAAGGCAGCAGCTGGCACTCGTTTCATCAGGTGGATATTTGAGAATGAGTTTGGCAGGGCTTTTGAGAGTTCAGTAGGAGGGCCAAAGGGACAAATGTGGGAGGAGAGGAGAGAATGGTCTGAACAAGAGAGAAGGGGTGACCAGAGGGGGAGCGAGAGAGAGGTACGAGTTGATGATGGCATCCAGTGTGTGTCCAGTCAAGTCTGTTGGACCGGAAAGGAGAATGGAGAGGGATAGAGAGGCGCAGAGGTCAATGAAAAGAGTGGATGCTGCGACAGGGGAGTCACCCAAGAGGAGGAGGTTGGAGTTGGTGGAAAGTAAGGAGAAGCCGAAATCAGCCTATTCAGAGAGGAAAAGGGAGGTACCCCCTTGGAGGCCGGTAAATGATAGCAATTGTCACAGTGGAGGAGGAAGAGATGACCAATTGACTATTGTAATGGCCTCCTCCTCTATCTACCTTGTTCGACTCTGCAACCACTTCAGCTAATCCAGAATAGAGCAGTGAGACTTATCCTTTGCCTTAAGCCCAGGGACCGCATCTCTCCTGCCCTAAAAAGTCTTCACTGGCTCTCAGTTGCTGCACGGATCAAACTCAAATCCTTCTGCATCATCCACAAGGCTGTCTAGGGCCGGCAACCACACTGTCTTCAGCTCTCTATTACAAAATACTCTCTTAATCACTAAACAGAGAGCAGGAGGTTGTTTGCTACCAGGCTCTCAAAGGAAGAGTAGATTTGGGTGGGTACAATGGAAGAAGGAACACACTCAGGATAGATTAATGTGACCCCACCATCAGCACAGTGAGGTTGAGGCTTGTAAATGATCTTGAAGCCGTCAGGGAGGAGAGAGTCAAAAGCAATGACTGAGCTGTCATTGAACCAAGTCTCAGTGAGAGCAAATATGTTGAGGTCAGTGTCTTCAAGAAGGAGGCAGATGTCAGCAGTGTTTGTTGGCTGAGTGGGCGTTAAGAGTTGCCAGGTGGAGGAGGTTTCTGCCTTTGAAGGTTTTTTGAGGAGGAGTACAGGGGCTTGGTACTCTGATCAGAGGGGGAGGGACAGTGAAAGCGGCAGGGGGACTGGCATCAAAAGGAAGGACGTTAATGAGGGAAGGTAGGATCTGGTCGAAGAGAAGGAGGTTGAGTTGAGGACCCTGAACCAGGATAGTGCCAGTGTAACAGACATTAACGAGGCAACATGAGGATGAGAAGCCAGCCAAGAGGACTTCCCACTTGGTGCCACCATTAATGGGAGAGGAGGTGAAAGGGGAGAGAGCAGAGATTAGATGAGGGGTAGGAGATAGAGTAGCAATTAGAAAAGATAGGAGAGATGGTGAGTGCCATTTGGGGGTAGAGTGAAGTTGAAAGGCGAAGAGTGACTGCACTGCATAATTTAGGCCTAATCTCACAAGTGGCCTAGCAGTAGCAAAAGGGAGAACAAGCTATGCAAATTTGGGCATATGATGAAAAATGCCCAAATGCAGTGAAATTAGGGTACACGATGTAAAATACACACAGCTAAATTCAGTTTTCAAGCAAGGCGCAAAAGCAGTGAAATAAGGGTTCAGGATGTAAATACACACAGCTAAACTAAAACCGTTTTTTGAGGAACGCACAAATGCATTGAGATTAGAGTGCGGGATGTAACATACGCAGCTAAAATCGGTTTTCGAGCAAGGCACCAATATACACAGCTAAAATTGGTTTTCGAGCAAGGCACAGATGCAGTGAAGTTAGGGAGCATGATGTAAAATACACAAAGCTAAATTTGGTTTTCGAGCAAGGTACAACTGCAGTGAATTTATGGTGAAGTATGTAAAATACACAGCTAAATTTGGTTTTAAATCAAGGCACAAATGCAGTGAAATTAGGGTCACAAAGGAGAGAGAGAGTAGAGAAGGTGAAGAGGATAGGCATAGTGGGATAACCACAGATATAGATCAGGGTGCTATTGCAGGAGGTAAATGAATGGTTCAGTCATCACTCACTGGAGGTTCAACTGTTTGTAGGGCTGCTGAGGCCCAGGTTCATGGGAGAGCAGGATGTGCACAGAAGGCTGAAGCATAAATTGGGGGTGGGGTAAAAGGGTGGGGGCACTCCCTGTCCTCCTAGGGCTCGACAGGCACAGTGTTTCATAGCTCTCCACTCAGACGTGACATGTAGTGATCTGCTGGTCCCACTGGCCAGTTACTGCACCAGGGCACTGTAATCTGTGCCTCTGGCCCTTTAACAGTCTCACTCAGTGCAACCTCCCAGCATGTTGCACATTTTAAATCTGTGGTGTGTGTAGTGGGGCTCCTCACGTTGGGGCAGCTCACTGTGCTGAGGGTCCTTGTGTGCCCAGAGGGTCTATTGCTACCCTCTTGTAGCTTAAAAGGTATGCAAGGGAGCACACGGGTACCTGTTTGGGGACCCAGACTGGGTCGTGTCCTCTACCTGCTATCGCTCCTGCACGCCGTCTGACTGGGGCTGTGATGGTGTTACTGTGCTCTGCAACCGCCCCTGCCGACAGCGGGGTTCTGCGAAGCCGCCGCCACTGGTCCTGGCCTCGCTATTTCTGTGTTTGTGCCCCTGCTCTGGGAGCCGGCGCTGCAGGGTGGGAATTCAGAAATCCTGAAGCACTCTGCTTTCTCTCTGCACCGGCATCACTCAAATGCTGGTGTGGGATCTGCTACCACTGCCCCCCTCTTCCCTGGCGCTGGACAGCACCTCCAATGCCTTCGCTGCCCTACTACATCTCTGCCACAAGCCGGCCCTTGCCTCGATGGCCCTCCTCCTTCACAGCAACGTGACCTGCATTTTCAGGTCCTTACTCGCAGAGCTCTGTCGGGCTGCAAATTCAGGGATATTTCTTCTTCTCCGCGCGGCCAGCACTCCAAACTTCACACAATTGTGCCATGCACTTTCCCACAGCTGCAGTTTCAAACGTGAGGGTCGGAGCCCTTTCTAACTGCCCTTTGGCGGCACTTGAGCCAGGTTTCGAGGGCAGCGCGGTGTGGATTGTGACTGCTCCTCCACCACTGCTCCTTCACGTCACTGCCACTACTCCTCCCTGGAACTCTCCTTTGCGCACTGCTCTGGGTTTCTCTCTGTGCCTCTTCCCGGGCTTCTCCCTGTGCCTTTCCCCGGGCTTCTCTGCTTTCCTCTCAGCTGAGCCATTTTTTCCTGGTTCCAAAGTAACGAGGCCAACAACCAGACCGCTCATAATTCTTTGTCCAGTCTGTCCTCTGTGTTAAGGGTGGCATCCTCGTCCCAGTACCTAAGTCGCGTTCGTGTGAGCTAGAATTTACAAAGAGAGAATGTATGTCTCTTGTGTGTCTCTTCCTCATTCCAGTACCTGCCTTATATTCAATGGGAGAAGATTTTTGGATAGACTAGGGAAGAGATTCATAGTAACCTATAAAGGCCTAGGGGATGTTGGGTTCACTACAAAAGGGAAATGGGGATACCGTGTCTCACCCAAGGGTGACTCATGCCCACTCCCCAAGTCTCCTCCACCCAGGTGATCTCCCTCCTATATCTACCCCCATGGTCAGGATCTGAAAGCGACTGCCTTTCCCTGGCCCTCTGGAAGGAGGATATTTTGGGGAAAGAAGTTAGGATGCCCTCAGATTCCTCACAGCGCCTTGAATGGCTAACAGGTCCTTTGTCCTATGATGATTAAAAGATATAGGTATCAGAGTCTTGCTAAGTGGCTTATTTGCCAGGGTAATGGAGAACAGGCTAACAAAGCGGTCTGATCAGGAGATAGCATCCGACCTAAGGAAGTAAAACCATGTACCCTGTACCACAATGGGATCAAGCCAATGGCCATATTCAATATTGTCAAAGGCCTGTGATCATGGCTATTACGTGTCTCTGGTAGTTCGGCTGAGTCATACAACGTGGAGTCTTCCAACCAGATATTAAAATCTCTCAACAGTATCACTCGTTGGTATCTAATTTCATCATTAGATAGAAATGAGCATATATAACCATTATGCAGAACTTGCTCTTCAAGACTTAATACATTCGTGAGCATTGGGCCTCATTACGAGTTTGGCGCTAGCTGTGCACATATTACGGGCACGGCTACCGCCGAACTTGCTACAGGCACCCACAAATTGGCCATAACCGGCCCATTACAAGTTGAATGGGCCGGTAATTGCCCATTCGCGGGTGCCGGTGTGGGCGGGCTCCCGATCCCCATTCTGCCCGATAGGGCAGAATGGGGGTGGGGAGCATGGTTGCACCGGCGCCGTTAATAACAGTGGCTGTGCAATTACGAGTTCTGCTCGTGGGTGCCACTCTGCACGCCTGGTCCGACCACTTCTTTGATGATAATCTATTGTTTACTTGCAATACAACACATAAAAGGAGAACACAGCCTAACCATAATTCTTGCAATATATCATTCAGATATTCCAAGTATGCGCTACATTTGGTTGAAGGGAATGTATTGATTCACACATTTTTTGTTTTTCTCTCAAAGCACTGATTTGCTACAATATTCTTTCAAAACCTGACAATGAGAGTGAGGGGGGTGAGCCACATGCTGCAAGAATCCTTAAGATACACCAACATACAAAATGTATGGATTTTATGTCATGGCCGCAGGCTTGTATTATGCTTATCTCAAATCTTTACTTCTCAAGCAGCAAAGTGAAAACACTGAATAAACAATCTGAACAAACTACACAACTGAGAGAAAGCATGGTTTCTGTCATTAAAACATGAAACCTCTAATGTCAGTCCCACGGGATAGGCTGCACCGAACATGGACCGTGGAGCTGCATAACAGTCACTTACAATTTGTGTAACTTGAAATGCTTGTAAATACTGTAATGACTGGAAACAAACAAAGCTTCCCATCTTCAAGAACGGGCAGGCTTGACGCCTGCCCATGTGTGAACGAGATGACAGAATGCTCACAAAGAAATCAAAGAAAACAGAGTGAGGCTTGGGTGGGCAATCAATGCTTTACGCGCAGTGCCTTTGTTGCTGCCTATCACTGGCCTTGCTCCCTACATTCGCCTTCGAGACTGCCATTTCACTTTGCCACAATTGCACGGGTGGGCTTCTCATCTCTGTGTCTTTAATAAAATGTTGACTTTCCTTAACATTAGTATGGAAAATCTGCATTCTATGCCAAGACCGGAGGCTCGTATTATGCTCATTCAACGTTTACTCACCACCGACGAGGCTAATGGATCGATCGGTTTAACATATAAAACATAAAATCTTTAACACCAATTGATGTGACAAGTTCACAGCTTTTAATATGTCTTCTAGACAGGTTCAGAGTTCCATCTGGCTAGAGTCACTGAGGAGACTGCTTTGAAAGGCTTACACAGAGCGACCAGCAGCTGGGTTTACGCAGGGGGCCTCAGTTGTTCTGTCATTGTCTGTAAGCTAGAGGTTTCAGACCGGACAATGCTTAGGTTGTTCTGTAAAAGCCAGATAGGCTACTGTCTTAATACCGGGTTTCGTCCTCCTGGTAATATAAAATGATATTCCAAGAAGGGAATAACTCCTATTAGTACCCGGGAAGGGGGTCGGGGGGGAGGGGTGTGGCAGCTTCTCAGCCAATGAGGAGGCTCAAAATGAGGGCAATAACAGCGATAATCCCCCCGCGGTGAGCCTACTCACAGCTGGAGGCTGCCATCTTCCCCCGCCGGGGAACGAGGTAAGTGTGGCCTTCCCCCTCCCACCTCACCCATTCACAGAATTCCCTCCCGACCCCCGTACCCTACTTACATTCTTTTCAGTCCATTTCAGGAGCGGACACGCTGAGAACACTTCTGTCCCTAGCGCATCTGCACCCGATATCCGACAGGACATCATGAAAAGAAAGAAGGGACTACATGTATTACCTTCTCTCCTTTCCATGGAGGGCATTTTAAAAAAAACCTTTTTAATGGGCACCATGGAAAGAGAGAAGGGACGACATGTAGCCCCTTCTCCCGTTTCCATGGCGGCCACTTTTTGGTTTACTTTATTCAATGGGCTCTATGGAAAGGGAAAATGGACTTTGTTTCCCCTTCCCCAGTGGCCATTTTTTTCTGTTCCGAAACGCTGGTAGGGTTTCGGGAAAGAAAAAAAAAGACTTTTAGTAACCTGGTCTTACGGGCCAGGGTACTAATAGTAATAAGCCCCTTGCAGGGGGGAATTACCATTGCTTAGTTGTTCACCTCTAGGGCTCTGACATTGGAAGCCCTTTTATAGGATAGCAGACATAAGAGCGTTGTTAGGTTAGCTGTCAATTGTGAGGGGTCAGTAATGCGAGGCAGACAACTGTTTGACGATTTATCAAAACATGCCCTTTTATTCTGAAGAGAACATAGTAAAATGCCTCACTATCCCTACTCTGCTGAGGATTTCCCCGCCTAACCAAAGCTAAGCGAATATACTCTAACACAGGATATCTGGCCCTGACACCGAGCAACAAATACATAAAGAAAATATATGGCAATGCAAGATAACAAACAACATTTACAGTTTCTTAGTAGCCTTCTAACGTCCTGGGTAAATTCCCTCCCCCAGGATTCAAGGTTAATTCGTTAATGTTCAACCAAAGAAAGAAATGTCTCAAATCATTTCTTAATGTTTCAAAGTCAAGGTTTGTTAAACCAAGTTTCAATGATAGCAAATCTTTTCTTTTTGGTGAAATAGCCACTTTCCACTTTCACCAAATAGCACCAATGGTAATTCCAACTACAATGATTTGTCACCTCTTCAAGAAGACGTGCCACAGTTCAAAAGAAATGCAATATCTACAATTGAGTTGGTTAACAGTTAGTATTTACTTAGTTACTGCTTCTACTTCAACAACTTAACTTCTACTTGATTCTACATGGGAACAGCCATCTTTGTCTCACAGTACTTCACTTGGTTTAGACTACTGTAATGTTGCATCTACTGACAACCATATATACCACCACAGCTTCAATACTTTGGAATACTACCACAACTTCAGTGATTTGGAATTTTAGATAGGCTTCGACAAGACTCATTTTAAGTACTTCAACTCCTTCAAGTAGGCAAAGCACTCTTCCTCTGAACATCTCTCTTCAAAAGGGTCAGTCTCTTTACCTTCCATGTCTGTCTGCCACAATAATAGCCTGGGTATGCCTTTAAGACTCTCCGACTTCCACAGTCTCTGGCAATACAGGTTGTGTTAACTTCAAAAATAGCCTTTAGAAGCAGCCAGTTTCCCTTCCCCAACTTTACCTTCACCTTTCTGCCAGCTATCAGCCCAAGTTATTAACCAGAAGCCTTGTGCAACTCTCTTAGCTTCAGGTAATGTTTGCAAACTTGTATCTTAGGCCAATTAAACTGTTTTTAGATTCACAGTAACAGTTAGTGTGCTTTTTAACTCTGAAAAAGGCTTGTTTCACTCTTAATATGGGAGACTCTTGGTTGACAGTTAGTATATGACATACTTGCAATTCCTGCTGGGGTGCTGGTACTGCTCCCTATAGGGGTTGTCATTGTGAAATGCGGTTAAGAAGAAAAAAGCATTTCTATCACTGCTTGAAGGATAGAAATGCAAGTTGGGGAGGGCAGAATCTTTTCCACATCAAAGTAAATGCATGAAAGGTTTAGAAGTCACCTTCTCATGCATTGCGCTTCCCCTGCATCTGTTTCAAAGAGGTGCAGGGTAAATGTCTTTCTGCACATCTCAAAACTAATCCAGTTTGGGAATTCGGGATGCACATTTAAATGCACAGAAATATTGCTTTATTTGCGCAAATGCAGAGAAAAAGGAATTCAGATGTCCATTGTGGATTGGATGAAGAATTCCTATGTAATAAAGGCAAGTTTTGCGAGAAGGGAGGGAGAGAGAGAGAGAAAGAGAGAGAGAGAGAGAAAGAGAGAGAGCGAGAGAGAGGGAGAGAGACAGAGTGTGTGTGTCCATGTATACTTTTGTGGAGAGCAGTCCAACTCCAGGCCTCGAGTGCCAGATCCATATCAAATTTTCAGGATACCCCTCATTAATTTTCATGAGATGAATTTGCTTACAATGATTCTAAATGTAGTCACATTTATCTCATTGATATTCATGAGGGCAATCCTGAGAACCTGTCAGGATGCTGGCCCTTTGAAGCCTGAAGTTGGACAACCCAAACTGCTAGTGGATAGGTATAATTTAGGAAGGGGAAGCAGGTGATACTAAAGGTGTTAACAAGGTCAGGGGTGTGAGGCGAAAATCTTTACACATGGTCAAGCTTATCTACCTGACACACACTATAGTCACCATTCATTTCTGCCATGTAACAACCAATCAAATCCCTTTTCTACGCTGTTCAGGAATGCTCACAAGTTACTTCTTCACTCAATAGATTCAACACACCTGCAAAAGGCACCAAATGTTGCAGAATCTGATCCCCTTCCCAATGTGCTTAACCTTATAAAGCTAAGTCAGCACACAAATTGCTGTTAGATGCTTACAAAGAAGAGCATTTCTTTCAGCTGCCGTAACTAAGAGCAGCCTCAGCCACAGGGCCTACAACATAGCACAATCCAACGCAAAGGTCCAGACATGTACATAATTTTGCCCTATGATTGACTGCAGGTCAATCAGGGTAAATATAACAGATAAGAAGGTGAATTACACAGCCAAGTTGCTTTAAAGAAAGTATGGTTATAGCCTTAGAGGCCAAGGGTACAGTCGTTATCATGGTATAATGGCCCACCCCCAAGTTAGGGCCAGAGGCAAAGCTAAGGAACATAAATTGAGGAAGGGTAATTATCCATTCTCTCACTTCAGAGGGCTGTAATGCTCTTAGCATATAGTGGTAAAAGCAATATAAGTTGTGATGTTGTGGTGGGGACATACACATCCGTATTTTAATAGTAAAGTGAATACGCAAAACCTGGTAGTGAGTTAAATGTGGTTTTATCTAGCAATATAATAAAAGGCAAGATGCATGTTTGTCCTGTATGTTTTTCTGATGTAGTCATGCGCTGTTGAGACACATTTGCATAACTTCGCCTGTTGTCACTGCAAGAGGGAGCTGTTGCCTTAGGATGCATAGAGATAATGCCAATTCACATAGCTTCACCTGTTGTCACCACTAGACAGCTCTGTAGCCTTAGACTGCATAGGGACAATGCCAATTCGCATAGCTTCATCTGTTATCACCAATAGAGGGCACTGGTGCTGTATAATGCATAGAGACAATGCCAATTCGCACAGCCTCACTTTGTTGTGACTACTAGAGGGAGCTGTTGCCTTAGGATGCATAGAGATAATGCCAATTCACATAGCTTCACCTGTGGTCACCACTAGAGGGTGGTATTGCTTTAGACTGAATAGAGACAATCCCAATTCGCATAGCTTTGCCTGTTGCCACTGCTAGCGGGAGCTGTTGCCTTAGGATATGGATATGTAGTGGTCCTACTGTGTCAATGAAAACCTGCACTTTAGCCCGTGTACACAGGCTCTTCCACTAGTCATGTAACATTTAAATAACAAGGTTGTAGGTATTTTAATTGTAAACTGGGTTGAACTGGAACAGTTTTCCAATGAGAATGCATTAGATGTAATGTAAGAGTGAATGCTTTCCCCATATGAACGTGAACGTATTGTTCTATATTTAATCTTTCTCTTTGAGGAGTTAAACTGGAGTGCCTTGCTCAAAAGAAGATTGCTTGGAAAGTGCTTTGCTGTTTCTTGAATGCAAAGCTAGGTGTTCTGTTGTTTCCTAGCCTGCTTACGCAGTCAAACTATTCGTAAAGGCAGTCAATATCAGTGGTTATTGGCTGCATTGTAAATATTCTGCGGTGGTAATCCTAAGTAACAATGCCAAACTTCATTTTATGAAGGCACACTTAGATGGATGAATCGTCACACTTGTTTTTCTCTAGCAGTAGCCCTTGCCAGGATTTTGTCTCACATAATGTGTTCCCTAGCTTCTACAAATCCTGAAACCCAGTTGCTGCTAGGGACAAAAACATATACATCTAGCATGTGCTGAACAACTTGTAAAATAAATAGCAAGAACGCTAACTACATCATGACACCAAAGCATGGGGGAAACATGTAAAACTTGAGGCTATTCCCCCTCCCCCAAAAACACAGTGTGGGGTACATTTACACAGCCCAGCAGAACTCCCCTGCACCACCAAACTGTATTTTCAGCAGTTACAAGAAGAATGGCAGCGCTGGCTCTCCGGAGCACATATGGGGTGAGATCGAACCTAGAACACCCCGAGAATGGCTGCCAGTAGTTTCTTCATGTGCACCAGAGAAAAGAATTCAAAGGCAGCGCTGCTATGCTGCTAGCTCAAAACTTCCCACTAAAAAAGAAAATATTCTGGGTTTGTACAGGTTTTATTTCAGGTTGTACACCAGCGAAGGAGGGCAGTCCTCCCTGAAAGGCATTATGTGTCAAGTAAAATCTGGGAAATAGCAATGTAATTCACTCCAGGCCGTACGGCAAATGTTTCCATTTTGCAACAAAATAACATGGGCAAACTCTTCACAAGAAGTTCTCTCTCTTTGCTTATGTCAGTTTCAAAGATCCCTTGTGTTGAACAGATTCCTGTGTATTAGAAATTGACTAGGGCTATGGAAATGTTCAGAATAAAGATGCAAGGAAGAACCATATTTGTAAAGTGATATCCAAGAAAAATTAACCCACGTGTAAAATGGCGCTTTTGCCAAGCAGGAAAATGCCTTTTGAAAGTGAAATGTTAAAATGATGCCCTGTGCTTGCACAGAAATGTGATGGAAGATGGGGGTTTGCTCTAAAATATACACGATATGTACTCCCAAAAAGACTTGACTTCTGTTTAAAGAAATAAAAATAAATAATCATGATAAAATTACCTTGAGACCAGCAGAACAGGTTTGGCAGGCACTGGCGTCAAAGGACCCTGTCTCCACTGGGAACAGAATTACCTTCCCCAAGTGGAACAACCCCATGGCACATGAAAGGGGCCAAGGTGTGGGATGTGGCAACTTCGTCAGACTTTCTGGCATTTCTCCAGCCAAGAACAATGGATCAGAGGAACTGGCCTTGTCACGGGCAAGTGTGAATTCCTGGTGACACCTCTCTTCAGCTGCATCTGCCAGAATGAAAGGGTGCTATGGTAGCCCTGCTGCCCAGAGCTGACCCAGGTAGGATGACTGGGGAAATCTTAAGGATCGCCCTCCAGAGACAGATGCCATCCATTTGATTTAAAGGACTTTTTGATATGAAAGTATTTATTTCAGTAACCTAAAGAAACAGTAATGTGAAATTATGACAGGTTACACGTCATTTTTTCGCCATTAAAATAAGACATTTTAGGTTCTTCTGACATGTTGTGGACGCAAACGCCAGTAAATTGTTATTTATGAGGGAAGCGTACATGCTACAGTTATAAAACTTAAATGCATATATGCCCAACACTGTTAGGCTCATGTATCACGATTTCTGATGTATCACGATGTTTGATAAAGTATTTTTCATAGAAATAACGAAAGAATGCAGGAGAATAAAGCCATGTCGCACAAACTTGGCATTTGGACAGAAATGTCCTTTGTGAAATAGAGAATCTGCCTATCTAATTTTCCTGCCGAAGACATTTGTAAATATAAGTGTTTTGCTCCATAACTGAATTTGGCAAAAGTAACTTTGGTAGAACAAAGCACATTTAAAAAAACACACACTAAAATGAGTCACTGCATTCAGCCCAATCTGCTGATAGGGAGGCGCAACATCCACAGGCTGACCTATCCTATTCTTAGGGGTAGGTCTAGCTTAGTTCTGCCCACATCATAAAAATCCTCGGATGTCATCCGGCCTTTATAAGGAGGAAGCTTAGTGAGAGTGAGGAGATTCAAAATACCCCAACTCAAAATCCAGAGATCCAGACATCCAACATTCACCCTGCAAGATGCCAGATTCCAGTGCCAGGCCAGGGGTAGCTGAGAGCAGATCCAGGCAGAACCCCTTACCCAGGCTGAACGTCTAATCCAGAATTAAACCCAAGAAAAATCCCAATAATTCAGGGAGAAAGGGGGAAAGGTGGTGGAACCCTTTTCAGGATTATACAGTGACCAGACCGGCTGTTGCCCCGCTACCTGTTATGCCCAGCTGATCCACCTCGCTGTCTACAGTGACCAGACTAGGCCAGTTGTCCCCTCCAGGAGAGCCTACCACTGCGCAGGACCAGATCTTGCCTCGCTGTCCAGATACCCGGTTCGCTGTCCAAACTACCCCATTCAAGGCTCTTTGTAAGTATTTCCCTTCCCCAGTAACCAAAAAGCTGCATCCTTTGCTGTGTTACCTTGCTTTTGTCAAACCCTATAAGAAGCCCTATAAGTAATCCCAAAAATACCCTAGTAAATTTTTACATTTCTAGAATCCTCAGAGTATCCTGTACTTAAGAAAATCTGTGTTGATCTCCATGTGTTAGCGCCATTCGTTCCTAATCATTTCAATCCATTGTATAAGTCCCTAGTACAATTTAGAATAATTTAATCAATTCCAATATAGAGCTGAACGCAGTGTGGATAACCTCCTCACATACCGTGTCTTTCTTTAACAATCTAGTCACTAAAATATAGTTTCTGTAAAAGAAATCACTTTACTAACAAAACCGAGTTTTCCAGTGAAATTGTTCCCTTTTAAAAACTGAGTTACCTTTCCCATTAAGAATCCCATACCGTCATCCATCCAGAGGACCCTTTCACTTTCATATCATACCATACCTGTGATATGCCTTTGTCCTTTAGTATTAAAACCACATTCTGATTGTGTGTGTTTAGCTCATTTTCCAAGCTGTTTGGCTACTGCAAACCTGTAAAAGCCAAGCAATTGCAATCCTGCCATGTGTGATTTTGCTGCACTGTTTTTCATTCCAAAGTCGATTTTCTAAACGTTATGCTTGTTGTTAGTACATTGCCTTGTAGCTTGTGAATTGTCTTGCCTGGTTAGTACAGCCACACACATTCTTGCCTCATTCATTCAACCGCACATGTAAAAGAACTGTTTAGTAATTCCGAGTGACATTTTACTAATTTCTCAAGGGAGCTCAATCTGATTTTTGCCTCCAATTCAGGGGTGGTAGGTCAGATTTTCAATCCGATGTTTGCATAGTATACCTGACTCCTGCTACTCCTCTCCACCCACACAATTTGGTTAACAGGAGTTTGAGCGAGTGTTGCAGGGGGAATGCTTTACTGTGGTGTCATTTAAAAGCACTACTCTAAAAGGAATTTTGCTTTCTTTCAATTGTGTATTGTGTCTCCTGTGCTAGGAGGTATAACTAGGTGTATTCTATCATTTTCCTGTGTAATTATCACCACACTGGTGATTGCTGCCCTATATTGAATGTGTTTGATTTTTATTAAAATTTAAAATAAATAAATATTTCATTATTACATACCGGCCTGGTTCATGGTCCATTGTGGCACGGGGTGTATGTTAAGGGTGGTGTGAGATGGGTTGGCTGCCTTCTCATTGTTGAATCCAAATTCATAAATTTAAAAGCATTTTAATTGTGCGCTGCATCCCTGACCAGTATAAAGAGTCCTGGTCTGGAGTGTGACGCCCCTTTAAAATCCTTAACACAGTAGGGGTTTTGTCCGGGATTGAGATAAGTGTTTCCACCCGTGACAGCTTAACGCAGCAGGCTAACCCAAGAAAGGTAGTGATACTGTTTGTGGTTAGAAAGCTGTGTTCCACTGAAAAAACACCTTCCCAAAACTTAGACCCTAAGTATCAGGCCTGTGTCTAAAAATAAAGTCAAATCAACCCTGAACTAGCCAAAAAGCAACAGAATACAGGTTTACCCTCGTATAAATAATTCAATAAAGGAAGAACACTCTTCATAATGACCACAGTAGAGAGTAACATGGCCAGGCAGCCCATTCTGCACAGATTATTTGTCAGGGGGAATGGGCACAGCAAGATGAGGAGGCCTGGATAGGAGAAATGATGCAACAGGTCACCGCCATGAAAATGGATGTGTGGCAAGACGGTGGCCTATTACATCAAGCCTTGAGCGAGTTGTATATAACTCCGAAATTTAAAAAGGAGCAGATTAAAATGGTCAGAATCACAGCCTACTTATATCTTCACATGGGAGTTATGGAGGAAAAATATGATGAAAATAGAACTCTTGCACAAAACCAGTCTGGGCTTTTAAACCAAATCCAGACTGAATTAAAACAAGTAGAAGGGAAATTGAAAAAGAGCCAAGATTCTGAAGTAGGATTGGAAAATTACATCAAACAGCTAAAAGAGGACTTGGCTCTACAACAACAAAATAATTCAGAGCAAGAGGCCCAATTAGATGCATTAAAAGTAGAGTGTCAGGAAAAGGTTGACTCTTGGAAGAGAGTCAACAGAAACTGAATCAGCAACTAACATATAACAGGGTCTACTTGGAACAAATAGTCGTGTTACAAAATCAGATCAAAAAGTCCGAAGAGGAAAGTAATAGATTAATTATTAAAGAACTCCACTTTCAATCAGAATTTGATAAAGAGCGCCAGAAGTTAGGCACCATAAGGCAGCAAAGGGATGACCTGACGGAAAAGGTTGGCACCCTGTATCAGGAAAAAGAGGCCCTACACCAGGAAGTGTGAAAATTAAAAACCGATCGGGAGAGAAGGGAGTCAGACCTTCAGGGACTGACTGGCATAAAAGAAGAATGCTAAAAATTAATGGGACTTAGGAGACAAATGGAACTTGAGTTAGAGCAGGCCGTAGAGGCTCAAAATATGCAGAGAAAGGAGGTTCAACTCCTGCAACAGAAATGGTCTCAGTGTTCCCAGTCCATACAGCAGCACAAAAAGACAATGATGCCCTCTGTGAGGAGAACAATGGACTCCACAAGCAGGGGGCAGCTCAAGAGCAGATAATAGAGGCCAGTTAAGACTTGATAGCAGAGCAAAAGGCTCAGACCTTTGCCTATTATGAAAAGGTAGGGGCTGAGAAAAAGAAACTAGGGAGGATAGAAAAAGAGTGTGCTAGACTAAATCAAAACTTGAAGGACCCTGAACAAGTTGTCACGATGCCTGCCCCCGGAAAGCCAGACCAGGCCCAGCAACCCCGGAGGCAGGCATCATGCCACTTGAAACATGCCCAAAAACCCCAGTTAGGGGCTCTTTGGCTACAGTCCTGGCGCCTATGGCGCCAGGCTCATAAGAATAAAGTCAGTCCTGGCGCCATGGGCGCCAGGCTCATTACAGAAATCTTACCTGTTGCAGACCATGCTGCATACCTACCTGATGCAGACCATGCTGCACGAAGCCACAAGCCAAATGAGGCTTAAAGAGACTACTTTACCTCAGGGACTCCTTTCCTCTCGGGTGGGGCTGTGGAAGAATACTTACCTGGGACTTCTTCCAAGGCTATTTAAGCCACACCCGGACAGCCACACGTGCTTCGCGTTATTCTGCTTGCAGCAGCGTAACGCTCACCGTGTCTTCAGCAGCTCCAGTCTTCAGCCACGCCCGCTTCAGCCCTGGAACACCTGAAACAAGAAAAGGAGAAGGAGAAGAGGTCAGAACAAAACCCTTACCTGAATCCTTGATCCAGCACATTGTCGATCTGGAAGAGAGAAGCCTTCTCAGGTGCATTGCCACGCACCTCGCAGAGCCGCGCTGAACTCACCAACCGAGGCTGCATTCCTTTACTCCATCGCGAATCCAGCATCTCCAGGCCATTCTTCAACACCTGGGGGAGACAAGAACAGATAGGTGAGCAAGGGCAATACAAACCACCCCCAAAGACTTACCTGATTTACCATAGGGGGGTCCTCACCTTATCTCGGGTCGGCGTAGTCAATTCCGCATCACCGCCACACCCCGGCCCCTAAGGGGAAAAAACAAGGACAATACAAATCACCCCCAAAAACTTACCTGATTACCACAGGGGTGTACTCACCTCATCTCGGGTCGGCGCAGTCAATTCCGCATCACCGCCGCACCCTGGCCCCTAAGGGGAAAAAAACAAGGACAATACAACCTAACCCCAAAGACTTACCTGATTTACCACAGGGGGATACTCACCTCATTTCGGGTCGGCGCAGTTAATTCTGCATCATCGCTGTACCCCGGCCCCAAAGGGGAGAACCACAATAGACTTACCAGGATCTTACCAATTGCCACTTGGAACTCTTCTGGTGGTTTAAATCCGCAACCTGCAAGGAATCTGGCAGAGTGAAGATCAGACTTTTGAACTCTTACGAACAATTGGACTTAGAGTCAATACTGGAACTCACCAATTCCTCCACGCCAGTGAAGTAACTGGTCGTCTACGCGCCCCTGCGCTCGACGCAGGATGGAGAGCTCATCTTTCCAAATCTTCAGGTGAGATTAAGAGGGAACTTCAGGAGTGTTCTGTGGGCAGACTAGGGGAGTGGGAAGGCGGGTTAACGCTCAGATTATGGGAGGTTAATTCCCTTTCTTCATTGCTGAAAGATATTCATACGAGTCCAACAAACGAAGCTAAGTGGGTCTGTCCAGTCTGTCATCTCGGCTCTATGTGTTACTCTGGTGGAAGCAACAGCGGACGGTTTAATGGGGAAAAGGTTCATCAACTTGCCGATGAGGGCAAGAAAAAACAACTAATGAGATTTGTATTGACCGTGGTCCTGTCCTCTTGGACACAGGGTAAGGAGCTGGTCTGGTGCTCTATTGGGTAGAGGAAGGTGTCGTGTGGGATATCTGGTCCCAAGCAAAATTGGGCGTGCTACCTGGCTGGAGGGTAGTCTGGCTTAGTTTGGTTTGTCTGGTCAGCAACAACCTGAAAGATGGGAAGGGGCGGGGGAGCTGGGGGGAGGGGAAAACCAGGATGGGAGTGGGAGCAACCAGCACTATTATGTCAAAGAGTGCAAGAGGGGGATTCAATCTCGTATTCTTAAATCTAGACAACTAGAGATGACAAGTGCAAAAATGGAGGCATCGGGGTGGTCATATAGTTTTATTTTAACCTTGATGACTCGAAAGTTCCTTGCAAAAGGGTGGTTGCCTGGAGGGTGGATTAGGTGATACCAACTTATCACTAAAAATGCACTATCCCACTAGTTATGGGATGGAAAAGCCCATGCTTTCTGGGTTTTTCTCAATTTCATGCAGTAACCCCTGTTAGTCTTGGGGGTATCATAAAATGTTGTGGTGAAGCCACAAAAGGTGAGGTCGACCGGTTTTGATGGTTCGTGAGTGATTACCGACCATCTTCTTCAGGACAAGATCGATCTTCATGTGCTACTGAATAGTGTCTGTCCTCTTAGTAGGGCAGCGGTAACAGGCTGCAAGGGGATCCTGGAATAGGAGACACAAGAAACATATTTGCAGAGAGGGCATGAGTTAACCTCAGGTAGCACCCATATGGACACTGCCAAAAACACACAGGTCACCCTATGGAACCAGACCAATCCTGTGGGCCATAGTCCGTGTGGCCTTTGTTCAATGTGTACCCAGACAGTTTGGAGCACCAGTCTGGATATTGGCTGGACTACTCCCTGGATTCAGAAATTCTTCACGAACTGTAATACCAAAGGAGTAATTTATATGATCACCTGTCCGTGCCACTTGCGATATATCGGGATGACTGCCCGAGAAGTAAAGAAACGGATGATTGAACATAGATCTTGCATCCGCACTAAGAAACTTACAGCACCTATGGTTCCGCATTTTTTGGCGGAAGGCCACACAGCAGAGTCTTTTCAATGGACCATTTTGGAAAAAATCAAGCGCCCGAAGCGAGGAGGTAACTATCACGCTATACTCTTCACTCAAGAACAGAAGTGGATTTTTCGCTTGAACACTTGCAAACAAGGGTTGAATGAAGCAATGCAGTGGCAAGAACTGGCGGTGCTACAGCATTGAACCCCGACATCCCACGAATTACTGCCCACTGGCAGATGTATCTGTGTGATCAACGGGATAACATATGAAATATTTGATGCATTTTTTCATCTGCTATATGTTTTTCTGTTTCATTTACAAATGTCTCTCTCTTCCATTCATCCTCTCCACTCATTGGTATTTTCCTTGTTTACCCACTTGTGTTGCATTATCAACTTTTCTTGTCTTTTGCTTCGTTCTATCCATCTGGCGCACCTGTGGATTCTATACACTACCTTTTGACCGTTGCACTTGCTTATCCCCTGGCATCACCTCCACCCCTTCACCCCTCCCTTGTCCGTCCTGACCACGCACCCCTTCCTTGCTCACCCCCTTCACCCACTACAAACCAGCGACCCCACACGAGGATCCGGTTTCCTCCTCCCCCTTCCGCCTGCCCGCTCCGTCACGAGCCTCAGTTCCCTCAACACACACACACCCATTGGTGCGCGAGCCCTGATTGGCTCAGCGCGCGCCCACATCACTCCACGGGCCACGCCTTGTTCGGCTCTTCCTCAGCCGTCTCACTCGCTATGTGGCTACTCCTGTTTTTGCCCTAGCTCGGCAGCACACACACCTTCCGGAGTGTGTGCTCTGATTGGCCGCCCGCGGCGTCCCTTACGCCCGGGCCGCGCCTTGATAGGCCACCTGTCTACTGACACGGCCGTAATGTGTTCACCGCCGATTGGCTCACGCGCCTATGATGGGCGTTGCCACGCCCCCATGCAGCGTCAGACGCGGCAGATATCCACCGCTGCAGCCGCTCAGTACACCTACAGCCTTGGGACTGAGCAGGCTGCAGCATTTTCTGTGCCCGCCTCGAATTTCCTCAGGTATGCGATTTCCCTCGCTTTTCTCAGTGTCCCTCCAGGCTCATCCAGCCCCTCACTGCTCTGCTTTCCCCGCAGGCACGCCACTGGAGAGAGCTCATTTATTGCTCCCAGCGGACCTCCTGGATAGCCCAGCCATCCTTTCCAGGTAGGTCCTTTTCTCCCCTTGCACACCCCACGCCCCCCCACCCCCCGTTTCCCCTCCCTTCCCTCACGTGCACAGGTCTTCTTGCCACGTTTCCCTCCCCTCTCCCAAGGGGTTGACTTGTCTATGTTTTTAGCCACCATTGCAGTGGCTTTTTGCTCAGAATTGGCGAGCACCTTGTTTGTGTTAGCATTCACTTGCCTTGCAACAGGTTCTTTAGCTGTACTCTGGATGTACCATTGTTGCAACATTGCAGCTAGAGGTTAACTCATGCCCTCTCTGCAAATATGTTTCTTGTGTCTCCTATTCCAGGATCCCCTTGCAGCCTGTTACCGCTGCCCTACTAAGAGGACAGACACTATTCAGTAGCACATGAAGATCGATCTTGTCCTGAAGAAGATGGTCGGTAATCACTCACGAACCATCGAAACCGGTCGACCTCACCTGTTGTGGCTTCACCACAACATTTTATGATACCCCCAAGACTAACAGGGGTTACTGCATGAAATTGAGAAAAACCCAGAAAGCATGGGCTTTTCCATCCCATAACTAGTGGGATAGTGCATTTTTAGTGATAAGTTGGTATCACCTAATCCACCCTCCGGGCAACCACCCTTTTGCAAGGAACTTTCGAGTCATCAAGGTTAAAATAAAACTATATGACCACACCGATGCCTCAATTTTTGCACTTGTCATCTCTAGTTGTCTAGAATTAAGAATACAAGATTTAATCCCCCTCTTGCACTCTTTGACATAATAGTGCTGGTTGCTCCCACTCCCATCCTGGTTTTCCCCTCCCCCCAGCTCCCCCGCCCCTTCCCATCTTTCAGGTTGTTGGTGACCAGACAAACCAAACTAAGCCAGACTACCCTCCAGCCAGGTAGCACGCCCAATTTTGCTTGGGACCAGATATCCCACACGACACCTTCCTCTACCCAATAGAGCACCAGACCAGCTCCTTACCCTGTGTCCAAGAGGACAGGACCACGGTCAATACAAATCTCATTAGTTGTTTTTTCTTGCCCTCATCGGCAAGTTGATGAACCTTTTCCCCAGTAAACCGTTCCCTGTGTATCATTATCTCCCTACGGTTTGGGAAGGCAATTGCCACTCTGGCTCTTTGAGCTTAATTTACCCTGTTGTTTTTTCCGGAAGCAACAGTGGGCCAGTCCAGATCGACGCCCCCGTGGGAATCAGGTGAGCGTAACAGAACGCGAAGCCTACCGACAAATACCCACCTGGGCGCCATGGAGACCTTGGAAACTGATCAGTTGGCCCAATTATTAGGGGAACTAAGGGCCGAAGTGCATTCCGCCCGCCAGGAAACCAATGCCCTCAGGTGGGAATTGATAGTGTCAAAAGAACGAACTAATGATTTGGCCAGACAGCTGTTACAAAACCAGGCTGGACAAACACCTCTACCTGGACTCGGGGCCAGCCCAGCTCCGGTGCCACCAAGTAACCCTGTGCAGATAAACCTTCCTGGAGCCGTTCCCTTGGCTCCGCCTGAACGCTTTACCAGAGACCCTAAAAGGTTTGCTATATTCATGAATCAATGTCGCTTACACTTTTTATATAGACCTGGAGCTTTCCCAAACGATCAAGCCAAGGTAGCTTTTGTACTGTCATATCTCAGCGGCAGTGCAGCGGACTGGTCCATTCCGCTAGTAAATCAGGATGACCCGATTTCTTCGAGATTTCCAAGGTTTTCGAACTAGCATGGAAAGACTGTTCGCTCGAGATTCCCAAGGACAGGCTTTGGATAACAAACTTTTATCCTTACCGCAAGGTAATCAGGATCTTTTATCTTACATTGCAACTTTCAATAGATTAGTTGTGGAAACCGAATGGCCTGAAGCCAAGCGAATTACATTATTCCATCGAGGGCTTTGGGGAGAACTCAAGGATATTTTAGCCCAAGTCGTGAACCCGCCTTTAGACTGTGCTGAATATATAGATTTTGTGGTCCAGTTAGATCACAGACTTCAAACCAGAAAGGCTGATCGAACCAAGTTTGAAAACAAGGTCTTGGTTAAAACCTACGTACCCTCGAAGGGGGTAGATGCCTCAGAACCTATGCAAATCGGGGGGGTTAGAGGACCCTTAACCCAGAAGGAAAGGGAAAGAAGACGGCAACAGCAATTATGTTTATATTGCGTAGCTACTGGTCATTTCCTTCGGAACTGCCCTGTAAAACTACCCAAGAAAACTATAGGAGCAGCAGACGAAAACCACTTGAAACCTGACTCGGGAAACGATCACGCCCGGCAAGCGTAGAAGTCAGCTTGCCGAGCTTTAAGAAGGACACTCTGATCTCGCATTTCACCATACCCATGGTCCTTATAGATCCAGAGCAGCCATCACGCATGCACGCGGTAAAGGCGTACGTAGATAATGGAGCCATAGGAAACTATTTGGACTACGGATTGGCTTCCAGGATGAATCTACCTCTCACCCGAAAGACCACTACCGATGTCGTCACCACTGTTGATGGAACTGAAATTGCCTCTGGGCCCGTAACTCATTCCACTGCAGAGATGACTTTGCTGGGTCAGGATGGACACCGAGAGGTTATGGTGTTTGATTTAATCAAGGCTCCACAGTTTCAACTGATACTGGGAATCCCTTGGTTGGAAAAACACAATCCCTGCATTGATTGGCGAGAGAAGAGACTAACCTTCCCAGAATGTGATAACACCTGTTACCCAAAGAGAACTCTAAATTCAGTACTGGCCCCAATAATCCCAGCTGCCATACAATTACCTGCTGAATACCGAGACTTTCAGGATGTCTTTCAAAAGGAGCAGGCAAACACCTTACCGCCGCACAGATCGTATGACTGTCAAATTGATCTCATACCAGGAGCACAACCACCTTGCAGCAGAATCTATGTCCTCACGGAACCTGAAAATCTCCACTTGCGCCAGTACCTAGACCAGTATCTTGCTAATGGCTTCATCCGCCCGTCCAAGTCCCCTGCATCTTCCGCTTTGTTCTTCGTGCCAAAAAAGGAAGGCGACCTTAGAACATGCATTGACTACCGCGTGCTGAATCAGATAACTATCAAGAATCGGTACCCATTGCCTTTGATCCCTGAACTACTAGACCAGGTAAAGAACGCTTGTATATACACAAAACTAGACCTTCGGGGGGCATATCATCTGGTACGCATCCAAGAGGGTGACGAATGGAAGACTGCTTTTCGCACCAAGTACGGATTATTTGAGTACCAGGTGATGCCTTTCGGACTGTGTAACGCACCAGCAGCCTTCCAGTTCTTCATGAACGATGTCTTCCGAGAGCTCATCGATGTTTGTGTAGTCGTTTACATCGACGATATCTTAGTATACTCCCTATCAGAATCCGATCATGTAAAGCACGTCCAAGGAGTCCTAGAAAAGTTACGCCAGTATAAGTTATACGCTAAACTGGAAAAGTGCATCTTTCACACTACGGAAGTAGAGTTTCTTGGATTTATTCTGACCCCGAAAGGAATCCGGATGCATACACGGAAGGTGGACGCAATTCTTAATTGGCCTTCGCCAAGCTCAGTCAAAGGAGTGCAAAGCATGCTCGGCTTTGCCAATTTCTACCGTAGGTTTATCCCGGACTTCTCACACATTGTACATCCCATTACAACACTATTGCGAAAGAATAAACGCTTTACATGGACAGAAGAAGCCGAGAACGCCTTCCAAGAGTTAAAAAAGAAATTCACGTCCGCTCCTGTATTACGACACCCGCGCCCAGAGCTTCCCTACATAGTGTAAACAGATGCATCCAGTTCAGCTATGGGAGCAGTGCTCTCTCAAAAGGATCCCGAAACTAACCAGCTGCACCCAGTGGCGTTTTGGTCAAGAAAGTTTTCGGATCCCGAATTAAACTATGCTATAACCGACAAGGAACTGTTGGCCATCAAGTCCGCCTTCAAGGCTTGGCGGCACTATCTGCTGGGCGCCAGGCATACCATTAAGGTCATCACTGATCACCGCAACTTATAATACCTAAAGGTAGCCAAGGCCCAATCTTCACGCCAACTCCGTTGGGCATTGTTCTTCGCCGAGTTTGATTTTGTAATAACCTATCGACCAGGTTGTAAAAATGGAAAAGCTGACGCCCTGTCCTGAATAGGAATGGGAGAAACAGAAAGAGCTTTAGAACCTGTACCCATAATTCCTGAACAGAGGATCCTTGGTCTGACATCCATACACTCTCTGGAGGACCTTCAAGAAAAGGTCCATCAACTCTTTGATTCCAATGCCTTACAGGGCTGGGCAAGGAAAGGCCCAGAGTATTCTGTCACCAACAATCTACCTTATTACCAAGGCCGGCTATTTTTGCCACTTGAGGAACTACAGAAAATTGTCATTTCTCATTACCACGACACCTTGATGGAAGGACATCCTGGCATTGCTAAAACTGAAGCCAAAATCAAGAAACAGTTTTGGTGGCCCACCTGGCGAAAAGATGTCAAGTTGTTTGTCATGTCTTGTGGCATTTGCGCTCAAAATAAAGGGGAAAAGAAAAAACCTGCTGGATTATTACAAACGTTAGACATACCACCTACTCCTTGGCATACCTTGTCATTAGACTTTATCACGGATTTACCCCCATGCAAAGGTTATAACACCATTCTAGTTATTGTAGATCTTTTTTCTAAAATGGCCCATTTCATTCCTTTAAAAGGAATACCTTCAGCTTCAATCCAGCCCAAGGAGTTCCTGGAAAATGTTGTCCGTCTACATGGTTTTCCTTCCGTGTTAATTTCAGACCGGGGAAGTCAATTTATTTCACCTTTTTGGAGGAAGTGCTGCCAGCTGGCACAAATTGATGTTAGGCTTTCAACCAGCCACCATCCCCAGACTGACGTTCAAACTGAGAGAACCAACCAGACTCTTGAGAAATACCTACGTTGTATGCTACATCAATCTGAGGAGGATTGGAAAGACATTCTTTGGATCGCCGAGTATGCATACAATAATTCTGTACACTCAGGAACTAAACAAAGCCCTTTTTTTACCATATATGGTCACCATCCTCGAACCTCAGACTTAGATTCTCCCCAGCATTTAGAGATGCCTGCGGTGGACCATCTCCACGCTGTTATCACACAAGCCTTTAAAGAAGCCACTGCACATTTACAAAAGGCTAAGGATAAATACAAGAAGGATGCTGATCAACACAGGAGTGAAGCACCGCAATACCAAGTAGGGGACCAAGTATGGTTAGCCACCAAGTACTTACCACTCAAGGGAACACAGACTTTTAACCCCAGGTACTTGGGACCTTATTCTATTAAGGCTATTATTAACCCAGTGGCCGTCAAGTTGGACCTGCCTGGTCATATGCGTGTTCATCCTGTTTTTCACGTGTCTCTTTTGAAGCCTGTGCAACCAGAAACTAGACTAACCACCCCACCTGAACCTATCCTCATAGACGGGGAACCCGAATTCGAAGTCAAGAATATTTTGGACTCTAAAAGGGTGAGATCAAAACTCTTCTATCTCATTGATTGGACAGGGTATGGTCCACAAGAAAGATCTTGGGAGCCTAGTGATCATGTGCATGCACCTCAATTAGTGAAAAGGTTCCACCAAGAATTTCCAGACAAACCAAGGCCGAGAGTGAGAACAGCTTTAGGAGGCGCCTTGAGGGGGAGTGCTGTCACGATGCCTGCCCCCGGAAAGCCAGACCAGGCCCAGCAACCCCCGAAGCAGCCATCATGCCACTTGAAGCATGCTCAAAAACCCCAGTTAGGGGCTCTTTGGCTACAGTCCTGGCGCCTATGGCGCCAGGCTCATAAGAATAAAGTCAGTCCTGGCGCCATGGGTAAATCTTACCTGTTGCAGACCATGCTGCACGAAGCCACAAGCCAAATGAGGCTTAAAGGGACTACTTTACCTCAGGTACTCCTTTCCTCTCGGGTGGGGCTGTGGAAGAATACTTACCTGGGACTTCTTCCAAGGCTATTTAAGCCACACCCGGACAGCCACATGTGCTTCGCGTTATTCTGCTTGCTGCAGCGTAACGCTCACCGTGTCTTCAGCAGCTCCAGTCTTCAGCCACGCCCGCTTCAGCCCTGGAACACCTGAAACAAGAAAAGGAGAAGGAGAAGAGGTCAGAACAAAACCCTTACCTGAATCTTTGATCCAGCACATCGTCGATCTGGAAGAGAGAAGCCTTCTCAGGTGCATTGCCACGCACCTCGCAGAGCTGCGCTGAACTCACCAACCGAGGCTGCATTCCTTTACTCCATCGTGAATCCAGCATCTCCAGGCAATTCTTCAACACCTGGGGGAGACAAGAACAGATAGGTGAGCAAGGGCAATACAAACCACCCCCAAAGACTTACCTGATTTACCATAGGGGGGTACTCACCTCATCTCGGGTCGGCGTAGTCAATTCCGCATCACCGCCGCACCCCGGCCCCTAAGGGGAAAAAACAAGGACAATACAAATCACCCCCAAAGACTTACCTGATTACCACAGGGGGGTACTCACCTCATCTCGGCGCAGTCAATTCCGCATCACCGCCGCACCCCGGCCCCTAAGGGGAAAAAACAAGGACAATACAACCTAACCCCAAAGACTTACCTGATTTACCACAGGGGGGTGCTCACCTCATTTCGGGTCGGCGCAGTTAATTCTGCATCATCGCTGTACCCCGGCCCCAAAGGGGAGAACCACAATAGACTTACCAGGATCTTACCAATTGCCACTTGGAACTCTTCTGGTGGTTTAAATCCACAACCTGCGAGGAATCTGGCAGAGTGAAGATCAGACTTTTGAACTCTTACGAACAATTGGACTTAGAGTCAATACTGGAACGCACCAATTCCTCCACGCCAGTGAAGTAACTGGTCGTCTACGCGCCCCTGCGCTCGACGCAGGATGGAGAGCTCATCTTTCCAAATCTTCAGGTGAGATTAAGAGGGAACTTCAGGAGTGTTCTGTGGGCAGACAAGGGGAGTGGGAAGGCGGGTTAACGCTCAGATTACGGGAGGTTAATTCCCTTTCTTCGTTGCAGAAAGATATTCGTACGAGTCCAACAAACGAAGCTAAGTGGGTCTGTCCAGTCTGTCATCTCGGCTCTACGTGTTACTCTGGTGGAAGCAACAGCGGGCCAGTCCAGATCGACGCGTGGGAATCAGGTGAGCGTAACACAAGTAGAGAGGGACAGGGCCACCCCTGATCACAGTGTGATGCCCTCTGTACTAAGGGCCTCAAACCCATTGACCCCCTTGTATACTCAAGACACTGCTAACTTCACGTTTTCAGGTTCACTTGAGCCAGAAACCATGAGGCAGTCAGAATTAAGTAGGCCTAGCATGATTGAACAGGCATGCCACCGCCCATCAGAGATTGATGGACGGGCATCCTTGTACCGATTAAAAAATATTAAGGCCGATGTCTCTGACCAGGAAGCATCCTATGAGGAGAAAATTAGGGAGTTAGACCTACAGAAGCATCATATCCAAAGCGACCATTTGGTTCGCTTTTCAGAACAAAAAGAGCGTGAATTGAGGCCCCAAAAGAGCATTTTAAAACCCTCCACCCAATCAGGGCAGTGGGAGGGACCCGCCACTAATCCTGGAAGCAGAGGGGAGTCAGAAGACTACTCTCCTGTGCACCACAGGGTGAGAAGAAACAAGGCCCGACCATTCTGAGAGCTACTTACCAGCTCAAAGAATCAGGGAGCACCTACAAGATAACAAGGGGACCTCCACCAGTAGCAGCTGTGAGTCTGAGGGCAAAGCGGCAAAAGAAGGCCAATAAACAAAAGAGAGCTCAAATGAAAGACCCCATTAGGCACATTAAGGTTATTAGGAATTTCATGACCCTATATCATAGAAATGCAAAATACTCTGTCTGGGAGCATCTGGAGCTATATGAACAAATGATGGTTTCTTTTAACATCAAAAATAGCCAGAATTGCATGGACTATGCCAAATGGAAGTTTTCACCGGAGTAGTCCAGCTTCTTTGCTGGACTGAAAGACCAAAACCATTCAAGATGGTCCACCTATAAGGCGACCATCTTGAAGCACTTTTACGTCCACAGAAACCCAGAGGAGGCTTGCAAAGCGGCCTACAATCTGCAGTGCGGAGAGGATCAGTCCCCAAGAGAATTTGTCCAGGAACTAAAACGCCCCTTTGCGCAAACTACCAGGCGGGTGCGCACGAATAGTAGGGAATTTATAACCACCTATTTTCATGCGCTCCCAAAATATATAATGACCCAGCTGGTGAGGGGTGTTCACGACAACAGGACCCTGGACTGGGTAGTAGAGCAGGCTACCCGGATCTATCAGTTCCAAAAACCTGCAGAAAGTAAACATCAAACAAAAAACCCCAAACCAACCAACACTCCCACTGCTGCTGAGGTGGCAGAAGTGAAGGTTGCCCCCATTTTGGACCTAGAAATGGGGGGCCTAAAAACACATCTTCCCAAAACCCATCAAATCAGAGGCAAAGAATGCCATCTGATCAATCAGCAGCAAGTGGTAGTCAGGTCGGTAACCCCACCAATATGACCTCTAACTCTGCAGATTATATCACTCCTAGATATAAGGGCAACAGACCAACCTTGGGGTACATGTGGACTACCCCGGCCGATGAGGGGGATACAACCAGGTAAGTACTGCCCCAGGAAACTTCCCTCCTAACTTCCCCCAGGAGGGCAGTAATCCCTCAAATCCTGCGTTAAGCTTTTCCTCCCGGTACCTTCCAAGCCCAAACCTGCAGCACAAACACTCCTTACTTTCCCTGTTTTGAGGGGTCCAGCCCACCCAATCTGGGAGAGGGGAGGCCAAGGGTGGAGGGTTACTAAGGGAATCCCCAGTACCCAGGGTACTCCGGGAGAAGGGATAGTTACCATTCCCGAAAGCAACCTAGGTTTGAGCAAAGACCCGCGTACCAGCTGGAGCGGGTGCCCCAACTGGAGCGCCAGGTCCAGAACCTCACTCAGGATCTGAGTCGCATGTTGAGGGCTCAGCAGAACCCTCAGATGAACATGGCGGCTCAGAACCCCTCAAACCAAGGATCTGGCACCCCAGAACAATGACGGCGAGAGAACCCCGACAACTCACTGGTTCCAGAGGAGGAGGCATGGGAAGAAGGGGGGTGCAAAGCCCTAGAGGAAGCTTCTTTCCTTACCTGTGAAAAGCCCCTCAAAACTCCGGA
Organism: Ambystoma mexicanum; assembly: GCF_040938575.1. Classification (NCBI taxonomy): domain Eukaryota; kingdom Metazoa; phylum Chordata; class Amphibia; order Caudata; family Ambystomatidae; genus Ambystoma; species Ambystoma mexicanum. Next base: position 164,260,796 of record NC_090935.1, on the reverse strand, counting down.
ACCGGAACCAGAACCAAAATCTCTTACCCCCGAAAATCTGCAAGCCAAGGAACAGAAGGAGAAACCAAGAAATCAAAAAGACCCATTTTGTGGAGGAAGTCAGTGTCCTCCAATTTGAAAGGGAAGAATCCTTGGAGGATTCTGGGAAGAAGATCTTCTCCTTCAGGGATGGGTGAATTCCTCCCAAAGAAAAACGTGTCCCAAGAGACCAGAATTTAGACTGGGTCGGTGTGGGACTGATGCAAAATCTCCCATCGCTGAACCCCAGAATGGTCATCCAGAGAATAAAATATTGAATGAAGGATCCCCCTCACAAACCAATTCTGGGGACTGCCTCCAAGAAGGGGGGCAGCCCAGGATCAGAGGAAAAAGGGGATTCCCAAACCTGACAAACTAATTCTGTTGACTGCCTCCAAGAAGGGGGGGGAGCCCAAGATCAGAGGAAAAGGCGGAGGCCCAAACCTCACAAACCAATGCTGGTGACTGCCTCCAAGAAGGGGCGGGGCAGAATCAGAAAAAGAGGATTCCCAAACTCTGTCCAAACCAATTCTGGTGACTGTCTCCAAGAAGGGGGGGGGAGCAGCACCGAATCCAGAGAGTAAGGGGAGCCCGAAACTCCACAAATATCAGAATGCCAAATTTTGCTTTCAGATTCCCAAACTCCAACATTCGCACATTACCTTGACCCATTGGAGGAGAAAGCAGGTAGATTCTACGCCCCCGTCCAAGTGCAAGGGCAATGTGCATCTTTGGCACTGCTGGACACCGGATCCCAAGCCACTCTTCTTTCTAAAAAGACCTTTGAGCAGCTAAATGCAGGAACGGGGGAAGAGACACCAGATCCCTCTGACCCTTCTTCCTGCACAACTCCAGAATTTCGACGGGAATAAAATTCCCATTGAGGGAACTGCGGATCTGGAAATTATAATTGGGTGCCTTAATGTGAAGCACCCGGTTATAGTCGTGACCCCAGAGGGGACCACCTGCCTATTAGGGAATGAGATCCTTCGCAGATTGTCTCCCCTAATAGATTGTGTGAAGAAGGACCTCTGGACTCAGGCTAACTGACCAATAAAATTAAAACAAAGCAGCAACTAACCAGTTTGAATGGCACATGCCACATAGTTGAACAAAAATCGGATCAAATTGAGTTTCATTTTCAAAATAATCAAACACCTGACATTACGGTAATTGCTGTTGGACAACAAACTAGTGATGGGAACTCCTCCTTTCCTGAAAATCAACCTTCCTTCCAGTTTCAAGTGACATTCCACACTGGAAGGAAATACTTTGAAATGTTATACCAATTCACAATCTCAAAATCCAAATCCTATAGTCAAAAGTGATGAAAGACCAGCTCAAAACCCAGCGGAGATTCAGAAGAAGGGCGAACAGCTCTTCCTCCCAATTCAGTTAAATGAGGGCAGGGAGTCTGTTCTCGCCAGAGTTGGCTTAAATAGCAAAGAAAGCTTCATCAGCGAAGCATTATTCAGGAAACTGCCAAAAGACCAGACCCTTCCCGTTGTTCAGTCAGTTTATCAGTGAGTATGGGGTGTAAGGAAGGAGGGTGGTCGGTTTTACCCCCCATACATTCCACGCAAAAGGAACCTCCTGCTCTTGCACTAGTGGAGGGATGCCTTCCTTGCCCTTTTGTGGCCCTAGAGGATAAGTCCTTGGCACATACAGAGGTGGGGCTATTGCAAGACACATTTGGACTCCATTTTCTGTACCCCCGACTCCATCTTTGGAATAGGCCGCATTCTGGTATATGTGAAGCCTTCTCTCCCCTCACCAGCACTGCGCACAGCGAGCACTGACAGCCCCCACCTTTAGTTAGCAGGTGTTGGGGAAGTGCTTAACATAAGTGCCAGCTATGAGTGTGACAAAAAGTGATCCTGCTTGCATTCATATTTGAAGTTCGTGTATCTGATGTCAGAAAGTTAAATTAATTGTATTATAACATTTTGCTGTATATTATCAGCCCACTGGTGATTGCTGCCCTAAAAATGTGTTTTGCTCTGATTTTTCATTTGAATTTTAAAAATAAATATTTCATTGTTACAGACCGGTCTGGTTCGTGGTCCATTGCGACACAGGGTATTTGTCAAGGTGGGTGTGAGACGGGTTGGGTGCCTTCTCAAAAAAGGATCCATGGTTTAAATAAAAATAAAAGGGCGTGTTTTATTGTGGGCCACCTTCAATGTCAGTGGTAGAATTCTCTGGCTGGAGTGTGCCGTGTCTTAGAATCCGTTAAATAGTGGTGTTTCACCAAGGTGTCAAGTAGGAGTTTGGAGGCCACTAGCATCCCTCTACTGCGGAAGAATAGTACACATTTCATCAGAGTTGGGAATCAGTACTGCAGGGTTGTTCAACTGAGTAGTGTGCTGAATAGATAGCCAAACGTGATGCATTGAGTGGTCCACAGCTCCCATGATGTGCATGGCAAGGCCAGGCATCGGGTGCATATTTAGACAAATGAGAGCCGGAGAGAAAATGGCTTCTTTGTCCGGGTCCCCTCCAGTTATAAGCGTGCCTATGGTGGCCAATGGCACAGGATGTAATGCCAGAAATAAGACATTATTGCATCGCAAGGCAGACATGGCAGGCACCAAAAAGAAGCTCCATCTAGCCAGAAGTCCCCTGGCCCCCTTCTTTCTATCTTCAAGTCACCCTTCAGTCATAGAGTTCAGGCCTAGGAAAGCATGGTGGGCTGAGAATTCACGTCTATGGGAGCGGAAGGCCCAGGTTCTTTGGCTCTGTTTCGGTCTGGAGTGTACAGACCCCCGGATCTCTGAGGGTGCCATGCTGAATCTAGCTCTCCAGCCTCCAGTGCCATAGCAGTTGCCGAAGTGGGCGGGAGCCGTGCTCCTCTACTTTTATTTATTCACTTTTACCGTTCCTATACTTTTATTCGAAAAGGAAACCGTTCCGGAATAATTTCGTTTTAAAATGAATGCGTAGGAAGAAGGTGAAAGTTACACTTCAGTGCACTGCACTGAATGTTCCCTTAAATAGCAGGCACGTTTTTTTGGGGGGTTCTGTTGTGCGAGGCTGGGGAGCAGAGTGAGGCCAGCAGGGAACACTACTTCTTTTCGTACACCTCGACCACTGTCAGGGACTTCATTTAGGGGTTGCCAGGGGTGTGGTCTCCCTTGCTACTCCTAAAAAATAATTTTTAAAATGTTGTTTTTTATGCAAGCTCCTGGGCTGTGGCCAGAGCCATGTGGCTCTTTGCTTCTGGAGTGGCTGGCTTTCTTGTTCAGGCCTCTTAAAAAAAAACAAAAAAAACAAAAAAAGAACAGGATTTCCACAAGTCTAACACTTTCAGCAGTGACCCCAAATAAGAAGGACTAGGAATACCAAATAATTTGTCTTTCTGGAATTCTATACAATAATTGCTAGATTCATTAAAGGTTTATTTCAAGCACACTTCAAGGGGTGAGTCACTGATTTAGTCTGTTCTTAAACCTCAAATCAGCCTTTCATCCTTCTGAGGTCGATAAATGAGTACCAACAAAGGCTGGGTAATATTGTATCTATATTTGTTCTATATAAAGCGCTTAAGCGTAAGTGCTATATAATAATACATCATTATCATTTGGCCATGGACGTCTGCTTGCATTCACAGTTAATTTAGTAATATGGGCCTATACACACTGATATTAGCGATACATATGGCTATCCATTCTTGTATGACATATATATCACATTATAGTTATATCGTAACCATATTTTTCGTAGTGTACTTAGGAACAATGCTATGTGATTCCACTTCCTGTTTTGTCATTGGGTGAAAGGTCATGTTCCGTCGCTTCCCGTGATATCACGTCTGGGTGGGCCAAATGACATCACTTCCGGTGATGTCATCAGAGGTCAAGGGTCATGTGATGTCACTTCCGCTGCCCTCGACATTTTGGTGAAATGACGTCCCTGACCACTGTTCCATAGCAATACTTTCTCTTTGGTTTAGGTGTTCATTCCCCCAAAGCCAGTTGGGCACTAGCGTTGCCACTTTGAATCTAAATGCTTGCTTTTTTTTTTAATCAGCCATATTGTATCAAACCAGGGTCAGATTGGCCCCACAATCTTTCGGCCTTTGGCCAGGCCGAAATCGTCTCTGGGGAGTGGGGACCAGTTTCTGGCCATGCGGTTCAGCGAAAAAATTGTGAAAAAATAAAAAAAAAATTCATTTTTGTTTTCAAAATGCCTTCCTAGGTCAATAAATGAGTACCAACATAGGTTGGGTGATATTGTATGCATATTTGTTCTATGAAAAAGAGCTTAAGTGTAAGTGTTGTACAATAACATATTATCTTTTGGCCTTGGACGTCTGCTTGGATTCACAGTAATTTAGTATACTTAGAAATAATGCTATTTGATGACACTTCCTGTTTTGTCAAGGGGTGAAAGGTCGTGTTTCATCCCCGGGGATGTCACTTTGGGTGGGGTCAAATGACATCACTTCCAGTGATGTCAAAAGAGGTCAAGGGTCGTGAGGCGAGGGGTGGGTCACTTTTTTTAGATGAGGGTTGGGCCACTTTATTTTGGGTGACCGGGCCTATTTCTTCTCCCAGTCGGACCCTGTATCAAACTGTTTCAACCAACCAGACTGAAAACCACCAATGTTACAGGTAGCCACGGGCACCTGAGCCCTCTGTGCTTGAAATGATACCCACATGACACTACTGTGTGAATCAGAAATAAATTGGGCCAAAAATAGTTGGGAAAAGTTCCAGCGAGACAACCGATTCAGCCAGTCAAAAAAGAGCGATAGGTACAAATGTCACCCTCAAGTACACTATGTTGACAAATACCGGTTTAGCTTCACCGTCCCTTTGCCCGTCAATGATATAAGTCTTCCCTCTCCAAGCCTCTGGGATGCTCTGTCACACCTTCCCTCTGAAGCAGCAATAGCAGGCGGCTGACTAAGCAGCCAGGATGGCGTCGGGTGTGTAAATCAAGCCCACGGGGGCTGCGCGCCGCAACACGTCTTTCAGTCGCAGGAAGACAAAAGATGAGAACGGGCAGTAAAGGGGCACCCTTGCCAGGTAGCTGCAAAGCCGACTCTCAGATCTAGGAAAACTGCCGTGGCAGCACATCTGCGAAATTTCGCTTTTATTGGCGCATTTCGCACTTGTGTGCGCAGTGGCTTTCAAGTGGCGGGAACATAACAGGAAACATCTGAAATCTGAAGGCAGACATTTTTTCAGACGTCATAACACCGCCGCCACAGCGACTACTTTACTTTTCATCAAACATAGAACACTCTCCAGGGTGGGAGAGAAGTATTTTGGAAATGTGCTTGGCTCAATATATTAATAAATATTTTAAATGAACAAGGGACCATGAGAGGGGACACATTTATTTTCAGGGTTATAAGGCCAATTCTTTTTTAGGTTTGGCTATTACGTGGTGCTTTGGTGTCACCTATACGCCAAGTCAATTGCATTAATACAGCTAGGGAGAAAAGTGTAGGGACACAAATCTTGCAGGTGTTGTTTGATTATTTACCCACCCATTGGGCCACTGGCCATTTATTCTATGGAGGATAGCTCTGGGGCAACGCACTCACCTTAGAAGCAAGACGACACGTAACAACACAGGTTTGATCCCCGGGTCCGTGCTTAGAAACCTCTGGGTATTAAGCGTGTGATAAATAACCTATCATATATACTCCCTGTGGCCATTCCAACCCGCTTTCTGCCCCTCCCCACCCAAAACACATGCTCCTGGGATCTCATTGAGCTAACTTTGTACAGCCTTAGTATCCAACTGTATGTTCAAAGTGCATGCCAGTGCATTTTTAAAGCAATCTTCTAAAAGTGAATGACTTAATTGGAGTTATAAAGGTGCTACTTGTGTAATCAAAATGTCTTAACCAGGTATGCCTTCAGCCACTTCATTTATAAGCAGCATGCGTGGCCCACAGGTATGCCTTCAGCCACTTGATTTATAAGCAGCATGCATGGCTTACACTGAAGTCATGTTAAAAACAAGCATTGTCAAAGCCAAGAGTTTTGACTTGTCTATAACTATTAGGCATTTGCCAGGCACTGCTGTTATGTTGCGCCATTTTGCAGTTGCTACCATCAATGGTCAGTTATTACCACTATGCACGCTAAACGTGCTTGTTGAAGGACCTTATGCATTGTAACTGTGACAGATATGAGCAAGCAGCCATCGCCCTTCCCTACTCCATGTGTAACTCCTGGTTCCCTCCTTTTCTTGTCTGCCTCTCTGCACCCATTCTTTTGCTTCCTCCTACTCCTACCCCACAATCTAGCCCCCCTCTTGTCAGTGCCCACATTTCTCCTCCTCTCTGTGTCCCTCGCTGTGTGTGAGGAGCCATTCTCCTCTGTTTCTCCTCCTCCCGGGCACCCACGATGTGTGCACCCTCCTCTCTCTGACCCACACTTTGAGTGAAGGGCTCTCCTGCGGCATGCTGGCAGAGTTTACTGAACTGACCCTCATACTTTCCTTCATGGGATATAATCCACCATATTGTTCCATGTTATCACCGCTCCTTCTCTGCCTAGCCTTGCTCCTCTAAGTTCTTCCCTACAATTCCTTCTGTCAGAAATGTTACTTTCAGTTTTAAGGCAGTCTTTCTCGTTTTCAAACACTTTTTTCCAGGAAACAGATCCAGACCCCCTCTCACCATCTGCACTGTGCACAATATTCACTGTGTATAGAGGGTAGAGCTGTGGATGTCCCGTATGGTGGCAGACCTTGTATAGGGGATGGAGCTTGCACAGACATCTTTAGCCTTGTATGGATTATCACAGAGTACCACCTTGGACCAAGAAGGATGCCAAAACGATATGTTATGATTCATTATGTTTTCTTATGGGATTGTACATAAAGAAGGGATCTTCACAAACCAATCAGCTTTCTTCTAAGTGGGGTGAGGTCTCATTTGCCCAGAGGCACTTCCCCGGTCTAATATCTTTCCCCCGGGATGCAGGTTTCTTGGCCTTCTCCACATCTGAAGCAAGTGTACTGGACCAAAAGGGATTAGCTCACCTCTTTCTGGAGCTTCCGCCTTAAGCAAGACCTCAACTCTTCTTCTTGGCTTTATCTAGTTTCAGGCTTTACTGGATCCTATAACTCAAGGCTCACACTGGTGTTCACTCTTAAGAGCAGATGCTTCAGTGGACATAGTCAGCACTGAGAGTTAGAGATGGGTCATTTGGGTCTGGCTGCGCATAGTTTCCTGGTCTTCTTCAATCTCATTCCTTCTCCTTCGGCGTAGTCCTGCCTCATGCCAAGCGGGCATACCAGAGCCTGCCTGCACTAGCCACCTAGGAATTGGCTCTTTCTCTTCACCTTGATCTTTATTTGACCTGCTGATGAGCTCATTTCCTTTTCCGCCTCCCAAGTTATTCTGCCGGTTCTTTTCTGTTCTCTCGGCCCGCTCTTGTTATCTCTAGGTCACCTATTCCAATGGGCATTTGCTCCTCCTGGATATACAGTCATCCCCTGGTTATTCAGTCTGCTCCATAACTCTTTCACTAACACGTTGAGGGCCACCTATCACTTGCAGTGCTTCTTACTCCACCTCCTACAGATCACTCTCTCTCCCTGATGTTACCTTCACTACACCAATTCCAAGCTCTGATGTTACTGTCTCCTCCTTCCCCTTGGAAATGACCACCTCCTCGAGCATCCTGATTCCTATCAACTCCTCTTGACTTCCAATCACAGGTCCTGATGTTACCAGCTTCTCTTGCAACCATGCTCCTCCCGATTACAACCCCCTATGTCAGTTTCTTAGTTCTCATCACCGCCTCCGGTATCATTGAACCCTCATGTTAACATCTCCTCCTTCACCTTTTGAATTCCCATCACATCATTCTGTCCACCTTACCCTCTAATATTAACACCCACCATCTGATTTGTCCTCTCTCTCTTGCTCTCTCTCTCTCTCTCTCTCTCTCTCTCTCTCTTTCTCTCTCTCAATTTCTCCCTCTCTCCCTCCCTCTCTCTCTTCTCTGATCTTTCCAGCTTCTTCCTGACATTTTTAGAGCTCACCACCTATTCCTGTTGTCCATTCAAGACATCTCTATTCTTTCCCCGTCCTACCAGCCGCTGCTCCTTTAACCGCCCCTCACTCTCTGACTTTCTCTGAACGGGAGCCTCCTTAAACCCACACTAAGAAACAGAGGCTGGGCGCTTTTATTCTGTGTTCCCTTCTCTCCCTGGATGTCACTCCCAGTGTGGATATGTACCTTATACTTGCAATTGGGTGAGGGCTGGAATTGGTTGTTCCACCTGCAGGCACCTGGGTCTGCTTTGAGCTCAAGTGGATGGACCACGACTATGTCTCGCCTGTCCGCCATCTTGAATGATACTTTTACTACCTGGTGCTGCCTGCAATAAGCTAGAGTCTTTGGTGTTCCCAGCGTGTGAATTTAAAGCTGTAAACACTCAGAGTACACTCTCTGAACACTTTGTCATTGATTTTACCTAGCACATACAAGGAAACAAACATTATATCCCCAGCTTGAGAAACGGGAAACAGTGCTATGATAAGTTTCCTGTGCTGAACTGTCAACCCTTGGAAGGCCGCAAACTTGTAACCCCATGCTTGAGGAGTCAATCGTGGCCCCCACAAACTCTTTGATCTGACTCCTTTGATATATTGAGTGATGAGCAACTGTCTCAAAACACTTGCTACCATCGTTGAGTGAGGAGTGGTCATTTCCCTTAAAGGGAATGAAGTCCTTTTGTATATAAAGGCTCAGGTTCTACCCAGAGAGAGCTTTACTCTCTTACAATTGGAATGGGGCGCCTCAGTATTGCCTGAAAGTCCTCACAGGGAGTTAAAGCATTTTGGGGTGGTCTGCCTTAGCAAACTGCTGGGATGGGGTGAATCTACATGCCCAAGACTGGCCTGTGTCATGGCACTGTGATTGCCCCCTGCCACGTGATGGGGTCTAAGGTGGGGTGACCAAGGGATCATACCCATAATGCCCCAGCCCTGAGCCCAACATCCACTGGCTCTGCGCGACGCCTGGCCCGAGTCCCTACCTTGGCCATCCCCAGAACCAGGCAGGGAACTTCATCACAACATATATAAATACACACACACACAATAAGATGGTTCAATTGTACGACTTGAAAACAGATGTGTTGCTCTTTTGGTTAAAAATATGAATGCCCCTAAACATTAGGAATTTTTCCAGTGATGTGTTCATTAGCTATGTTCATTCAAAAACAATGCCCAGAGAGTTATATACCCAGAATTTGTTTTATGAACAGGTAATATTGCAAAGGCTTTATTTAAACAAGTCCCGGAAGCTCCTCAAGACCCTCCTTTTATCTTCTTCCTTCCCTCTACCTCTACCCTGCCAATGCCCCACCTGCCTCAGTGACTGGCACCAGTACGCCCCCGCCCAGTCCACCCCCTTCCTCCCACCTAGCATGTGGATTCTCACCCCTGCACCCCATGCAGTCCCTTGCTCTTGCCCACCTGGCCTACCCTTAGCACTCGCCTAGATCCTATGGCCTCCTCCCCCTTTCCTCCTCCCCCATTTTACTTCGACTCTCTTCTCTTTGCCCTGCACTTCCCTTCCTACCCTAGCACCTCTTACAGACCAGCACTACCACCCTCCCCCTCGCACTTCTTGTTACTGCACTTGCACAATCTGAATGTCACTAGGCCTAGTAGGACCGTTATTGTTATCTTCTCCCATGTTCCCTCCCCCCTTTTTTTGTCTTGTGGCGCCTTGAAACACCATTTGTATCTTACAAATAACCAATAAATAAATAAATAAAATAAACCTACATGAGTTGGGATTGCATGGAATGTTTAGCTTATTGGGTATTGTGATGAATCCTATGGAGTCATCACTGAACCCCAGCCTAAAGTCTTCTCCCGTGTGGCCAGAGAAAGGCAGCCGCTACCTGATCCTGACCCTGGGGGTGATATTATGAGGGAGGATCACATGGGAGGAGATGGCTGTCGGGGAGAAGTGGTGACCCCACCAGGAAAGACGTGATATATTCCGCTTCCATGTGAAAAAGACTCTATAATTCCAGAGTTCCTGATGGCATATTGTCATTATTCAAATCCCTCTAATTGTGAAATCCCCATCCCTCCTTGTTAGGTATCCTAAACAAAATGGCTTACACACCTCATATGTGCATAACACCAACATAACAGCTTCTGTGTCTAATGTTTGTGATTTAAACCCAAATGTAAAGCAATGTAACAGTAAAAGACTTGAAACTCATAGGAGCTCCAACTCCCATCAAGCCTCAAATACTGAGACGAGGAGGAGGAGGATGGAGTCAATGTGGAATGAAAGAAACATCAAACCCAATGTGCAGACTAGTGGTCAGAATGGTATCTGGTGCGTGGGGCATTTAATCCCGATGAAGAGATTTAATGGAGAGAAGAAGAGGAGAGCTGCAGAGCAGGCAAAGCGGCAAGCATGACCAACATGAGAAGGAGAGAGATAGAGAAGAGCCATGTTGGGAAAGGGATGCACTCACAGGCAACCGCCTGGATGCCTGCTTCACTGGAGGAACGTTAAACCGGTCAGAGAGCATCAGGAGAACCGCTGATAATCAGAATGCCGCCACAAGTCCAAGGGATGTGGTCTTGGTAGGCTGCCTTGGTTCCATCAGCGAGGAGTTGCAAAGCCGATGCAGGAACCAATAGAGGGTTTTCACGACCGGGGAAGCCTTCCCATAGAAAGCACTTTGCCGTAACCACACATCAGACCGGTGAGGCAGCCCAGAGAAGGTTGGGGTTCTGGGACGTGTTTGCAAACTAAAGAACAATTGAATAGTCTGTTTGAATACAGAACCAAGAATCTGGAAAGGCAAGGATTGTACAAATCTCCTTATATGAAGTATCAATTTGGTGGAAATTGGAACAGGCAAAAGATGTTAATGAAGAAATTGAAAGGCAAAAGTTGTGCACATTTCCTTATACAAGATGTCAATTTGGGTAACCTTGGAACAAGCATTGCCACAAGCCAAGAATTGTTAATGAAGAGGTTAACAGAAATAACTTGTACAAACCTCTATGTATGAGATGTCAATGTGGGGGAAGTTGGAACAAGGGGTTCCTGAAGTAAAAGCTATATAAACAGTGAAGCAGTGCAACTGTATTATACTTAGGAAGAAAGTGAACATTGTAGAAAGACCTGGTGAACAAAGCACATCAGGCTGCGAACTATTTTGGAGAAAGATACCTGGCTAGAGAGTAGAAGAGGGAATCTGCAAATTCCAGAAAGGGGGTGGGGTTCCTAGCAGTGGAGTATACAAGTTAATCCAGAAAACTATGAAAGAAAGAGACACTGAAAGATACCTGCCAAGAGAGTATGCCAGAAAATCTAAAGAGTAAAAGGACATGTTCCTGGCAGGGGAGTATATCAGGAAAGCATCATTTGAAAGGTAATGTGCACACATCTCGGAGTGCACTGCGAGTGCTGTCAGCTCTCCCAGCTGGACTCCCTGCTCGCCGCTTTCCTCCTCGCAGTGCTACTACAACGCACCATCAACCAGCAATCAACAGGCAACCAACTGCATTTCACCCTACTCTCTACGGACCCATTTCCAGATTAAACCACGCCCCTTTGAACTCCACCTCACTACAAAAACAGGAATGTGCACAGATCACACGCGCGCATCTCGGAGTGCACTGCAAGTGCTGTCCACTGCTCCTCTGCGCCATGTGCCTCCTCCTCTCTTTTTCTCTTTGTAAACACGTTTCTAATATAGCTACCCCCACTATCTTACTCCCATGGCATCATACCGCCTCACATCAGCAATGCCTGCTCAAGCGTCATCGCTTATCCTAAATCTCCCTAAGCTACAAAGCATGCAACCCTTCATTCCTCGTGCTAATCTCACCTCGCAAGCGGCTGGGCACAAGTGAGTCCAAATTGGTGGAGCAGAAATACGTCAATTCTGCCTCACCAATAAAGACAATGCTGTTAAACAGCAAAGCCAACACGCTGAACCTACTAGCTCCCACCAAGCCATTTCTACGCAACTGCACAGTGTCACGCTGCGTAAACTGCGAAATTTCTGACACAACGTTACAAGCATGCATAACTCCCTCTGCAATAAACCAAGGTGATGATGCCTTGTTCACCCCCTTTGCAAATATAGAACCCATCTCACAACCTAGAGCAGTTGCTACAAATCATTCAACAGATTCTGGTCAGATCCCTCCTCTTTACTCTCAAATTGCGCAGGGATCTGTGACTCTAAAAACGCTGAAAGAGGCAACCTTAGGTAGGACTGCATCCAAATTAACAACATCTGATTCTTCCTCCATTCATACTAGGCTTTCTCCCCCTATTGCACCTGATCTTGACCTTGCTAACCAACACGTATTTACTATTCCATCCACAAGACTCTGGATTTCACCCATGCTATATACTAGTGAAGTCATTCCAGAGACAAACAATACATCTTTCTCTGCAAATCCCTCTGTTGTATCTTTTTCTAAACCAACTCCGAGGCCATCCTTTGGCTTCCCCCTTCTACTGCCGTTTCACTAGAAACCACCCTTCCACCTCTTTATACAAGCATATTATCGCTAGCAAGACTTTATGAAACCATGGACCGTAAAACTGTTGCACACAATTTGGTTGTACAATCCCTTACAGCCAAAATCGATTGGATTGCATGGAACTATTGCGTAAATACGATACTACGAAGTCTGCACCCTGTCAATCATATGTAACATTAGATTCAGCCTGTCAAGTTAATTTGAGCCTGCAAACAACTAGAAGGGAGAGTGCCTCCCTCGCTCTTAACACTGTTCCTGATCATCTTGATTCATCCATTCCCTTCACAAATACCCTCCCACAGTGATTAAATCCAGTGAGAGTCAACATCATCGACAGCCCTGAAGCCCCTGTAATCGGTACTGCTGAACCCCCTACCTTTGAGGTCTTTCAGCGGAATGCCTGAAAAAGAAGAAACTTAAAAAGTGGATCTCCTCAAACCTTATTCAACCACAAAAGAAACCAAAAAACCAATCCTCGCAAAGCAATAGAAATAGCAAACAAAAATCAAAAAAATGTATTAACGGGCTAACTCTACCTAAGAAATCCAACTTAGCCCAAGCCACATCTGCCACTCTCCCTGTGGAAATCGATCTCAAGCTCATTCCACCATCGCCCACAGTCGAGCCTGCACCTCCTCCGGCGAGCTTGTTGGCAGCACTGCAGGGTAACTCATCTGATTCTGCTCCTAGAGCAGACATTAACACTGTTGATACAAATGCTGTCAATATGAATGTGCCTAACTCAGAAACCATTGATGTAGATCTTATGAATTTGTCTGTATACTCTGTCTCCTCTTTGCCACACACCGGAATTATACAGCAATGCCTACACTATCCACAAACTTCAACAAATTAGCCCGGGCAAATTATACGTGTCAACCTTGATATAGATTGCCCCAACTACAGAACATTAGAGCAGAAAAGGGCTGACATTGTTGCAATGACTAGTGCTTCTGACTCCAATCACACCTCACCTACAGTAAGTTTAGCTCATCCTATGAGACCGGCCCAATCCTCTATACCATCCCAAGAAACTAGAGAATTTACATCTGATCCTAATCTGGTTACTTTTACCCCCGACAAAACTTTGATATTGGAATCTGACACTCTCACAATAACAATGTTGGATAGGCTTCCATCAGACCCCTTTCCAAATAGATTCACTCCCCTTATAGCTTTCCACTCAATTGTACACTTTGAATCTATAAGTTCCAATTACATTAAATACATTAGCTTCACAGACATATCTAAACATGATACAGTAGAACTAATCATTCCGTCACAAAATTGTCAAAAATCTAATATGTCAAACCAGACTCAAACTAGAAAACGGTGGACTTCTTCTCCAAATCAAGAAACAATTGGCACTGGTTATCCCAGACTTACCAAATTCTAGTAGGCAACTCGACATAACAAATTAGAAACACAATGACAAACAGCAAATTTGTCACCAAAATTCACAAGAATATCCCAAAAATCGACCAACTCGTTCTTGTTGCAAATGCCCAGCTGCAATAAGCGAAGGCCTCTTTTTAGCCCATCTTGAATCTATGATAGACCTCATTCTTCTTGATACATCAATACAGATGACCATAATAGCAGGTGACTTGAATACCAACTGTTTTTCGATAAATACAATGTCCTGCCCTACGAGGGCTGATAAGTGGATGATGCTAATGAGATTATGCGATTTCACCATGCTTAATGGCACCACCTTAGATGACTAAGCACGAACATGGTCTAGAGGAAACTCTTTCTCAAATCTTGATTACATCTTTATCTCCTCTAGTGCCATCCATCATATTAAATCATTCAAAGTAATTCCCAACTCAGCAAGCGATCACAACATCGTACAACTAAAATGGACTCCCTCATTACACCACTCTGCGAAAAGATTTAAGTCCCATTAATGGTCAACCAAGGGAGGAATCACGTACTCTTGCCTCCACACAAGGTAAAATTACTGAACACAGAATTGACACAAATGAATTATCATGCCTCCCCACTAAATAGTCCACAATACACTGACAGCCTAAATCTTATCACTCAATCCGCCTCTACTTTACACCGTCCTCTGTTTACACACAAACACAAGTGCAATATCCATATTCAAACATTAAAATCAAGTTTACGGCAAGCCCTGAGAAAGCTCCCCGTGCTTACATACTTACAACAAAGACGCAAGCTAAAACATTTCTATGGGAATACTATCAAAAAAATCAATTAAAATAAGATCCAAACAAATGCAGAGGAAATGTTAAAAGCAATAGCAATTAAATCCATCACACAGATATGGAATCTCCTAAATCAAGAGCGTAGATCTGCCCCACAGTCCATTCTAATAATCACCACAAGTGCACAAACATGGACTGATCACTTCTCATCTTTGCTCAATGTGCAAAACACAAGATATGTCATCTCAAAATATCCTCATTCCCAAACTCACAAAAATGAATTTCGATCAACTTGATATCAGTATTTTGATTAAAAAACTTAAGCTCATTCAGGGCCCAAGGCCCTGATAGTCTACCAAACCTTACCTTGAAAGCACACCCAAATGAGTAGGCCACTATACTAGATATCATCTATACCAAGATCATCAAAACAGGACTGATACCATCTTCCTGGAAGCAATCGATTATAATACCTATTTGCAAGAAAGGGAATCGCAATGACCACACTAACTGTAGACCAATTGCGCTTTTAGACATGCCTGCAAAAATGTTTGCGCAACTCATTCTACAAGACCTTACCCATTGGATGAACACTGCCAATCTTTTGGATGAATGCCAATCGGGTTTTGTCAAGGGAATTGGAACCTTTTTAAATCTAACCATCTTAACTGCTATTAAGAAACAAGCCATATCAAACAAACAGCCAGTCTTTTTAGCTTTTATCGATTTTAAACAAGCTTTTGATTCAGTGTCGCAAGAGATTTTATGAATAAAACTTTTAAATGCCAAATGTCCTCTCACATCCTCTATTTAATTAGTCAATTCTATTCTGACACCTCCATCAGAGTGAAACTGACAAAGGACAGCCTACGAACTCATTCCATTCCAACCAATTCAGCCCTAGAACACGGGTGTATTTGAGCTTCAATTTTATTTAACTATTATATTAACAACGTTAACAAAGCCCTTTTATCTGTTTGCTCCTTTCCACCAAAACTTGGTTTGAAAGAAATATTGTGGCTTTTATATGCTGACAATTTCGTCTTACTCGACAGAACTCCGATTGGTTTGCAAAGAAAACTCACAGCTTTGGACACATATGCCCAGGATAACCATCTAGCTATAAATGTACATAAATCGAATGTAATGGTATTCACCCACAAAACCTTCAAGGACAAATACAAATTTAACTGGTCCTTAGCAAAAACATCCCTTCTTCAAGTACGCCAGTATAAATACCTTTGCCTAAATCTCACTACGCACATATCCAACCTACCGTACAAATTAGAATGATAAACTAAAATGAAACTCCTAGCAGCCCAGGGCAAAGCCATCCAGATCAAATATGGCAAATTCTCGTATACACCCTCAGTACTTTTTTATAAACAAAACGCAACACTGATCATCACTTATGGTACACAATCTCAACTTCCTTCTAACTGTCCAAAATGGAATCTTCTAGAAGGGATTTACTGGAAGAAAATCCTATCCCTTCCATCTAGTACCCCTATTGCAATTATCAGGTTCGAACTAGGACTGATCCCTCTCTCATTCGTAGTTGCCTGGCAAATGCTTTCATGCTACAGAAAGTGTATTTCCAATCTGACTGCTCCTAACACCTTAATACCTGCAATCAAGTCGACTCTTCAAAACAACAAGAACAATCCATTACAGTTATGGGAGGCAGTTTGCAGCACAATATTAAATAATGCAGATATTACGCACACTTTATTAGTTGAGTTTCCAGGCAAAGCAAAATTAAAACTGTGGCATTGGGACTGGCGCACAACTTGGGAAACGTGTAATTCATACTCATCATTTAATCAAGGCGCCTTTCTGCTTACACCACTCCACGAAATCCCATTATATCTTAAGAAATTCCCAGACTCCAAATATGCTCGATTCTATGGCTTTGTTTAAATCTATGGCCAACCAAGACTCAATTAGCCCGCTATAACTAAACACAGAACCTACACACTACATGCAGATTCTGTTGCATCATCGATCATGAAGAATCCTTGCAACATCTTTTAACCGAATGCTCTGCACTATCACAACTAAGGAAAGATATATTTTCTAAACATCTTAGTGATTTTAGATTTCTGACCAAAGAGACAATGTGGCTACACATCTTTAATGGCACGCAAGTATCATTGAACATTTTGACAGTAAGATTTCTACTAGCCTTAAATCTATATAATGATTCAGCTCAAACCAATTTAACGTAATCTTGCAGAATTCTGTTTTAATATTAAATCTTGACTAGAATTTGTCATACTCGCAATTAGTAAATCTACCAGGTTTTAATATTATAATTCCTAATGTTTGGACTGACTGTTTTTAGTGATTTTTTATTAACATTGATATATCTCTTTTTTATCATCATAATAACTTGTTTTGTCTAATCTAATTATTTAATCTACATCAGAACTCCGTTTTTAGTGTATTTCAATGTCTATTGTTTATGAGTGAATCTTATTCTCAATTGTTTAAACAACTGTCTTTTACCAACCTAATCATATAATCCTTGTGAATATTACTCTGAATTTACTATGGACTACTAATGTTTAGTATCTTATCTATTTTATGGGTGAATTTAATTTTAATTGTTTTATCCACCGGCCTCATCCGACCTAATCATATCATTCTTGTGAATATTGCATTTAATTGACTAAGTGTTGATAATGTTTGTTTTGAATACCATTGAAGAAGCTTGTATAATTGAAAAAGTTGAGTTACAACTAAACCAATAAAAATAAAAAATAAAAACTTGAAAGACATATTTTTCCATCCTGTCAATTTTGAAGTAATTGTGAAAAATAGACAGTTTTTCCGTTTGATAAAGTTGAAAGCATTCTTTTGTTATCCTCCAAACAGTGATGTGAGAAAAGACATTTCTACCATTTCTAAAGAATCGCAGTTTGGGAAAAGGCATTACTTGTCAGCCTTAAGTAAAGTGGAAAATACTTACTTTCTGCTCGGTGTTGTGAGAAAAGACATTTCTGCTATTTCTGAGGAATCATTGTTTGACGAAGGACACTGTTTGCCATGCTTAGGAAAGTACTTAATGAAAGAGACTGTGCAGCTACTCTTAAAGACACAAACTTTAAAGAACACCTTGGTTATCCTACATGAAATAATCCAGAGGAAGGGAACCCCTCCTGGATTCAAGGACTATTTGTTGATTTTTCATAAATTTTATATGCACTTTTATTATGTAAAATTCAGAACATTTACCTTGCATCTTTTGATTGTTCGTTTAAGTGTGAGTGTCAGGTATAATTGGGACACAAGGACGGTTTTTATAATTTTGACGACAAGACTCATAATCTTTAGCTTTAGTTTCCTAGGTGGGGAAACCTTCTTTAGGGTAGGGATAGAAAGGCTTTTATCCAACGATTTTGAGTTAATAATATGTATGATGTTAAAAACAGTATAACTATGCCCACCTCTCATTTTGAGCCCCTCAAGGTATATAGAAAGTACTGTATCGGTTAAATAACCCATGTTTCCCCCACAAAGAACTTTCTATTTTCCCCATACAGTAAAGACCCCTTATAACCTGTGACAAAGTCATATGTATTAGGCTCGGTAATGGAGATAGAGTGACCACAGGAGATGATGTAGGGCCAAGGTGAAGGAAAAAGTTGTCCCCAAGCCGGTCAGTACTCTAAGAAGAAACATCTCCACGTAAGAGGCTAAGAGACACCAGGACAGAAAGAATTGTACTTGGGGGAAGGAGGATCCCCAAGAACGGAAAGTTACACACCAAAAACCAGGAAGCTCAGGCTGGATAGAAGGAAAACATCTGTCACCTAAGGGGAGGGACATACCCTTTGTGGAAAGAAGAGGCGTCCCAACTCCTAAGTCAAGCCTGTCCCTTGTAATGACCCCTAAAATGTATAACTCACATAATGAGAAACACACACCCCATCTCTTCAAGGAGAACCCAGAATCATTGAGAATGAAACATTTCCGTAATAACTTCCAGAAAAGTCTTGATTCTATTGTAGCGGAGGTCCCAAGTACAGCCCGCACTCCAACTGTCCATTTTGAAGTACCAGGAACGTTCACGCCAAGGTATGTGACGAACGAGGAGCAAATAAACCATCAGAGGGCTTCAGTGGGGCTCTGTCCAGTACCAATTAGAAGAACCGCACCCATTGAGGTATCTACACCTACGAAAACCTGGACAGTAAGGTATCCATTGAGAAAACCATATCAACAAATGAAACTGAATGAAGATCGTCTGAGTACAGTCGCTGAAGAAGCCAAAAAGATCTTAATGGAAGACGAATGGTGACGTCACAAGAACCTAGATTGACTCAAATATAGAAGACCTGACCTGCGAATGATGGAAAGAGACGAAACGCCATGGATAAGGGACATTGTGAACCTAAAGTGAAAGGACAATGTCAAATGTAAGAAGCTTATGCCATGAGCACAACAAAGATATTCAGTTAGTTTACACGTGTACATATGCTTGGAACCGCAAGAAAGCTAAGAAAATCGTGCGGCTTGCTATTCTTAGTAGTAAAATAGATTGCGGCAAGCGCCATCTATATATATCTACCTCAAAAGAAGCACTTTATATAAGTATACTTCCACTATGCACAAGGCAGAATCAACCAAAGGTTACTGGAGGACGCATGAGGAGAGTTTCATAGTTAACAAATCAAGAATGAAAGGCAGAAGCGAAACCCAGACAGAGACGAATTGTGCCAAAAAGCCAAGATCGAATCAGCTAAAATGGACTTACAGTAGCTACAATTAATGAAGCAAAGAACAGAATATCCTGCTCATAAAGGTCAAGATAAGAAGCCGAATGCAGGTGGTGGGTAAAACAAAAATCAAATACAAGAATTACATGAAGAATGAGACGATTTCACGGTATCTGAATCACGTGACCAGCCGAGCAAGAAGAAGGGGGACTTCCACACCTACGCATGGCAGTGGGCCATGCAAAGATATCAGAACTTTTCCAGACAGAGATGCTGTCTCAAGGCCAACCACAGTGAAATAATTGACACATGACCCCTGAAGTTATGATTGATTGTAGCAATAATTGGAGGAAGGCCGGGGGAACTGACAAGCACCCTGCACCTGGCCGACCATTCTGCATGCTGCTAGGCAAAGTGGAAAAGTATGAGTGGGGTTGGTGCCAACCCAATCATAGTGGACCAGGTAATCTGGGGTCCTATAGTTAGTAGAACCAATGGGACGTCGTACTTTTAGTGATGTCTACAGTAGCCATTTTAAGGTAGAGCTTAGATGCCCCATTAAACACAAAAAGAGGCTGAGGGAGCAGCACTGCCCACTACTAACCGACCTTCATTCAGGTTTGACACCTTTAGCAACACACATTAGGGTTAGGTGGGAACAAGAAACTGTTTTCACGATAGGGTACCCCAGACAAAATCACAAACCAATTGGACCAGTGAGTGCTTACTAAGCATTCAAAAGCACACAACGGGTCTGAAATAGCAATAAAAACAATTTTATTAACATATATAAGTAATCATAACAGGATGTATAATTACACTTAAAAATATCAACACAGGGAGGGCATACACAATTATGGTAATAGTAGAAAAAAACAGTAGAAACCAGTGCAAAAGAAAAGTCACCGACGGAAGGTCACAGATATTAAGTCAAATGGTCTAAAAGATGTCAGTGGTATTATGAACGTGCCTAGTGCTGTGCAAAATATGCATGTAAACTGAATCTAACACTCCATACTAATTCACCATATCTCATTCATCCACATACATATATAATATTCCAACATGTTTCTTTCCAAGATAAAGTGCAGAAATAGTGCATGGAAATTCGTCAGGGACCGTCAACTCCAAATCACAAACAAAACACTGTTAATAAAAAAACGCCGTCCACATGTGCTACACATGCGACCAGGTAGATAACCTGTCGCTACAAAGACAATATTATTTAGACAAGAACACTCATGAGAGTGTAGCTGGAGGGATCCTCACAGGCCTCAGGATGTTCAATATCCGTTCGGTGATGTGTCCAAGGTATGGCCGCTAGAATGCACCATAGAGTACCGTTGGTAGTACAAATGCAGCATATTATGATGCTGGAGTGCAGGGGCATGGGATGCACTTGGGGGTTCTATTGCAGTGTGGAGCCTATGGTCAAGTAGAATGCCTGGACTGAGTATTCACCACAGTTCTCCCTACTCAAGGTTTATGTGGTCTTGCTCATCCGCGAGCATGGGTTGATGCTAGTACAGGCAAGTTGATAAAAAGGTGGCCGTCCAATGGACTCACGGAGTGGCGCTGGAGTGACCTGGAGCCTGGCTGCACATTCCATAATGGACAATGGTATACTTAAGCACCGTCGTTGAGGATACACAGTGTTACGCGGCAGAAACTCCACAGCCCCTGCGTACAACGAGTAGAGCTTAGATGCCCCACCTGACAGTGTTTACCCAATCCCCTCACTCCGTTACCATATACAGATATAGCACCTATACTAAAGTTACCTTCCTAGAACCAATAGAATTGCATGCAACATTTTAAGCATTATACGTCAGTGATGACAAGTTTTTAGTATAAATAATGTGTTTTTTATGAAGTTTGTTGGAGTTGTGAATCAAGAAGGAAGATCAAGCAACCGCTGATATTCATGAAACTCCCTGTTTTTTGTACTTGTCATTAAACGGACTCCCTTTGCCAAACAATTGAGTTGTCCTTATTGATTTAATGCTAGAGTACGAATCTGCATGCCCATCCATCTTTACGGGTGCTGCTATTCCATCTTAAAGTGCTATTGGGCAACCCCCAGCTTTATGGGCCGGTTGGGGTCCCAGTGCACACTTGGTAGCAGAGACAGGATGGTTTATCGATTATCGATTAGACAAGGCACCCATTGACCGTCGACATAAAGTAACTCTAGGTCCTCGGCAATATCACAAGTCCTTCCGGCTAAGTAGACCGTGAAGCTCCCTGTAGACAGTGGATAGAATAAATAAAAAACTGCAGGTTAAGGTCTGAAGTGACCTGTGTTTTCCGGCACACAACCCCTTCCCACTTCTATATGTGTAGCCGGCTAGTGTTTGTCTAGTCTGTCAACGTCTGTCGTATGTGTTGTTTGTTGTGACGTCATAGAATGAACATTTTTCTTTGAGGAATTAGCATATAAATTACGCAATTGTTTAGCTGAGACGGTGTAGAATACGAATTGATGTTTGTTGTTTGAAAAAGAGAGTATCATTTTTTGAGGAAAAACAGAATTGGAGCTTGCGACGATTGGTGCTCGCTCATATTGTTAAAGTTGTTTAAAGAAACGGAAAAGCATATATGAAGAGAAAGTGAACAGAATTAAGCATGGAAGACATGACACCATTAATACACGTGTGCAAGCAGTTGCCAAAACACGCACCTAAGCTGAAAAAGTACATTGCAGAATGGGTTAAAGGAACCGCAAACAAAATGTTTATGCCATGGCCCCAGGGTGGATCGCTGTCTAAGACGGTCTTGCAGCATATGACAACATATTTGCACACCGCATACACTGGCAAAAAGTTGGACAAACGCCTAGCTAGTTTGGAGCTTTGGATGATGTATCAAGAGAATATGAAGAGGAGCCGCAGTTAGATTGGATACTTAACATATGCACAAAGGGGGGTGAAACGCCTTCTGCGCCACCCACCCCATCTGAAACAAAAAGCAAAGTCAGTAAAGACGAAGGATTATACTCGCTAAGGGAACTTAAATCAGCCACAGCGTATAGCAACCCGGCATATGAGTCACCTATGCAAAGTAGTGATGAAAATCCAGACAAAGACAGAGATAGCGATATCACCTCCAAGGTCGTGGGGGACAAGGAGAGACGCGAGAAAGAGAGAAAAGACATAGTGATGCAAAGAAGCAGGAAGAAGATAGGGTCAGAGAGGAAGCGAGGAAGCGCCGAGAATTCGATGACGACGTAGAACACAAACGAAGACAGAGAGCACGCGATCTAGAATATCTGGAAAAAGAGGTCAAAAAACCAGACCCAGTAATAGGTTGGGAAGACATTGAAGAATTATTTTCTGAGTACAATTCAGTACCAGGTGCGTCTAGGGCACATATGGAAGATGACATTGACACCAGAAGCATCGGAGAGACAATCAATAGAATATATGATGAAATGGTGCTAGAGCAGGTACCCCAAGGGAGGGGAGATGACGAGCGTCTGGAGAGCACTCAGTTAAATGACACTGAGGATGCCTCCCGAAGTAGTAAAAATAGGGAACTGGCTCTAGAAAGGTTGACAATTTATAGGGACGAGGAGGAGGAGAGAAGTCGCACGAGTTGGGTACAGACGGTATCAGGCGCCGAAAGAGAGGAACAAGAGGAAAAGGAGGAAGAGAGAAGACGCGAAAACCGCTTCTCCGGGGGAAAAGGGATAAGATGTTCAGATTCTAGTGGGTCTGCACCTAGGACTTCAGCATCAGCCACACAGTCAGACCGAAAGAAGAAGTATCTTACGGTCAGAGGGGGGTGTCTCCACCACCCTATGTGAGACGACTAAGGACACTGCCAGGTAGGCAGCGATGCTGAAATATTACTCCTGCAATAGACAGAAAAACAATGAGAGAAGAGAAGGAGGACTATGCGTAACAATTTCCGTTGCTCAAGAAAGGAGGAACGAGACCACAGTATATTCCATGGCCACACATGGATCGGGAAATTCTGAAAAATAAACTTCCAATGTTGACATCGGGAGCTGGAAAATGGAGACATGAGCTAGAAAAGATGATGGGGGGGGAACACGTTAGCTATAGGGGATATCAAAGGTCTTTTAATTGCCATACTTGGTGATAGAGCTGACGATGTGTGGACATGTGCAAGTTACCCTGGCGTGACTACAGTTAATACTGTGCATGACGGACCGCCATTTAACAACTGCAGAGCCGCGGTATGGAAAGCATTAAGATTTCTATATCGGATACTTCCGACATGGGAGCTATAATGACACGTAAAATGAAAGAGTCGGAGGATCCTTTGTTTTACATTCAGAATTTCCAAGACGCATGGGTGCTTGAGACTCGTGAATCTTGGGCGAAATCTATACCCGTGGTCTACCATATATTACCGCCGAGTTTCTTCACTGGCGAGGGCTGGAGTCCAGACTGGTTATGACTCCACTTTCAGTCTTTAAGATGAGAACAAGTCTATTTTGGTTTAAGCACCCAATTATCTTCTCCCCTTTTCTTGTAGAGGTTGAAAGCTGTGGATGGATGTTGAGGCTGTGTTCGAGAAGGTAAGATGGATGCGCCAAGTGGCGCTGCGAGCGTCCTTGCAAGTGGCTAACCTGTGATATTGTTTGTATTGCAGGTTGAGAAGAATCCAGGAGGAAAGGGTCACTGGAACCCAAGCAGGCGGAAGATGTACTGGAGATGATGGCCTTCCAGACAAACTGGTAAGTAGCTTAATTGATGTTTGTTCACGCTTCCTTTTCCAGAGAAGATGCTGTAGGAGGACAATGATCGTTGGATGACTTCGGTTGACGGAGGGTGTCGCTGAGCAGGTAAGGATGACAATGGTTCTTGCCTTTTCTCGCCCGTGCAGGCCAGGATGCTGAGCAGGACCCGGGGAACGTCACGCTGCAAGAGCAGAATAATGCAAAGCACGGGCCTCGATTCGGCATGGTTTAAATAGCCAGCAGGTATCCCAGGTGCCTTCGGGGTGGCCCCGCCCTGGATGCTAGACCGCAGAGTGCCGTTCCCCATTAGTCCTTGTGGGGGCGGCCATGCTTGCCCATTGTCCATTGAAACTCTGTCCTAGTATGTGCCTCCGATGCCAACAGCACCAGGACTGGCTCCAAGGGATCCGAGGGGGGCCAAAATGGGGTCTTTAGGGCCCCGTTAACACACGGTGGGGATAAAGTCGTGACACTCAAACTGTGGTCTGAAATACAGTTGACCATAGCACACTATTGCAGACTGTTGCTGGAAAAGAATTGCAAAAAAGAGGCTGCACGAAAAGCCGAAGAGGCAAAATTAGTGCAGAAGAAATTGTCAAAATATGCCATTGAAGGGGCAATGATCACTAACACAGACAGGTCGAACGCACAGCAGGTTAATAATCCACAGCAGTGTAATCAGAGAAATAATGGGTTTTACCCCAGAGGGAGAGGATTTAGAGGAAGAGGGTGGCAGAGTAATCAGGGTGACTTTCAAAACAATCAGGGAGGCTTTCAAAACATGCAAAATGGCAATCAAGATATGCCAAATGGGCAATAAATCAGACCACCGCCAATATGTTGGACGTGTGGGATGTCAGGACATCTAGCACGCACATGCAGAAGTCAAGGCATGGTGCAAAACGACCAAGGAACAAGAGCGGGTATGGTGAATCCACCTGCATTTTTACAGCAGGGAGGAAATGGAGTTGTGCAGAATCACACGGTGCAGCAGCAAACGCCAGGAGTGCAGCAAAGCTTGCAACCTCTGAACTTGAACTTGATGAGTTTTCCACAAGGACAGTCTCAACAGTTGCCGATGGAACTGTCACAGACAGTAAGTGCAGGACAGGCAGCGAACTCTGGAATAAGAGCTAACACTGGTGATGAGGAAGTACATTCATGCAAAACGGGACAAGGTTGTATATGGAATAGGGCAGCTCACTGGGATGTGTCCTATCAGTGACACCAGAACCTCACCAGGAACCAAGGCTGGATGACATTATGGGAGATAAAGAGTATTCCTTCTTAGTTGACACAGGTGCAACACGCTTGTGTATACGTGAAGGCAAGTTTTCCTTATCCTGCGATGCTATAAATACTTAGGGCTTCACAGGATCTGCAAGTCATGTTCCTTCTACAGATAAGCTTCCAGTCTCTATAGCAGAATGTGATATGAATGTACCACTGTTATAGTCAAGACAAACACCAGTAAATATTTTGGGACGGGACCTAATGACGAAGTTAAACATGACAATCTCGCTCACAGAGAAGGGCATAATATGTTCAACTCCAGGAACGCACTATTTGAACATATGCGAGATGATTAGAGCATATGCGGGAACACAGCTATGAGAGCTATCCCATTAGAGCCAGAAAGATTTGCGTATGGAGTACGCGTACTAATGGCGGGGCTACCAGGCCTTGCAGACAAAACTATTAGGACCCCAGATGAATTTCTATTTAGGCCAAGAATACCTATGCACGAGGAGAAGGGACAAGTATTTCCCTTGACGATACACGCAGCTATAGTGCAAGAGAAAATGGCTTTGATCGATGGTTGCGATGATGAAGGCCGACAATAGTGCACAATAATCACTATTGAAGAAGAGTACAGATTGACTGACGTCACTGATGATGATCTGTTTGATGAGCAAGCAGATGGAGACGAAACAACAGTTCAGGTAAATCTCACTTTTTGGGTGAGAATGATCAAGAGAGAAGTGCCTCAGAGAATGATGTTGGCACAGACTTGTCCTGAATATTTTGAGGACGACATGGCCCAGGTGCCTGTCTCAGTATGGACCATAGGCCCCTAAAACGTAGGCTTATTGAAAGGAGTCAAAGAAGTAAGGATTAAGTTGAAGCCAGGAGCAATTCTACCCAAAGTACGACAGTATCCTATGTCTAGGGAAGCAGATGAAGGAATGTCTGGCGATGTCAGAATCATCATGCAATACCGCAGTTTACCCTATCAAGAAATCAAAGGGAGGGTCTTGGCGTTTAATCCAGGATTTAAGGCAATAAATGATATTGTAGAGGCTGAGTTCCCTTTAGTCCCTAACCCGGCCACAATTCTATGCAACATACCTGTTGAGGCAAAATATTTCACGGTGGTTGACTTGAAAAATGCATTTTTCTCAATCCTATTGCACCCAGACTCTCAGGATTTGATGTCATTTACATTCAGACAGATGCGTCTGAGAAGCACAAAGTTGTCCCAGGGGTACTGTGAGTCTCCATCGATTTTTAACAGAGTCCTGCAGATGGGCTTAAGCAATATTGCATTAGAGAGTGTTGTCTTGCAATATGTGGATGACATCCTCATTTGCAGCACTACAGAGGAAGGATGCAGACGAGATTCTGTTCAGCTATTGACCATATTGGCTGAGAAAGGATATAAAGTTGACAAAGAAAAATTAGAATATTGTCAGCAAAAAGTGCTGTACAGAGGCCAACTGATATCACATGAGGGGAAAGAGTTAACCCTGAAAGGACTGAAGCCATACTGAACACAGCTAAACCACACACGATTAAGCAGATGCAGAGATTTTTAGGTCTTTGCAATTATGTCAGAGCTTGGGTCTTTCACTATAGCTCATATACCAAGCCCTTGTTACAGGCTCTAAAGAAGTCACAAGTGACGAAAGGAAAGAAAAATGTAATGGACTGAGACAATGGAGGAAGGGTTTACTGAACTCAAGAGAGCCATTTGCACGGCACCAGTTTTAGGGATTCCCAATTATGCAGAGGAATTCTGCCTGTTTTCACACACGAACGGCAGTGTTATGACAGCAGTGCTCACACAGAGAACCACATTGGGGTACAAACCCCTGGCATACTACAGTGGGAATTTGGACCCAGTGATGAGGGGCCACTTTCCCTGCTTACAAAGTTTAGCTGCCGCAGTTTTCGCCATAGAGAAGACTACAACCATTGTGATGGGATGCTCCATGATGTTGTACGTCGAGCACGTGCTATTTGCTATTCTAGAGAAACCAAAAGGTACATTGACATCTCAGAGAGCTTCCGCTTATGAAGTGATCATATCAAACCCTTGATTAAGATAATTCAATGTAAGATAGTGAACCCAGCAATGTTCATAGCAGAACCAGTCACTGAAGGAGAGCCAATACATGACTGCGCGAATTATGAAGAGTTTTATGAGGAGATTCCCCTAGTGAAAGAAAATGCATTGGCAGAAGGAGAAATTGTCTTCGTTGACGGTTCTTCGAGAATCGATCAAAACGATGGGCAAAGATATATAGGCACTGCTGTGGTGAAGCACACAGCAAACAGAGAATTTCGAGTAATCATTAGTGCACAATTACCATCTCATTATTCAGCACAGGCTGCAGAATTATTGCCATTGATACTCGTGATTGAGACTCGCCCAGACCAGGAAGTAACAGTGTACAGTGACTCCGCCTATGTGACGTCAACAGTGCACGCAGGCCTAGCGCGCTGGAAAAGGAGGGGCTACCTCTGAGCGGACGGCACGCCAGTACAGCATGCAGCATTATTGGACAGGCTCATCAAGGCACTACAGCTCCCAGTGGGCATAGCGTATCTGAAATGTGCCGCCCACACGGAGGGGACAGATTCAAGCAGAAGACACAGAGGACAAGAGTATGGCATCCAAGGGCGAGACCATCATGGATGTGGAAATAACTGATGTGAATGAAAAAATGATTGTTGCAAGAAGTGAACCTGAGAGCTATAATAACATGGGGCAAACCCAGTTAATGGAACTCCAAGGGGAGGCACCACAGGAGGAGAAGAATCTCTGGAGGCTGCAAGGGTGTTCTTTAAACCCCTCCGAAAGCTTGTAGCGACAAGACAGCACTGGTAAATTGGTGATACTTATAACCCTGTTAAAATTAGCATTGGAACAGGTGCACTATCCAGCACACATGACAAAAGAGAATCTCGCTGCAACGTTCGCTGAAGACTGGTTTATACCAAACTTAGCAGACCACGTTGCATTTTTTATGGTGCCTGTATATTCTGCCAGCAGTTCACAGCTAGGCACACATTAAAAGTAATTAGAGGAGTCATCCCAAGGCCCAATGGACCTTTTCAGCACTTGCATGTCGATTATGTCGATATGATTCAAGTATGTAACGGGTACAGGTACCTAATTTTTGTGGTGTGTCCATTCTCTAGATGGATAGAAGCAGATCCATGTACACTCAGACTCTACCTGTGAGGCCACATCCCTGGTGAGAGAGGTATTTCCCAGGTGGGCAGTATGTGAGGTTATGAAGTCAGATAATAGAGCCCACTTTGTTAACCAAGTGTTTGAACAGATCAGCTTGTTTCTTGGTATAAAGCACAATTTCTCATTGGCGTATCAACCGCAAAGTAATGGGATATGTGAGAAGCTCAATGGCTTGTTAAAGGAAAGGATAGCCAAGTTGAAGCTTACTCTAAGAAAGGGATGGTTGCACTGCCTTCCTTTGGCACCGTATGCACTCAGGAACCAGACTGGTTCTGACCATCATCTTACGCTGCACAAAATAGCAACAGGAAGAAGAAATGTGCGCTCCCCTGACACCCGAGACAGAGCTAGGTGTGATGCCCAGCCAACAGGAGAAATCTTAGGGTCTGAAATGCAAAACGACTTGAATTGCATAACTTCTTGTCTTACTGTAATTTCAGGCCAGCTGCAGCGACGACGAAAAGGGTGCAGGGCAGCACAGAACACAGAAGGAGATACTACTGCAGACCCAGTTCAGAGTCTATGTGTTCCACCAATCTTCTCTGGAGACACTGTCCAAGTGAAGAATCATACGAGAAAGAAGTGGGCGAGCAAAGATTTTACGGTCCCTTTACAGTGGAAGACGTCACTCCCTCTGCAGTCAAGTTACAAGGAGGAAGAGCTTGGATCTTTCTAGGTGACATCAAGCCATACATCAGAGAAGGGCCCCTGGCCACACCCCAACGCGTAGAGACTACAGACGACGGGGAAGAACCACAGCACGTTCAGACGAGATCCAGGACGAGGAAGAAGGACGCATGACCAGCAAAGAAAAAAAGAACTTATGTGCAAGGTTGTGGCTTAATTTTGAACATTTCCTCTGAGCAAAAAAGAGGATAAGGACATAAAAACGGACACTCTGTGCATCCCAGTTGGAGGGTGAACAAGAAAACTGCACGTATAAGCCACAACATAATTTGTTGACTTTGAACTTTGGACTAAGGCACACTGGGCCTCATTACGACCCAGGCGGTAAGTTACCGCCTGGGCCGTGACTTTACCACCATGGCGTAAACTACGTTTACGCCATGGTGGTTGGCGAACTTACCGCCCCATTCCGAGTTTGGCGGGGCGGTAAGTCCCCAATCCCCATTTACCCTTCCCCATTCCCATTTTTGCCCCATAGGGCATAATGGGAGTGGGGAAGGCGTTAATTACGCCACCGTAAATTACGGTGGCGTAATTAACTCCATGGTCCCTTAGCGCCATGGATTTTAACACCTGCTAAAAGCAGGTGTTAAATCCGCCATGGCGCTAAGGGACCTCGTACTCAGCGGGTAAGGGTCGGCGCTGTTTACGGCGCCGTACACCCCTTACCGCCTGAGTTGTAATGAGGCCCACTGAAGCCTTGATAAGAAAGAATATGCCAAACTTTGATCGAGGACACACAAATTGGAAAAAAATACAGTATTGAGACTCATTCCACACGGAAATATTGTTCGGACTCACTTATGGTGTCCCACAGTAGCAACATCACCAAAGATGTCCTGAGTTATGTTGACCTAGTCTTAAGGTCATACCCGTCATTGGTGGGGAGGCTCACCAGCATCACTAAATTTCTTCAAGATCCTAAAAACAAAAACATAATATGGAGGCTGCTCACTGTGATTGCCGTGCAGTTCATCCTGCTTCCAGAGTACAGCGAGGAAAAAACAAATGTCCCAAGCAGAGGAAGAAGCAAATAGGCTTATCAACGTGCTGTTCTTTTACTTAATTGAAGACTGTCCAGATCTTGTCGGGAGAACCACAGACGTTTTGACATTTCTTCGAGATCCAGCAAACACAGAACGTTTAAGTATAATCCTGAATGGAATTATCATCCAAGTTGTTCTCCACACACATCGAGATTGCAGAAACTGTTCACAGTGAGTGAAAGCCAAACAGTCCAAACGTTTGCAAGGGCAGGACAAATGTCCCTGTCACCAGAAGATAGCAGATTGGCCAGAAACGTCTCCTTTCGCCTAATCGAGGATTTTCCAGAACTTGTGTGGGAGGCCTGCCGATGTTGACGTCCTCACATTCATCAGAGACCTAGCTTATTCTACACAGATGAGCATGCTCTTGCATGGTATCGTGATGCTGGTCGAACTTTCTAAACATCAACAGATCTACCTGAGAAGATTTAAAACTTTCCGCAGAGGGACAGATCGAGAAGGTATTGCCAGAGACTTCACCTTGACATTTTCTCATATGTAGAAAAAGGAACTGCATCCAGAGACAATAGACAATCCAGTGTCCAGGCAAAGAGGGACAATTGTTTCAGTACCTGCAACCCACAGAAAACAGCAGAATCCAGAGATAATATTATCTAGAGTACATTAAAAGTACGTTTTTTTCCTCAGATGATCGAGATGGGAAACCAAAATAGCAATCTTGTCATCCCTCAGAAGGAGAGACGCCCTTATTTTTCCAGAACTAAAAGCTGTAGATTAACCTATAGGGGTATCATGTACCTATGCCTTGTATTCATCATTGTTTTACTGTCACTGACAAGTAGAACTGCATTTTTTATTGGTGCACAAAGTGTTCCGATTCCAGTGCACCCACCTAATGATGCACACATGAAGCCCACAAAGGCACTCAGACCCTATATAGCCATTCCAGTCCCTAGAAGGTCTGATAGCGGAATGAGTGAACTTAAGATGGATGTGATTAGCAATGATACACACACACTTATGGTAGCAGGCAAATTGAAAAGCCGGCAGAGTAAGAATGGAAGAAGGTTACGGACAACCACACGCATGCAAACGATGAATACACCCACACCAGGTCTAGTGTCAATAACTACAGAACCACAGGCCAAAGAAGAAGGGAATGTTGGACTCCCTACAACGAGATCTCTTCTATCAGTGAAGTAAAAAGCCACATGAAGGAAGCTGATCTAGTAAAGAGGCAAACAGAGTTGGAGAAGGAGCTGACCGAAACAACAGTAATGAACACCCCTGATACAGCACATATGGAGGCACATGCAAGCCCCGAGAAAATCTCACAGTCACAGATGATAGCAGAATTAATATGGTTATTCATAACCAGAGCCAGGAAAATACAAGAGGACAAAGAAAGGATTGCCAGACTTTCATCTACTCAACTGGCACACATGAAGATGCCTGCACCATGGACCAGGATACCTGAGAATCCTCCAGCAAGAAGAAGCCATACAGATGCATTCAAGGATGTAGTCATAGCAAACTACATGAAAACCTTGAGAATCAAGAGAAGCATATAAGGAGATGACAGTGAGCTAAACGACTACTTGGACAGCACAGCACATTTGGGAAATAACATATTGTAAAAGCATATGAAGGAAGTTGGAAGACGGAGTTCAGAAGGGGAATGCTTTGTTTGTGAACTCCTACCGTACAGCATGGGGAAGTCAAAGATCTTTGTAGCTGTAGAAATTGATGTCCAGACAGCACACTGTCTATCACACGTAGCAATGTGCAAGACCAGAGGCCAGTTCATTGGAAGTGATGCCTCACCGAAGTTGGCAACTGAAGCCACTGATCCAAACGAAAATGATTATGTCCAGGACATAAAGACCAGAAACAATGGAAAAACAAAACACATTGTGATCAGATTCGAGAAGCCTGAAGTTAAAGGAGCAGAAATAAGAAGAGAGGCAAATCACAAACTAAACATTCGAGGAAAGATGCCAGAAGAGACTCGAAGTTGGAAGAACAGAGGCCAAATGCAAATTTGGGGAACAGTGCTTTCACCACACCGATGGGAAAAAAGAGTAGTGATTTGCAGAGCATGGACGGTCATTGGAGCCTACAAAGAAGCAATTGAAAATGCACAAAGGATATGCAAGCCATTATGGCCAAGACTTGCTAAACTATTGACATGGGTCGAAGACAGAGGAGGACCCTTACAGATAGGGCCATTGGAGAATCCGAAACTCTGCTTCAGGAATAATGGCACCAGGAAGATGGGGGAGAATCAGAACTGTAGACAAGTTTTTGACGCCCCAAGAATGGTACATGGCACTGCAGTGATCATGGATCATTATTGGGCATGTGGATTGTGATGCTGGAAATGCATCAGAGGGACAGGGCCTTGTCCTTTACTGCCTTTTTGTCGTGTGTTCTGTCATATTTTCCACGCAGGAGTTCATGTGGGACTCCTGGCGGTGCAGCTCTCTCTCTTTTGGTTTGGTGAACAGACCCGTCGGATAACCTTACGGCACCCATGGGTGGGGGTACAACCCTGTGCCCCTAGTGTTTGGTTTTGGGCACCTGTGGGTGGCCCGCAGAGCAGGGTATGGGCTGGTGGCAGCTCCATGCTGAATTTGACAGGTGCGCTGAGTATCCTCCATTTTGGGATACCCAGGCCCTGCCATTGGAATCAGTTGATTCCCGATGGAAAACAAGATGGCCCCTGTGGCCTTTTGCTTTCTATTACCTGTTACCTTGTTTTCCCAAAGTCCTGGGAAGCCCTGACTCTGTCCCTTCCCCGTGACTGGCTGTTGGGTGGAAGTTCCATATATGGTGTTGCTGTGAAGTCCAGTCCAGACTGACTGGAGCCTTCCCAGTGACTGTATGTTGTGGGTACGTCCTGTGGGTGGGACCCGGGTGAATGGAGTGTGTGACCAATATGCACTTCTTGTTGTGGCTGTCTGGTTTCTTGTATGAGAGACAAACACTGAGACAGCCCTGCCCGAAACTAGCCTGAATGCAGTGTGTAGTGTTGAATGGCTGGGTACTTGTCCCAATCCACATTCCTTGTTGTGAGTGTCTGAGAGGGAGGAGGATGGCCTCAATGCACTGTGTGCCTGAATGGCTGACTGACTGCATGAATGCCCTTCTGCATGATTGGCTGCTGAGAGTGACCCAGCAGTGTGGATGAGAGACAAGATAGTATATCTGGGGACCTCTCACCACTGGAAATTATTCAGAAGCTGTGTCTACACTTGAAGAGTAACTGGAACTGCTGATCCTCGATGCCCAGCTGGAAGACGAAGACTTGCTGTTGCATTTGCTTCGACTTGATCTGAAAGCTGCCGAACTCGTCAAGGACTGATCCGAGAGAGGACCTGGTAAGGCGCCCTCTTCCTGTGCTCAGAGGGACCATCGAGCACCGCTAACCTTCATCAAAGCTCCCTGGAAGTCAGACCCTCGAAAGGCTGCCGACCCGAGAAGGGAGCGCTGAGGAGAACGAAGCAAAGCACCCGGACTTCGCCGCTGTCGAGGTCTATTGCCGTCGACCAGGGTTCGCAGGTTTGTGTAACCGCTGGAGGCCCGTCGAAGTTGTGTTGCCCAGCCATGGGGACCACTTGATGCCGTGCCGCAGACAACCGGAGCTGCTTGCTCCTTTGCCTAAGAACATTTGAATCCAAGGACATTGTCCGCAACGTCGACCGCTTTGTCCCGCCGGAGAAAGCGAGGATGACTCACGCGCCGAGGAGAATCCGCCGGTGGGTTTCCCGCAACCTAAAGGCCACAAAGACTTCGACGACTCGCCGCCCTTGTTGGGCCACAGTTCTCCTGAAACTCTTTGCGGTCCTGAACAATCCATCGCCGAGGTGCCCCGCACACCTCATCCTCGCAGGACGTCACTGACGAGCACCGCCTGGATCGACATCAGGGTCTCAGCACCCTTGAACTTCTCATAGCCGCCGTCGACGACAAGTTCATCATCTTCGACGCCTCTCGATGATCCGCGGCTCCTGCTTTAAAGGGAGTCACTCAAAAAGGATCCTTCGACGTGTCTTTGAAGAACTCTACTCCACCAGGTACATTGGGGGGGGGGTAAAACCTTAATAGGAGGAAATAAGGCTATTGAACAATATATGGACTGGGCTTGCGCTATATATCTTTATTTTACAGGTTGCCCAGGTGGGGGGATCTCCACACAGAACTGTGTCTATCGGTAGGGGCCAGTATTCTGCCTATTGTTTCAATCATCTTACGTTCCTTCCTATCTCTATTGCTGGTTCCCTCGTTATTGATCTGTGTGACATTTTAACCGTACAGTTGATGCACTTTAATGAGATTTGATAACATTGGTGCTACCACTTTAGAATTGTATATATTTATCATTGTTGATTTCCGAGTACAAAGTGCGTTATTGTGATTGTGTACATACCTTTGAATATTAATTATATAAAGACTGTGTTTTCAGAAATACAGTGTGTGGACATTCCTTTGTGGTGGTTCGGGGACAACACTGTACTTAAGAACCAGCCTGCATCACCTCCTGAGAAGCTAGGCCTTGATTACTCGACTACGTTACCAATAATAGAGAATCTTGGCTGGGGTCCTCTGTGCCTCTCCTCTACCATATAGAGAGCGGAAGTACAGACACCCCCCTCCAGTCTTTACACTGGTGGCAGCGGTGGGACGCTTATGGTTTTAAGAATCAGTGTATAACCGTGCCACTTACAAAATATCTGCACTTTATTAAATCATGGTTTGGTTGTGTACAAAATAACTGCATTACAAGCAATGGAGTCTATTGCAAATGGTAAATTGACTAGGATGAGCTTAGAGGCTCTCCAGAGTGCTTGTGAAGCAAGGGAGTTAGACTTTGGGGATAAGTCTAGGGCTGAGCTGATAGCTGCCCTGGTGGACTACCAGACCGATGGTGAAACTCTTGATGAGGGGGGGGGGAATGCAACCAATGAGGACTCTGCCCCTGAATCTGTTTCTGGGAATGCCACCATTCCTGTTGCCTCTGTTCTGAACCCCAGCAATTCCTTGGAGCTTGAGTTATTAAGGATGAAATTGGCCTTTCAATATCGCAAGTTGGAAATAGATGCTGAGCTTAAGAAGGAGGAGTTGGCTCAAGAAGTGGAGCTCAAGAATAGGGATCTTGAACTCAAAAATAAGGACCTTGAACTCAAGAACCAGGACACTGAATGTCAGAGAATCCAGCTAGAGAAAGCTAGAGTGGAGACTTCAGCGAAACGCAGTGAGAGTGTCAGGTCCCCAGCAACAAAATTTATGAAAGATTTGGTTGGTGTGTTTGTGGAGGGTTCTGATATCCTCCAATGGATTGAAGCATTTGAAATGACTTGTGTAATTCATGATGTTGACAAAAGAGATTGGGCTAAGTGTTTGTTAAGCAGAGTGCCTCAGACTGGGTATGACTGTATTCTAAAGCTGAGTGTGGAAGAAAGGGGTCATTATGAGTGTATGAAATCTGCTTTGATTGCCAAGTTTGGCAAGACACCTACCCAATACCTTAAAAGGTTCAGGGATTTTAAGAAAAGAGAGAATGTGTCTTGGGTTGACTAGGTGAGTGCGGCGCACATGAACATGATGGGGTGGATTGATGGTAACAAGGTGAAAGCTTTTGTTGAATTGTCCCACCTATTGCTTTTTGAGCATTTTTCTGAAGCCTGTTCACCGGAGCTGCGTCAGTATGTTTCTGACCAGAACATTTTGGATCCCTTTAAGCTGTCTAGGCTGGCTGACAAGTGGGTCTCCCACCGGGTGTCCCCTAAGGACTCCAGTGGGAAGGACAAGGACAAAGAAAAGGGGGCCTCTCATAAAGCTGAGGAGACCCAAAAGCAGTTACAGTCGAGTAAACCTAAACTCTCCTCTCCTAAAACCCAAAAATCTAGTGGGGATAAGTCATCTGTGGGTGGGAATAAGAGTAGTGGTCCACCTGCTGCAAAGCAGGCTCTTAGTGGTTCCAGTACCGTACGCCGCACTCCCGGCACTTGCTGGGATTGTGGGGCTCTGGATCACAAGAGGAGTGACTCCAAGTGTAAAGGTAAGGCACTTGGAGTACAGGCTGTCAGCCTAGGCCACTGTCCTCCCCTCCTCTACAGGGATCACATTTGGTGCTCCGGTAGAGATTTCCTTAGTGTCCCTTGGTGCCTGGGACCAGTACGCGGAAGTACTGGCGACTATCCCACAGAACACCCGTAGATTTTTGAGGAGTGTCCTCCTGAATGGCCAGCCTTCTACTGGTTTGAGAGACATTGGGGCAAGCATGACAGTGGTGGACAGGACCCTGCTCAAGCCAGAGGACTATGTAGGAGCTTCTCTGAGAACCACCAGGTTAGCTGGTGGGCCTCCCAAATTATCGCCTGTAGCCTTAGTCACACTCGTAATTGAGGACAAGACAGCAAAGCTTCCTGTCCTGGTTCAGGACAATGTCCCTGCTAACATTCTGTTAGGTAATGATCTAGTAGAGTTGGGATTGATCTCGGATGGTCTTCCCATGACTGCTGCTGCGGTCACTAGGTCACAGGTGACCCCGGGTCTGGCTGTGAGTCAGGTCCCCGAGCCAAAGGCGCAGCCTAAGGCAAGACGAAGGAAGAACAAGAAGGCCACCTCTGTGGAGGGAGCTCCTTCTCTTCCTGCTGTTCCTACAGCACCCATTGGGATCCATGCTCCGGACGGGCTGGGTCCAGTGGTAAACCCTGTCTCAACTCCTGAGGGAGAAGAGCCAGAAGACTCTCCTGTGGGAGAGGTTCTCAACCCGGAGGAACATCCCGATCTTCAATGTTTGTTAGCTGAAGGGGGACCCTCCCGGGCAGACTTCTGTAAAGGACAGAGAGAGTGCCACTCTCTCGAGGGTCTGAGGAAACAGGCCCTGTCCCAGGCACGAGGAGAAGTGCCTAGGACAGTCCAGATTTATTGGGAGGGTGAGCTCCTTGTTAGTGAGCCCACTAAGCCTGAACCTGGTGCCCTCAAGAGGTTGGTGGTACCCCAGGTTTACAGGCTCTTCCTACTGCAGTTGGCGCATGAGGTGCCCTTAGCTGGTCATCTTGGTACCAAGAAGACTAAGCAGAGGCTCTCTGCCCATTTCTACTGGCCTCGGATGGGAGTAGAAGTGGAGTCCCACTGCAGGACCTGCCCAACTTGTCAGTTGTCTGGCAAGACTGGAGGCAGTGTCATTGCCCCACTGCAGCCATTGCCGGTGGTTGGCACACCATTTGAGAGGGTGGGCATCGACATTGTCGGTCCCCCGGACCCTCCCACTTCAGGTGGACATCGGTTCATCCTGGTTTTGGTAGATCATGCCACCAGGTACCCTGACGCTATACCCCTTCGGACTATAACTGCCAAGATGGTTGCCAAGGCTCTCCGGGGCATTTTCACCCGTGTTGGATTCCCTGAGGAAGTTGTCTCTGACAGAGGATCCAACTTCATGTCTAGTTACATGAAGACCATGTGGAAAGAGTGCGGCGTAACCTACAAGTTCTCCACCTCTTACCATCCCCAGACCAATGGTCTGGTTGGGAGATTTAATAAAACTCTCAAGGGCATGATAGGTGCTTTGGAAGAGCCCCTAAGGAGGAAATGCGATCTCCTCCTGCCAAGGCTGCTGTTTGCTTACAGAGAGGTACCTCAAGAGGGTGTTGGTTTCAGCCCCTTTGAGTTACTCTTTGGACATCCCGTGAGGGGGCCCCTTGCCTTGATCGGAGAAGGTTTGGAAGCTACCCTTCCCGGTCCCGCCAAGCAAGTGCGGGACTATGTGTTAGGCCTCAGACGGAGGATGACACAGATGATGGGTCAGGCAACAGCGAATCTCAAGGCCAGCCAGGAATTGAACAAATACTGGCATGACCTTAAAGCATCGCAAGTGGATTGGACTCCGGGACAGGAGATCCTCGTGATGGAGCCTACCAAGCCTCGGGCATTGGCGGATAAATGGACTGGACCCTTCAGGATAATCTCCAAGATGGGTGAGGACAATTATCTGGTTGACATGGGAATCCCAGGGGTAGCCCCTCAGGTATTCCATGTTAATCGGCTCAAGCCTTTCCACAGGCGAGCAGAAGTCTCATGTCTCTTGCTAGCTTCAGAGCAAGAAGAGGATAAGAGTGAGCCCCTTCCTGATTTGCTGTATAGCAACCCTCAGGATGGCTCAGTGGAGGGAGTGCATCTCTCTCCAGATTTGACAACAGAGCAGCGGAGGGCCTGCAGGACTTTGCTCCAGCAGTATGCCTCTCTGTTTTCGCTGACGCCAGGCCTTACACTGTGGTGTAAGCACGAGATTGACACTGGTGACAGCATGCCTGTCAAAAGCAGGAGCTACCGTATGTCAGACACTGTTAAGAACCACATCCAGGCTGAGGTCGCCAAGATGTTGGATCTGGGTGTTATTGAACCCTCAACCAGTCCCTGGTCCAGTCCCGTGGTCCTTGTCCCCAAGGTAAGTTTCCAGGCAGGTACCAAGGATTGGAGATTCTGTGTGGACTACCGAGGAGTCAATGCCGTCACCAGAACTGATGCGCACCCATTTCCCAGGGCTGATGAGCTCGTGGACACCATAGGTGCTGCCAAATTTGTGAGCACCTTTGACCTCACCTCAGGCTATTGGCAAATAGCTCTGACGGACCATGCCAAGGAAAAGACGGCGTTCTCAACACCAGAGGGACTCTACCAGTTTAGGGTCATGCCTTTTGGATTGAAGAATGCCCCTGCCACCTTCCAGAGATTGGTCAATCATGCTCTCAGTGGGCTGGAAGCCTTTTGTGTGGCTTATTTAGACGACATTGCCGTCTACAGTTCCACTTGGGAAGAACATTTGACACATCTGGGTAAGGTGTTGCAGGCCTTGAAAAGGGCTAACCTCACTATCAAGGCCACCAAGTGCCAGATAGCTCAGGGGAAAGTCACATATCTTGGTCATGAGGTAGGAGGGGGTCAAATCCAACCTCTCCCCAGATGTACAGGACTGGGAGACTCCCACTACTCAAACCCAGGTGAGAGCCTTTTTGGGCCTCACTGGGTATTATCGCAATTTCATGGCGGACTATGGAACCATAGCTGCACCACTGCCAGCTCTGACTTCCCCCAAACAGCCTAGGAAGGTTAATTGGACGGAAGACTGTCAGATGGCCTTTGATGGCTTGAAAGAAAGTCTGTGTAGGGCACCTGTGTTGTGCGCGCCTGACTACAGCCGACCCTTTATCGTACAGACGGATGCCTGCAACACCGGAATTGGAGCTGTCTTGTCCCAGTTAGATGACAAAGGGAGGGAACATCCTATCATCTTCATCAGTAGACAACTCAAGGGTAGAGAACTTAGGTGGGCTACTGTTGAGAAGGAATGTTTCAGTATAGTTTGGAGCCTTAGGCGTTTTATGCCCTACCTTACGGGGTCTACCTTCAAGGTCCAAACAGATCATAAGCCCCTGAAGTGGCTTATGCAGATGAAGGGTGAAAACCTGAAACTGCTCAGGTGGTCCATTAGCCTGCAAGGGCTAGACTTCACCATAGAGCACAGACCAGGGAAGAGTCATGATAATGCAGATGGCCTTTCCAGAAGGTATGTTGACCATCTGGATGAGGGTGTCTATCCCGTGGGAGATTAGGCACCCTCCACCTCAGTCTGGGGGGCGACTGTGATGCTGGAAATGCATCAGAGGGACAGGGCCTCCATATCATTGTCCTTTACTGCCTTTTTATCGTGTGTTCTGTCATATTTTCCGCACAGGAGTTCATGTGGGACTCCTGGCAGTGCAGCTCTCTCTCTTTGGTTAGGTGAACTGACTCGTGGGATACCCTTATGGCACCCATGGGTGGGGGTACAACCCTGTGCCCCTAGTGTATGGTTTTGGGCACCTGTGGGTGGCCCGCAGATCAGGGTATGGGCTGGTGGCAGCTCCATGCTGAATTTGACAGGTGCGCTGAGTATCCTCCATTTTGGAATACCCAGGCCCTGCCATTGGAATCAGTTGATTCCTGATGGAAAGCAAGATGGCCCCTGTGGCCTCTTGCTTTCTATTACCTGTTACCATGTTTTCCCAAAGTCCTGGGAAGCCCTGACTCTGTCCTTTCCCCCTGACTGGCTGTTGGGTGGACGTTCCATATATGGTGTTATTGTGAAGTCCAGTCCAGACTGACTGGAGCATTCCCAGTGACTGTATGTTGTGGGTACGCCCTGTGGGTGGGACCCGGGTGAATGAAGTGTGTGACCAATATGCACTTCTTGTTGTGGCTGTCTGGCTTCTGGTATGAGAGACAAACACTGAGACAGCCCTGCCCGAAACTAGCCTGAATGCAGTGTGTAGTGTTGAATGGCTGGGTACTTGTCCCAATCCACATTCCTTGTTGTGAGTGTCTGAGAGGGCGGAGGATGGCCTGAATGCACTGTGTGTCTGATTGGTTTACTGACTGCATGATTGGCTGCTGAGAGTGACCCAGCAGTGTGGATGAGAGACAAGATAGTATATCTGGGGACCTCTCACCACTGGAATTTGTTCAGAAGTTGTGTCTACACTTGAATAGTAACTGGAACTGCTGACCCTCGACTCCCAGCTGGAAGACGAAGTCTTGCTGTTGCATTTGCTTCGACCTGATCTGAAAGCTGCCGAACTCGTCAAGGACTGATCCGAGAGAGGACCTGGTAAGGCGCCTTCTTCCCGTGCTCTGAAGGACCATCGAGCACCGCTAACCTTCGCCGAAGCTCCCTGGAAGTCAGACCCTCGAAAGGCTGCTGACCCGAGACGGGACCGCTGAGAAGGAAGCAAAGCACCTGGACTTCGCCGCTGTCGAAGTCTATTGCCGTCAACCAGGGTTCGCAGGTTTGTGTAACCGCTGGAGGACCGTCAAAGTTGTGTTGCCCAGTCGTGGGGACCACTTGATGCCGTGCCGCCGACGACCGGAGCCGCCCGCTCCTTTGCCTAAGAACATTTGAATCCAAGGACTCCCTTGTCTGCAACGTCGACCACTTTGTCCCGCCAGAGAAAGTCGAGGACGACCCACGCGCCGACGAGAATCCGCCAGTGGGTTTCCCACCACGTAAAGGCCACAAAGACTTCAATGCCCTTGTTGCGCCACAGTTCTTCTGAAACTCTTTGCGGTCCTGAACAATCCGTCGCCGAGGTACCCCGCACACCTCATCCTCGCAGGACGTCGCTGACGAGCAACGCCTGGATCGACATTGGGGTCTCGGCACCTTTGAACTTCTCATCGCCGCCGTCGACACCTCTCGATGATCCGTGGCTCCTGCTTTAAAGGGAGTCACTCAAGAAGGATCCTTCGATGCATCTTCGAAGAACTCTAATCCACCAGGTACATTGGGGGGGTAAAACCTTCATAGGAGGAAATAAGGCTATTGAACAATATATGGACTGGGCTTGTGCTATATATCTTTATTTTACAGGTTGCCCAGGTGGGGGGATCTCCACACAGAACTGTGTCGATCGGTAGTGGCCTATTGTTTCAACCATTTTACGCTC
Source organism: Ambystoma mexicanum (assembly GCF_040938575.1). Classification (NCBI taxonomy): domain Eukaryota; kingdom Metazoa; phylum Chordata; class Amphibia; order Caudata; family Ambystomatidae; genus Ambystoma; species Ambystoma mexicanum. Next base: position 164,218,998 of record NC_090935.1, on the reverse strand, counting down.
CTTCCTATCTCTATTGCCTCGTTATTGATCTGTGTGACATTTTAACTGTACAGTTGAAGCACTTTAATGAGATTTGATAACATTGGTGGTACCACTTCTGAAAAGTGACCTGAATATTGACAGTTTCCTGAAAGCAGATGCACACCTGAGAAAGGGATTTGTGGAAATAATGAATCGAATGAAGCGACAGAATTATTTTTCTGCCAAATCCATAGAAGCTTTTGATGCTATCCCCTACGAACATCGGCTGTTCAGTCAGACTTCCTCAGTGTTCACGACAATCTTCATGCCAAGAATTCAGGTTGGAGCAAATACTGGATGGTTACAGATAACCAGATGGGAGATACTGCAAACCATCAACACGACCATAAAAGGATTCAACGCAATCAAAGAAGAGTTAAGGGCAATCCAACTAATGACTCTTCAGAACAGATATGTCCTCGACATGATCACAGCCATGGATTGAGGTGTTTTTGCAAAGATCAGAGAATCATGTTGCACATTTATACCTTCTCACGACAAAGAAAATGGAACACTGACGGAGGCGATAGGTATGCTGACGAAACTACAAAACCAAATGATTGAGGAAACTGACGAAGTGGACGACAACAGTTGGTTTGGATCACTATTCTCATGGGTTCCACAATGGATGTCAGACTGCCAAAAAAGCCATAGGGATGAAGATCATGATTGATATCGAACCAGGGTGGAAGCCCAAAGACCTGACTGATGAAGAAATAAGAGACTGTGAAAGCCAGCATTCATGCACCAGAAGAAACAAAGTTCCCAGGAAGCATAGAAATTATGTGGCAAGATGGATATATTGCAGCCCAAATGGACAGTGTCAACTAATGGATTTAATATGAGGGCACCTGGCAAGGCCCTGAAAAACCCAGGTGGGTATACTTAAATTAACAAACCAAAATTTCATGGTGAGAGGTCATACCACTTCCAGCATTCTAAAATATATAACACTCACTGGAAATACATTTTTTTTAACTGAATGTGTTTTAATAACATCTGGATAATATTGGTGGGGAAAGAGCTCCCAGGGGTATTTGAGAAGACAATACAAATAGGTATGATCCAGCGCACAAAACTAGATCTCAATGAAAAAACAACAACAAAACTGCTACTCTTGGTCAATCATATCAATTGTGCAGTTACAGAAAAGAACATAAACCCAAATTCATGAACGTATATATAAAAAATCACAAGAAGACAATGCTTGAACTGTGTACTGTTCAGATGGTGTATATCGTCGACACAACGGTGTTTCGGCCTAGAAGAGCTGTAAAGTTCAGCATAGTGTTCAGGCCTTCATCAGGACGTGTGATGGAAAAATGGATGCCCCGGGGTCTCTATCAAAGACTTATCCAGTGCAAGGGTAAGCGAGAGAATCCATCATAAGTATAGATGGCTTGACGGCATAGAATGCGCCGTGGAGAAATACAATTGTGTACCTCAAACGGTACGTGGTGCCTTCTATGTTGATACTAGTGGAGACACCCACTGCGGATGGTGGCTGCTGGCCCAGATTGTCCAAAAGTGACAATGCTTCTGTAACTTGAAGCGTTCCTCTGGGCTATGCGGCGCGGCGTATTCTCAGCCTCGCTTCCTATGACGTCGTACTTTTAGTGATGTCTACAGTAGCCATTTTAAGGTAGGGCTTAGATGCCCCACCTGACAGTGTTTACCCAATACCCTCACTCCGTTACCATATACAGATATAGCACCTATACTAAAGTTACCTTCCTAGAACCAATAGAATTGCATGCAACATTTTAAGCATTATACATCAGTGATGATGAGTTTTTAGTATAAATAATGTGTTCTTTATGAAGTTCGTTGGAGTTGTGAAGTGAGAAGGAAGATCAAGCAACCGCTGATATTCATGAAACTCCCTGTTTTTTGTACTTGTCATTAAACAGAATCCGTTTGCCAAACGATTGAGTTGTCATTATTGATTTGATGCTAGAGTACAAATCTGCATCCCCATCCATCTCACAGGTGCTATTCCATCTTAAAGTGTCATTGGGCAACCCCCAGCTTTATGGGCCGGTTGGGGTCCTAGTGCACACTATGAAAGACATGGATGCAAGCATTATGCTTCTCTTTCTTTATTAAGAAGCCTAAGCAGCAAGACTTAAGCCAAGCATAACTTTAAACTTACTATTAAAGGGGAAGTTCTCTCAAAAATGTTACTTTCCCAATCGTACTAGCATGTATTGTTAAGCATGCTGTAAACGATCTTAAAAAAGGTTCTGATCTTAAAAAATATTCCTATGCATCTTACCTTAGTTTTCCTCACTTTTACACATGCAAAGACAACGGGTTGGTCGCAGCCATCTTGTGCTAATCTCATCCGTTGATGCATCGCCCTAAGTTCAAGTGCCCTCGCGGCAAGAATACAGATGGCCCGTTCCTCAAACAGACATCACTAGTCCAAACAAAATGATCCACCTATTTTGATGACGTTCGTTGCCAGCGTAGCCAAACGTGCTCCGTCATCACCCACGCCATAATGTTACTCAATGCAGAACCCCGAAAGTAAACACACACATCCTCTCACAGCGCGTAACCAATCTTTCTTGTCCCAAGTAGGAGAGCAAAACATTTATTTTTAAGAAAAGATCAATAGTCTGATATGTAACAATTGCTTTTATTTTGCAAAGAATTCTCACAAGAGAAGATTAAGTCCATGAAATGAACGATATCGTTTTGCAATACAAGTTATAGCTAGCAAACATTGCATGCTTCGAATGTTCTTTATAACTTCCTCATGGTACGCTGATTGCGATCAGCGACCGATCAATCCCTGTACTCCAATTCTTGTGTGTCCTTATGTTACTCCAGCAGAACTTTCGTACGACGCACATGGTTTCCAGTTCCTGAAAAGATATGGATTCTTTGCACTTTCAAGCACAACACATTGGCTTCAGCATGTTTTTACATCATAAACGTGGACAGGTTGCTCCTTATTTCTGGTACGACCAAAAGGCAGCTTGGTCCCTGTCGGTCGTCCCACATAACGGTTATCAAATAAGCACCCTTGATTATTATTCACCAATGTTGATTGAAGAATCCATCCAACGGTAGTTGGAAACTATGCCATGCGCAGAATGGTATAGCTGTGTAGATAACAGAATAAAAGAATATATTTTAGTAGCCGTTCTGTAATCGAATATAACAAGTTACCATATAATTCAGAACCGGATGAAACCTAATCATAAACACAAACCACACAGAATGAACACAGACATGACAACATGGGTGAGTAGTTGAGACCACGACTTGCATGAAAGGTTAGTGCTATCAAGTAGGTATAGTTCCCAGTGGGATGTACAACCAGATGCACCCGCTTCACATAGCGGGCCCTACCAGTAAATAAGGACAGAGATAGTAACGTTTTCTGTTGTATCACAGACAGATGGGAGTGGTAAGATTAGTGATCGAAAAGAGAACCAAGTGCCCATGTAAAAGGCTTAGGCCCGCCCCTCCCCCAGCCCCCACTTTATGGTGCACAAGGATACAACAGTGACATCACACCAGGATATCCCATAGGACAAAGCACTGTAGATATAATTAGCCTGCATACAGGTTGTAGTTGCGTGTCTTCGAGGACTAATCATCACAATATGGTCCATCTAACAACCCATATCTCTGCACAGAATATATTGGTGTGCAAGGCCAGTAAGCAATACGTCCAAAAAAGGAATTCCTCCATTCACACCTCTTTAAACTGTACACAAATAACAATCATTACTAGACAGATAAACAAACCGCAAGTTACGCACTCAGTTTTTTATAGTGCGCTCTATAAATATCATTCAACATAACCTACTATGTCAATTCTCTCGGTCAAATTGCACATTCGCAAGTCGCTGAATATTCATTATGCATACAGCACACATGCTGTTTTTTAATCCCACAAATATTATGTATAGTTGAGTTTACATCATGTTAGGAAGATCCATTCTCTCGATGTCACGTTGACTAACCGCTCCGAACAACAGATCGCTGAAATGGAAACTAAATTTTTCTATGTCCACTTTCAATATAGTACATTTTTTCATTTTTTGTGGGTATTCAACACATTGGGCCTCATTATGACCCTGCCGGTCCGGAAACAAGGGTGCCGGTAAGCTTACTGGCACCCTTGTTTCCGGACCTGCATATTACAGGTCTGCCTGATGGAGCCGCCGTGCCCATCAGGTCTGACCCTGCCGGACACAGCCGCCACGGTGGGCAGACCAGTCATGGAAGAACCGGTACTGTTAGCAACTGTGCCAGTGCTTCCGTGTCCCCACTCCCATAGATTCCTCTGGGACTCTATGTGAATGGGGACTTACATTTTACCGGCACCTGACCTTCCAGCCGCAGGGGTTGTAATCTCCTGGTGGCACCAGGAAGTCAGGTGCCTGTAAATATTTACGGGTCGGGTGGCAACCCACCGATAGCAGCGGCAGGGTTACCGCCAGACCATAAATGAGGCCCTGTGTGTCCTTTGAACAGTTGCTGACTTTTGCTCAAGGCCAAATAAAAATAGCAACCTATTTTCAGTGATTGAAGCCAGGGACAGGTAGGTTTCAACTGTGGGAAAGAATGCCAAAAAACTGGACAAGACACTGCTTCAGGCAAGTCGTTCAGAAAACCGAGGATGGTTACAACCAGCTATGTAAAATATGTTTCGCAATAGGAACCTAAGAACAATCCAGAAAATTATGTGATGCCGTTACCTCCACGGACATGTCAACTCTGTAAGAAAATTAAATCGAAATCCCACCTCTCCCTCGTCCAGCACTGTTTCATGGCTACTCCTAGTGTGCTATATACCAACCGCCCATCATTACTATTTCCCTGTTCCGCTCTTGAATCATTTGTTTGCTACTTACACTTCTGGCATATATTGCACAGTTCTTACTATAATTCACACATGTTGGCATGTCCATTCATGATCCCTTGCGCACCTGAAACAGCCCTCTCTACCATCATGCGAGACAGGGTGGCATTGCGTGCTCATACTAAATAGGTCTCCAATGTGTTTGTTATGTTATTCGTTCCACGCACCGTCACCACTGGAAGCAGTCCCCAGGTGCTCTGGCGGATCTGAAAGAGGAAGGGTGGAGGGCAGTAGGGGGTGGCGGGAGTAGGATAGTGAGAGCTGTTATGTCCTGTTGGCAGCTTCAGTTCGGTTTTCACAGTGCGATGAGCCTGAGTGCGGTTATCGGATCGGTGAGAGTTCCCATGTGCTGCTGATGCGGTTACGTGTTGTTTGTCTGTTGTTGCAGTGTGGTGAAGTACATATGAATTGCTGTGCGGAGATGTGATTGTGTGGATTTCTGTGTGAGAATTATATGGGGAAAGTTGAGGTTTTTTTAGTTTTGGATTAGTGTTGCCACACGACGCACAAGGTGAACATCTGTGCCGCCCATTCTAAAACAAAAATATATTTCAAAGCACCACAAGCTGAAATGGGAACGCAAGTTGGTGAAAAGTAATTCTGAAACAGTAAGTTAGATTCATGCTCCAACTAGATCTTGTGCCAATCAGCAGATTGTTTAGGAGGCCACCATCGGTTTAGTGAAACTGGGGAACTTTCTGGACAAGCCAGACCAATCTAGGTAGCTTGGCGGGTGGTCATGACTAATTCTCAGGAGGGATGAGCGTGATAGCACAAACAGCAACTAACCACAAATTACTCTAAGAAAAGTGTATATCAAAGATATCTATACATTTATTGTCGACCGGACCAATAGACACAAGTACATTTTAGTTATACGAAAACCGTTACCACACCCAATACTCTACTATACAGCATATATACAATACACTTCCTAATGCGACAAATGAGGAAAACACAGCCACAATCTGTACAGAGAAGAGTTGGTTAACACACTAGGAAAATTAGACAATTCTTCAGAGTAATTCCCTAACTTTCTAGTCCCCAGCCCTAAGAAGTGGGGAGCCGTGTGCTCAACAGTACAGTTGTGTGTAAAAGTGCACGATCACACAGGTGAAGCAAAAAACAGGTCTTCTTGGGAAGGCTGTAGCAAGTCAGGAAGTGTCTCGAGGCGATAAAGAATTGGTTCCCACTATTCAAGTAGGATCTGCCCTTGGCGGCAGAACATTTTTCAAAAGGTGAGAATAGCTAGGGATCGCAGGCTAACCCAGCCAAGATCGATCGGATCGGTTGCGCCAGGGTGTACCAGCAACTGATGCAAGTACTCTCCGACCCTAGGCACAGTCCGGAAACAATCTTTGACAGTTTAGTCGAGGTTACTATTAGGTGGTATTGACTCGGAGAATGGGCCAGGGAACCTGAGGGAATCATGAGAATCAGCGGTAACTGCGGCAGTTGGGTCATTTCCGGTGAAGGGAATGTGGTGTAGAAGGGCACAGTTCTTACCAGTTTGTGGAACTTTAGAGGGTGCTCCAGAAGTCTGACAAGGGCATGGATCCTGTTGGGAAGGCAGGCACCAGCGGGGGAGATAAACCTGCCACCCACTATCAGATTGGAGAAGTCTTTGCCTGTCATGGAGTCGGAATTAGAGGAGCGTACGGCTGTATTTGGGTACTATTTAGGGAAGGTAAGTAGGAAGTTGCGTGGTTTCAGGATGCAGAACGGTTTATGATTGTTGCCGAAAGTCTTGTCTTTGATCCATGTAGCCAACTGGAGCCATAGGATAGATTGTATGTCTAAGATGACATTCTTTTTACAACTTTCCATTGCCCTTTCAGCAAACTCTTAGTGTCAATGGGACATACCTCCACTTCGTCTATATAAAAAATATATTCCTTATTGGAACAACTCATTGCATCTGCAAAGGGGAGGCCATCAGCGCAAGTGCAATTGATTGCATGTGTGCATGGTGTTTGGGTCTAGCAGAGGGTTTGACAGATACCAAGCCTCAGTGTACCTTTCGCAGATGGGAAATATCCATTTGCATATCAGTCTTTCTCCCACCCACATGGGCAGTCCAGCACCGAAATGCTAGGGAAATTTTCTTCTGAATAAGACTACAACAGCAACCCCAGACACATGTCCTCTAGACAGAGGATAAGCAATATACATGAAGGCACGGTAAAAGAAATACATTAATGCACCATAAACCCGATTATATCAGCGTAAATAATACTTTTTAATATATTATCTAGCATTGAAATTGCAAATGTAATATCATTATATTGTTGCTGTACAATGTCCAAACATTAGGGAACGTATCAAAAATTTGATTGTGAGCAGATTTTGAAAACAGCTACAAATCATTTAAATCTGGAAGTCACAATTTTGGAGGACAATGCTAGCTAGCAATGTTCTGTGGCATTGTATGTGTCCTGTGAACACAATCAGGAGCCATTCCATGAGTATGCAAGGCCAACACAGTCAATGTCAGATCTTTCACAAATTCAAAATGCATTTTCTGGTATATTGTCTTCGTTTTGTAAAGGCCATGAGGTAACGAAGCATCCCGAAAGTTCCTGCAGTGTTCGCTTGCTTCCTCCCAACGTACTCATTGTGAGCAAGTACACCTAGTCTTGTTCTGGCCTCCATAACGTCTGTGCCGAAATGCAACCTTTTGGGCCTGTACTTTAGGCACATATTATGGAACACCTCAAAATCTCCGGTATGGCAGAATTTGGTGAGTCCCTTCAGGTCACTTGAAAGCGTTTTATCGTACACAATATTCTCAAGTGCTGTGTGTGGAGGGGAACATGGCACCAGCACTTCTTCTTGCATTCCTGCTCCTTCGATAAAGGTCCATATTCACATTTATGGAATTGTTTGTTTACTCTCCATGATTGTATGTTGGAACAATGGTGCATCAATGAATGCCATTTTTCAAGTAGAATTTCTACAGATCCATCACAAGTTCTGGCGCTCCACCAAAGATGGTTGCTGATAGACTAAGACCACTTTAAAAGGTTTTCAAGACCCTTATTTTTACCAGCAGCTGTAATTTTTTATTGATTGATTTGGCAACGTGCCATACATCAAATTGATGTTAAATATGTGGAAAGTGCTCTTGCATGGCCTTTGCAATTCCAACGTGCCTGTCAGTGGTTATCAGGTCTCTTTGCATTGGATTCTAGATGTTCAATGGATTTAATGAAATCATGTATCTCAATGGCCACAGACGATGTACATTCAGACACCTGCATGATGACCGAACTCACAATTATTTTACTTTCCATGTCTTGAAAGTGGTAAGTGCAGTACTTAGTGAAAACTCCTGAACTGTCACACTGTCCATCGGCAGCTAGCCTGACACTTATGCCAGAGAAGGTACTCTCCATTTACATCTGTTCGAGTTTCCAGGCATGACTAATAGTGGGGAATAAGAATTCCCTCTGATATTTGTATTATTGGGTATAAGCAAGGAACTCAAGTCCCACAAATTGATAGAACCTGGAAATCTTACTGAAAGTCGATCCGCTGAACATTAAGGCTGCTGAACAAAGTACATTTCAAGCAGACACTTTACCAAGCATCGGTTGAGCAGACCATGAAAATGTGTTATCGAGGTGGACACAGATGGCCTGGATTTTCAGGGTGGTCCCTTGTAATCCACAAGAGAAATTCACCAATGGCTCCCTGCATATGCTCCCTCTTAATTTATTATCACATTTAATCATTTGTACAATATCTAGCAGGCAGCAGTCAAATACAAGGTATTTTTGCTCCTTTAATAGCAAATCATCCTGCCGTACTGTGTTTTGCGACTCGACGGTGGTGGAGAATTCCCCCAAACTATGCATACTGAAGTCGAAATCTTGAGCAAATTCGTCAGTCAATTGCTTAGATGCTACAGCCTCTGTTAGTTCTGGTTGTGATATTTACGCATGAATTGGAGAAACAGGTAACAGTGAATGTTTGGTGGCTGAAACACTTTTAGATGGTGTAGATTCTGTCAAAGTGTCTGCAAGCAATTGCAATGCATCTTCATTGCCTTCAGTTTCATCTGGGAGATTTTCCACAAAGAAGCAATGGTACATGGTAACTTTGTATGGTTCGCAGGTGAGATTCCATTCATGTTCCAGCCACTGGACAAATGCATCATGTTTCTGAATATTGGGTTAACCACACTGAGCCTCAAGTAATAGTTGCTCCATTGTGAAATCTGTTTGGCAATTGACATCTTTGGTTTCAGTTGTTGTCTGAGTTTTTATACGCCTCTTCCTTCTGGGCCTCTCACAGATTTATAGAAAAACATGTTCAATGTATAGCACAGATACAGAAGATAGGGTTTTCCAACTAAAAACATAATGGGGGTCATTCCGAGTCCGGCGTTAAGGGAAACACGAGGCCGGTAAAGGAATAACAACTTCCTTTACCGTTACGGGCCATTCTGACCCGCCACACCCTTATTAACGCCACCGTAAACTACGATGGCGTAAATAGCGGACCAGTGTCGCGCGCCCGACACACCATCGCGGAAATAACAGGAAGGCGTAAACCATCTCTGATTCCAAGCAAAGCGAACACGGAAATAACGACCTCCACAAGGGCGCAAAGTACCTTACGCCCATGGCGTTAATCCCGGCATCGCGGGGAAGGTGTTAACAACCCTGATCAGTGTTTGGAAGAGGAACAGGTGCACCCAATCAGCACAGGTGGAGGCAATAGAGTCTGGCACAGCACAAAAGGAGCACACCCACACACCACACCCCCTCCCACACCAAGATGATACCAATTGTAGCAGCATTCCTGGAGCTGGAGGCCCTGCTTGCAAGGCAGCAACTACGACAACAGCAACAACAGCAACCACAGCAACCACAGCCCCCACCACAGAGGATACACAGGAGGAGAAGGAGGGTGAGACAGGGCCAGCATGCCCTACCGGTGCAGCCACCATTACCACGCTGGCAGCCCCCAATTCCCCGCATCAGAGCCACCCCCTTCAACCTCACACCAGAGTAGATCCACACCCTGTACCGGCTTGACTGGGACACCATAACCACCATAGTGGCCCTGATACATACCGACATAGTGAGCCTCATAGAAATCAGCACTGCCATCCCCCCTCTACTAAAGGTAGTGTCCGTGCTCCACTTCCTTGCCACAGGCACCTACCAGCATACAGTGGGGCACATGCATGGCATTTCACAGCCAATATTTTCCCGGATACTCAACAAAGTGCTGGATGCCCTCCTCAAGCACAGAAGGGACTACATATGCCTCCCCCGGACTCCACAGGAGATATATGATACCAAAGCTGCCTTCCATGCACTTGCAGGCATGCCAAATTGCATAGGTGCCCTCGGCTGCACCCACATAGAATTGGTGGTTCCTCATGCCATGGAGGTGCCGTATCGCAACCGCAAGCAATACCACTCCATCAACGTCCAGATGGTGTGTAATGCCAGTAAAGCCATCACACAATGCAATGCTCGGTACCCCGGATCAACTCATGACTCCTTGGTCCTGCGGAACTCAACACTACCAGGCTACATGGACCGACATGCCGGACAACGTACCTGGCTGCTTGGTGAGTAACCGTAATGGGCCATGGCTGTGCATTGGGGCTCTGAGTAGGTTGTCAGCATACCCCACTGTGAAAGGGGGCGCTGGAGATGCATACTCCACCCGGGAGGGAAAGTGGGGGGGATGCATACTCCACCCGGGAGGGAAAGTGGGGGGGGGGATTCATACTCCACCCGGGAGGGAAAGTGGGGGCGGGGATGCATACTCCACCCGGGAGGGAAAGTGGGGGGGATGCATACTCCACCCGGGAGGGAATGTCAACGCCATTGTACGTTGTGCACCTCACAGAACACTGTGCCCCATGACAAGTGGCACGCCACATTACCACCTAACCACACAGTTGTGAATACGAGCCAACACCTAATGGTACCTGACAAACAGTTACCCTGGCCAAAGACCACGACACATGCACCACACATCGGTGGACCTTACACACCGTAAAGTCATCGTGCACCATGCAGTGCAATAGCACCATGTCGCTGACTCCTGCATCTCAACACAAAGGACAGTCATCCATGGGAGTGCATAGAGGTTAGTCTAACAGGGATCCTACTGTGTGTGACTGGTTCGGCACCTCCATAGGATAGCTGCCAATCACCATGATAGGGATCAGTGCTGAATGAAGGGTATGCTACCAACTACTACCAACACACCCTTACAGCAGGTCTTACGCAAGTCATCAATTAATGCAGTCCAACACTGCTGCATGCATAAACGATGCACATGCAACAAGACATGAGTGCGCACCATGACCCATCAGGGAGAAGCTACCCCCTCCATCATTCCATTGGCCAGCACACATGGCCGGTCCAGTAATGGGTTGACTATATCCAGGGACATGTGTGCATGGCCAGTCATCACCCGCTGCAATGTAAGACTAGCACAGTTCTCCACCATGAATGTACTAACACTTACCTTCATTCCACTCTCATGCAGGTGATGCTGGCTACCCTTTGAAACCGTGGCTCATGACCCCGGTCCGCAACCCCCAAAACAGGCACGAGGAGGACTATAATAGATCTCATACCCGTACACGGGTGGTCATAGAGCAGGCCTTCGGCCTTCTGAAGGCACGATTCCGTTGCCTCAGCCGGTCAGGTGGGGCCCTCATCTACAGCCACGAGAAGGTGTCCAAGATCACCATGGCATGTGTAATGCTGCACAACATGTGCATCCTTCGGAACGTGCCACTGCCCCCTGACGTGGGACTGCTACCACCAGATGAGGAGGAGGAGGAGATGGAGGAAGGAATGGCAGAACAGCAACACGGTGCCGATGCACGGGAGGGACGTTCCGTGCGACAAGCATTGATCGAGCAATATTTCTGAATCACAAGTCAGCTGAGGGGGTGAGGATGACAGGGCATTGGGCACTGGGTGTGGGGATACATGTACTACATGCACTGTGAGACATTAAAAGACACATGCACAATAATGAATGTCCACTCTGTATTGTAGGATAGACCAAACTGTGTATTGTATGATGATGTCCAAACGTGTACAACAGATCCTTCACCCTCACCCTCCTCCCCCTCCCCCCCAACTCCCACACACACCCTCAACCCCCCCCAACTCCCACACACACCCTCAACCCCCTCACCCTCCCCCCCAACTCCCACACACACCCTCACCCCCCTCACCCTACCCCCAACTCCCACACACACCCTCAACCCCCTCACCCTCCCCCCACAACAACCCCACAATGTTCCCATCAGTGCAGCATTGGCCACATGTGTGTGGCTGCACGGTCAATGGGCACTGCCAGAGCCTGGGGCATCCCTTCCATTCCGGCGCATCGTGCGCAGTGACCTACGGACCAGGCTGGTCTGCGTGGAGGAGCTCTGGGAGGGTGGCACCTCCTGCTGGGGCTGTGGTCTGGGGGGTGCTGCCTCCAGGGCATCAGCAATCCTGCCAAGCATCTCACAGATGCGGTTTGTGCTGGTACTGATGATCTCGCCCAGAGCCTGAAGGTCATTATGAAGCACCAACCCTGATTCCCGGTTGTCCTGGGGAAACTCCTCTATCATGCCCGTGAGGTGCTGGCAGCGCACTGTTTCTGCAGCCCATGTGGGCGATGTGGTAGGCAGGCTTCGTGTTGTTGTGCCTGCAGGACTTTCAGGACTTCCTGCAGGGGAAGTGGGCTCATGACAGACAGGTGTATCCCCTTCGCCTGTGAGCCCTGGGCCGTCACTCGACCCAGGGTCGCTATGGGCAACCTGGCTGGACGAGGGAGTGTCTGGGCTCTGTACATAGTCATTGGGCTCCTCCACGTTGTCAATGGTGTTTGGTGATGTGCTGCCTGGCACATCGAGGATGCACATGGCAGCATTCTCCCCTGACGCACTCGATTCCTCATGGTGCAGCGTGGGGCATGTGTCCCGCAGAACTGCAGGCATGTCCAGGGCCGCGGATGGGGGCTGTGTACCCTCCATGGGGGTTGCTGGGGCAGGTGGTGTGGCATGTGCCTTCTTCCTGCTTGCTGGTGTGCGCTGTCCCCTGCCTGTGACCCGGGAGGTACTTGTCCGGGGGCCTTCCTGGTCCTCACTTTCATGACCGGTGCCTGTGGGGGGCAGGAGAGAGACGGCATGAGCAATGATCTGGGGGTCAGAATTACTTCCAGACAATGCTATTACGATGGGATAGCAGCGTTTTGGTGACATTTGGGTGCTGAGTGGGACTGTGATCTTTGCTTGGATGGGAAAAGCATACTGTCGGCAGGGTCACTCATGTTGGCGGAGTACTGTGGTTACTGACATTGACCAGCTTTTTGTGTGGCATGCCCAATATGGGTGTCAGCCTTGCACCTGACATCATCCTGGGTCCCAGTTGTTACGGCATCATTGGAGGGGGGGGGGGGTTACCCAAACATGATGTGACTGCTTGACCAGCCCTTGGCGATGACTTGCATTAGGGATGCATGTACTGTTTACACTCATGGCACTCACCTGCGTCAGCTGATGAAGGATCACCGCAATCCATATCGCCGACACCTTCGATGGCTTCTGTGCCCATCATCTCCGCACATGTTTCCTCCCAGGGCATCATTTTTATGGGTGAGGCTGGGCCTCCTCCTGTCTCTAGGGCCAGATTGCGGTTTGCTGAGAGGATGGCCCGCACCCTCAGACGGAGGTCATCCCAGCGTTTGCGGCAATGCGTCGTGCTGCGGGGGGCGTTTCCGACAGCGCTCACCCTCTGCGAGACCAGCTCCCATATCTCCTTCTTCCTGAGGATGGTGGGCCTGCGCATGTCGCTGCTGAAAACAATCTCAGCATGTTCATGCAGAGTATCGACGAGTACCTGGAGCTCATCCTGGGAGAATTTCTCCTTCCTGATGCGCGCAGCATGCTTTTTTAATGCTTTTGGCATGATGCTGGTCTCTGGAGTCTATTTTGCCTATCACAATATGCCCACGAGTCCTGTATGGAGAGGATTGCAATGGATTGTGATTTTAAAGATGGCCGCCATGATGCTTCCCGTTCCTGTTCGATGACGTAATTTCCGTCTACGGTTTTTACCGGTGCCCGTAATTTACGGTCATCGTTAATTACGGGCACCGCTATTTACGCACTACGTGGAGGGCGATGGTGTTAGTTACGTCTCGGTTGTTGTCGGTAAGGGGTTTGACGCGCCCTTTACCGGTATGGCGTTAGGGGGTTTACCGGCATGGCGGAAATCTCGTGCCCGCGAGGTCGGAATATGGTGCTAATTACGCCCTGCTACCAACGCGGATACGGTATTTCCGCCATGCCGGTAAAGTCAGAAATTTAACGCGAACCTCGGGATGAGGCCCAATGTGACTAAACCACCCACTTAAAAACGTCTCCAAAACAAACTGGTTTGTTCTTTACCCTTGTTTTCTTACTTCTCTACCAAACCATGGACTTCGCTTTGCCGACTGCAACATCAGCTGAAAAAAGAGCATTTTTATATAGTTTAAATCAAGAAAATGTATGTTCGACTCATACAAACATATGTACATATCAACAAACAGAACCGAGTTGACGGACTTCAAAACATTACAACATTATAAAAAATGTAATCCCTATCCAATGTGATGCTCAATTGTATTTCATATTAGGTTATGTATACCTCTGGTCCTTGTGCCTCTTCAAATTTGACATTTTCAATACATTCCTTGGAGAGAAGAATCATAAAATAAAAGTTAAATGTAAATCGAACTTAAATCTAAAATATGTCATTGCACTGAGCACTTCCTGACAAAGTAGTTTAAAGTGATTGCGAACCTTATGCTATAAGGTTTGTTGTTGCAGCACAAATAGAACATTCGTATGATCATACCCTCAAAAACTGTGTACGTGATTAGGTCATAATATACATTGCAGATTTCACCTGATAACCTTCCGAAATGACACATGGACTTCATCTGAGATCACCCTGCAAAACATAGTGATTATAATGTTGCCTTCAAAAGTAGTTTGCTTTGTAAAGTTTGTACAACCAAGATCAGAAAAGTTTGAAACAGTGCAAGGTTACATGCATTTCGGCCTCAAAGTATATCTTTTATAGGATTTACTTTCATTGTAGCAAGTCGAAGTTCCAGCATCCCCCTATATTTTATTTTATTTATTTGCACTTTTAAAGCGCTAACACAGCCCGAGGGCATCGAGGTACTGTTACAGGAATATGTTTTAGTTGCATATTTATAATGTGCTTTCTAAGCACTGACCCGGGAATCAAATTTGTGTTGCTTCGTGTCACCTTGTTTCCAAGGCGAGCACGTTGCCACTGAGCTATCCTCCCGGGACTATAACTATAACATAGTACTTGTTTTAATACGGACGCAAAAGCAAAATTAAACTGAAAACATAAGATGCAGATGATGGTGCATACAGGGAGACACCCATACATGCCACTTTGTTTAAATAACCAATACTATACATAATCATTTTCAATATGTTTAAATTCCAAGCATAACACATGCATGTATTGTTCATTCGTATATAAAGGACTTATACAATGAATTACTTGATAGGCGAGTGAGGTTAATGTTGACTCTGGAAATGTAATTGATGAAGAATCTTGCTCCTTCATTTTCAGTACATTGGGCCTCAATATGGGGGTAATTCATAGAATTCAGCGCACAAGTGGCGCACGCGGCTGGTTACACCCTTAACCCCTCCCCGTGCGCCATGAACAGCGCACAAATGCCGTACATGGCGCACAGGCTAGTGGACCAGCATACAGCCCCCCAACCATGAAAACGTCTGTAAACATCCCTGCGCACCCCTCCGAATACACGTACTGCGCGGGAAGTGTTACATGCAATTGGCCCTGTGCGAGCGGGGTACGTGTATTTCAGGGGTGCGTGGAAATTTCACACGCGATTGGCCCTGTGCGAGTGGGATACGTGCATTACGGGGGTGCGCGGGAAGTTTCACACACGATTGGCCCTGTGCGAGTGGGGTACGTGTATTTCGGGGGTGTGCGGGAACATTCACACGCGATTGGCCCTGTGCGAGCAGGGTACATGTATTATAGGGGTGCGCCGGAAGTTTCACACGCGATTGGCCCTGTGCGAGTGGGGTATGTGTATTTCGGGGTGCATGGGAAGTTTCACACGCGATTGGCCCTGTGTGAGCGGGGTACGTGTATTACGGGGGGGCGGGAAGTTTCACACGTGATTGGCCCTGTGCAGGCGGGCTACGTGTATTTCAGGGGTTCGTGGGAACTTTCACACGCCATTGGCCCTGTGCAAGCGGGGTACATGTATTTCGGGGGTGCACAGGAACATTCACATGCGATTGGCCCTTGCGAGTGGGGAATGTGTATTTCGAGGGTGCGCAGGAACTTTCACACGCGATTGGGGTATGTGTATTTCGGGGTGCGCGGGAACTTTCACACGTTATTGGCCCTGTGCGAGCGGGGTGTGTGGGAACTTTCACATGCGATTGGCCCTCTGCGAGCGGGGTACGTGTACTTCGGGGTGCACGGAACTTTCACACGCGATTGGCCCTGTGCAAGCGGGGTACGTGTATTACGGGGGTGACCCAACGAATTGCCAGTGTGTGTCCTCCCAGATGTGCCCTCTCCCCCTCCCCAGGGCCTGCAAGCAGACACCAACACAGGGGTACACACTGCACCCCTGGCCATGCCCCACAGGAAGCCCATCCACCCTTGCGAAGCCCCCCAGCCAGCCCACATGTCACCAAGTGAGCACTGACTCATGTCCCCCAGCACCCCCATCCACCCAGCAGTGAGGGGCACCTGCCAGCAGGCCCCGACTCCTGTCTCCCAGTACCCCCATCCACCCAGCATTGAGGGGCACCTGCCAGCAGGCCCCGACTCATGTCCCCCAGTACCCTCATCCCACCCCACATGTCCGTCACACACACACACTGTTTGCCATAGATTGTGTAAAACTACATTTTGACATGCATGAACCAATGAGCGAATCCCACACATGGAATTAAAATATCAAAATGTATTATGAACAAAATCAATGTAATGAAAAGAAAGGGAAAAAAAATAATACAAACATGAAATGAAATGCATGTCCAAAAATATGAAAAATGAAATGTAGATGCAATCCAAATAAATCCTAAAGAAAAATGGTCCAAATTCTCTGTCCACCAAAACAAATCCAAAGGAAACGTAAAAATCAAATTCCATTGCCCCATGGTGAAATCCAAAGAAAATGTACACATAAATCCAAAGTCCAACTATGTACAAGCAATTTTGAAAGGGTCCATGAGCCCAACAAAAGAACTGAAACCTATCTAAGAAACTACCTAAGAAATAACTATATACAAAAGTGTGGGGCATAGTCCAATCACCCCAAAAGAAATGAAAACAAAAATTAAACCTAACATTAAAACCTATTTACAATGGCGGCAGGCTAGTCCGACGGCTCACTTTCCGATGTCCCGGGCCAGGGCATCATCGAACTCCTGGTCAATGTCCTAGAGGCGGTCCTCTTCCATGGCCCGAAGGTTCGCAGGGACGATGCCATGTTGGACTCCAACTCCCTGCGAATAGCCTCGAGGCACTCGGCCCGCCTCAGTGCCCTCCGCATGAGTTCTCCGCCCTGACCATTGTGAGCCGTGCCTCTTCCGCCCGCCGCCGCTCCGCATCTATACGCTGGCCCAACCGCAGCCACACAGAAGACACACCCATTCCAGGGTCCTCCTGCCCTCTGGCAGATGACTGCCCCTCTGATGTTGATGACCCCGAGCCATCATTGCTCCCACCGAGAGCCTGCTGCTGCTGTCCATGTGCCCTGTCCGATGATGCCTGCACATCCTCCATCTGCTGGTCTCCAGTTGTTGGGGTGTCCACCCCTGCTGGACCGCCGACTCCCGACTGTGACAGGGATGGGATCTCCACCAACCTGGCTGTGTTGGTCGGGCCAGGTCCACAGGGGGCCCTGGTGGAATCTGGGCCGGAAGATGGCAGGGAGAACGACTGGCACATGTAGGAACCCACCAACCAGGGCCCCTCCCAACTGTGCCACGTCGTGACGCTGCTCTTCGTGATGGCGTGTGTGCTCCCCCCAGGAAGCACGCACGTCATCACGAATGACACACGTGCGCAATGTGACCCCAATCAGGACGGAGCCCATACGGTCATGGGACTCCTGTCACGATGCCTGGCCCCGGGAAGCCAGACCAGGCCCAGCAACCCCGGAAGCAGGCATCATGCCACTTGAAGCATGCCCAAAAACCCCAGTTAAGGGCTATTTGGCTACAGTCCTGGCGCCTATGGCGCCAGGCTCATAAGAATAAAGTGAGTCCTGGCGCCATGGGCGCCAGGCTCATTACAGAAAACTTACCTGATGCAGACCATGCTGCATACCTACCTGACGCAGACCATGATGCACGAAGCCACAAGCCAAATGAGGCTTAGAGGGACTATTTTACCTCAGGGACTCCTTTCCTCTCGGGTGGGGCTGTGGAAGAATACTTACCTGGGACTTCTTCCAAGGCTATTTAAGCCACACCCGGACAGCCACACGTGCTTTGCGTTATTCTGCGTGCTGCAGCATAATGCTCACCGTGTCTTCAGCAGCTCCAGTCTTCAACCACGCCCGCATCAGCCCAGGAACACCTGGAACAAGAAAAGGAGAAGGAGAAGAGATCAGAACAAAACCCTTACCTGAATCCTTGATCCAGCACATCGTCGATCTGGAAGAGAGAAGCCTTCACAGGTGCGTTGCCACGCACCTCGCAGCGCCGCGCTGAACTCACCATCCGGGGCTGCATTCCTTTACTCCATCGCGAACCCAGCATCTCCAGGCCATTCTTCAACACCTGGGGGAGACAAGAACAAAAAGGTGAGCAAGGGCAATACAAACCACCCCCAAAGACTTACCTGATTACCACAGTGGGGTACTCACCTCATCTCGGGTCGGCGCAGTCAATCCTGCATCATCACTGTACCCCGGCCCCAAAGGGGAGAACCACAATAGACTTACAAGGATCTTACCAATTGCCACTTGGAACTCTTCTAGTGGTTTAAATCTGCAACCTGCAAGAAATCTGGCAGAGTGAAGATCAGACTTTTGAACTCTTACGAACGATTGGACTTTAGAGTCAATACTGGAACTCGCCAATTCCTCCATGCCAGGGAAGTAACTGGTCGTCTACGCGCCTCTGCGCTCGACGCAGGATGGAGAGCTCATCTTTCCAAATCATCAGGTGAGATTAAGAGGGGACTTCAGGAGTGTTCTGTGGGCAGACAAGGGGAGTGGGAAGGCGGGTTAATGCTCAGATTACGGGAGGTTAATTCCCCTTCTCCATTGCAGAAAGATATTCGTACGAGTCCAACAAAGGAAGCTAAGTGGGTCAGTCCAGTCTGTCATCTCGGCTCTACGTGTTACTCTGGTGGAAGCAACAGCGGGCCAGTCCAGATCGACGCCCCCGTGGGAATCAGGTGAGCGTAACAACTCCTCGTCCGCAGGTAGAGGAGAAGCAGATGACGTGGGCCTCCCCACCTACCTGCGGACGGGCCTGGGATGAGGCATCCCTGCTGGTGCATGGTGGTGCAGTCACAGGGTCAGGGACAGCGACATGCACAGGCCCCTCCGCGGTGACCTGTGCTGCCTCCTGACCCTGGCCCTGGACTGCACCACTTGCACCAGTGGTACTACCCCCACCAGGCCCCATGTGCGGCTCAGTAGCGGCTCCTCCTCCTCTGTGGAGACCACCAACTTGGATGTCTCTGCACCGTCTTCCGCCATTGCAAGCCCCTGTGGGGGCTCACCCGGCCCTTCCGCTACAGCCGTAGTGGCAGACGCGGCACCAGTCCCCTCTCTCCTGGATGATGGCAATTCCTGGGAGGGTGGCTCGGCCTTGTGTCGCCGCCTGGTGGAGGCATCCCTGCCGCTTATCTCCACAGCGCCGTCACCGCCCTCCTCTTCACTGGACGCTGCGTAGAGAGAGACATAGAACACAAGCATCAGGGTACTGTACAATAGTCCCCTAGACAGGAAGCAATAATACATGAGTGGCACTGAGAAACGTCACTTCCATCCTGTCCCTCCACAACACTTGGGTGAATGCACGCAACACACATGCAGAAACAGGAACAGCGCATGCAATCAACATCAGCATCCATGTACAAGGGCCTCTGTTAACCAAAATGTTGCCTTAAAACTCCCATGCATCATGGCTCATACTGATCCCACACATCACCGGAGGGTCATGCATCATGGCTCGTACACCAGAGACACAGTGGATACAACGGTGACCGTACTGCATGAGTGAATCTACACATCATCACGGACATGTGTCATGCATCCATGCCGTTTCAAAGTCACACACACACTTCTCAGACACACACACATGTGCACCATACATGTACACGAGAGCAGCACCCATCCCTAACCCCCCCTCCATGTCCAAGAACATAGACTGGCATGCATTCATGTGTGCATTCCGCATACAGCTCCCCATGTTGCATTGGAACACATGCACCATCCATGTGGTTCCCACATTACTGGTCTCACATGCATGACCATGATGTCCCTGCACACACACATCCATACATGGCCTATGTCACACATACAGGCAAGTATCAGACTACCAGCACACTGCAACATGCCCTGTCTCACACAGCAATGCTTGGCCACTTACCGCTCAACTCCAGACGGGCCTGCCTCTGAAGAATCTGGGCGTGGAGCGCTGGGCCTATGCGTTCCAGGACCCTCATCTGGATGTTGCTCATGCTGACCCGGCACCCCTCTGCATCCTCTGCCTTCACGAGGCGCCAGGCCTTGTAGAGGGTCCTGGACCTGAAGTCCTCCCAGCGCTTCCAGACGTGCTTGATGTCGCGGGTTGCCACCCCCTACGCATTGATGGCAACCCTTACATCCTCCCAGATCCTCTCCCATCCTTCCTTGTTGGCGCGTGATGTTCCGAAGAGGGCATCATAATGCCCCAGGACATGCTCCACCAGGAAACCAACTTCCTTCTCACTGAAGCTGGTGGCCCTCTGCTTCTCTGGCTGAGGGTCGCCAGTGGTCTCGGATGGTGTTTGCCCCAACATGGCGACCTCCGAGGCAGGCGTGGGTGGGCAACTGGGTCCTGGGGCTGGGCTGTAGAGCGATGGTATCCCAGTCGGGAGTCTTCTGTTCCAGCAGGGGTGGACACAGCAACTGGACCCCTGCAGACAGCTGACGTGCAGGCACCAAATAGCAGGGCACGTGGGCAGCAGGCAGGCAGCAGCAGATGACTAGTGGGAGCATGCTCGGGGCTCTCGGGGGCAGGAAAATGGCCTTTTGGGCAGGAGCGTGGTCTTCCGTGTGTTTTCGCTTGGCCAGCTTCATACGGAGTGATTTGGCGGTGAGAAAAAGTGCACGTCAGCGTGAAATCCGAGGAAAGGCCCTTAGCGCATAAGCGCATCTGTGACGTTACGTGCGTGGGCGTTTCCCTCGTGACGTGTGCATAGTGCTTCAGTGAGTAAAAAAACTGCATGTCCGCGTGTGAGGAAAGGGTCTACGCGTGTAAGAGACGGGATGCGCACAAGCGTTTCCCTCAGCACGGGTTAAAGGTGAGCAGGGCCAGCAGTTCGCTGTACGTGCCTTTCGTGGAGACCGACGTGTGTGTTGCTACTTCATGTTGTTTCGTGTGCTATCACAACTTCACAGCGGATCAAGGACGTATCTCTTCTTTTGGCGGGGGTATTGGCTACGCGTGTTTTTCATCATCGCGCTAGTCTGACGGTGAGTCGCGCATGCTACTTTTCCCACTGCGGGTGCCCCTGTGTATCACACCCGTTTCCGAGGTCATAGTAGCCTGCGTGTCCCACGCGTATGCATTTTTCATGTTACTGGGTGCCACCGTGTACTGGGGGAGGTTAATTCCACGCACGTAGGCTGCAGGGGTTGCGTGCACGGTTTTACTGCAGTTTTGGGGTGCCTGACCATTGCGTGACCCGTCACTACATCACCGGGGTCACATACAGCCTTGCAGGTGCAGGGGTGCTGTTAACATCTTGCATCCCACCCCCTTCACCCCAACTGCCCAGGACAATTGTGGTGTACACCTCCCATTGGCACTCCTCCATCTGTGCCGGCACTACTCCATCTGTGCCATGGTTGGGAGGCCACCAAAGGTGAGGGGTGCCTCAGCTGGCGTCCTCCTTGTGGTGGGCGTGGTCATGGACGTGGCCGGGGTGACCAGAGAGTAGGGGGACTCCAGGGTGTCCAGGGTGGCCGCAGAGGGGGAAGAGGCAGGGGTGTGCCACTTGTGTACAATGTTGTGTCATGTGTCGGTGCAGTCATGCCACCACCCCCTGTGGTTCCGGGAGATGCAGCTTCTGCATCTGGCACTGGCGCCCGTGTGACCCGGCAGTCTGCTTCATTGACTGCCAAGGGCCCAAGGGTAGTGGTAGCTGCAGGTGCAGCTGTGGACACCACCACCCAGGCTCAGGGTCTGCCAGCGCAGGCTGCGTTGGCACTTGAAGAGTCCTTGGAAGATTTCCAAGAGAGCAGGAGGGAAACCGTAGGTGCACGCAGGGCTGCCCTGACCAAGACACGTGTCCCTGGGGTAGTAATGTCATCTGCTGCCCCGACCAGCCAAGTGTTGGCAAGTGCAGGGGCAGATGCAGCCAACAACACCCCGGTTGTGAGTCTGCCAACCAGGACAGTCGCGGTCAATGACCCTGCCACAGCGGATGTTGCTGTGCAGGGTCCATTAGAGGGCACCCAGCTGCCACTGACGCAAGTCAGGCCTTTGGTCGTCCCTCCAACTGCCACTCCCTTGGCTCAATCCACCGGTGCCACTGGCCATACTGATCAGGGCGGCATTTGCCAGCCAGGGTCTGTGCCACAATCCAAGAGGAGGAAGGTTGCACCTGCAGCACAGGCTGGGACCCCACACACAGCCACGACCTCATGCATGTCGAGTAAGAAGCCTTTCTGCAACCAGGAACTGGACTTCCTCGTGGACTACGTGCGGGACCACAGCCGTGTCATGCTAGTGAGGCCTAATTGTCAGACTACGGCTGCCCACCGTGATACCCACTTGAAGCAAGTTGCGGAACATGTGAGTGCATTCAGCCATGAGGTGCGCACGGCGCAAAAGTGCAAAAAGCTTTGGAATGACCTCAAACGCAGCGCTAAGGGTAAGCGTGCCTCAAATTACAACTTGACTCTGGTGACTGGCAGTGGGCCTGCACCTGAGGAGGAAGACCTCACTCCGCACGAGTCACTCGTTGCAGAGTTCATACTACCTGAATTGGTCGAAGGAGTGGGAGAGATGCCGGACTTTGATGCCCAGTTCAGTGAGTGTTTCTGCGTGTTTGTTGAGGACATGTGTGTTTTACTTGTGTGATGTGTTGTGCATGACTGCCACTACATGTCATGTGTACATGGTTCTGATGTGCAAGTAATGCAATGCTTCACTGATGCATGGCTGCTCTGCAGGATGGTGGACATGTGGAGCGGACGGGGACTGTCCGCATCACCACTATTGCACCCTACTCACATGCTGGTTACCAGGATGCCCCTCCGGTCCATGTTCCAGCTCACTGGCCCTTCTGCATGTAGCCTGGGGTGACCTTCCTCTCAGCCCTGGGACTATGTCATAGCATGACTGACGTGCATGTGTCCTCTGCCTGCATGCGGTTACTCCATGTAGGCATGCTCCCTTGCCCCTCCACCCCCCCTCTGCACCCCAATTCCACCTTTGTACTGGTCTGCTTCAATTTTGCCATTGAGTACTTGCCTGTTCATGTGTCCTGTGCACATGCTAACTTCCACCAGCCAATCTGCCAGACATATGCTGTGGGGTACATCCTTTGTACTTGATGCAGGGTGTCTCACTTGGACTGTGCAGAGGTCAGATGCCCCGCAGGGACATGAGTGCCCATTCATGCTCCATGTGGATTCCATGCATGCCGCTATGTGTCCCTGAATGGATTATCATTGTAGTACGTGTCCAGGGTGACCTACATTGCATGGCATTTCATCAGCCTTCCCATGGCCACTGTGGCTCAGTCCTGCGTCGCACACATGTTTAGGGTGTGACAGTCTGTGTGGGTCACAGGCCTCAGCCTGTTTCATGGCCAATGACCCTGTCCAACTGGCGTAGTGTCTTCTTCACACATGGGTGTACTCCGGAGGTTACATCATGTGTCCTGCTTACTGTCCCATCATCATCTGCTGTGTTGTCACTTGATTCACATGATGCAATTGATGCTAGTTGACACTGTCTGTCAATACACAGGTCTATCGTCATCCTTTTGATACCATGCAAGGCATCCCTGCATTTGCACTTGGGGGGAGGGGTGGTTTGCTTGTAGCCATGCTACCCATTGCATGCACATTGCACGTGATGGCTGAAGTTGACCTTGCACTGCCTTCACATTTTCTGATACACATCATGAAGTACTTGTACATGTGCTATAAGGTTTGTTGTTGCAGCACAAATAGAACATTCGTATGATCATACCCTCAAAAACTGTGTACGTGATTAGGTCATAATATACATTTCAGATTTCACCTGATAACCTTCCGAAATGACACATGGACTTCATCTGAGATCACCCTGCAAAACATAGTGATTATAATGTTGCCTTCAAAAGTAGTTTGCTTTGTAAAGTTTGTACAACCAAGATCAGAAAAGTTTGAAACAGTGCAAGGTTACATGCATTTCGGCCTCAAAGTATATCTTTTATAGGATTTACTTTCATTGTAGCAAGACGAAGTTCCAGCATCCCCCTATATTTTATTTTATTTATTTGCACTTTTAAAGCGCTAACACAGCCCGAGGGCATCGAGGTACTGTTACAGGAATATGTCTTAGTTGCGTATTTATAATGTGCTTTCTAAGCACTGACCCGGGAATCAAATTTGTGTTGCTTCGTGTCACCTTGTTTCCAAGGCGAGCACGTTGCCACTGAGCTATCCTCCCGGGACTATAACTATAACATAGTACTTGTTTTAATACGGACGCAAAAGCAAAATTAAACTGAAAACATAAGATGCAGATGATGGTGCATACAGGGAGACACCCATACATGCCACTTTGTTTAAATAACCAATACTATACATAATCATTTTCAATATGTTTAAATTCCAAGCATAACACATGCATGTATTGTTCAATCGCATATAAAGGACTTATACAATGAATTACTTGATAGGCGAGTGAGGTTAATGTTGACTCTGGAAAAGTAATTGATGAAGAATCTTGCTCCTTCATTTTCAGTACATTGGGCCTCAATATGGGTGTAATTCATAGAATTCAGCGCACAAGTGGCGCACGCGGCTGGTGCACAGTGTGCGCGTGCGGCAGTCTGCGACAGCCGCGTGCGCCAAAATCCATTTCCGCGCACAGCGTATTCATGGATTTCAACATCCATAACCAGCCGTGGCGCAGAGTAGCGCAGCGACCCTGCAGCAGCGCCAGTTACACCCTTAACCCCTCCACGTGCGCCATGAACAGCGCACAAATGCCGTACATGGCGCACAGGCCAGTGGACCAGCATACAGCCCCCCAACCATGAAAACGTCTGTAAAAATCCCTGCGCACCCCTCGGAATACACGTACCCCGCTGCGCGGGAAGTGTTACATGCAATTGGCCCTGTGCGAGCGGTGCACGTGTATTTCAGGGGTGCGCGGAAATTTCACACGCGATTGGCCCTGTGCGAGCGGGGTATGTGTATTTCAGGGGTGCACGGGAAGTTTCACACGCGATTGGCCCTGTGCGAGCGGGATACATGCATTACTGGGGTGCGTGGGAAGTTTCACACACGATTGGCCCTGTGCGAGCGGGGTACGTGTATTTCGGGGGTGCGCGGGAACATTCACAAGCGATTGGCCCTGTGCGAGCAGGGTACGTGTATTATAGGGGTGCGCGGGAAGTTTCACACGCGATTGGCCCTGTGCGAGTGGGGTACGTGTATTTCGGGGGTGCATGGGAAGTTTCACATGCGATTGGCCCTGTGTGAGCGGGGTAGGTATATTACGGGGGTGCGCGGGAAGTTTCACACGTGATTGGCCCTGTGCAAGCGGGCTACGTGTATTTTGGGGGTTTGCGGGAACTTTCACACGCGATTGGCCCTGTGCAAGCAGGGTACATGTATTTCGGGGGTGCACAGGAACATTCACATGCGATTGGCCCTGTGCGAGCGCGGTACTTGTATTTCGGGGGTTCGCGGGAACTTTCACACGCGATTGGGGTATGTGTATTTCGGGGTGCGCGGGAACTTTCACACGTGATTGGCCCTGTGCGAGCGGGGTATGTGTATTTCGGGGGTGTGTGGGAACTTTCACACGCGATTGGCCCTGTGCAAGTGGGGTACGTGTATTACGGGGGTGCCCCAACGAATTGCCAGTGTGTGTCCTCCCAGATGTGCCCTCTCCCCCCTCCCCAGGGCCTGCAGGCAGACACCAACACAGGGGTACACACTGCAACCCTGGCCATGCCCCACAGGAAGCCCATCCACCCTTGTGAAGCCCCCCAGCCAGCCCACATGTCACCACGCACAAGTGAGCACTGACTCATGTCCCCCAGCACCCCCATCCACCCAGCAGTGAGGGGCACCTGCCAGCAGGCCCCGACTCATGTCCCCCAGTACCCCCATCCACCCAGCATTGAGGGGCACCTGCCAGCAGGCCCCGACTCATGTCCCCCAGTACCCCCAACCACCCCACATGTCCGTCACGCACACACACTGTTTGCCATAGATTGTGTAAAACCACATTTTGACATGCATGAACCAATGAGCGAATCCCACACATGGAATTAAAATATCAAAATGTATTATAAACAAAATCAATGTAATGAAAAGAAAGGGAAAAAAAATAATACAAACATGAACTGAAATGCATGTCCAAAAATATGAAAAATGAAATGTAGATGCAATCCAAATAAATCCTAAAGAAAAATGGTCCAAATTCTCTGTCCACCAAAACAAATCCAAAGGAAACGTAAAAATCAAATTCCATTGCCCCATGGTGAAATCCAAAGAAAATGTACACATAAATCCAAAGTCCAACTATGTACAAGCAATTTTGAAAGGTTCCATGAGCCCAACAAAAGAACTGAAACCTATCTAAGAAACTACCTAAGAAATAACTATATACAAAAGTGTGGGGCATAGTCCAATCACCCCAAAAGAAATGAAAACAAAAATTAAACCTAACATTAAAACCTATTTACAATGGCGGCAGGCTAGTCCGACGGCTCACTTTCCGATGTCCCGGGCCAGGGCATCATCGAACTCCTGGTCAATGTCCTGGAGGCGGTCCTCTTCCATGGCCCTGAAGGTTCGCAGGGACGATGCCATGTTCGACTCCAACTCCCTGCGAATAGCCTCGAGGCACTCGGCCCGCCTCAGTGCCCTCCGCATGAGTTCTCCGCCCTGACCATTGTGAGCTGTGCCTCTTTCGCACGCCGCCTACGTGCGGGACATGCTAGTGAGGCCTAATTGTCAGACTACGGCTGCCCACCGTGATACCCACTGAAAGCAAGTTGGGGAACATGTGAGTGCATTCAGCCATGAGGTGCGCACAGCGCAAAAGTGCAAAAAACTTTGGAATGACCTCAAACGCAGCGCTAAGGGTAAGCGTGCCTCAAATTACAACTTGACTCTGGTGACTGGCAGTGGGCCTGCACCTGAGGAGGAAGACCTCACTCCGCACGAGTCACTCGTTGCAGAGTTCATACTACCTGAATTGGTCGAAGGAGTGGGAGAGATGCCGGACTTTGATGCCCAGTCCAATGTGTGTTGCTGCGTGTTTGTTGAGGACATGTGTGTTTTACTTGTGTGATGTGTTGTGCATGACTGCCACTACATGTCATGTGTACATGGTTCTGATGTGCAAGTAATACAATGCTTCACTGATGCATGGCTGCTCTGCAGGATGGTGGACATGTGGAGCGGACGGGGACTGTCCGCATCACCACTATTGCACCCTACGCACATGCTGGTTACCAGGATGCCCCTCCGGTCCATGTTCCAGCTCACTGGCCCTTCTGCATGTAGCCTGGGGTGACCTTCCTCTCAGCCCTGGGACTATGTCATAGCATGACTGACGTGCATGTGTCCTCTGCCTGCATGCGGGTACTCCATGTAGGCATGCTCCCTTGCCCCTCCACCCCCCCTCTGCACC
Organism: Ambystoma mexicanum; assembly: GCF_040938575.1. Classification (NCBI taxonomy): domain Eukaryota; kingdom Metazoa; phylum Chordata; class Amphibia; order Caudata; family Ambystomatidae; genus Ambystoma; species Ambystoma mexicanum. The sequence continues at coordinate 164,190,934 of NC_090935.1, read as the reverse complement.
CCAATTCCACCTTTGCACTGGTCTGCTTCAATCTTGCCATTGGCCCTCATTAGGACCCTGGCGGAAAGGGGTTTACGCCAGCGTAAAGCATGGCGTACCTTTCCGCCTGACTACGAGTTCCCGTAGCGCCATGGTGATTTCTACGCCTGCTTTTTGAAAAATCCATGGCGCTATGGGACTTGTTGTTAATTACGCCACCGTAATTTACGGTGGCGTAATTAACGCCTTCCCCACTCCCATTATACCCTATGGGGCAAAAATGGGAATGGGGAAGGGTAAATGGGGATTGGGGACTTACCGCCCTGCCAAGGTCGGAGTTGGCAGCTCTGCGCCATGAACCATGGTGCAAATTGCACCATGGTCCTCCGCCAGGGTCGTAATGAGGGCCATTGAGTACTTGCCTGTTCATGTGTCCTATGTACATGCTAACTTCCACCAGCCAATCTGCCAGACATATGCTGTGGGGTACATCCTTTGTACTTGATGCAGGGTGTCTCACTTGGACTGTGCAGAGGTCAGATGCCCCGCAGGGACATGAGTGCCCATTCATGCTCCATGTGGATTCCATGCATGCCCCTATGTGTCCCTGAATGGATTATCATTGTAGTACGTGTCCAGGGTGACCTACATTCCATGGCATTTCATCAGCCTTCCCATGGCCACTGTGGCTCAGTCCTGCGTCGCACACATGTTTAGGGTGTGACAGTCTGTGTGGGTCACAGGCCTCAGCCTGTTTCATGGCCAATGACTCTGTCCAACTGGTGTAGTGTCTTCTTCACACGTGGGTGTACTCCGCAGGTTACATCTTGTGTCCTGCTTACTGTCCCATCATCATCTGCTGTGTTGTCACTTGACTTACATGATGCAATTGATGCTAGTCAACACTGTCTGTCAATACACAGGTCTATCGTCATCCTTTTGATACCATGCAAGGCATCCCTGCATTTGCACTTGGGGGAGGGGTGGTTTGCTTGTAGCCATGCTACCCATTGCATGCACATTGCACGTGATGGCTGAAGTTGACCTTGCACTGCCTTCACATTTTCTGATATACATCATGAAGTACTTGTACATGTGGATAGTGAGTAACATACAAATGTGCTGCACTGCATCGACCCACTTCAGAGCGATATAACAGCCTTCTACATGCCTAATCACAGAAGCAATGTCAAGTTGACCCAGCATGCATGGCAGGTTCTCTTTTGTGTGTGACATGTCTGCTTCATGTGTTTGGTGTCTGTGTGATGTCTATGTGTGTGTGTGTTGTGTGCTTCTAACATGTGTAGTGACCTTTTTTCTCTCTACTTTTCAGATGATGACGCAATGGAGCCAGAGGATGGTGTGCTCATGCCAGGCACAGGGTTGTTATCACTACAGCAACCCGGCACAAGTGGGGGTCATGGGGTGGTAGGTCATGAAAACCCACATGTGCTACAGTCCATCTTGTCTCTGACTGTCAATGAGTCCAGCCCTGAGGACCACTCTGACGTCCATTTCGAGTTGGATGTGCATCAGGTCCATATGTCAGGGGTGAGTGATTCTGATGAGGGCACTCCTCTGTCTGCGACACCGTCACTGATGTGCCTGGGCCATCACGTCGACGGGGGCATGTAGTCGTGCAGCCGCGGGCGGTGCCAACACAACGAGGACACCCGGTCCTTGGGTCCCGCAGGTGTCAAGCCCAGCAACGTGGTCGCCGAGCGCAGCTGCTTTATACTGAGTGGGAGCAAGACAGGGCTGCCAATTCTGAATGCCAGGGGGCAGCAATGGAGAACATCGCTGTGAGCATGGAGCGTGTGGCCCAATCCGTGCTCCCCCCTGCTAGGCAGGTGCTTCTCCAGCAGCAGGCGGCACGGTCCATGGCCCGCTCACTCAGGCTGGGCATGGTGGCCTCAGACAGGGCACGCCAGGCTGAAATGTTGTCTCTGCGTGAAGCAATTGCTGCTCACACAGAGGCACACATGGAGGCCCTGAGGGAGGAGTATGCTTCCCTCAGATCCACTCCGGGTGTCCTTCTGATGTCCCAGAGGGAGCGGTCAGAGGAGAGGTTTGCGCAGCTTGAGCGTACCATCTCGGCTGGGAGGTGCATCAGTTGTCCAGCCAGGCCTTGCAGGAGCAACTCCGTGTTACACATGTTACCTTGCAAGAGGAAACACGTGTATCATGTGAGGTTCTGCATGCAGACCTACGTGTCATCGCCGCACAGAACCAGGCTCACCCGTCCGGCAGACTTGCTGCCGATGAGGGGCAAGCTGCGGCTAGGTGTGGTCAGGCTCCTGTGACACGTCCTCCTTTCCAGGAAGAGCCAGACTCGGATGACGAGGTATCTCCCACATAGGTCAGGCTGTGCAGGCGTTGAGCCCATGGAGGTTTTTTTTTTTCCTCAACATCATCGCATGTGGGTGTTGAGCAGCACCCTGTACCTCCCCCTCCTGGGTGCCTTCCCCCCCGCGGGTCGTATGTGGCCATTTTTGATTTTTCTTTTAGTTTAGTTAGTTAAGTTTCTATTTGATAGTTAGTTTAATTAGGTAATGAAGGTTTTTGATAGTTAATGTAATTAGTTAATATAGTTTAGAATTGCTTGTCTGCTGTGCTTTCATGTGACGGTGTGGTGCTTTGTGGCTTTTTAAAGCATCCACTGTCTGTTCCAGCTGGTTACTTCAAGCTTGTCTCGTGTATGTGTGTGGCATGTCTGCTGCTGTACTACTTGTGTTGACACCCCTAGTGGGGATGATAGGGGTGATTTTGACCACAGTTCTTCCTTTGCTAGATGGGTGGTTTCATGATTCATGTGTGCATTAATTGCTATACATTGGGTAGTGTGTTTCTTATCTTTGCTGTACATGTGCTTCATGCAATTCATGCTGTAGACAGTGGCTGACACACTTTGGCTGGGAAAGTTGTACTGATGGAGTGCTTTCTGATGTACGTCTCTGACATGGTCCACTCATGACATGTCTGAGGAGACACACACAGGGACATTTCATGCATTAATCATGTGTTTTCTGCCCTTTCTGCAGGGAGATGAGCCTCCAGACCACCTTTCCCAGCAGACATGGCCCATTGGATGTCTGGAAGCTGGCCATGTTCGGTGGTGCAGACATGCACATGTGTGCCCAGGCAGAGCCACAGGGATTGCGCTCATACATCATACAGAAGCTGACATATTTCAAGGAACTCCAGGCAAGGTGAGCAGCACAAGGGGGCCACACCGCAGCCAACCGTCCACCAGGACAGTTGCACATGCATGCTAAGTAGCACCACTGACGGTGAGCTTGGACCGATATTGGTGTTGAAGCGCACAGTACAGCTAAGATGCGTTAGTGGAGTAATGGGTAGTTGATGGGAAAGTTGTCAGGGGCACATGCAGGGGCAGTGGCACATATCCTCCGGTCCAACATGGTCCATTGAGGCAGTTGTATTAGCCATGTAGCGTTCCAAGACAGGGAAATAAGCAGCTCACAGGGACAGACAGCGAGGGACAGACTCGTGTGCAGTGCATTTCATTTACAGGTTTGAATTGCCACATGCACTACCTACTTTATTTAGGTTATGCTGGAACACGACTTGTACTGAAGTCGTACCTTTCTAAATGCGTCTGGATGCTTACCCAGGGAACATTGGATGTTGTGTGAATCTTGACACATTGGTCTTACATTTGCCACGCACCCACCGGCGCATTACTTACTGCATTGACTGTGTATGAACCATCATTGGGGGAATCTTACGTATGGGTACGAAGCACCACACCAGATAGTTTGTAGAGTATCTTGTTACTTTGGGGCATGCATGGTGGTGTGTATGTGTGTTATGGGCACACACAGATTAGTGACTATGGCTCTCTTTGCAGCATTGAACTGCTCATGTTACCGGACCTGAGAGTGCACAGGCAGGAGGCCAGCACTCACCCCAGAGATAAGTTTCTCTTTGACTTCAATTTGAGTAATTTGGTACTATGTGCATGATGTACACGTTTGGCCTGATTGTGTATGTGTTAATGTGATTATTATGTTTTTGTACATTCCCTACTTTCCCTTGTCAATCCTACTCTCCTCTCCTGCCCCTCATTCTGGTTATCCAGTATACCAATGCCTGTCCCGACTGCATATCCCTGACCCTCCTTCCCCACCAGGGTCTCAGAGGCCTGTGTGAGTTTGACCTTGCAGGCACCCAGACCACGGTGGGGGTGGTTGGTTCGTGCCACTCCTGCGCCTGTACACGGGAGCTGTGACAGTACACATCAGTTCGTGGTGCATCATTCGATATTATGTACCACACATGGTACACATCCTGTTGTGACATTGTTTTACTGTGCTACCTTGGTTGTTCCATCATTGTGCTAGTACTTGGGATTTGTGACATACTGCTACTTCAAGTCATATACTGGAGGCTCTTCTGGTTTGTTTTGCTGCCTGCAGGCTTTTTGCTTGGCTTCTGTGTTGGCCTGCTTTGAGTTCTCTTTGATTTGGTGTTTTTGCAAGTCAAGGTGGCCTCTGAGGGTGCTGGACACTTTTTATACGCAAGGTGGAAGATGGAGACAAAGGGGAAGGGTGATACTGTGGCCAGGTGAACTTCAAGGATGAAGGCTACATACCCCATGCGCAGTTGTTCAGTGGGTCATAGTGATATGTGAGGGGGGGGTATTTTGTTGTTGGACAGTTGCCTTGCCCCACAGTGTGATGGGCACCCTGACATTGTAATTGTGGTATCCTATGTACATGATGTTTTCTGATGATCAATGGCTGTTCATGTGTTGTGTTTACCTTTCAGGTGTGCGGGTATAGTTGTGGTTTGACATGCTGGGGTGTACACATGGGCAATGTTCACATGTGATGAGGACACTGATGGTCACTTGATTGCACATGCATGTATTGAGTGCATGTCCCTACTGACACACACACTCGCACTATGATCCACAACATGTACAACCACCCTTCCATGTCCACTTGTGCACACAGTTAGCCTTCTGGGGACCACTGTGTCCCTGCAGCACATGATCTATGACCATTTGTGGATCCTGTACATGCGTGATTTGTTTTTTTATTTAGTTTGTCATTTTCATGTGATGCTCAGGGTGTGCATCACACACAATGACTGGTCACTATGCTGTGTGCTGAGCAGTGTGTTGCAGGAGATGGACACAGCACACGTATTATGCAGTTTTTATTTTGCCGTGCACAATGTGCATGTGAACAGGCATTCATTGTTATGTTCAAGCTACAACTGTTGTTATGCATTTGGGTATGACTTGCTTTGTGTGGAAGGTTGTTGGTCAGTCATTTCATCTGATTCCATGTCAGGCATCATTGTCTGACGCCACTTTGCATTTTTCACATGTCAATGTGTACATTATTGTTATTGTGTTGGTGTTTTGCTATTGCTTGCCATGTCATGTTGTGGTTTTGGTGGTTTTGTGTGACATAGCATGGATTGTCATGGCCTGTTTTGCAGGTCTGTGTGATACACACCTTGCATGTGTACCTTTAGGTCACACAGGATTCGTTAGGTTTGACTAGCTAGGGATGCACACAATGTGGCACTTCCATGGAAACATTCTCAGGGTGGTAAGGTTGTGACAGTTGACTGTCTCTTTGTCATCATCGATTGTCTCCTGGTATGTGACAGGCCTGTGTGCACTCCGCAGGGGTAGGAGTTTAGGTGAAAAATGTGGCCACAAGCTGGGTCCGGGCTGCCTCGCCACTTGCCCTATCCCCTCCCATGGGCAGCGCCTGTGCCTGTGGTTGGGCGTGTGGGGGCACCACCATGTCCACCGGTACGCCCTGCCGTGTTGCAACATTGTGCAGGACACATGCTGCCACAATGATCCTGCACACTACTGGGGTGTATAGAGTAGCTGGCCGCCAGAGCGGTCAAGGGAGAGGAAGCGTGACTTGAGCACTCCGAATGTGCGCTCCACTATGGCCCTGGTTGCAATATGGGCAGCATTGTATCTTACCTGGGGTAGTGTGGTGGGGTTCCGGATTGGCGTCATCATGTGGTTGCTTAAAAGGTAGGCACTGTCCCCTGGAGAGGTGATAATGGTTGTGATTATTGGGGTTTGCGTATTTGCCACCGTCATTTGTACTCACCTAGGAGTCATGTGCCGCCATACTGCCCAGCTTCCAGTGCCCGGCTCAGGGTGGACATTCTCTATATAAAACTGTCATGGGTGGAGTCAGGGTAGTTTGCCTAGACAGAGGTGATGATTCCCTTGGCATCGCATACCACCTGCACATTGATGGAATGCCAGTGCTTGCGGTTTTGGTAGATGTGCTCAGTGGCCCTAGGTGGACGTAAGGCCACATGGGTGCAATCTATGGCACCGAGCACTTTGGGGAAGTGTGCCACCCTGTAAAAATCCTGGATGACGGCCTGCCTTTCTGCGGGTGTTCTGGGCATGTATATGTGGCTGCGGACTGAGGAGCGCGCAGTCATAATTGCCAACACCTGGTGTAGGCAGCGTGACTGCATGGCCTGTGAGACCTCCCCCACTATGGCAGTAGACAGCTGAAATGACCCAGTGGCCAAAAAATGCAGGACATTGAGCACCTTCTCCAAGGGGCTCAATGCTTGGGAACAGAGGGTGGGTGATGTAAGGGCATCTTCCCACTCCCTGACCAGGTCTAGGATGATACGAGGTGGAAACCTATACCTGCCGTAGACCTGGTCATCAGGCATCCCAAAAAGGCTTGTCCGGGGGTAAAAAAGGCAGCCCTGGCTATTATCCTCCTCCTGCGGTGTCCCACGATCAGTACTGCGACAAATGGGGCATTCATTTTAGCGGTATGTACGTGTTTGTTGTTTGTGCACGCTTTTATACTGTGCGCGGGGATGCTTACGCCTGCCTTCCTGTGGCGGATGTGTTGACGCCTGTGCGCGTCTTTTAGCGTGCGCTTGTTTCCCGTATTCAAATCCATGAATACGAGTTGTTTGCGTGCGTGTGGGCGTTCTGTGTATTTCCCTGCAATACTTCCCCAGTTACGCCTTCTTATTCACACGTTGTTCCCCATTCCGTGCGTTCCTCCCCGTGTCCCGTCCCCTTTATGGTGTGTGCGCGGATGTTGTGCACTTTCCCTGTGCACGTCACGCACAGCGTTCGGGATGTTGCAATGACGTGTGTGCCCATGTGCGTCACACACGGGTTTGGCCCACATCCCGAGATAAACACGCGCAGGGACTTCCATGAATCGCACGCGTATACATGTGCTTCCTTTTTCACGCTTGCGTCTGCTTGCGCCACTTTTTTCGGTGCCCCATTGTTCCATGAATTGGCCCCTATAGGTTTTCCGGTCCGGTAACAACTTTACCGGTAAACTTGCCAGTACCGCTGTTACCGGACCGGCAAACTACAAGTTCTGCTCGCGGGTACCATTCCGCCTGCCAGATCTGACCTAGCGGGTGTACCGACACCCGCGAGCAGAGCATGTCGGATGCACTGGCACCATTCACGAATGGTGCGGTGCTTCTGACCCCCCCATTCCCATTGAGCCCGATGGGGCTCAAATTGGAATGGGGAGCATTTTATTCCAGCGCCTGCAAATGGGCAATTACCGGGTCCGGTGGGGCTGTAATGACCCAGAAATTGCCCATTCGCGGGCGCCGGAAAAAAAATGATACCAGAGGCAGGCTACCGCCGTTCTCATAATGGGGCCCATTGTCAGAAAAGCGTACAATGGCAAAGGTATATTAGTATTAGAAATGTGGCCACATCCAACGTTCTAAAATATCACTTCATGCATGTCCGTTGGGCTCACCATTAAAGGGCACTTTGGTCGTTTTTACTAAGGGTCACATTTCACTGATTTATTAGAGTGTCCCGAAAGCACAGATAGATAAAGTAATCTAAAGGCAAACATTTTAAAAGTTGGGTAATTCTGGTAACTAGGGAAACGTAAGTAATACAACATTGATGGAAACAAACACCGAAACTATAAATCATTCATGAAGTTACCTTTTCAATACACTATTTTAAATCAATCGAGAGATCATTGAGAAGATGTATTTATAAAGACCACTGTCCTACATACCAACAAACATAACACATTCATCGTCCACTACTCACCTGAGCCAGTGTGTGCCAACATTGAGTTGGAATTGCATTTGGAAGCAATTTTACAAAGAATTCTGGGATGACACATTTTTAGTACATATCGTCGGTAAAATGCAAGCTGCAGCCGCGGTATTGATTGGCCCTCACGTCTCCCAAGACAGCCTGAGCTCAACTTTTAACCTTGTCCACTGGAAATTCGTAATTTGTAATCCATCTTCTTATTAAATCGATATCCTTTGGCAATATATGCAGGATTGTGGCCAGAGTTTTGACATGGCTCACTGAAGGGCAACTGAAAACAATACATGAAGGCATTCTTGAAAAGTCTGCGAGACCTGAAGAAAAAAATATAATGATAACAAATAATAATTTATGAATGTGAATAGAGAAACTATCACACAGCTTTGTCTGTAAAGTTAGTTTTAAATAAAGAAAGAAAACCTGTGTAACCTATTCTAATTGACACAGCAATCATTTTTGCCAGAACTGATTGTTACACTGCAAATTGGAACGTATTACTGATCTATTGAATGAACTTTCAAGCACCAAAAGAAAACATGCTTTCAAACAAGGACCAGGAAACATTCCATTCTGTTTCAATGCACTGTGATGCAATGTGTATTTACAACAGAAAATCGATAATGGTGAAGTCTTTGAGCTCAATGAATATCAGAATACTGTGTACATTAGGAAACCTTCAGAGAATCGATCGATGAACATACGGAACTAAATAGGTGACCTACCCTTACTTGGATGAACAAATGAGCCGATTCAGCAAACCAGGGAACAAGTAGCAGGGGAACAGGTAGCTTGATGACAATATACCTTGTGGATTGCAGAGATGTTATCGTGGTAAATGTCAAGGTGTTTAAAAAGGCTTAGAAAAGTGGGTGTGTATGTGAATGTGCGGACGTGTTCGTTGACACAAACTCAGCCTCGATGCCAATGTTTCATATCTGCCATACCAAACCACCTAGCCTCCTTTGCAAACGAGGGGGATGGATGGGCATGAGGCGAGCGTAAAAGGCCCAGAAGGATATTCAATGGACACAAACTTATGTTGATTGCAGGGACGGGGTCTTGAAGAGAGGAGTCTGGAGACACCGGGTCTGGGGAAGCAATGTGGACCATGGTCACCGTGCAGAAGAACCCTTTGAAGTGTGCATGGTGTTTGGCACCGTGAGCGTTCCCATCCTCCCAGCACCCTTGCGAGCACAAGTGCACAGGTGCGAACTGCCATTGATACTGGAGGGGGAATGGATGGGCTTCAGGCGAGCGCAAAAGACCCGGAACGATGTTCAATGTACACAAACTTATGTTGATTGCAGGGACGGGGTCTTGAAGAGGGGAGTCTGGAGACACTGGGTCTGGGGAGGCCATGTGCACAATGGTCATTGTGTGGAAGATGCCTTTGAAGCGTTCATGGTGTTTGGCACCTTCAGTGTTCCCATCCTCCCAGCCCCGTTGCGAGCGCACAGCCACAGGTGCAAACTGCCTTTGATGGTGGAGGGGGAATGGATAGGCATGAGGCAAGCGCAAAAGGTCTGAAACGATGTTCAAGGGACACAAACCTATGTTGATTGCAGGGACGGGGTCTTGAAGCGAGGAGCCTGGGGACACCGGGTCGGGGGAAGCCATGTGGACAATGCGTGCAGAAGATCCCTTTGAAGTGTACATGGTGTTTGGCACCTTCAGCGTTCCCATCGTCCCAGCCCCTTGCGAGCACACAGCCAGAGGTGTGAATTGCCATTGATATTGGAGGAGCATTGGATGGGCATGAGGCGAGCACAAAAGGCCAGCAACGATGTTCAAGGGACACAAACCTATGTTGATTGCAGGGACGGGGTCTTGAAGAGGGGAGTCTGGAGACGCCGGGTCTGGGGAGGTCATGTGGACAATAGTCCCCCTGCAGAAGATCCCTTTGAAGTGTACATGGTGTTTGGCACCTTAAGCATTCCAATTAAACCAGCCCCCTTGCGAGTGCACAGCCACAGGTGCGAACCGCCATTGATACTGGAGGGGAGATGGATGGGCATGAGGCGAGCACAAACGGGCCGGAACAATGTTCAAGGGACACAATCTTATGTTGATTGCAGGGATGGGGTCTTGAAGAAGTGAGTCTGAAGACACCGGGCTGGGGAGGGCATGTGGACAATATCACCCGCGCAAAAGATCCCTTTGAAGTGTACCTGGTGTTTGGGAACCTGAGCGTTCCCATCCTCCCAGCCCCCTTGCGAGCGCACAGCCACAGGAACAAACTGCATTGATATTGGAGGAGGGATGGATGGGCATGAGGTGAGCACAAAAGGCCCGGAACGATGTTCAAGGGACACAAACCTATGTTGATTGCAGGGGAGGGGTCTTGAAGAGGGGAGTATGAATACACCGGGTCTGGGGAGGCCATGTGGACAATGGTCACTGTGCAGAAGAACTCTTTGAAGTAAACATGGTGTTTGGCACCTTGAGTGTTCTCATCCTCCCAACCACCTTGTGAGCACACGGTGACAGGTGCGAACTACCATTGATACTGGAGGAGGGATGGAGGGGCATGAGGCGAGCGCAAAATGCCTGGAACGATGTTCAAGGTACACAAACCTATGTTGATTGCATGGACGGGATCTTGTAGATGAGAGTCTGGAGACACCGGGTCTGGGGAGGCCATGTGGACAATGGTCATTGTGCAGAAGATGCCTTTGAAGCGTACATGGTGTTTGTCACCTTGAGCATTCCAATCCTCCCAGCCCCCTTGCGAGTGCACGGCCACAGGTGCAAACTGCCTTTGATACTGGAGGGGGAATGGATAGGCATGAGGCAAGCGCAAAAGCCCTGGAACGATGTTCAAGGGACACAAACCTATGTTGATTGCAGAGACAGGGTCTTCAAGAGGGGAGTCTGGAGACACTGGGTCTGGGGAGTCCATATGGACAATGGTCACTGTGAAGAAGATGCCTTTGAAGTGTACATGGTGTTTGGCACCTTGAGCGTTCCCATCCTCCCAGCCCCCTTTGCGAGTGCACGGGCACAGGTGCGAACTGCCATTGATACTGGAGGGGGATGGATGGGGACGAGGCAAGCGCAAAAGGGCACCAACCATTCTTTCATGACCCTCAGAGGATTGTGCCTTTTTTTTGACTCACTGAAAGAGTCAGACAACTATTCGTATATGCTCATTTGTATTTTATTTAGTTTGGTGATCTTGATGGCACAAACAAACTACAAATTGTATACATGAGGTTGAGGTACAGTGTTTAAAAGTCCTCTGTACTGTCCTCTGTCGCTGGGGAATTTGGCTCAAACGACAAAGGTGGGAATTACACGTCGAACATTCACCATGTAAACGAACGGTAGGCCACCAGCCTGTACGACCTGTGAAAGAAAAACAGAAATATTTAAGTTAAATGAACCAGAAAAGTGTACCACTTTACTTGAAAATGCATCCTAAATTCGATGGCATAGTTGCCCTTAGGAAAGTAGCTTTCTGAAAAATGAACTTGTGCTTGGAAGTATCTACACATTACAAAAGTGAACACCCATTGAAGCCAGCACGGTTTGAGCCATAAAGAAAAATTGTTTTTTAATCGAAAGTGAAAGACACGAAATGTATTCAATGTACAGACTAAATTCATTTGTCAGTGATCCTTCGAAGTTATGCCAATGTAGGAGAACAACACGAAAGGTTAGTCGTCTCAGTGGTCAAAATCACATCACATCTTGAGTATACTTACTCGTTACTTGGATTCCGAGGGTGAACTGTTGCATGAAGTTCATGCATAAGCACCATCATGATATGATATGATATGATATGATATGTTATTTATAACGCGCTTAATACCCAGAGGTTTCTAAGCCCGGATCCAGGAATCAAACCTGTGGTGCTCTGTGCCGTCTTGCTTCCAAGGCGAGCACGTTGCCTCTGAGCTATCCTCCCGAGACACAACACAGACCTTGTGAGGCAGGCTGCCCTGAAGTCATGCAGCTCAGTAACACATAGCGGTGGTGTGTCTTCTTCAGCTATGTAAGCCAAACATCCACAGTTTTATTGGCAGCAGCAGTTCTCCACCTCGGTTGGCATGACCTCGCAACGACTGCAGGTACACCAGTTTCAAATGTCTTCCATGCGACTAAGCTCAGGCTCCGATGATTCATTTTCCCAACTATCATATGATTCACCATCGTATCTGCTTCTTTCTCTTTCAATTAGTTTCTCTTCAGAATATTCTGGCTCATACTGGTAGGGCTGTATTGTTGCCATAGTTTCTGAAAATTAAATAATCCAAAATCCAGTCAGAAAAATAAGAACCTTTTTTTGTTTGTCTGTAGCAACTATTGGTAAACGAGAAGAAAATGCATTCCAATGTTAAAAATACCCACAGAGCAAATACGTGCACAATTGGCACAAAGTATGACATTTTGAAATTAAATAAGGTTTGGTGAAGACATTGGTGCATAATATGACAAATATTTAAATAAAATGCAAGAACCGAGTTAAATCAGTCCTGTTAGTGTAAATACCTGTTCTCGGGGCGTCGTACTAGGAAGATAGTTGAACAGAGCAGAAACGAGTTACAGGCGATCGAAACTAAATGCAGTGAGGCGATTGAAAAATCAACTGCAATGCAGGTCTGCTCTGAAAGGATCTGTTTATACTTGTTGAGGAAAGAGGCGTCCTGGCATTTCCATGGAGACACGTCAATAGCTTGCGCACAGAGAACATTGACACGAGACGTGCACTGGCGTTTTGAAAAGGGGCGTAAGCATATAATGCGGTCAGTTTGAACAGCGGGCCATCTGTATTCTTGCCGCGAGGGCACTTGTACTTAGGATGATCCATCAATGGATGAGATTAGCACACGATGGCTGCGCCCAACCCGTTGTTTTCGCATGTGTAAAAGTGAGGAAAACTAAGGTAGGATGCATAGGAGAAAATGTTAAGATCGATTACAGCATGCTTAAAAATACATGCCCGAATGAACTTTCGAACTACAGCTATGTGCCTCATTATAAGTTTGCCGGTCCGGAAACAACAGTGCCAGTAAGCCTACCAGCACTGTTGTTTCCAGATCGGCAAACTACAAGTCTGCCTACCGGAGCCGCTGTGCCTGACAGGTCTGACCCTGCTGGGTGCAGTGGCCATGGTAGCCAGACCTGTCACAGGAGCACCAGCACCATTGTTAAAGGTGTCTGTGCTCCAGTATCCCCATTCCCAAAGAGTCCCACAGGACTCTATGGGAATGGGGGTTAACGAAATCGCCGGCACCTGACTTCCTGGCCGCCGGACTTGGAATAGTCCAGTGGCACCGGGAAGTCAGGCGCCTGTAATTCATTCCGAGTCCGGAGGCAACCCATCGGTAGCACCGGCAGGGTTATCGCCAGACTCGGAATGAGGCCCAATGACTCTAAAAATACATTTCTCAAGAGTCCCTTAACAGTACACAACAGTGTCACTGAACCCGTGACCACCATCCTCCAATCTTGCACCAGCCAATCCTTTAAGAACCTGATGTCAGCTTCCTCTTTGCTCTCTTGATACTGCAGTGCCATTGTCTATTTTTGCCAAAGCTTTCGAACATCCGGTTCTGCGATTGTCACCATCGCAAGCCTGCTCCTCAACTGGGTTTAACTTCCAAACCTGTGAAACACTGGCATTAGGGAGGGCAGAATTCTCACCAAACACTCAATCTATACATCACTTTGTAAAATTTGGCATATTCTCAGTGATGGATTTAACCACTCAACATGACATCTTTCTTCCAGTGACATAGTTGTATGGCCGCAAACATACATAAACATGTTGACACAGTATGACTCATGAACAGGGTATACACAGGGAATTATGTTAGGGTGTGGATAATGCTTGCCTATGTGCCTTTAACAGAATCAAGACTTTTCGGAAAGTTATTACAGAAAATCTTCATTCTATGTCTAGACCGGAGGCAAGCATTATGCTTGTTTAAAGCGTACTCACCACCAACAATGCTGGCCCTTCGCTCGGCCTGAGGTAAAAATCCCTGAAAACGGATTCCTCTGACCAATCTGCCATCTATATAATATTTTCCAATCAGACTTCTACTTGAAAGGCTTTCAGAGCCATGACTCCCCTGATTGAGTGTGCACCGAAGTGGGATATGCCAATCACTGTTTAAGCAATCGTTCAGCACACCCAACGGCTAGTGTTGGAACGGCCACTTCTTTATGAGGCTTGAGAAAAGCAATCATCAACTGATCCCTCCTGAGGGGATCCGTCATTGCCTCATAGGCCTTAAGGCAATTTACGACACAGCTTTGGCTCATCCCTGTACGCTGGATAAGTAATAACCTTGGAGTTGCTCTTAGTGTGCTGAGATAGGTGGAAAAGCCCCCTGTCGGGTGAATACACTCTCCCGGCCAAGTACAGAACACTTATGTCACATACTTTTGTGCAAGAGACCAAATATAACTAGGTGGTCAGCTCACATGACAGTGCTGTAGAGGATAGTTCTGCGACCAAGACAAAAACAAATTCAACACTTCATTGAAGCCCATGGCTCATTGTATCTGGCCGGGGGTGGTGTCAATAGGCCTACACCTTTTAGCATGCTGCAGCAGACCAGCGGGTGCTCGCCGACAGGTTGAATCTCCACCAGCTCATGGCCGGCCATTCTAGCCGATCTATAGGCATTCACCATCCTGTATGCTAGCCCTCAGACTGCTAGTGCTGCTATAAGTTGAGCACTTCTGCTAAAGGCTCTGGAACTGGATGGATAGTCTGTTCCATGCACCAGAGTGCCCAGGCTGCCCAAGAGTTAGAGTATTGCTTCGAATTGGCTGGTGCCCAGCTTTCTATGATAAGGCTAGCAGCCTTGCACGAAATGCCTGGGATTCTCCATCTAGATCTGAAATCCTCCAGGCCAGTAGGGTCAACATCCCGCTCTAGACGAGGGGATGTTGTTCCCCTTTCGTACCCGCTAGAAGATATGGATCGTGGGGTAGTAGGATTGGAGAATCCGAACAAAGTTCCAGAAGAACTAGAAACAAGGCTAGCAAGGTCCAAAGCAGCACAATCAAGAAACACTCTGCTTGCTCCTGACGTGCCTTTGCAAGGGTCCTCGCTATCATGAATTCTGCCAGAGGCTTTGATCCGGGTTCCTCAGAGAAGGTTGATATACTTGACCGCCAATATATTGTCAATTTTCTGCAGGATGCAACAGTTCGCCCTGCCTTTGACGAAGGATTGGTTCGCGAATGATCCTGATAATAACTCCTGTGAGGAGTCAGAAATACAAGATGGACACAAATGTAATGTTTTGTCAATGTTTACCAGTTATTAAATGGAAAAAGGTGTGATAAATGCATGTCTGTCCCTATCCTGACAGGAGATAGGTCGAGAATATAGACCTTTACTCCTCTGTCTGTGCTACAGACCTCCCATCTCTACACCCTCCATTTGTGTTTGATTGTCTGTCGGTCTTGTGAGCACCTTGAGGCCTACGGACTTGTGGCGGGATATAAGAAATCTGTAGATAGATAGATAGATAGATAGATAGATAGATAGATAGATAGATAGATAGATAGATAGATAGATAGATAGATAGATCCTAACAAGGAGGTCCCTGCCTAGCAAACTAAAACTAAAGATAAGTGACATAGTGTGCAAAAAGTCTCTGACCCTCACACTTAAACACAATTATAACAGGTAAGTATGGCTAACTTTAGTTCAACAAAAAAATGTTATACGTTCAAGTTTAAATGTTTTTGAAAGCACTCCTTGTGACCAGGGTTGGGCTCTCCTGGATCAATTCAGGAATATTTTGAGCACAGTTCTGTTTCAACAAAGTTCTATTCAAAATGACACAAAAAGTCTCTTCCAAACACTGTGCCGTTCCCTGGGACATAGCAATGTCTTTTCCACAAATGTATGTTCCAATTTCAAAACCATCATATGATTTCCACAAGATCCTTTAAGGAAAGGTAAATGTCTTTCTTTCATAACACGACTTCAAAACCAGAGTAATTGTTATTTGCAACATGTTCAACAATTATTAACATATCACACCTTCTTCAAATTAACTACTTTTGTCAGAATAACACTTCACGTCTCTTAATACTCTTTTGTCAAACAGACTGCTTTTGTCAGGATAGCTCTTCACCCTCTCTTGATGAAGGCACACGTTGTCAAACAAATAATAAGGTAAATTAGTTCTTTGAAGGAGGTCTTTCCACCACACCTCTTTGTCACAAATACATTTCATCAAACCATCTTCTTTTTTCCTGGTCTACTCACCTGCCAGGACTAACTACTATAATTCCCTTCCTGGTATATGTGCCTGCCGGGAAGAAAACTACTACAACTAAACTGGATGGCAATATTTACTCCAAGATGCTCCACACCAATCTCTCTTGGAAGGAAGATTGATAATAGCTGTATTTCTGTTTGTTCTCTTGACTCTTGGTAATGTTCCAGTTTTCCCCAAACTGATAACTCAATATAGAAGAATCATTTTCAAAGTGTCTCTTAAATGCTTCTTGGCAACCTTTTGATTGTTGGCAGTTTGGGTTACAGGTTTCCCCAGTTGAGATCCCAAAAAGGGGGGAGCTGAGCCCTTGTTGCCTCTGTATGGTCTGTAAGGTTTATTGATGATATTTCTGGTATATGGACTAGTACAACCAGCGAATTACAACATTTCATTGAATACCTAAACTCGATTGAACTCAGGTTACAGTTTACACATGAGTTGTCTACCACAGAGATTCATTTTTTCAATTTGTTCATAAGGAAAAACGGTAATGAATTTAAAACAACGCTATAATGCAAACAGACTGACAGGAACAACCTGTTACACTGGCTGAGTTTTCATCAACCTAACCTGATTAAGAATCTTCCATTCGTTCAACTTTTGCGTGTCAAAAGAATTGTGCGTGATCCGGCAGATCATTTGGTACAACAGACTAGCATGTGCAACACATTTCTAGCACAAGTCTATACGCAGAGAGACATAAATGCAGCCACAGAGAAGGTGGATTCTTTGACACGAGAAACATTGTTAACTACTAGCAAGAAGACCAAGGTAGCTCCACAATTGGTATATGTTTTGAAATACTCTCTGCGGAGTCAACAAATCAAAAAGATTATCCAGAAAAACTGGTCCATACTCACATGTGACACCAGAGTACAACATCTTTTTACTGAACCACCCACCTTTGCATATCAAAGTAGCAGAAACTTTCCACGATGAACTGGTGTCTACAAGACCACCTGAGAAAAATCCTATGACATTGCAGACTGGAACATTTCCATGCTTACATTGTGCTTGCAGTTTTGTAATTAAAGTTAATATTGTGTATCACTCACATACAGGCCAACAGATCACACTTAGAAACTATGCCACGTGTGATAGTTCAAATGTGATATATTTGATTAAATGTCTGTGTAGCCTACATTACGTAGGCAAATCAAAGAGAAAAGCTAAGTCTAGCTGGAATGAACACCGTTCATGTATACAGAATGCAAACTTAAACTCAGCAGTAGCAAAACATTGGGTTGAAAAGAAACATAATTTATCACAGATTAGGTTTCAGATCCTAGACGTAGTGAGAACATCCAACCCTCATGAAGACATGAGCCTACGTTTAGACAGAAGGGAAACTGTTTGGATTGAAAAATTGGAATGTTTAAGCCCTGCAGGAATTAATGAAGAAATTCATTTTGCATGCTACATTTGAAAGATCTAGTTAATGCCCTTAACATTGAAGCTCTTTAGCATTGATATGTTTTTTGTAGACAAGGTACACACATTGTGGTCAATTGTTGATCCTATTGATTGAACCCGAGTAACAATGGTGGAATTATTTGTTAAATTATTTATTTTTTTAATTTGTAAATTTTTTGTTAATTATTTTATGAAGTTTTTTATTGTGATGTTTTATTTTTATTTTATATTACCTTTATTTGATCTCATAAGAATTTTTATGAGTATATCCACATACCTGAACTGTCATGTTTGTGTGATTTAAAAGTTGTGATGCAATATCTAACAGTTTAGCACTTGATTGACCGGTTTGACAAAACTAAGTGTACACTTATCAAGATGAAGATGATTCAAACAAGTTCATATTCTTTGAATAATTCAAGCGCTAGCAGCTTGTGTGTTAACAGTATTATGTATGATAATAGGTATACTCTTCAGTAAAGAATTGGTTCCGATAGCCACTGTGAGATCAGTTATGCCTGCTGCTGCGTTTTGGATCCTGCCACTTGCAGGGCCGGTACGTTTCGTGGCGGTTAATTATATTTACCATAATTACTATGTACGATCAGTGATACTGAACTCAGAATTAGTTCTCGGTATGTAATAACTGTTTATAGAAAGTCTGTCTTCTCAGCAAAGGTCTTACTTTACATTTACAGGACGGGTCTTCTCTTTGGCCGCATATTACCATGGTAACAGAGTGAGTGAGTCGCGAACCTATGCTCTCAGCGAGGTGTTGCCATTTAAGCAATTGAGATTTTACATATACTTTCTTCACTTGGTTACCTAAATGTCCAGATTTCTGCACCCTGCAGAATCAGGACGTGAGACGTCTGGATCCTTTGTTCGTTGCCACAGACGAGCTTCAGACGCCCATTGGTAGCCATAGTAACAGCTTATAACCAGCTGACAGAAAGGCATGCGCGGTTCTTTCCCTGATACTGTTCTTCGCAAACACAGACATGGTAAGCCGCAAACTCAAAGGCATCTCGTACTTTTTCCAAGATTTCGATTGGTTAAAGGCCATAGTTATTACATACATTTCTTGATACGTTCATGTTTACAGATTACGTAGCATGTGGCTAAAGAAGTTACATTCACACGAAGGGTGGCACACGCTGAACACAGCATCAAGGAAGTAAGTGAAGAGTGATTGTTTCTGGTACACATTAGGATCAGTTTGCCGATTCACCGGAGCATTACAGTACTTAGATATCTCTTGTATGAGCATTCAAACCTGATGACTTTGGCTCTTCCGTTCTATGAAATACGAATATTCACTGAAACATAACATATTTGGATAATATTAATGGATTATTGTATCTCCTTATGGTGGACAAAAAGCAAGATGTTTTTAACAGCACATGTTAAGACTCACCAGCACTAGTTCATTAACCTTGCAAGAGGGTAATTGTGAGCAGCTGTTTAGTTGTAGTTTACTTTGCTCCTGGAAACTGTATTTTTGACTCAGGTGTCTCTGAGTTCTACACAGCCAGCTCCTAAGAATTCAAAAGGATTTATTCCTATACTTCCATACCATAAAGGAACTAATTGTATAAAATATAGGTGGTGCCCATCTTCTCTACATTTTTCTACTTCCTCAGCAGCTGTCAGAATTAGCCCGTGGAGTTTATGGAAGACTTGGCGTTTCTAGCCCCCAGTCTAGTCCTCACCTAAAATGGCGGACTAAACTATAAATCATGGTCACAGACCCTCATCGGCGAGTTGTGTCTGTTCTCTTTCAGAATGCCTTCACTACTGTGTGTGGCCCTATTGCTTACCTGCTATGGATTTCGTTCCAATTCTCCCTCCTTGCCTTCATATTCTGCTGTTTTCCACTGTCCGCTCTGCTTGTATCGTTTTACTCATTCTGCCTCGGTCGGTGCTTGCCCGCGTTGTCTACTCTTTTTCGCATGATTTCTTGTGGTGCTGGTCAGGTTCTGACATCCTGCTTACCTTCTATCCTCGAGCCTTCACCCTGGACTCGTCCGGTGGTCGCTCACCCTTGTTACATTGGGTGCCGGTCAGATTCAGGAAGCGACTCCGGTCAGCTGCTTCTACTTAATTCTTCTGTTTTCTTTTGACTCCTTGGTAGTTGACTTCCTGTTTCTCTCTGGTTCAGGGGGATACTCTCCCTATCTACAGTTCCTCAATCTTGCTTCTGGTTCACGTCTTTCCTCACCATCTTGTCTCTCCTATTTTTTATTCTCATCTGCCTTCCACTCATTACTTCTCTCCATTTGTTTAAACCCATCTCTACGGAGATCTCAGCCTTAGTTCGACTCCCAAATTCCCAGATTCTGTATCCTCCTTCTGGACCTCGGATCCCTTCTACTTCCTGCAGTATACCCTGCCTTTGTGGATTGTTTCAACTCATCTCAACTCGTGGCTGAAGGTGTCAAAGACTCTAGTTACCTACTTGCAGACAATACAGGGTTTTTTGTTGCCCAAGGGCTTTTTCCCTCGAACATTGGGGGTTTAGCTCCTTGGGGTTCACCTTTGGTAGGTTATGCTTCCTGTCAAGGTGGCTTCTGGGGCAGCTAGACCCTACTTACACAACAAGAAAAATAAAGTAAAGGAAAGACAGTCACCAGACCACTGGAAGCCGTGCCGGAAGACTCCAACCAGTTCCAAGGACAGTTCTTCAGAAAGTAAAGGTGAGGAGAAGGTGGGGGTGGACAGACCTTCATCTGACAGCAGCAGCCAGATTTCTCTTCGCGTAGCATGAACCTTGGCCATGGGGAGACGCAGCATGCACTCCTCTTTGTCTACTAGGAACCCTACAAACTCAAAGCCTCGACTCTGACTTCTTCCAATTTATGAGAATATCCAGACTGTGCAGAAAGGCGATTGCCATGCTCGCTTGCTCCTCTAGTAGACTGCCACTCTGTGTCATGTTGATCATGTTGTCGATGTAGATTATCATCCTGTTACATTTCTCTCTGAGATGCGTGATGACCAGCCTCATTTGCTTGATGAAAGCCCAAGATGCAGAGGAGAGCCTGGAGGACAGGCTTACAAATTCCCAGAGGTGTTGTCCACACCTGAAGCGCAGGAATCTTCTGTGCTCCCGGCAGACCAGAACTGCAAGACACGTGTCTTCGAGATCTAGACGAACCAACCAGTGTCAAGGGCATCTTGAAGTGCCTGTAGAGGATGAACTAATTCAGGCCCTTCAGATTGATCACCAGTCCTACCTTGTACTTCCTCCTGATGAGGACGAGGGTGCTGAGGAAGTCTGCCAGGATTGCTGGATGTCACCCATGCTCTCTAGCGTGCACACCTCTGCGTCTAAGGCTGATCTGTCCACTGCTGTCATTGCTATCTGTTGGGGCATGCCCGACTGAAAGGGCTCTGCGAAGAATTCTAGGTGGAATCCCCTGTCTGCGTCCCTGATCCATACATTGCATGATAATGCATCCCAAGCTTGTGCAAAGTACGCTGTCCTCCCTCCTATAGGGCTGTACGGTGCTGGTGCTCTGCAGTTTGCCCCCACCTGTTGACTGGGATGGTTGTCTGGGTGCACACCTCCAACTGCAACCTCTGGCTCTACCCCTGGTGGGGAAGAATGTGTTCGCTTTCTGCTCCTGCAAGTACTGCAATGACTCGTAACTCTGCTGGGAACTTCTATCGAGGGTAAAGCAATCAGAGGAGCGGCCCTGCCTCTTCCAGCACTGGCAAAAATTCTCAAGGAAAACACTCTATTGAGCTCTGTGCTTTATCCGAGGTGCTAAAAGTATTGACAATTTTTGTCATTTCCTTGGCAAATGGGTCGCCAAACAGGAGCCCATGTGCTGTCAGCCCAGATTCAGAAGTAGATAGCTTCCCTGGTGGGACTTGAAGCTTTCAGTTGAAGCAAAATTCCTCACCAAGCTGGGGCTTTGAGACCAGCGGCAGGCTCATCCTGGGTTCATTGGGACTGCTGGGCGATAAGCGCTATATACCAGTGCAAGTGTAGGAGAAGTGGCCATGGCACATAAGGCATGTAATGATATAAGGCTGGTTGATATGGCACTAGAGGTGGCACCTGGCAGTGAAAGAGGCCTGCTGAAGATTGCCTGCGGAGAATCACACATCTTGCTTTCACAGGGATATGTGTGATCACATTTTTTACGGCGCATATGAAAACGCTGACTTCGTAAAAAAAAAAAGAAAAAGTTACACCATTTTGCCACACATATGTGGAGGGGATGACCCGCCTCACCAAATCCCCATATCCCCTGACACATATATGTGGTGAAATGGGGCTGTCGAAATTCAGCATTTTGAGATGCCCAGTAATGGAATGCGCAATGATGGTATGATACCCTTTCACATAGCACTGGTGACTGGAGCAGGCTGCGGGCTCCTGTGCAGAGTGACAGGCAGAGGTGGGGGCTCACCTGGGCTTGTGTAGGAAAGAAGGTTTCCTGGTACTCAAGGTAAGTTATAACGAGTCTTTAATGTCCAGGACCAGCTCTTCCATCAAACATGAGGATTGTAGGGAAACACGGGATACATGTATAAGGGAGAAAACACTGGGACAGCCCCACACCCCATCAACACCTTTGCTCACTGACAAGCCCAACCGTCAATAGTAGAACTGCTGAACCTCCCCATTCCACATGATGACACCCTCATCATTCCATAAGCCTAGTTATGAGCCTATGCTCATAAGCATAGATTATAACACTTCCCCCTCCCTTGGGAGACAAACAACGACGAGGGAAAATGACCAGCATCGTACCCAAGTCATCACAAAACAAGTACTGAACTACAGGACTCAGCGGCCGTCCTTGTCCGTAATGGCAGCACCCAAACATGAGGGAAGCTTTCATTGGGCCAACCGGACCACTACCATAAATGATCCACAGGCCCACCTGGACCACCAACAAAACGCCACCACCACCATGACCAACTCCAGATCAAATGCCAATGTAATTCCTAGGTTACAAAATACCACCTTAAATTCCACCAGTGACTACACAACCCCTCGATGGGAACCTACAAGAAACAAAAATAAGAAATAATGCTCTACCACCGTTCCGAGCTACACCTCGGAACCCAGGACTGCCACTCCCAGATCACGCAGTTCATTAGGGAACACAACTACCTAACCACCCTACACCACCATCGCACAAACATCCTCCCACTCTGGTCTGCACCCCAGAGTCTCGGAACTGCCACTACCGAGCACAACCCAGCTCAACAGAGCACAACAAATGCCCAACACCACCGAGGGAATAGGCTAATGCTAGACAACCAACCACTCCAGCGTAATCTTACAAAGAGAATAATCAAAAGTCCTACAAGGCATCTGACTGAATATGGCTTAACAACACATGTTAAGACGCCCCAACCGACCGGTTAAACAACCTGGGGAAAATAGCACAACGCCAGGATACACTCCATGTCATGCCATTGAACTACCATTGGAGTTCGCTAACCTCTAACATGGCCATGTGAAAAAGAGATGTAATACTTACACAAAACACCTATCATGCGCACAACACCTCTTACATAGCCATGTGCATGTGAAATGTTCCCTACATGACCCTAAGAAGACCAAAAGTCTGAGTAGTAACCGTGTACTCACCCCAACACCAACAGGAATTGTGGACCCAACCCGGCATCCATAATTTCATTCTAACAACCCACAATACAACAACGTGGACCTCCAAATAAAACTGAATTATGGACCCACCCGGCACCCATAACCCCAAAAGTGCAATATGGACCCAACCCGGCATCCATAATTTCATATCAACTATCCCAAAACACAACAATGTGGACTCTCCTGGATGTCACAATGTTAACCCCTATCAAGGCAACTTGAAAATCAAATCCGCCGCTCCACACACCTAATAAAACCAGAGTATGCACATACTCATTAAATGCCTGAACAGCATATCGCGTGAACCCACCCGGCCATCCACAATTTTTATAGATGATGCATAAATTCAGATAGGTAAGAACCAATGGAAAAATGAAGCGACATAGATCCACCCGGACATCTACGCCTTACATCGCCAAATACTGAACCCAAAATTAGCATAAAAAACTTCATCACCACATTAGCACTACATTCACACACTCACCTCACAGAAACAACATGACATTAAACATAAAAATATTATGCATCTCATACAATTATGACATTTCTTAGAAATTTGCGATACAGTTGCTTTCCATTACATTCAATGGACATTGTCCCATAGACCTCCACCCTCAAGTCCCAAAAGTATTCCAGTACCTCGGAAACACCACCCGCAAGTCCAAAGTCCAATGTCAACTACCCATACAAGAGAATAGTTTCAACCCCTCTGCACTATGGAAATATACCCTCTTCCCATGGGAAGACCCCTTAAAAGTGACAATTCCTACAAAACAAACCTAACCAGGACCTCAAAATGGGCTACAGGGCCAAAACGTAACACACCACTGCAACAGACAACGGCCTCCACGACATCGACCCCTTACACTACCAGGACTCTACCCTACACCCACGGTGGGCCACAACACCAACACAACAGCACACTGGCCCAAAACACTAACCTGCAAGGAACAGTTGCTCAATACTGTTCCAATCCATACGGTTCCTTGAAGTGCCCAAACATGCGATCCAGGAAGTGACAATGACACACATTACTTCCAGCGCAGGCACCTAAACTTTCATCGCACGATTCGCCGTCCTCTGCTGGGCTTCCATCACCAGGACCAGGACAGTGCGAAGAACTCCTCAGAATGAGGTGCAAAATCCTCTGCTGACAAACTCCACCAGGACCAGGACCATCCACAACCCCAGACCACTTTGCTGGAAAGGAAACATCCACGGCAACACATCCACCGCCGTACTTCCGCATCACGTGTTCATCCCACGCAAACTACGGAAACAAACAACGAAACTTAGCGTTCACTTCAACGCTGACGTGGGCGGGACACGACCCACAGGAACACCAACGGCCTTGGCGGTGATTGGCCAGCTTAGTGAGAGGCGGGGACGACGTCATCATTGTTCCTCTAGCCTTCGACCTGTCAACAACGCTGCCGAACGTTGCTGAGACCTCCTCCGTGGAGCTCCCATGATGGCTCACGTCCGTATTCTTGGGCGCAAAAGTCAGTCCAGAGGAGAAGCCTGGCACGCACAACTGCCGCTTGTCAGACAGACACCCGGACCTGCTCCTCTTCTCCATGCCCGGGGCCAGCCATGTGCCGTCTCCTCAGCGCTCGTTCCAATCAGCCGCTGGAATCAACTTCGGAGCCTGGCTGGCACTACGCTCCTATTTCCCAACCGCTCCTTCATGACAACTGACGGGACCACACCGCCAACAAGTCCTGCCAAGAGTCCAAAGAGCTGCAACCACGGGCACAAACCTCCGGGCGAGAGCCGACAGCAGCTAAACTGGCACTCGCTTCTCTGCTCAGTCCCAGGCAGCGCTCCCAGCACAGAGCCTGCAAGATAGACAGAGGTACCAGCATAAACGAATCCGCTCGGGGTGCAGGGCTTCCTCTGGGGGCAGTGTTCTCCTGTGGCACAGGGCTGCACCCCCCCAGCAGCAACGGTCTCTCCTCACAATCCCATTCTCGTCGCCAGTGTAGGAAAGAAGGTTTCCCAGTACTCAAGGTTAGTTATAACGAGTCTTTAATGTCCAGGTCCAGCTCTTCCATCAAACATGAGGATTGTAGGGGAAACACGGGATACTTGTATAAGGGAGAAAACACTGGGACAGCCCCACACCCCATCAACACCTTTGCTCACTGACAAGCCAACCGTCAATAGTAGAACTGCTGAACCTCCACATTCCACATGATGACACCCTCCTCATTCCACAAGCCTAGTTATGAGACTATGCTCATAAGCATAGATTATAACAGCTGGCAGGAATCTTTTGCTGCAGCCGCAGGTGGCAGTGAAGTTCCTAGCAGCCCGGGATCTCCACTGGCAGGAATACCTGAGGAGTGAGCGCTGTAGAACTGGACTCAGCATTAACAAGCAAACCCCTAATCCCCCCAGGAAGGGACAGTATGCCATTTGAGCCCCTGGGTCAGGTGAACAAGTGACAGAAAATAAGTGATTCACACTAGGTCAGATGGTCTCTCCATATTATGACAACAGTGACCTGGATGCAGAGGTGATTGTGACGAAATGATGAATGCCCTGCAGGAGTACAAGGATAAATAGTGGTTAAACCACCAACTCAGCTCTCAGACAACTACAAAGCAACAGTGATCCAAATCCTAAAGGGGAAAACTCCCAGTCAAGAGATATACCTTCTTTGCCTTTTGTGTGGTAACCTGGGCCAAGGGCAGGCTATACTCTTAAGAAGTGGGTAAATATGATAACAGTAGCAACCCAAACAGCAAAAGTACTTCAGTGCAAAACAAAGGAATGTACAATCAATGGTCTTTAAAAGTATATGGCCTCATTACAAGTTTGGCGGTGCAGGAAAAAGGTGGTGGCAATTCCGTTACCGTGACTTTTTTTGGCCCGTAACAGACTGACTGCCATTTGTCTTGCAACACTAAATTATAACTTTGGAGGTAAAGTGGAGGATTTAGTTCAAGCAACAAGCTTAACTGCTTTGGGTTTAGCCGCACAAGTTAATGGTGGGACTGGGTTGAACAACATGCTAATTTTGAAGGAATGTGAGGGCATTTTGGCTAAACTAGGTCAGAAAAGATAAAACGTGATTTCTGATTAGTGGCTGCAGCTTCCTTCTTGCAGGTTCTCTGGGGTAGGCTCAATGAGACAGATGTTTTATGAGGAGGAGCAGTCCTCTTGGTTCTCAGTGGTTTGCGCTGGCTTTTTCTGTTTGGGTGAAGCGCTCACTCCCTGTCTGCTTCTTAAAGAGCCTCTCCCCCTGAAGCTACTGTTGACCTTCTACCGTTTATGAAGGTCGGATTATTATTAACAGCTGCTTTGGAGAGCAAGAGATAAGCTGTAATGTCCATTCTTTTCCTTTGTTATTATTGGGGGAGAGGGGTTACAATGTCTGCTCTCTTATGGACACGGGTTGTGGGTTTCCTGTGGTGTCTTCCTGAGTTTTCAAGACAACCACTGTGTCTTGGTCCAGTCAACCGCAGCTTTCCTGTCCTTGTGGAAATGGTTGTGCTATCTTGGGGCAGCCGGGTTTTCCTTTAACCCAACAGGGGCATTATGGGAGAGGTAATTCTCGTACACCTGATCTGTGAACAAAACGTGGGTGTGGTAATGAAGGATGTGCTCTCAGGTTAAGTACGTTCATGAGCCTTTATTACCATTATCATGTCAGCTTTGTGTAAGAAACACCAGTGTCCACTCCAGCCAGTATGGATCTCTCCCACTATCTCTCTAACGGCTCCTTCAGAACCCTCATACATCAATCACGCTCTCAACATTCCAACAGCTCTCACCCATGGAACAAGTGTACATCACAACACTTCTCTCCCTGTAAGAACCGTAAAAATAGATACCTTAAAAATAGATACCCAATCACACCTACTTGATAACTCCACATAACACTCCTCCCCGTTAGGCAATTCTAAAACCTCCATCGGTAATAACCAACAAAATGGGAACGTCTACAACCCAAAATGGAAAATACTTCCACAACCACCGCACCTGCCCACAACGTGTGGCCACCACGCAATCGACAGGTACGCCCACAACATCTACCAAACAAATGGCCGACACCCTAAAGACAACAGAGCCACTCCACACAAGGCAACCCAACTAAACTCAAACCAACAACAATACCAAAAAGCATCAACCCATGCAAAAATCAAAGGAAACTGCCCCAAGTGAGGCCCAATAACAGGTACAAAGGAAAGCCCTACTCAAATCCGTACCAAATACCCACTAACAAACTCATAACCAACCATGCACCAACCAGAGAGGTTGAAAAATAATAAAACGAACATCCACCGGTCCTGAGCTGCCCCTCAGAACTGGACCTGCCACATCCACTATCCAGTCAAATGACAGCTACAACTAACTTCCAGAACCCACAGTGCACTAACATCCTTATGCCCCGAGCTGCCCCCCGGGGCCTCGAGCCTGTCATGCCCAAGCACAAACCAACCCTGACCAACCCTGACCAGGGCAACAACAAGCACAACAACCTGACATGATACCCAGTTCAACCATTCTGGGACACTAAAAAGGCACAAAGGTCCCCAACATAAAACAACCAATTCCCTTACGCTGATGCCACACCACGACTTGACTACTAGTCACAACCACCAACAACGCGTGACACCTGGTCACAGCCACCACAACCACACGTGACACTTAGTCACCGCCACCACAACCACACGTGACCCCTAGTCACAGCCACCACAACAACACGTTACCACTAGCAACAGCCACGACAATGTAAGTGATTTCAATCCAGCACACACCCAAGTCAATGCCTGGCGTGTAATGCACAACTGAAATCCTTATTTATTTTTGTCTAAATGTTCTTTATTCTGAAAGATATACCACTCATATCATGCCCCTCTCCTGGAACCCCACACCCCGGTCATAGTGTGATTATAATTTAATCACACTATGTTTTAATGGGTACACAATAATCACCAATGGGGTGATGTACTTAAACCAAACTTAAACCATTGAATCAAAACAATTACAAGATGGGTTACTCTCAACAACAGGCCTCTTCGACTGAAAACATTTGACTTCAGTTTATACATGTTTAAAATTTAATCAGGCAGGCTACTGACAGCTGTCATTAAGGTGGCCCAGGGTACTGCACCCAGATTTTGACAGACTCACAGACAGGCCACTTTTGCTGTGGAAATCCCTTGATGCTTTCAGCTTTTCAGGACATTGGAAGTTCATAATGATTTCTTACCCTAAGTGAATTGTAGCACCCAGCAAGAATTTTGGATGTTTGATGGTGTTTGGTACCCGCATTCTGAAGTTTCAGCAACAAAGAAACAGTGATTTAAAGCAAGATCTTGGGGTTTCCTTTAGCAAAGCACTGCTTTTTTCTTCTGTACTCCATTTTCACATGGTGTGGAGCCCAGTGACATGTTTCAGGAGTGAGATCTCTGTTCCACCACTGACAAAATGCATGGGAGATTGGGAAGCCATCTTTTTCTGCTTTGCAAAGCGCGATTTTCAGAGGTTTTGGTGCGCACAAGGGTTTTGCGGCCATTTTACAATGGTTCCGCATGGCAGAGCAAAAGTGGGTCAAAACATCCCACAGAGCCCCCCTCATGATTTGAATTTGACCGTCCGTCAAAGGGAAGTCGGGAGATTGGGATGTTCTTTCTTTCTTTGGTCAAGGTGGAGAAAGTCATCTGCTTCTCCCATCAGTGCTGGAGGTGACACGCTCCCCTCGCCGGTTCTGGTTGGGAGTATGGAGCGATACTCCGTGCTCCTTGGGTCTTTCCTCCCGGTCCCAGAGTGTTCCTCCTTGGTACTTAGATATTCTTGGTTCCAATGCTATGAGACGGAACAGAGCATGGCTATGGAAATTTCCCCACTACTATTCATGAAGTGGGGCAGACGCATACATTGAATACAATTTACAATATTCCCTGCCTGTATTTACTAATGGTTTTAACAGTTTGAATGGTTTTAACAGGTGGATTCTTCTAGGGGGCCGGAATTTCCCCCTCTGGGTTTCCGGTTGGCTCCTCGATTTGCTGCAAGTTATACCTGGGATGGCAACTCTTCAGCTGGTTGATGTGGACCCATTTATCTTCCCCTTCTGCCAAACTGCCCTTGGGGATGCGGATTCTGTAGGTGACTGGTAAGATTCTGTCTACAATTTCAAAAGGACCCCGCCAACTTGGGAGAAATTTGCGCTGTTTAGCTTGGTTCCTTTGGAAATTGTACAAGTAGACCCGGTCTCCTACTTGATATTCTTTTTTAGTTGTCTTAAGGTCATAGTGGGTCTTCATACTGTCTGCAGATCTTTCTAGATTCCGCTGAGCATAGGCAAAAGCATGTTGAAGGTGTTTTCTAAGATTCTCAACATACTCATGAGTTGTGGAGGTATTTATCAAGGTCTGCTCTTGGGTTCTGTAGAGCACCTTCCTTCGTCCAGTCATCAGCTCAAACTGAGACATTTTTGTTGCAGAAGAAGGGGTAGATCTGATGGCCATCAGGACAAGAGGTAATCGAATGTCCCAACTTGGCCCAGAATCTGCCACAAACTTTTTTAATATGGTCACAATAGTCTTGGTGTATCTCTCAACTCCACCACTAGAGGCTAGCCGGTAGGCAATGTGTAGTTTCCTTTTGACCCCAAGTATCTCCCACATCTTTGTCATCACTTCGCTAGTGAAGTGGCTACCTCCGTCTGACTCAATCCTTTGGGGTAGTCCAAAACGTGAGAAGATGTGATTGATCATCAGGGCAGCTGTTGTTTCTGCCTTTGCAATTTAGGGCCGGTAGACATTCCACCCATTTTGTGAACAAGCATGTTATGGTGAACATGTACTTGTTCCCACTAGAGGAGCGAATCACGGGCCCGAAATCTGACCAAGGCAGTGTCATCCCCCTCATTTGGAGGGGAGCACGGTGTGCGAGTGATGTTGGCTGAAATTGTACACACACAAGACACCCCTTCAAGTATTGGTCGAGGTCCTGCCCCATGTGTGGCCAGTGTGCAACCTCTCGCAAGATTTCTAGTGTCGTATGAAACCCCCGATGAACGGCTGTGGCCGCATCATGGCTTCAGAATGAGGTGGGGACCACCCACTGGTCACGGCCAGTTATGGATCTCCTTACCAGTAAACCGTCTTGGATTTGAAACATTTTTGGAGATTTCATCAACACTCTGAGGTCCTCTTTCCCTATGTAATCGGTATCCATCAGGGGAAAGTTCTCAGGGTCCTCAATGTGTTGATAAAACTTACCAATTATTGGATCCCCGTTTTTGAGCCGTAATCAAATCAGCATCTGGGGTCTCCTTTATCCATTGTGCAGTTGAGAGTTCATTGTGAGCATTTGTCTGGGACCTAGTGATAGCAGTGACCTGGATTTCCCCACACAGGCACTCGATCTCAAGTAGATCCCCTTGGATGGCTCCGGTTTTGGCCAGCTGATCAGCTAGGTCATTTCCAGTTTTGTCTGGTCCCTCTACTTTAGAATGACCCTTGATCTTTTTCCAGTAGATGGTCATCCCATTCAAGGTGACCAGATCATCAATATTTTGTATTCATTTTCCATGTTTCAATGGTTTAACATTAGCACATAGCATGCCTCTGATTTTCCAGTTAACGAGGTGCTCCACAAACCCGTTCCGTACATAATCTGAGTCTGTGATGATGACCAGTTCGTGGAGTTGGTGTTGGACAGCAGTGAGACTCTGCCATCAACTCTGCCACTTGCCTACTTCGGGGACCGATCATGCACGCAGCGGAGGGTTCTGGGGCATCATTCCCTACGCCGGCCACAAGTTCCTTTTCCCCGTTGTTGTCAACATGGTAGGAGCACCCATCTACATAGACAATGGGCATTCCCTCACACGGGTCTTCTTCATAGACTTTGTGTGGGGAATTAAGGTATGCCTCCATGTTGTCCTTGATTTTAAGACTTTCATCCTCGAGACAGTTTTCTCTGGCACAATCATGCAAGTCAGCCAGATCTTGCGCGACGGGACTCTTCTTGTTTTGGCCATATCTGTCCTCCACAGGAAAGCCTTGCATTGACAGAATCCAGGAAGTAATTCGGGAATTACTCACATTTCCGGCCCGGATTCTGTCACTTTGAAGATATTGCAAAGGTTGGTGTGGAGTCTCCACTATGATGTGTTCCCCCTGGATAAACGGGCCTTAATTCTTCAATGCGCACACCGTTGCCAGGAGTGCCTTCTCACAATCGTTGAATTTTTCCTCCGCAGAGGATAAAGTCTTACTCGCATAGGAGATTACTTTATTGACCTTGTCATGCTTTTGATATAATACTGCAGTCAAGGATGTATTTGAGAACCCTGTCTCCAAGAAGAACTCCTTGTTTTTGACAGTTTAAGATAGGCAAGGCGCTTGTGAGAGGCTTCTTTTGAGTTGTCTTACTGCCTCGGCTTGTTCTGGACCCCACTCCCACTTGACCCCTCCCCTCTTCAAAAGATGGATCAGGGGTCTTGTGATCTCTGCGTAGTCCTCAATGACCTTTCTGCTGTAATTAGTTAGTCCAAGGAGATCCTGTCTAGTGTTGTTTCATCGTCGCTATCACTGTCAAAACAGTCCTTGGAGATTGGTCCTAAAAGTTTGTTACCTAAATCTATGGATAAAATGTCGGTCATCAACCGCCATTCCAATAATGGTGCCTGCACCCAGAGTGGTACTCTTTAGGTCACTGTTATCCACCTCTATTGGAATGGCGTTGTGTTCTATGTTTACCCCCAACCCTTGCTGTTGGAAATGAGCATTAAGATGGACATAGGCGTCAGGATTTCTCAGTTTCTGTCCTCTTTTAATTTTTACTTCAAGTGAGAATTGTCGAGTCTGTTCTGTGATGGTGACTTCCTCTCCAATCTGAATTTCAACTGCATATGGCAGCAGTTGAGCTGACCGAAATGCTTTCTCTGGGTCATCAAAGTCCATGGCATTAACCGCTAATCGGGACCAGGCTCTGAAGTTTATTAGGTCCAAATTAATGGCAAAGCGATTGAGAAGTCACTACCTAAATAAAATGCAGCAGGGACATCTCACACGACCCAACAATTATGGAGTATGCTCTTGTTGCCTATGGAAATTTTGAGTATACACCTGCTAGGCAGGAGATGTTTGGAATTGGGTGTTTCCAGGTCCATTTCCCTTGTCTAACAGTTTAAATGTGGGAATGGCTGGATCTTTTGGGAGTTTGCGGAACATGGCCTCGCTGATGAAGCTCTTACTGTTGTTCACACATACTCGGGCGAGAACAGAGTCCTTCCCCTCATTTAACTGAATAGGGATGAACAACTGTTCTCCAATTTTCTGAATATCAGCCAAGCTTTGAGCTGATTTCTGTTCTTTTTGGAATATAGGAAAGGGATTTTCAGATTGTGGTTTGTATAGAATTTCAGAGTGTTTCCTTCCAGTATGGAATGCCACCTTAGACTGGAAGGAAGGTTGATTTTCAGAAATAGAGAGGACTCTCCCTCACCAGTTTGTTGTCCTACTGCAATTAAAGTCACATCTGGGGTTTGATTATTCTGGAAGTGAAATTCTATTTGGTCAGGTTTTTGTTCAACCATGTGGCATCTGCCATTTAAACTAACATAGTTGACACTCTGTTTTAATTTTATCCGTCGGTTAGTCTGGGTCCAGAGGACCTTGTTTACACAATCTATGAGGGGAGAGAATCTACGCAGGATGTCATTCCCTAGTAAACAAGGTGTGCCCTCTGGAGTCACAACTATGACCGGGTGCTTCACCTTGTGTCGCCCAATTTTAATGTCTAAATCCGCAGTCCCTTCGACAGGAATTTCCTTCCCATCGAAGTCCTGAAGTTGTCCAGGAAGAAGGGGTGATAGGAATTTGGTATTTCTCCCCCCTTCCCGAATTCAGCTGTTTAAAGGTTGACAGAAGGGTGGCTTGGGATCCAGTGTCCACCAGTGCCAAAATTGTACATTGTCCCTGTATTTGGACCGGGGCATAACATTTTCCCTCCTTTTCCTCAAGGGGGCATAGATAATGCACATTTTTTGGCCAACTGGTGGGTTAATTTCCTTGTTTTGGATACCGACAGAGAGGTGATTTGGGCAGGATTCTGTTTGGGATCTTGGGAACCTATAAGAAAAAGGTGACAGCTAGATATTGGGGGAAGTTTTGGGTTCTCCTGGTTCTGATTCTGGGCTGCCCCCCCCCTTTTTGGAGGCAGTCACCAGGATGGGTTTGAACCAGGGGATTTTCATGCTGTTGGTTCTGGGATGGGATGATGGGCGGCGCTAGCTAAGTCCCCACATCTACCCAGTCTGGATGTGGATTCTTTGGGACCCATTTTTAGTATGCTCTTAGTGGGCCTGATCTCATGGAATTCCTCACCAAATTTCACTGTCTGATCTCTTGGTAAGTTATATTTCTGAGGACCCATTTTTCTTTGGGAGGAGTTCCGCCATCACTGAAGGAGAAGATCCTTTTCTCAGAATCCTCTGAGGACCCCTCTCCTTCAAACGGGAATATTTGCACCTCCTCCACAAAATGGGTCTTTTTATGCTCTTTATTTCTCCTCCCCACCCTCTGCTTCTTGAGTTGCAGACTTTCGGGGGCTGGAGATTTTGGTTCCGGTTCCTGGGTTTCCAGGGGTTTTTCACAAGTGGGGAAGTAAGCTTACTCTAAGGCTTTACACCCCCCTTCTCCTTGTGCCTCCTACCCTGGGAACCGGTGGATTGTTGGGGTTCTTCCCCCGTCATTGTTCTGGAGCACCAGACCCTGTATTTGAGGAATTCTGAGCTGCCATTCTCATCTGAGGGTTCTGTTGAGCCCTCAGCATGC
The DNA here is from genome assembly GCF_040938575.1 of Ambystoma mexicanum. Taxonomy (NCBI): domain Eukaryota; kingdom Metazoa; phylum Chordata; class Amphibia; order Caudata; family Ambystomatidae; genus Ambystoma; species Ambystoma mexicanum. Next base: position 164,156,764 of record NC_090935.1, on the reverse strand, counting down.
GACCCAGATCCTGTGCCATGTTCTGGACCTTGCCCTCTAGTTGGAGTTGGGACACCCGCTCTGGCTGGTACGGGGTCCTCAAGTCTACCCTGGGTTGATCCCGAGAAGGGTAACTATCCCTTCTCGCATAATACCCCTGGTTGGGAAAGTTTGGGTACCCCTCCGCCCTTGGCCTCCCCTCTCCCAGATTGGGCTGTCTGGGCTCAGGAAAGTGGGGAAAGAAAGAAGGGTTGTTTTTGGGGTTGAAGATTGGCAGGTACCAGGGAAAGAAATTTGGTGCAGTATTTGGGGGATTACTGCCTTCCTGGGTAAAGTGAGGAGGGAAGTTCCCTTGGTTGGCAGCTGCCTGGTTGGATCCTCCTCCCCTTGGGCTGGAGGAGTCCACACATAGCCCAGGATGGGTCTATTTTCCTTGTAGCATGGGCTGATGTAGACAGGGGAGTGAGGGGTCCCATTTGTGGGGTTACCTCCCTGGCTCCCTGTTTGGGATTAGCCCGAGGGCCTTCTGGGTTTGGGGTTGGTCGGATTCTGCGTGGGAAGGTTTTTAGGCCCCCCATCTCCAGATCTAAAATGTGGGCAACCTTCACCTCCACCACCTTAGCAGCAGCAGGGGTGTTGGTTGGTTTGGGGCTTTTGCTAATTTTTTATTTTCCAACAGATTCTGTACTTCATAGATGCGCGTTGCTTGTTGACTGACCCAGTCCAGTGATCTTTTCTCTTGAAAGTCCCTCACTAGCTGGGTCATAATGCACTTACGGAGAGCATGAAAGAAGGTGTTCACGAATTCCTTACTATGAGTGTGCACCCTTCTAGTGGTCTGCGCAAAGGCGCATTTCAATTCCTGAACAAATTCTTGTGGCGCCTGGTCTTCCCCACATTGTAAGTTGTAGGTTGCCTTGCGAGCCTCTTGAGGGTTCCTATGAATGGAAAAATGTTTCAGGATAGCCACCCTATAGGTGGACCATCTGGAATGGTTCTGATCCTCCAGCCCTGCAAAGAAGCTGGAGTACTCAGGAAAAAATAGCCACTTTACGTACTGATTACAGCTTTGACTGTCCTTCAGATAGAAAGTCTCCATCATCTGCTCAAATAATTCAAGGTGCTTACAAACGGAATATTTGGCATTTTTGTGGTAGGGCGTGATGACGCTCCTAATAGCTTTTATTTGTTTCAGGGGATCCTTGAGTAAAGCCCTCTTAACTTTGTTAGCCTTTTTAGTTCCTGTCACCCTGGTCCACTCATCCTCTGACTCTGAGGTACTGCTACCAGAGGTGGCTATCTGGTCTTCTAGACTCTCCCGGATTCTGCGAGCTTGGGAATGGCTGGCAGAGTGTGGGGGCCTAGTCTCTATAGACCTGCGGCACTCAGAAGAGTCTTCTGACTCTTCCTTGATCCCAGGATTGGTTGTGTAGCCCCCCCCCTACTGTCCTAGCTGGGAAGAGGTTTTTAGTATGCTCTTAGTGGGCCTGATCTCACGGAATTCCCCACCAAATGTCACTGTCTGATCTCTTGGTAAGTTATATTTCTGAGGATCCATGTCTCTGATTCTCCCCTCACTGGAGTCTCCCTGATCAGAGAAGATGGCCCTAGCACTTGGGAACCTATACACAGATGCCCGCCCATCCATTTCCGGTTCCGGGAGGCGCTGACTCATTAGCCCCATATTCACCATTGGGTTGAAGTCTTCCATCCCCATGGCCCTTGCTTTGTGTGAGCCAGTGGACATGGGGGTGGCAGAGTCCATGGAATTGAAGAGATTAAAGTCTCTGGTGCCAGGATTCCTGAGGTTATGCTCAGGGGTTTCCCTCTTCCATCTGATCTCATCTCTCTCAGCCCCTACTCCCTGATGGCATGCAAGAATCTGACCCTTTTGTTCTTCTATTAAGCCCTTACTGGTCTCTATTAGTTGTTCCTGCATGACTATCTGTCTATGGAGCCTGTCATTTTTCACACAGAGAGCCTCATTGTCTCTCTGTGCTTCCTGTCTGATTTGGGAGTATTGGGCCAATTTTTGCTGCAGGAGACTCACCTCCTGAGTTCGGTCCTTACTGGCCTGATTATTCTTTGCCAGATCATCTTCCACCCTCCTGGTATGCTCTAACAGCTTTTCATAGTCCATTTTGAGTTCACCCAGTCCCTGAAGGGCCAGGTGATTTTCTTCCACCTTGGTTTTTAAATGGTTGACTTCCTGGCCTAAGGCTTCCCTTTCCTGAATTAGAGTACCCCTATGTGCGGCCAGGTCATCCCTTTGTTTTCTGAAGGCACATCATTTCTGGTGCTCCTCATCAAACTCTGTTTGGGATTCAAGATCTTTAGTAATTAATTTATTATTCTCCTCTTTCAAGAATTCTAGATGGTTCTGTAACGTGACTACCTGCTCTGCGCAGGCTCTATTAAAATTCAGTTGCTGCTCCAGCTTTTGTTGGCTCTGTTGTAGAGAATCCAACCTTTGTTGGCACTCTTTTTGCAGTGTCAGTAATTTGGTATCCTGCTTTACCTTCTCTTGCTGCAGGAGATCCAGATCTTCCTTTTATTTTGTCAGGTACTGTCTGGTTTCTTTCTCTGAATCTTGGCTCTTTTGTAGCCTTTGCTCTGCAGTGTCCAAATCAGTTTGGGTTTTCTCTAGGGATTGTACTTGCCTTTTTTCCAGATCTAGGTTTTCGGTATATTTTTCCTTTATTACTCCAATATCGAGGTACAGGTATGCCGCTATTTTGGCCATTTTACATTGCTCTTCTTTTACCCTTGGGACCATATACAGTTTATTGAGTGCCTGGTGTAATGGACCCTGGTCCTGCCATGTATCTAGTTCTGTGGCAGTGGCTTGTTGTTTGATTTCCTGCAGCCAAACATTCTCATCCTGCTCAACCCATTCACCCATGACAAACAATTTGTGCAGTTGGTGTTCTTTTGCCATATCAATTTCCACTGGGGTTGCCATTCCGGAAATATTAATCTTTCCTTCTGACTTATCTCAGGGTTATTTTATTTTTGCAAACAGGCCAAACTCCTTTGAGTGTTTCTATTGAAGGGTGTTTTTACAGTGTAGCACAGTGTGGTAGCCCAACAAGGTGTATGTAGCACGCTGTGTTAGACTGTCACAAGTGGTATGTCTAATTCAGGAGTCAGCGACGAGCACCCTAGCTGTAAGTGATTTCAATCCAGCACACACCCAAGTCAATGCCTAGCGTGTAATGCACAACTGAAATCCTTATTTATTTTTGTCTAAAAGTTCTTCATTCTGAACGACCACTCATATCATGCCCCTCTCCTGGAACCCCCCCGGTCACACTGAACCAGGAATCAGGTTGGTTTGCAAAGTTAAAATATTTATTTATGTATTTACAATTAAATCACACTATGTTTTAATGGGTACACAATAATCACCAATGGGGTGATGTACCACTGAATAACACTGAATAATCTCTTTAATACACAAGGAGTAATAGTGAGCAAAACAATTCAGCAGAGAAATAATACTTTTGTGTGTGTGTTTAGGTCAGGTAGCACTGTGGTTAAAGGTTCCCCCTGCACACCCCTCAAACCCCCCATTAGACAATGTAAAGAGATAGGAGGAGAGAGAGCAGGTATTCAGGAATGGCAGAATTCAAACATAATATCAAACCGAATTTCCCCCAGCAACACAAGAGAAAACCGGAATTGATTGGCAATTGATTTTTCGAGATAGGTGCAAGAATGGAAAACAGGAATGCACTTTCAAAATGACAAATGGGATTTCTTACACTAGAGGTTGACTATGAATAAATGATTACCACACAAGAACACAGCCACTTGATCAGGGTGACTGCCTGCAGAGGAGCCTGCCTTCTTCAGATGAAAAATATCAGCGCAAAGATAGTTTTAACAATACTAGTACAGGAGGAAGATAGGATGGTTTGGATGGAGAGTTCAGAAAATTCAAGCATACTCCTAACAACACAGGTTCGGAATACAAGATAGGATAGGTTTAAGATATGGATTGACTATGCACAGTACATATGCTAGTGACACAGTTCTTTCTATAGATACTCACTAGATATGTTTTTAAAAGGAACTATCAGGATTCTGGTCAGGACAGACTGCTGGGCACATCGGATTGGCCAGCGTCAAGGTGCTCTGGTTACCACACGGCACCCAACTGGATTCGATCTGCAATGGCACTCTGGTCACAGCAAGGCACAGGATTGGATTGGATCTGCCCTTCTTGGCTATGATGGAAATTATTTTCAGCAAGCAAGCAGTACAGCGCAGCCCGGCTGTCCTTTGGTTCCCCTTAGAATTGTGGGATGTTGGATCTGGAGTTTGAGGCCTAGCTGAAAATGGTTCAGCTATGCATGAGGCCTTTCTGCATTGCCAAGTTTCTGGAGTAAGGAAGATGGGAAGTTCAGCAGCAGGGTGCACCGCCAGCGTCGGGATAGTGAGTGAATCTTTGTGTTCTTATCTGCCCTCTGCTGTCTCTATTTATGCTATGATAAAGGGGGTGTTTGCGCTGGTTTAGCCTAAGCTAGCCCCGTTGACAGGCGATTCGTCAGGGTCTCCTCTCTGCCTTGATAGGAGGAGAGAAACGGTGTGTCACCTTTCTGGTGTGGGTTTATGAGGCTTAGAATCCACCCCTAGCCTCTTGACCACAAAATCTACTTTTGACACAATACATATTTACACGTGTGCAACCTCTAGAACAATCTCATATACAGATGACTTATTTTTTGTAGCAGCTACTCCTCAAAACCCCATCGCTGTGAGATCTTGTGTCTGCTTTTCACCAATTTTCACCCTTTTCATCAGGAACACAATGTCCAATTCATCAGCAAATTTCTACAAGTGGGCGCATATAACATGAGCATACATGTATAAAGTTTCATATTTCTAGCAGAAATACATTTGGTTTAAAATCACATTTTCTGTCATTTCGCCTCTTGAAATGTGCAACCAAAATTTTGATTTACAATTCTGTTTTTTTTTTATGTTTGACAATTGTAAGTGGTAAGTTAGAAGTCTTTAAACAAAATATTCTTTGTGAATATTCAGCCACAGATGGAGGTTTGGGTCTGCCTCTTTTTGTCTCACTTCAGTTCAGAAACAGTCTCCTCCCTGTTCTCTTTGCAGAGGCCATTTTACGACTGTCCTCACATTTAGCATTTCCTGCTTTGCAGTTTGCCATTGTTTCCTTCCCCACTGCAGACCAGGTTCTTCCCAAACCATATAATTATCACTTTCGTGTGATTTCCTGGTGGAAGGAGAGGCCTTGCCTCTGTGAGGAAAGCTGTTATTCCAGTTTGGTAGCTTTCGCCAGCTTACTTTAATTTTTACTTCTGTTGAATTTTCCCTTAGCATAAAACAAACTTGTGGGATAAAATCACAGCTAAATACATATTCAATATTTTAAACCATCGAATCAAAACAATTACAAGATGGGTTACTCACAACAACAGGCCTCTTACATTGCAAACATTTGATTTCAGTTTATACATGTTTAAAGTTTAATCAGGCAGGCTACTGACAGCTGTCATTCAGGTAGCCCATGGTACTGCATCCAGATTTTGACAGATTCACCGACAGGCCACTTTTGCTATGGAAATCCCTTGATGCTTTCAGCTTTTCAGCTTTTCAGGACATTGGAAGTTCACAATGATTTCTTACAATTGTAGCACCCAGCAAGAATTTTGGATGTTTGAGGGTGTTTGGTACCGGCATTCTGCAGTTTCAGCAACAAAGAAACAGTGATTTAAAGCAAGATTTTGGGGTTTCCTTTAGCAAAGCACTGTTTTTTCCTTCTGTACTCCATTTTCACATGTTGTGGAGCCCAGTGACATGTTTTAGGAGTGAGATCTCTGTTCCACCACTGACAACATGCATGGCAGATTGGGCAGCCCTCGTTTTGTGCTTTGCAAAGCGCCATTTTCAGAACTCAAAAGGACCCGGCTGGACCCCTACTGCGCCTCCCCCTCCCCGGGGAACAAGCCACTCACCTAATAACCTCTTAGAGTCGGCCTACACCTAAGGACAATACATTACACACAATGTACAACTGTGCACCCACACGCGCCTACACACAATTTACAACTGTGCACCCGCAAGCACCCACTGACACTCACTCACAGATACTGCAGATGCAAATGTGTGTAAGGGCACAAAGTGTATTCTTTGTACAGGACTACACCACACCGATGCAACCGGCATACCGCCCTGGAAGATGAGGAAACCCCCACCCTCATGATAAGGAAATCCCCACCCTCATGTCGGCCCACAAAACCTTCTCACTTGACATAGAAGGTTACTGAGAGTCACACCCACCTGCAAGTCTGTCCCACAAATGAGGACACAAGGTCATTACAGAACCATTGTTGTTTTCCCACACATCCTGCAAGGAAAAAAACATTTTTAATAAATACCATGCCATTAAAGTACAACATTGCAACGTTCATCAAAACACCAAATTACTCCAACCACACACGCGGGCCAGAGCATAAACATTCACACACACGCATACCAGAAGGCCCAAAGCCACGCACATCACATAAGGCCACAACAACATATACACTGCAAACATACTGGCCTCACCAGAATCTACAAAGGTCAGTCCTCCGACAGGACGAGATCGTTCATTCTGATGTAAAAATCCCAAAGTTGAGGATCAAGCTCTTTCAGGGTGCCCAACAGATCTCCACAACGCAGGCAGAACATCCTATCCTAACCGATTTCCTCCCCGCAGACTGCACACGATCGCAGACACAGCCTTTTCCCATAGTTCTGCAAGGTCTGCGAGGGGCACTGTGACATCTTCCTCTTTAAGGAGCACTCCAGCATTTTCCCTTCCATGGGGCGCTCCAGCATCTTCCTTATCAAAATTTTCCTGCAATCCGATCCGCAGGAACAAGACTCAATCTGATGCCTTGATGCATGTTCACCACTTCTAGGTGCGTTCACAGTACAATGGGAAAAGGAGCCAAGTGCCAGTGTTTTCACTCGCCTTTCCGCATTGCGTTCCACGCAGCACGCTACGCTGCGTTCCAACATTGATTCCCGCAACTCCCCCTCCTCGGCAGCCAATGTCATCATTGTATTCGTCGGCTCCAAGGGAGCAGCAGGCTGATTACAGAGCCACCCGTCGGAGAGTTCTTCCTGCAACTGCTGCCATTACATGGCGGATAGCGCAGCAGGTACAGCAGGTACACACCAACCTGCTTCAGTGTTCACAATTTAAGTGCACCCTTTTGATGCTTACGACCTCTGCCAGTTCCTCACACGGAACAGGGTCCTCGGCACAGCCCCTTTCACGTCCGCTCCTGATGCAGGCGCCAGGCTAAATCAGTCCCGCTACGGCGCTGCTCTGGCTCGCCACCGAGGAGACGGCCCACATGTCCGGGCCTTCAACTCTTCACACGGGGCAGGGTCCTCGTTCCAACCCCTCACTCCTCTGCTCATGACACTGGCCCTAGGCAGCAACGTGGCCCGCTTCAGTGCCAATTCTGCTCGCTCCTACGATACCAGCCCCGCAACACACGAGGGTTCACTCCGGCATCGACACAAGCTCTCCAACTCCACCTGGGGCGCACGCTCAAAGTAATGCCGGATGAGATGATATACTGGAAGGCGATGTCGTCACACGTTCTGCCACCCCCTCCCCAGCGGCAATCCCATCCTTGTTGCCAGTATGGTGATGAAGGATGTGCTCTCAAGTTAAGTACGTTCATGAGCCTTTATTACCATTATCATGTCGGCTTTGTGTAAGAAACACCGGCGTCCCATCCAGCCAGTATGGATCTCTCCCACTCACTCTCTAACGGCTCCTCCAGAACCCTCATACATCAATCACACTCTCAACATTCCAACAGCTCTCACCCACGAGGACAAGTATACATCACAACAGTGGGCTGCCTGAGTTGGGGACGTATCCCCTGATGCTCTCTTGGGTTTTGAGCAACTGGCCTGGTGTTCCCTATGATCATCTCCATTCAAAATTGCCCTTTGGGATCTGGTCTGGGTTTTCACTCTGACCCAGTGGAGAATTCTGGAAGTTAAAGGGGTCTCTTCCCCATAGAGGCCTGGCTCATCAAAAATAGGATATCCTCAGTTGGAGTGATTGCTATCATAAAAGCCATGTGGCTGTCCTCTGCTATGAGGAGGCGGTGCTGTGGAGGTGCCTTAGAAGATGTTAGTCTCAACCCGCTAGCCATACCGTTTCCCTGCAGTGTATCTTAACACAACTAGTAAGACGCCAGGCAGTGATTCAAGGTGTATGCTGACATCTTTGCTCCTTTGCAGATGGAGGTCCTTCTGGAGGCGCGTAAACAGTGTTGTCTTCACCATACGTTGCCATCATAATATGTTCAAAATAGGCCAGGTACCCGCCCCATTACCTACATCCTATTGGCCACTATCACTATTAAACACTGCCATTAATATATTTGGTGCCATTTTGCCCTGAAGAATACAGTCTTTGTTAACACTGATGCATTCAGGCCAGTGAAGCTTTATCCATGAGCAATAGACCATAAAGAGTCTCTGAAGGCTATTCACAATCTTGGAATATAACAATCACTCAGAGCACCCAATGGCAATCGCTAGTTTGGATGCTGCAAAAGGATTCAACTCCCTGAATTGGGAGTTCATGCTTTGAGCACTTCGGTCATTTTGTATTTAGTCCGAGTTAATGAAATGGGTCAGGGTGCTTAATTCTGCTCCGGTAGCATGGGAGAGAACAGAGGAGATACTCTCCGGCGTTGGGGTTAAAGAGGGGAATGAGGCAGGGTTACCCCCCTCGACATTCCTATTCACTTTAGCGATGGATCTATTAGCATCTAGGTTGCAACTGCAATTTGCTGATTGAGGTCTTCTGTTGACAGGCCAACCCCAATCGGTGTCACATGATGTGAACAGCCTCTTGTTGTCTATGCAGAACTTCAAGCATACATACCTTTATAAGCTTGACGAAATAGTGTGTTTTGGTAATTTAACAGGGTTTCACATTTGCTGGGCAATGCATGTTCCCAATGTGGCTGCTTAGGGCTCCCATGCTTACCAATGGAGATGCATTTGACTCAGCTCAGCTTTAAATATTTAGGATTAAACATGTATCATGTTCAATAAACTGGGATACTGTAAGAAATGAGTAGACTTCTGGATAAAAAAAGCTTACTTCCCTGATGGGTAAATTGTCGCTCAGCAAAGTGAACCTGGTCACTAGTTGACTGAAAGCAGTCTAGTTGAAAGAACTAGAGAGACTGCTGTCCCATCCCCTCTGTGCTGGGAAAACAGCTAGGAGTAGTCTGGCTATAGCATGACAGAGGGATTGGTTGTTCCCGCTTAAGGAGCAGTTCATCGCAGTAAAACTAAAACATGTGGGTGCATGGATACAAGTGGGGGGGTGGGGTTGATGGGCATGCAAATGCTACAAAGCTGTTTCCCAGGGATAAATGTAGGCAGATTATTATTCACTTGGGTACACCTCATTGGTTTGGGGGGAAGCTTCGATAAAGTAGGAGATGAGGGCATGAGGAGGGAACTCAGCCTTGGGAGGTTGTGGGGTGTGGAGCCTGCGGGTGCTGTTTGGAGCATCACTGTTGAGACTTTGATGATCACAGGACAAAAGAGGGCCTACAGATGGGCCAATGTCTAGCATATCGTAAGCTAAAGAGTATTCACAGGTGAATGTGGCTTTATTTTCAGGCAGAACATCTGAGCTGTGCACTAGCTGAATGGAAGGTCTTCCTGGTGGGCTGTAGGAAAAAGATCACTTGCATGTACCAGGCATTAATCTCACTGGAGCTGCACAATATCCTAGGAGTTCAATAGGAATGGGAACATGATGTGGGCATGGAATGTACCATTTCTGAGTGTGTGTGTGTGGGGGGGGTGTCCTGCCTACATATAAAACCCTTGTCTTCTAATATGCCTGGATCCAATTAGTCCAATTTTGAATGTTACTGGTCACCTGCTCATGTACATAGGATTATTCTACATTCTCCATCTCTGAGGTAAGCAACCCTTATACTTGGCCTCCATGGACCTATCCATGGCATTCGACATGGTCGATAGGAACATCTTATGGAAAACGCTCTTTGATATGGGTATTGAGAAAGGTCTACTAGAACTGATAAGAGCACTATATTCAAAAACAGTAATGAGGGTACGTCTCAACACCAGTGGTCTACTATCTGGACGTATTTGGACTCATAATGGTTTAAGGCAGGGTTGTAGACTGGCAGCCACCTTGTTCAACCTCTACGTAGCTAAAGCAGGAATGTTTCTGGATTGTAGCAGACTAGCATCACCAAAGATAGGTGGGTTAACAATAAAATGGATCGTGTATGCGGATGATTTCCTTTTATTTAATGGGAAAAAGGTTGGTCTGCAAAGAATGATAGTTGCATTTGAAAATTGTATTAAAGACAAAAAACTGTTGATAAACCCGAAAAAAACAGTGATATTTTATATGGGCTCAAAATCCATAAAACAAGATTCCTTTTCCCTATCTTGTGGTGGTGTAAAGCTAAAAAACCAAGCTGTGTTGAAATATCTGGGCTATACCTATACTAGTTCACATACACTGGGCGCTATGAGAAATAATCTCAAATCAAAGGCCTCTACTATTGCCAATCAAATGAAAATAGTAGAGATAAAATGTGGGAGATTCACTTTAACTCCACCTATATTATTTTATCGTGCAAAAGCAATTCCACGTCTGTCCTATGGCTTTGAGTTTTGCCCAGAGGAATTGGTACCATATCTGAAAATAATTGAGGCTCAAGTGTGGCGTAAGGTTTTAAGTCATATCCCGAAATGCATACCAATGGAGATGCTGCGCTATGAGTTGGGCCTACCCTCTTTAAAGAGTATTATGTACTGGAAGAAGTTATCACTTTTACGTAAATGCCTTGTGTCCGACATAAATACGATGTATTATGATTTAGGGATAGATGTGGAAGGTGTATTTATGTCTGATCTCAAAAAAGTGTGTGCAAAAATCCTAAGTGATCTAGGGGTATCTATGAAGATTCTTATAAAGAATCCGGGTAAGGTCAAAGAATTGTTAAAAGCTTCAGATTGGCTGGAAAATAACGTGGTGATTTTAAATTCTTATCTGCACTCACAAGTAGTCTCCTTTTGGAAATGGAAACCGGCTCCTGAAAAATATATAGAAAAACACCCATCCAGAGTCTTTAGAAACCTTACTATGAGATTCCAGTTTAATGTTCTAAACACTCGTGACATTCAGAATATAAGAAATAGAAATATTGCCGAAATAAAATTCTGTAGGCATTGCAAGGTAAATGGGCTGAATGAATCGTTATTGCACCTGTTATTGATTTGTCCGAATCTCTTGGAACACAGAATAGAATATTTTTCATTATTTGTAAATGATATCTCCAATGTGAACAGAGATATTCTGTGGCACGAAATGCTCCACGGCAACTCTTCGGTTTTAAAAATACGTATCAATGAATTCTTTAGAGTAATATGTGAGTTAGTATGAATAAGTCTATGGGCCTCATTACGAATCAGGCGTTAAGGGGTTAACGGCGCCGTAAACGGCGCCGACCCTTAACGCCTGATTCCGAGGTCCCTTAGCGCCATGGTGAGGTTAACGCCTGCTTTTTGCAGGCATTAAAATCCATGGTGCTAAGGGACCTTGGTGCTAATTACGCCACCGTAATTTACGGTGGTGTAATTAGCGCCTTCCCCACTCCCATTATGCCCTATGGGGCAAAAATGGGAATGGGGAAGGGTAAAATGGGAAATGGGGATTTACCGCCCCACTCACCTTGGAATGGGGCGGTAAATCCACCATCCACCATGGTGTAAACATAGTTTACACCATGGTGGTAAGGGTACGACCCAGGCGGTAACTTACCGCCTGGGTCGTAATGATGCACTATGTTATGTATAAGTGATGTAAGGAAATATTGGCTACCTGTTTTGGCGTTGATAATGCTTTCAAGAATGTATTATTAAGTTGTTTTATCGCATTGGCAATTCAAGTTTTATCTGTTATCTGGAACTTAAGTATAATAATGTGTAAATGTGAATGATTGTTACTGTTTTTATATATCGCAATTTGTACTTTTTTAACTCTTTTAATGTACTTTTGTTTGAAATTTTGTAAAGGTTTTTTCATAAACCAAAAACAATAAAGATAATAATAAAAATTCTCCATCATGTTGTAGGGGACTCAGGGAGCAGGATGCAGCTGTTGAACATGTGATATGTGCAGGTCTTCCACTACAAGAAATACAGAAGCAAATGTCGGATTGTAAACTACGGACATAGGATAGGAAGGCTTTATGTACCCAAGGCTTGGCTTTTAGGGTTAACTCCTATTAGAAAGAAAATCCGGGGGTTAAGTTGATATCCTTAGTTCTGCTAAAATACAAACATGTAATTGATTAAAAGTGGATAAAGAGAACATCTCCACAATTTGAGGAATGGTGCAAAGACCTAAATACGCCGGTGGCCATGGAGGGAGCTTTGTTGGTATAATGGAGGGCAAGAAGAGAGTGAGCAGAAATGCCTACGGTGTGGGCCACTTTTTAGCAGATCTCTAAATGATACACGGATTGCAGATACAGAAGATGCTTGATTGGTGGTTGTAGTAGGCACGAGGGCGGAAGGGGAGTGGGAACCCTGTGACTATACATTGGGAATACTGCTGCTTATCTCACACACAAATGGTTAGCTCATCGAGAAATAGGATTGTGCTCTTGCTTTCCTGTGGTGCTACTATGGTAGTACCATGTATTTTGCTCTAATTTGCATTATAACACTTGCTCACAGCCTTTGATGAACAGTTTTCTTTCCTCTCTATTGTTCTTACACTGCCTAGGTTTGTTCATGGTTATTTTAAATGGCAGTGATTGCTTATAGTATGGAAAATGGAAAATAATGAAATCTTAAAAAAACAATTCCACCAGAAAGCCGGCCAGCCAGTGTAAGTTGGCAACATTGGGTCCGACTTCCTTCAAACATCAAGCATTAAACAATGGCTTAGTGAAAGTAGTGCTGGAATGTTCTTCCCTGTGACAAGCTATGCACTTGCATAGAAAATACTCAAAGGGCAGAGCAAGCATCCGAACATTGAAATGGCTCCAGCAGGAGGAGACTGGCAATAAAAGATATTGGATCAATGAAAAATCCAAAATGGCAGCCCACCCTCATTGCAGTGGCTCCAGCAGGAGGAGACTGCCAATAAAGGATATTGGATCGATGAAAAATGCAAAAATGGCACGCCACCCTCTTCTAGATGTTGCCTAATTTGCCACATTCAGGGGCACAAAACAACTTAAGATGCAAAGATCATTTTAAAATTGATCAATCATCTGCCAAGCTCAGCCTGCACAGAATCACAGTGGAGTGCGGCTCAGAGTCTGCTGACCATGGATGTGGGTCCACGCTGCTAAATAAGCAGCTTCCAGTCAATGCCAATTGTGGGTGTTAGTATGAAAAACCTGGTGGTGATATGGAGTGGTGTTAGGCAGAATCACATGCAGTACCCTTTGGCAACACTACATGCAATTAGGACTACAAGTATAAGCACAATTTCACCTTTGGTACAAGCCTGTACTACACAGTAAAGTGGTAGCGATGGCTGAGCAGCCAGTCTTATTTCAAGAGTTTAAGTGAGCAGTAGAACAAGTAACACCAAGGACCAACCAATACAGTGATTCAAAGAAACACTTACTCAAGGTTTCTTGGGAAAAGAATATACATTTATTTACACAGTCAGTTCGAAAACATTACACTAGCAAGAGCAGCTCAATACCACACAATGATAAACCACAAAAACACAACCGCTAAGTAAATGAACAAGTTTAGCTCTCCTGTGAAGTGGGAGCAAAATGGCACTTCATATACTTAATAAAGGGGTGAAAAGACAAGGTTATGAGAATCAACAGCACAAATGCATTCATAGGCAGGGCAAAGGGTTTCAGTATACTACAACCAACAATTTATCTCATAGGCCTGGGCCAAAGTCAATGGTTCAGAGTCTTTGTATTGGATAGCACAGTTCTGGTAGTAACAGTTAAGACTTTGCCACGGAGTTTAGAAGAATTTGGCTAGCGAACAGTTTGACGAATGTTTAGGGAAGGACAAGCCTTCGAAGTTGAGTAAAGTTCCATGAACTTTAGCGATGGCTGAAAAGATTTCCGGACCGCGTTTGCACAGTACCTTTTTAGTGAAGAAGAGCTGTAGCTGAGGCAATTGTTCCTGGCAGTTCGAGCAGATCTCGCTATTCCTGAGCTTCAGTCATGGGGACAAGAAGGAGGACGTTGGGAGGTTCCTGCATTGCCCAGGGATGAGTCCAAATGCTTAGCAAGACGTCGCTTTAAGGTGTGAGTGCCTTAAAGACCACGAACTGGTTCCCTTCCCTTTGGCTGTCCGGGTTTCAACAGCACTCTGATGAAAATTCGACCAAATGGGGATGGTGTGCAGGTGGCTTACGAGTTGGTTGGTCCCACCAAACTCAAGGGAAGAAGTTAACCTTGAAGAGCTTCTCTGTCGATTAGAGTTTCAGGCAATTCGGACCTGCAGCAGGGCTTCACCGGTTGTCCAGGAGTTGCAGCAGTCAGTCCTCATGGTAGTTGATCTAAACCACTGCCACCAGCCATTTAAAGTATGAAAAGGTAACATTTTACTGTTACATGAGTGTTTTGACTCAGGGGAAGCTAGGCAACCCCTCCAGCACTCTATAGGAAGATAGTGTGTGCTGGGTCAGTACATTTGAAAAGATTAGTAAAACAAATTTAACTTTACATGCTCTGGGAGACGGGAGTCAGTACCAAAGAAGGTATCTAAACCTTGGGAAGTCTGAAAGACATCACTGTGCCACTTCACTGAAGGTGTTGTGTGACACACAGAAAAGGATGATGCCTATGGAGTTGTTTTAAAACTTGATAACCAGAGAACACAAAAGTAAAACACAGACAAAATGCATGGAAGAGTGGGAAAAAAAGGCTCACACTTTTCCCAGGTAAAGTAATCAAATCCTAGAAATCCAGCAAAGTTGCTGGGAGTCTCAAAAGGTAAGGGAAATTAACACATTTTGAGAATTCTCCCTAACAAGTGGAGAGGGGGGGAAAGCTAGGAGAAGAGAGAATAAGCAGGAGGAGCAGAAGGAGGCGACACAGGAAGGAGAAAGCAAAAAAGGGAACAAGGGAGATGAGAGCAGAAATATCTATACAATGGAGTAGAAAGTGGAGGAGGTGAAAAGAAAAGTGGAGAGCAGAAAATCCCAGAGAGGTGAGGTGGAGAGTACTGTGGAGAATGTAAATACTGAGAGAGGTATACCGTGAAGAGGGAGCAAAGAGTAGAGCAGGCTAGCAGTGGAAAATCAAAGAAAGGAGGAGGAAGAGGCAGGAATGAAAACTAGTGAGGATCCAGAAGAGAAGGAGATTGTACAGCACGGAAGAATCAACCAGGGGAGAAGAAGAGAAGCTAAAATGGGAGGCAAATGTCCAATCATTGTGAGGTGCTGAGGAGGGGGAACGGAGCGCCGAGAGGGAGAATGGACCAGACCAGACCGTGAAGGCGTTTAGAGAGGTCCAGCGGAAGGAACACATCACCAGCTCACGCTGGAAACAACAGTTCCCACCACAGTACCACAGACTAACAATGAAAGCTCCCCAGAGCCAGTCACATCTAGAAATGCCCGACCCAGGTGTGGTATCACCACTCATAATCCTAAATAAATGACAGGAGGGAGGAATAACGGACCAACCGAAGAAAGAAGTCGTGGGGACACTTAGATCCCCATTAAAAATGAGTGACTTTCATTTGATGACGGGGAGGGGGCGGGGCAGACTGACATGCATTGGTCCACAAGCAAGCTGAACTGTTCCTTTTTATTTCTTTAAAAACGCTGAATTCATGTACTCAGTCTATCACAAACCCAGGGACTAATCCTGCTTAAATCCCATTTCCTGACTGTTGATTTCTCTGTTGATCCCTTAGTTATGACATATCCCAATGCAGAATTTGGTGGTGTTTTAAAAACAAGCTGCATTTAAAATCTTACGTGCTCCTAACATTACTAGCAAACTTAGAATTTAGCCCTTACACAACGCATGCACTTTATTAAAATCCCCTGTCTGCCTGTGTCTGATGTTGGGGGATCCGGTCATCATGGAGGCTGGGTGCCCCCAACTGCCTTGTGATTGAAGGCCAGAAGGGGGATCTCCAGACTGTGATTGCTTAATGCATCTCCTGTTAAACTTCAAAATGTATATTTAACCTGTGCTCAAATGTATTAATGTACAACATGTAAATGCATAACCCACATGTACCTCCACTGTAACTAAGCTCCCCGCAAATAACAGCGCCTCGATGGCCAAGGGCTGTTTGTGCACTATACAAATGTAATGAATACATAAATAAATACCCCACCGTGCCCTTGGGCTGAGGCAGGAGATCATCCTAGGTAACCTACATTTTATTTGTCTACCCCTTTAAAAGATTCCCAAGTTTTGCAAGCACACCCTGTACATTTATAGCTTTCTTTGAAGTGGCCAGAGAGGAATGCAACAAGTGAAAGTCTCAATGGCACTGTTGAAACTGACAGCGGCATGCCACACATAGTGCACTTGAGAATTTATAGGACAGTCAAGCCTCAGTCTGCATCGCTGCGCACTGCAGCAGAGAACCAGAGTTTGGTTTCACCTGCTGGTGAAACCAAACTAGAGAAATCACTGAACCCAATCTCCTCCAAGCCATCACAAATGCACAGGTGTCCAAACTCCCGCACATGACAGCCTACAAGGAAGGGGTGACAAAGAGGTGGATAGAGCCAGTTAAGCAGTGATTTGAGGTGTGGGGAGGAAAGAAAGGGAAAATACAACAGTATGATGGAGAGAAACAAGGTAAAGAGACAGAGAGAGAGAGAAGATGTCAAGGAGGAGAAGAGAGAGAACATCAGAGAAGAGGGAGCGTGTTTCCTGGAGGTTGTAGGAGTTGTTTAGGATCTGAAGAAGAGAGAGAACCATCAAAGTGTAGTGGATTAGAAACAAATAGAAGGTTAGGGGGGACATTAAGAAGAGAGCAAGTGTGTTCCCAGAGATGGGAAGAAGAAAGATAGTTCAGGGGTAGGAAAATCCAATCTTTATATATAAAGCGGAATGTGTGTATGTTTATCCAGCTATGCAAATCCACACTGTTGAAACCACGTCTACCAAATTTTGCAAGGATTCTCTTTTGTCCGGGGCAAGTTCGTAGTCTATGTTTGGGTGCAAAAAAACACTCCATAGGCCCCCTCATTTACTGATGTTCACCCCGATTCTCTACAGTAGCTACTGGAAGGAGGTACAATTTGGAAAAGTGTCTGAAGCAAAATATTTGATGTGTTGGTTATTCCTTTGACATTTGTTATGACTGTATACAGTTCAAAAGTGTTTATTAAAGCATTTTTAAAGGGAATTAAAACACATTTATTATTATCACACCACTCCAAATATGGGAAATGGCAAGGTTACAGTTTACTTAAGTTCATTCACGAGAAGAGAGCACAATCAATCTATCTTTCTTGGACATGTTCTCAAATGTGCTGAAGTCATTGAGTGACTGCATCATGCCACACAAAAAATGAACATCACTTGGAAAAGCTCCCTCTGATGCAAAGCGAAAATCAATATCAAGAGCTTCTGAAACACAACAAACATCAGCACGACTTGCCGACCAGAAGACATGTGCAACTTTCTCCAGGACAAATGAGATGCCAGAGCAAACAGAAGCAAGACTTGCTGACATAAGGACAAGAGCAACACCCTCCACGGCACATGAGACACCACTCTATCAGGACACGGGCAACGCTGGATACCCCAGTTAGTACCTGATAAGTGGAAGGCTGGGAAAGGTGGATTTATAAGCAGATGATGAAGCATCAAGAAGGAGCAGAAGGTGGGACAGATTGGAGAGGAGAATATGGGAAGTACATGAGAAGTTCCCCTAGGTACGAGACCATTACAAGACGCAGAGAAAGAGAGAATGGGCTGGCATACGGGAATAATGTTAGAACCCCACGTCAGGAATGGGGTGAGGGAGCCATGGCCAAGCCTCTTGGTAAACACAGCCTCCCAGCCTCTTGGGTGGACACTCTGTGGTTTGGATAACCAATACAATGCCCTCAGACCCCTACGCTTGTGTGGCTGCACAATGACCTGATACCCAGGACCAGAGGTCTACCCAGCCCCAAGGTTGAAAAAGAGAAATACCCAGGACAATGGGAGGCTGTTCATTAAATTTCCATACTGGCAACAAAGCCTAGAAGAGAATTTGACAAGCTATAGTATAGGCACTGTTAATACAAAGATAAATCATTTTGTTGCAGCTGAAATTTTAGATTTGGACCAAATTTGTTTAAGCCCCAGTAAACCTTTGTTTGAACATATCAGTCTGTGGTCAACTTGTGTTGATCCTACTCGCCAGTGACATGCCGCCTGGGACCCTTTTGGATGCTCATATTCACCTGTCCCAAACTTGTCCATATTGATTATACAACTCTGAGCTACAAAAATATCCCATAAAATGCAGAGTTTTCTATATCCATCGCAGAAGTTGCATTGATTCAAAGTTAACTATGAGCACAACAAAATGTTGCCAAAAAAATAGAAATCCCACCTGAACGAACCCATAGAAGTGACAAAAAACTGTTTCATATGTGAAAACAAAACAAAAAGGTGGGCCAAAAAAGGCTTCAAAACAGCAACATGCTTTGTGTTGGAGTACCATGTGCTGCGATTACCAGCCCTAGAAGGCAGAGAGCATGTATGTTGCAAATAGTTGGATGGTGCACTGTAGGGGATTTTGCAGAAGAGTTAGGCAGAGAGAATGTAAAGTCACGAGGAAGAGAGCTTTTTTTAAAATAAGGCAGTGTACACCGATTTGTGTAATTTAACACCCAAGTGCGATTTTAAAAAAGCAGCTTGAAAATGTTCCTTTGTGAAGACTAAATCTGAAATTCAAGTTACAGTATTTCCTACACTGGCAATACATGCAGGTCCAATATCTGCCGATTAAAACCTCGACTTTAGAGACCATCCCATGAATGTCAATGAGAATAAAATGAATGCCAGTTTTTACTCAAAAACATTTTTACAGTGTCAAATCCCTAAATCAATGCGTGAGATGTATCTAAATACCTGAAAAAATAATACTAAGTGAAGAAACCGATTTATAAAAATCGATTTCTTCAAAGACCGATTTAGAAAGGCCGCTAGGAGCAGTCTTTCTAAATCCGAGTAAATGCATCATCAACTCTGTTATGTGATAAGCCAATCATAAAAACATCTCACCTCAAAGTAAGATGAGTGATAATATTCTTCAACGTGTGATAGAATCTAAAAGATGAAGAATGCTATATGTACATGTACAATCTCAAAATAAAATAGACCAAGCATGAGGTGCTTACCAAACGGCACGGCTTTAGTGGTAACTGGCGCGGCATTGAAATTGTATGCCAGCAGGGCTAGAAAATAGCTGTGGTCTATAGCAACGTAAACCAGCATGGCACGCTTATGACGTCATGACCCTTGTCTGTGATCACGAGATATTTCATGTGGGATCGGCCATTTTGGAACACAATAAACAGGAACTCGTACATGTCGATGTATCAATTTAGGACTACAAATTGGTTTCAAATAAAACAGAACAACAGTTCCTCATTCTTGTATCCAATACAGGCCAGAAGATCAGATTCGGGCATTATGCTACATGTGACACATGGGATTAACCATGAGTGGTTCTGTATGGCTAGTCCATCCCCTTTCAAAATTAGGCCTTTACTGTCCTGATCTTGACATTTCTATGCTAACTTTGGCCTCATATAGGTGTACCCCCTTTGCCATTACTCATTAGCACTTGGGCCATATCCATGAGCTGAGATGTCCCTGTGAGGAGGGGCATATATTAGGATGCAGCTTTTCTTATAAATAGTTTCACTAATATTAAGCCTGTTTTCTTTGTCTTTTTTCTTTTTCATCATTCATTCGTTTGACTTTTCTTACATGTTAAGTTTCTCTATGGGTGCAATTTGGGGATGGTGGAGCACTCGTTAGTACTTTATATTTTTAACCTTGCACATCTCTTTTTTATTTGTATTGTATTTCTTTTTACTCAGGTGTACTGCCCTTGCAAATTTAACTATTGGTCCAGAAAAAGGCGGTCATTTCATCCATACTTCGAAACGTAGTCTATCCCTGCATTTTGAGTTTCAATTATGCTTGAGTGGGATGCCGTTTGAAGAATCAAATAGGCAATATACGTCGACCCAGAGTACAGTTGCAAGACTAGTGAGACATTGTTCTCAAATGAACAGATTACTAATTGATGTAATTTGATTATTCTTTGTGTATTGGAAAAATGTGTAAAAACAACTGGGCATTTATTCCCACATATGATTATTTTTGATTTTTAGGGATTCTATATGCTTGTTTTTTCTTTTGATGTTAAATGATTAACACTAGATTTTGTGGAATCATGATCATTTTGTGTAAATTTTCAATATTTGATTTTGTGGAATCATGTTAATTTCTGTAATGAACTGTGATCTTTTCTATGAATAGGCTTTATGTTTAATATGGAGTGCTGGTATATGATTATAGTTGACAAATATTCTCAGAATGGCAAAACATTGTGTGTGATTGAATCTTACATGTATAAGATATCTTGTTGAGCAAATAGCTGACAATAGGACACTACCAGAGATAGTGACTAGCAGCACCCAGTTAGTAGTGATGCCTTTCTAACTGTTTTGGAGTGAGACAGGGTGTGGTAAATTATTTTACTGCAATAATTAAAGATTATTTTCCTGTTGGGACGGTTTTTGTTGGTTTTGGATTCATTTTCCCAGTCCCATCCAGAGTAGGGAGTTACCCTCCAGTGCAAAAACATCATATATGGATTGATTTGCCCTGGCGGCAAATTCTATATTGGTCAGACAACCAGAATAATTAAGGAAAGCATCACTGAGCATTAATCCAATATCTGAATGAAAAATCAGAAATCACCTGTGTATCGCCATTTTGAGATGCACAATCATTCTTTGGCACAGTAAAGGTATGTGGTTTTGGAATTTATTCGGGCACCTCTTAGGGGAAGTAACTTTGCATGGATAATCTCACAAAGTGAATTATATTGAATACACACTCCTAACTCTCTAAATACTTCAGGAATAATAATTATTATTAAGGTATTTATTGAGTGAGGCCCTCGTTTCGAGAAGCAACGGGTCGCTTTACAGAGGTATGCACCAATACAGATAAATAACAGAGCACTTTACAGGGGTGTACAACATTACAGATGCATAATGGAGTGTTTTTCTGTGATAACAACAGACCATCTATACAGTGGGGGGTAGGATACAGAGGGGCAGAGAGCAGGGGTACAGGTGTACCAGGTGGCGGTGAGAAAAGGGGTGGGCGGCGTCTAGCGAGTCAGGTGGCATGAGGGGCTATGTGATGGCCTGGGGGTTAAGTAGAGGTGGGTCTTGAGTTCTTTCTCCGCAAGGTAGCTGGGTTTCTTGAGGGCGACTCCCTTATAGATGATGTAGCAAAACTTGAAGGTGATTTGTGCGTGCATTGGGAGCCAGTGAAGGTTGATGAGGTGATGTGGTTGTATCTGCGTAGACCCTTGATGAGGCATGCAGCGGCATGTAGTACACTTCTCAGGGGAACAAGGGGGGATGACGGGAGGCCTTTGAGGAGTGCATTGCCCCCATCCAGGAGGGATAGGACCAGTGCTTGAAAGGTGTATTTAAAGTTGTCTGGAGGGACAAAGGGCTTGACCTTCCACAGGAGGGAGAGCTGATACGAAGCTGTCTGAGTTTTCTGAGCTATGTGTGTCTTGAAGAAGAGGTGTTTTTTATGTGGAACCTGAGGTACTTGGACTTGCGTGTGAGGACTTCAGAGTTCATGGTTGATTCCAGGTCTGTATGTCTGGGTGTTTGGTGTTGTTGAGCAGTAGGAATTCGGTCTTGGACGGATTGAGCTTGAAGTGTGCGCTGAATATACAAGACTGGATCAGCAAGATGCAGGTTTTGAGTATATGGATGTCTTTGATGGAGTCGATCTTGAGCTATAGCTGTGTTTTGTCTGTTTATTGGTGTATGTGGATGTTGTGTATGACTAGGAAGGCTCCCAGCAGCTCCATGTATATATTGAAGATCACTTGGGAGAGGATGGAACACTGCAGGACTCCACAGTTGAGGTGTAGCATTGACGATCTAGAGGAGTCCATCTGAACAAACTGCTTGCGGTTGGCGATGTAGGAATTGAACCAGTGTAGGACAAGGTTGCTGATCCCCAAGCGCCGATGTAGGGTGTCCGTAAGCGACTGGTGATCTACTGTGTCGAAAGCGGCAGAGAGGTCGAGCAGAGCCAGGAGGCAGCGGTCGCCATCGTCAAGGATGTTGAGGGCATCATTGACAACCTGTATGGTTGCTATCTCTGTGCTACATCTGGGTCTGAATCCGAATTGGTAGGTTTGGAGGAGATCATTGGTGTCAATGTGTTGCTGCAGTTGTGCAGCTACCACTTTCTCGATGATCTTACCTAGGGTAATGGGGCAATAGTTACTTAGGTTGTTGGGATCCAGAGTGGGTTTCTTTAGTAGAGGGAGGATTTGTCCTTTTTTTTAGGGTCGATGGGAAGGTGCCTTGAGTTAGGGAGGCTTTGAAACAGATTTGGGAAACAGAGCTACTGCAGGGAGGGTCTTGAGGAGGGATGCTGGGAGGATGTCATCTGAATATCATGTGGCTTTGAGAACGGCCAGGGTTTCTACCAGGTCCTCTGTTGAGAGTGCCTTGAATGTTTTCCAGGGTGTGGAGATTTTGCGAGGAGGGACGTGAGATGGGTCTGTGGATGCAGAGCTGCTGTCTATGTGCTGGCAAATCTTGCTGATTATGCCGATGTAGATGGTGTTGATGGTGGTGGATTTTTGATGGAGTGTGGTATGGCAGGGTTGGGTAGCAGGTTAACACACTGACCACTTTGAAGAGGGCTCTGATTTTGCTGTAAGCTTCTGCTATGGAATTCTGATAGCAGGAGGCCTTGGCTGTGTCGATTAGTTAGTGACGGGTTGCTCAGAGTTTCTTGAGGAGCCCCAGGTCAGACGCAGTCCTGGAGAGGCACCAAGTTATCTCTTGTTTCCTGATGACTCTTTTGCTGAGGTTGAGTTCTGAGGTTGCATGTACCAGGGTGCTGACAGTCTTGGTTTGAAGGTGCATTGTTTCAGAGGTGCATGTTGTTCGATGGAGGCTGAGAGGGTGGTGTTGAGTGCTTCAGTAGAGAGTCACAGTTCGGTTGGGGGTAAGGTGTAGGTTGGCAACGTCTTCTGTGAGGTTTTCCACTGGGAAGTTCTTGAAGGATGTTGAAAGGCATGGCTAGGTGGTCAGACTATTCAACCGGGAGAGGAGAGCTGTAGTGGAGGGAAGACAGTGCAAATATAAAACATTATATTTGTAATCTTTCTTCTTCTTCTCTACAGGTAGATGTTTACGTTTGCATCAGTGCACAGCCAGAATCAATGATAAAAGCTTTGATAAAAGGTACATTGATTGACATAATACATAAGAGGATTATCTATCTGAAATGTATTATGATGTATATTCCTAGAATTAGATTTCTATTATGTAACAGTGTAGAGGTGGAACCAAGTACCCCCACTTAAAGCTCTGTCCCCATGTTGCCTATATGTTGGGAGCCAGAGAGTGAGGCACATGCAGTACCAGTGAGAGTGCCTATACCGAAAAGAATCATGGAAGTAATGTACCCGTTGAGGAAACTATATATGCACTCATGAGAATATGATGGCCATTTGAATGAAATCCCGGAGGAAGTACGAAAATGAGCAAGAAAGAAGATTGGTGACGTCATGCAAAGCAGAGCTGATGCATCCAGAACCGAGACAAGAGGTGGAGGAATGTAAACATTCTATGAGATCTGAAGACGAAGTGATAAAGATGAGCAACATTCCGGGCTTGAGATGAAGATGATAATGCTACAGAAATAATGAAGATATCAAGTCATTTCACGCTTGTACAAATGCAGTAAACACAAGTAGGGAAAAGTATTCTTAAGGCTGGCTACGTAGTGAATAGATGCGGTGATGTGCCAACGTATATGCATAGGAATGTATAGACTATGGATGTTCCAGGACGCACTTTAGCATAGCCTGGACCCTTGAATAGAAAGGCTTTTTCAGTGTGGCACCGTCGGAAAAAAAAAAAGCTCTGAAACATGGTCTCCAGTCACATAGTCGGATGAAAATAGATACTAAGTTGAGCTGTATCAAAAGCAAGAGATAGAGTATGCCTATACTCCTTTTTATTCTCAGGCACAGAGAACATTTCCAAGGCAAATTGACTGGTAGATGGCAAGAGTGATGATAGGCTAATTAGGCGGGAAGCTATGGTCATGACCAGTCCACCAGCACCTGGGTGCCAGCCTGGGTGCTGCTAGCGTGTGGGGAATATTACAGAGGGGTACAAAGGTGGCAACCAATTGTAGAGGGCCACGTAATAGAGAGCCCTATAGTTTATGTAACTAATAGGATGTTCTGTATTTGATGACATTCATAATGACTTGCACTAGAGGAGGGCTTGACATTCATAATGACTTGCACTAGAGGAGGGCTTAGTTGGCATACCTGATGTACAGACCGAATCACCTTCCCTGAAGTATGGAACGTATACCTAGATGTTCCCTTTAAGCCTATCTCTTTCCCAAGTACGTTTTTGTAGTTTGCCATGTAGATTGACATCAATGATGATGAGTTTTTATTATATAAGCAATTTTTTTTATGAAACTCGCTGAGTGAGAAGTTCGAGCGGATGTTCGTTATACTCCCTGTTTTAGACAATTGAAAACAGACGTACTTTGCCAACTTCCTGAATCGCTGATTAATGATGTTTGAGTATATTATGCATCCCCATCCATCTCAAAGTATTGCTACCCCGTCTTAAAGGGCCTATTGTTGGTTACACAGGTTCATGTAGTAACAGAGAGATGATGGTTAAAGACCCATTGACTAAGTAGGGTTTTAAGGGTCTCGAAATATCGAGTGTCCTCTGCCATTTAGCTTGAGGAACGTGAAGCTCCCTGTAGATAGCGGCCATTAGTAAAAACTTGAAAGTCACTAAAGAGATAGTTGGGACGGGTCCCTCTTTCATGGAATTCCCCTCCTGATTTTTACAGGCACCCGAGCAGACCGAGGGCCGAAGCGGCTGGTTGAGAAGGCGATCTCGAGGCTCAGAAGCTGAAAACGCAAATGGTGAGTAGACAGAGAGAGGACAAATGGTGAATGAGCATTGAGTGGGGAAAGTGATAAAGGGATAATGGCGAAAGAGTATTGCAGGGTTGGTTGGGGTATGTTTAGTTTAAGGACAAAGAACGTCATGGTTAAATGTGTATGGATGAGGAGCGATCCATAAAATAAGCCCAGAATCGTTCGTCAAGAGACGTTTTAAGAAGAAGTTGTTCTAAAGTGCAAGGGGATATACCTAGGCTACAAACGATCAAGGATCGTTAAAGAGAACAACTAATACTCTTATCAGAGCATTATAAGGGGCAGGAGTAGTCACGAGGAGCGTTGACAGAGATTTATTTGGGCCGGCCGGTCTGTCAGTCAGTTTGTCTGTCTGTATGTTGTATATGGTAAAGAAATTATGAAATATTGAAGAAACAAAAAGTAATAGATTGTGGTAAAAGGCTGAAATCTGATTATTTATTTAGTTGACTAATGATGTTCATTGAATAGGTAGATTCAAGTAGAGTGAAATATGGAGGTTTGGAGCTGCAATGATTGGTGCACGCTCATATTGTATTATTTTTCTGAAAAGTATTTATTAGTGTAAAATAGCGGTACGTATTGACAGTCGATTGTGGCTAGTCATGATGGAGGATGTTAGTAGCTGCCAAAACATGCGCCCAAGCTTAAGCAGTAGAGTGCAGAATAGGTCAAGGGCACGGCAGATAAAAAGTTCATGCCATGGCCACAAGGAGGGTCACTGTCCAAAGCAGTTCTGCAACATATGACAACATACTTGCACGCGGCATACACGTGAAAGAAGCTAGAAAAGAGCTTAGCTAGCTTAGAACTTTGGAAGATGTATCAGGAGGAAATGGAAGATTGGATACTTAACCAGTGTAAAGAGGGGGGTGAAGAGCCTTCTGCTCCCCCTACAGCGCCTGAAGTAAATGGCGATAATAAGAAAGATGACGGATTATATCCTTTAATAGAACTTAAGGCAGCGACATGGTATAGCAACTCAACATATAAGTTGCCTGTATGTAGCAGCGACGAGAGTCCCGAAAAGATTCCAGAAAGGGATGTGATCCCTAATGTCCCACGGGACAAGGAGAGAAGTGACCGACCAGGTATGTCTTTAGATATAGAAAGAGATGGAAAGGAGAGAAAGACAAAGCTCACAAGGTAGCGCTTATACAGAACAAATAGATGGGTGGTCAGATATTGCTCAAACTTGATGGGAAGAGCATTGAGGCAGTAAGGCAAAAGGAAGATCAGGACGAGCAAGATAAAAAAAGACAGGGAACAAGAGAAACGATTGAAAGACAACAAAGCTAAAAGAAAGAGTAGAAAAAGACGGGAACAACAGTATCAAGATGAACAGTTGAGAAAGCAGGAGAGAGCAGAGGAGCAAATAAAGTATGACAATAGGCAAAAGGCAATCGAAGAACGAGGCTGGAAAAGAAAAGGGAAAAAGAGGAAGAACAGAAATTGAGAGATAAAAGAATGCAAAGGCGAAGAGACAAAGTGGGAAGAGAGGTGAAAAGACAGGAAGAAGAAAGAGTTAGGGAGGAAGCAAAGAAACAAAGCAAAGAAACAATGAGTTTGACGAGGAAATGGAACGCATAGAAAAAGAGTTAATGGAACCTAATCCAGTAGTGGCATGGGAGGACATAGAGGAGTTCTTCCCAACATAAGAACCAATGCCAGGACCCTCTAGAGTAGAATTAAAAGATAAATTTGATATAGGAGCTATTGGAGATAGAATTGAGAAGGCTTATCAGGAGATCAGGACAAAAAGTGCATTGAGAAATAAAGGGAAAGACAATTGATTTGAGGGAGCTCAGTCACGAGGCAAATGGCGGGGTCTGTTTATCCTCGAGCGTAGAGCTTTATCCCCCATGCAGATACAGCAGAGCGCAAACACAGGGGGTGTCACTGTAGAGGGTGGGAATCCTTTCACGGGCAATGGAATAAGTATGTACCCACAATAGGACAGCTCACTGGATGACTTGATGTGTTCAGTACTATCTGTGACTCCCAAACCTCAAGAGAACCAAGGGTTGATGTCACTACAGGAGGCAAATCGTTTTATTAGACACAGGAGCAACTCACTCATGTATACGAGAGGGAACATTTTCATTATCGGATAATGTCATGAATGCTCAGGAATTCTCAGGAACTACAAGTAGAGTTCCTTTTACTGAAAGATTGCCATTCTCTATAGGAGAATGTGATATTTCTGTCCCATTGTTGTATTCACGGCACACACCAGTTAATAGACTGGGCCGAGATTTAATGATGAAACTAAACAAGACGATCCCTTTCACTGATGAAGTCATAGTGTGTTCAACACCAGGAAAACATTATTTAAACGTAGGCGAATACATTATTTAAATATAGGCGAACTTATTATGGCATTTATAGGGCAAATAGTCATACGAAGAGTACCATTAGAAACAGAAGTATTTCACTATGGTGTACGCATTTTGTTAACATGGCTGCCTGGTATAGTGGGTAAGACTATGAGAATACCTGATTAATTTCTCGTTAAGCCAGAGACTCCCATGGACGAAGAGAGGGGACAGGTTTTTCCCTTAGAGTTGCAAGCAGCTGTAGTGCAGGGAGAATTGGCTATGCTCATAGGATTTATGATGATGGCAGATAATGGAGCACAGTGATTGCTATTGGAGAGGGTTACAGATTGACTGACGTCACTGATGAGGACATATTTAGAGATGGCCCGTCAAATGACGAGTTAGTATTTGAGATGAGCATTACATAAAAGGGGTTGGAGAAGTTAAGATCAAACTGAAGCCAGGAGCAATTTTACCTCGAGCAAGGCAGTATCCCATGTCTTGAGAGGCAGACAAAGGTATTTTTAAAATGATATCCGCCATGATGGATTGGAGCATTTTAGAGATGTCAGAGTCACCCTCCAATACCGCTGTGTACCCTATAAAAAAATCTAACGGGGGGGTTGTAGCGTTTAATTAAAGATATGAGACAGATTAACCAGATTGTAGAGGACGAGTTTCCTCTAGTTTCTAACCCGGCAACAATCTTATGTAGTATTCCTGTTGAGGTGCGGTAGTTCACTGTGATTGATTTGAAAAAAAAACAAATCTCAATCCTGTTGCATAAAGATTCTCAGGATGTGACGTCATTTACATTTCGTCAGACTAAGTGGAAAAGCACAATATTGTCCCAAGGGTATGGTGAGTGTCCATCGATTTTCAATAGAGTCCTGCAGATGGACTTAAGCAATATTGACTTGCCAAGTGTTGTGTTGCAATATGTAGATGATATATTGGTCTGCAGTACATCAGAAGAAGAGTGCAGACATGACTCAGTTCAGTTAATGATCATCCCAGCAGAGAAGGGATATAAAGCGGACAAAGATAAATTGCAGTATTGCCAAGAAGAAGTGTTATACATAGGACAGTTAATCTTGCATGAAGGAAAGAAAGTTGAACAACAAAACCGCACACAATTAAGCAAATGCAACAGTTTTTAGGAATGTGCAATTATGTCAGAGCATGGGTATTTGATTATAGTTCTTACACATGATCATTGTTGCAAGCCCTGAAAAAGCCACAGCAGAATCAGGGAAAGATTGTATGGACTGAGGAAATTGAGGAAGGGTGTACAGCTCCAGTTTTAGTGTTTCTCAATTATTCTCAGGAATTCTTTTTATTTTCGCACATGAATGGAACAGTCATGCCAGCAGTGCTCACACAGAGAACTACGTTGGGGTATAAGCCTCTAGCATATTACAGTGGGATTTTGGACCCAGTAATGGGGGGTCACTTCCCTTGCGAACAATCATTGGCAGCCGCAGCGTTCGCTATTGAGAAATCTGCCAGCATAGTAATGGGGTGTTCCATGATGTTATTTGTTGAACATACTTTGTTTGCTATTTTGGAAAAACCTAAAGGCACACTGACATCTCAAAGAGTTTCTGCTTATGGAGTGGTTGTATAGAATCCAGCAATTAAAATAGTCACGTGTAAAATCGTGCACCCCGCCACGTTTGCAGCTGAACCACTGGCAGAGGACGAGCAGGTACATGACTGCTCAAATTATGAGGAATTTTATGATGAGATCCCGAGGGTGAAGGAAAACACTCTAGCAGTGGGGGAGATTCTCTTTATTGATGGTTCTTCAAAGATTGATCAAACTGATGGACAAAGATATTCAAGTGCCGCTGTGGTAAAACACAGGGCTAATGGGGAATTCAAAGTATTGACAAGTGTACGACTACCGCCTCACTTTTCAGCACAAGCTGCAGAATTAGTGGCACTGATTGTTGCGCTCAAGAAACACACAGACCAGGAAGTAAAAGTGTACAGTGACTCTGCCTACGTGATGCCAACAGTACCCGCAAGGCTAGCACGGTATAAAATGAGGGGCTACCTCCGAGCGGATGGCACTACAGTGCAGCACACTGCCTTATTGGACAGTCTTATTAAAGCACTACAACTCCTAGTAGCCATTGCAGTAGTTAAGTGCGCAGCACACACTAAGAGAGCAGACTTTATTTCATGCGGAAACCAAGTTGCAGACGAAGAATCAAAAAGAGTTGCATATTCACCTGATATAATGAGCTTTGATACGCCTGATGTGAAAGAAAGAATGGTGGTGATGATGATTGTGAATGAAAGCTTTAACTATTTGTCAAAAACTCAAATGATGGAAGTTCAAGGTGGAGCCCCACAGGATGAGAAAGATCTGTGAACACGGAGTAGGTGTTCTTTATCCCTTTCCGAGGCACTGTGATGACAGGAAACTACTGGTAAACTGGTGATGCCTGTAGCCTTATTGAGGGTGGCATTGGAACAGCTAAACCACCCTGCGCACATCACTTGGGAGAGCCTTGCAGCAACCATTGCAGAGGATTGGTTCATACCAAACCTGTTACAACACGTTGCTTTTTATGAAGTAAATTGCATCGTATGTCAAATCTTTACTGCTGGGCACATGCTGCGAACAGTCAGAGGAGTTATTCCTCGACCAAATGGTCCTTTTCAGCATTTACATATCAACTATGTTGATATGCTGCAGCCTGTAATGAATATAGGTATATGATAGTGGTGGTATGCCCCTTCTCTAGGTGGAGCGAGGCCGGCCCATGCACACACCCTGACGCCACTTGTGCTGCAAATTCTTTAGTCTGAGAAGTATTTCCTAGATGGGGAATATGTGAGGTGTTGAGATCAGATAATGGCCCAGATTTTGTGAATGAGGTTTTTGTGCAAATAAGTTTATTATTGAGCATTAAGCATATGTTTTCTTCTGCTTATAACCCGCAAGTGAATGGGTTATGTGAGAGACTCAACGTTATACTCAAAGAGAGGATAGCCAACTAAAGTTAACATTGAAAAACGGATGGCTGCATTGCCTGCCCCTTGCATTATATGTATTGAAGAATCAACCAGGCTCTAACCATCACTTCACACCCCATGAACTAGTTTAAGGGGAGGTGAATGAGAACGCCTTTCACTCCTCCATCGAGGACTAGAAGTGCTGCCCAGACAACAGGAGATTGTTAGGAGATGAGCTACGTGCTTATGGTGTCGGTCTCAGAACACAGATGAAGCCATACAGCAACCAGACCTGAAGAATTACGTCTTCCAAGACTTTTTCCAGGTGATAAAATCCTAATCAAGAACTTCCCAATTCAGAAGTAATACACAGAGAAGTTCAGCACGTGCAGGCTAGATCAATGACAAGGAAGAAGGATGCAGAGACTGTCCAGTAGACAGATAAAGAGTACATTGGACTGTGTTTTCTCCGAGACACTCTTTGTAGCTGCTAAGCAAGGAGTGAAAAAGCTATTGTTCTTGATCCACAGGAATTTGCTAACCTTGGACTGTGAGGCATTGAGATGCAGAAAAAGAAAAATGCCAAATCTTGAGTTCCTTTTCGACGACTGGAAGAGGGAGCAGTTTCCTGACTCCTTTCTTACTGAGTTTCTCTTTGGAGGCACTCATGGTGGTGTTTGATGGCAACACTTATCGGATAATTTTTGCTGTTTTCCTCTTCATTCTCTGTGCATATCTTGCGCTGGTTGGGAGAACTTGTGACATTCACCGGTTTCTGCAAGATCCGAAAAATGGTCCTATTGTGAGGAGACTGCTCGCAGCCATTATTGAGCAGATGCTCCAGCTACCTGAGATTTGTACAGAAAGTACAGATGGTCCTGTCTGATGAAGATGCCCACAAACTGCTTTGCATGATCTTTTATGTTCTGCTCCACAAACATCCTTATCTTGTTGGATGACAAACTAACACTTCAGTATTTATGAGAGATCCCAGGAATCGACCTGCAAGAAATTGGCTGATACACAAAATAATCAAGCAGATTCGTCTACTACCCGAGCATCTGGCAAACTTGCCTGATTAAAGTAATTTTTTCCTTCCTTAAAAGTAATCACAGGCAAGATGGGAAATATTAATAGCAATAATAATAATGTGGCAAACAATGAGAGATCACGGCGACGTGCGAGAAGCCATTTTTGCTGGAGCTGGATGTATTGTTATATAATATATACATGTTTTATATGTATCATTATTCTTTTGTTTCTCACAATACACACTGTTTATTATGTTGGACCAAAGAGAGCAGTAGTTCCTATGTATCTTCCTATGCAAAAGTAAGTTACAGATAGAGCAATCATACAAAAACCAAGGCCCTATGTGATTGTTCCTACACAAGTAGCTCATGTAAAGACAACAATTTTACTGACAAGTGTCCCTATGATTACTCCAGTGAGACGGAACTATGCTGATATACTTCATGAGATTATCATAAAAGCTCATGAGGCAAGAAAGAGACCTAAGAGGAGTGCAAGGGAGGGTTATCATGAATTGAATGATTATCTGGATAGCACAGCACATTTGGGGAATAAAACGTGGTATCAGCACATGAAATAGGTGGGAAGGAGAACCTCAGAGGAGGAATGCTATGTGTGTGCACTCCTGCCTTACACACATAGCAAGTGTAAGATATTCATAGCCATTGAAATAGATGTTCAAACAGCACATTGCACTCTACGGAGCAAGAGGTCAGTTCATGGGCCGAACAGCGTCTTTGGTATGGGCAACAGAATGGTCAGCTCCAAACGATTAGGATTATGTTGAAGACTTAAAGAAAAAGGCAAGGACATTCACCAGAAATCATGTAATAAGATATGACCAACCTGGAGTGAAAGGAGCTGGAATCAGATGGAAAGTAAACAGATGAATTGAAAACCCAGCAAAAACTGCAGAAGAAATTCGAAGCTGGAAGGAAAGGGGCCAGATGCATCTGGGGATCAGTACTTTCTCCAGACGGATGGGAGGAAGGTGTGGTTATCTGCAGAGCCTCGGTAGTGATTGGTCACCGCAAACCAACCATTGACATTGTGGAAAACGGATGCAAACCTTTATGGCCAAAACATGCTAAACTACTGACATGGGTCGAAGACAAAGGAGGGCCTTTACAGATAGTGCCTGTAGACAATGCAAAATTGTGTTTCAGAAACAATGGCACAAGAAAAGTTGAAGAGAATCAAAATTGTGGTCGAGTGATTTGATGTACCAGGAATGAACACTGGAACAGCAGTGATGATAGATCACTACTGGGCCTGTGGATCTAGAGCTTACATGAAGCTGCCCAGAGATTGGGTAGGATGGTGTTCTATAGTGATCGTCCATGTTCCAGCCTTGGTGATGCCTAAAAGTGACTTGAACATTGGTGAATTTGCAAAAGCAGATGCTCACCTGAGGATAAAGAGATCTGCTGAGCTACTGAACCGAATGAAGAGAGATAACTATTTCTCAGCCAAGTCAATAGAAGCTTTTGATTCAATTAATCTTACCGCTTACTCCTCCTCTTCCTACCCTCTCCATCCCTCCGATCCCCTCCCTCCCTTCCCCCGCTTGACTCTTGTCTCACCTTCTCCGCTCTTCCCCCCTCACACTCCTGCTCTTCCCCCGTATTTACCTCCTCTTACACCTACCACTCCCTTGCTCACCTTCCCCCTCCCACACCTTCCTCACTGGTACATTACTGTAAGTTGCTCTTTATGCTGTTATCTGGTTGTCGTTCATTTGTCATCTAATGCTTGCTGTATATTTACTGTTCTTATGTAAAGCACTTTGGATTAAAGGGCTATATAAATTCAATAAAATACAAATAAATACAAATTCCATTTGAACACAGATTGTTCCATCAGACTTCATCCACGATAATCTTCATGTCCAGGATCCAGACAGCAGCAAATACCAAGTGGTTACAGATAACCAGGTGGCAATTGTTACAGACGATTAACACTACCATAAAGGGATTCAATGCTATCAAGGAAGAGCTGAGAGCCATACAACTGATGACTCTTCAGAATAGATATTTCCTGGACATGATTACAGCTATGGATGGAGGTGTTTGTGCCAAAATCATAGAATCATGTTGCACATTCATACCTTCCCTTGATGACGAGAATGGCACCTTGACAGAGGCCATAAAGCTGCTGATGAAATTATACATCCAGATGATAGATGACGTGTAAGACATTTCTGATGACAGTTGGTTTGGATCAATCTTCTCATGGGTTCCACAATGGATGACGGATGTTTTCAAGTTCCTTGGAGCCCTGATAGTATTGGTTTTGCTTGGATTTGGTGTGATCAGTATAATAATCTCACAATGCAAGAATACTGCAAAGAAAGTTGTAGGAATGAGGATCACAATTGATGTCTAATCAGGTTGGAAAACTAAGGAACTAACAGAAGAAGAGATCAGAGACGATGTGAAGGCCAGCATCCATGCACCTGAGGAAACGAAGTTCCTGTACCCGAAGAACCACAAGAAGTATGTGGGGAAATTGATCTACTGCAGTCCAAATGACAATGCATGCTTATGTCCTGGAATAAAGTTGAGCATGTGAAGTCAGCAGGATGCCTGAAAGGAGTCAAAGATATGGTTCCCAAAGAAGCATTTCTTCAGACAAGGATGTCTAGATGTGAAGAGTGATGAGAGAATGGTCGATGAAGTGGCTCAGAGGGGGGAGTGTAGAGGTGGACCCAAGTACCCCCACTCAAAGCTCTGCCCCCATGTTGCCTATATGTTGGGGACATGTGCAGTACCAGTTGGAATGCCTATACCGAAAATAATAATGGAAGTAAGGTACCCATTTAGGAAACTATATATGCACTCACGACAATATGATGGCCATTTGAATGAAATCCCGGAGGAAGTGTGAAAATGAGCAAGAAAGACGATTGGTGAAGTCATGCAAAGCAGAGGTGACACATCCAGAACAGAGACCAGAGGCTGAAGAATGTAAACATTCTATGAGATCTAAAGACAAAGTGATGAATATGAACAACATTTCGAGCATGAGATGAAGATGTTCATGCTACAGAAACAATGAAAAAAATGCAAAGTCATTTTACAATTGTACAGATGCAGTAAACACAAGCAGGAAAAGGTATTCTTAAGGCTGTCTACGTAGTGAATAGATTGCGGCGATGCGCCAATGTATATGCATAGGAATGTATAGACTATGGATGTTCCACAACAAACTTTAGCAGAGTCTGGACCCTTGAATAGAAAGGCTTTTTCAGTGTGGTGCAGTTGAAAATGACTTAATGACGGAGGTGAATTCAAGAAAGGCTTGGCTGGCCCAGCACCAGGAAGTCAAGGCCACTGTGAGCTTCGATGTTCATGCAGTAGTTACACAACATGTGAAAAGAACAAACTCCTGTCTGAGGTGAGGAGCAAAAACATTAAAGACATTAGAGGTTCATCATTTAATAGTATTTCAAATACAGAAAATCTCTGAAACATGGTCTCCAGTCACATGGTCAGATGAAAATAGATACTAAATTGAGCTGTATCAAAAGCAAGAGACAGAGTATGCCTATACTCATTTTTATTCTCAGGCACAGAGAACATTTCCAAGGCAAATTGACTGGTAGACGGCAAGAGTGATGATAGGCTAATTAGGCGGGAAGCTATGGTCATGACCAGTCCACCAGCACCTGGGTGCCAGCCTGCGTGCTGCTAGCGTGTGGGGAATATTACAGAGGGGTAAAAGGGTGCCAACAAATTATAGAGGTCCACGTAATAGAGAGCCCTATAGTTTATGTAACCAATAGGATGTTGTGTATTTGATGACGTTCATAATGACTTGCACTAGAGGAGGGCTTAGTTACCCCACCTGATGTAGAGACCCAATCACTTTCCCTGACAAGTACGGAACGCATACCTAGATGTTGCCTTTAAGCCTATCACTTTCCCAAGTAGTTTTTTGTAGTTTGCCACGTAGATTGACCTCTATGATGAAAAGTTTTTATTATTTAAGCTATGTTGTTTATGAAACTCGCAGAGTGAGAAGATCGAACGGATGTTCGTTGATATTCGTTATACTCATTTTAGACAACTGGAAATAAAACAGACATACTTTGCCAACTTCCTGAGTCAGTCTGATTATTGATGTTTGACTATATTCTGCATCTCCATTGATCTCAAAGTATTGCTACCCCATCTTAAAGGGCCTAGTGTCGGGTACACGGGTTAACTACATTATTTTTATTGTTGTAGATTATACTTTGAAAACATGATACCCTGAAATGTGAATATGCTCTTGATGAAAGGACTGGATCCTAAAACGCGTCGAGCTCCATTTATGGATTTACCTTGAAATTAAAACTTTGATTTCTTTGAATATTTTGTCCAGAAGTCTTTTGTAAATGTTATCATTCACCCTTCCAAATATTGTTTCAATCATTATTCTAAACTATATTAAAAATTGAGTTGATTTTTTCAACTACCAATAGTGTGCACGGGACGGGAGTGTCCATCACTATTGGACACTGTTTTTCTTTCTCCCCTTACCTTCTCTCCCAGTCACCCCTCCCACTTCCTTCTCTCTCACCTCATCAACCACATCCCTTTGCAGTAATGAATGTGTTATAAAGCTTCCAGAATGTTATTCATCGCTCTTACCAAATGCAATTTGTCCATTTTGTGTCATGTTTAACTACATTTGAATTGCTAGAGAGTGGCCAATGTGCTTTAAAAGTCGCTAGTTGGACCATTTTCGACCACATTTTCTGGTGGGAGAACCCCCAAGCCCACTTAAAGGGATTAGGTTTGCTCATGTGGTGTAATCTGGGGTCACTTTAAAACACATTCTCATGGCCACATTTCGTCCCTAGTCCATCCCTGAGTTCAGCTGAGGTAGAAAAGTCTGAAAAAGTCTGTCTACACTTTTCACTATTCTGATGAGGCCAGAAGACAGTTAGCCCCTGATACGACAACTCTGCAGGACGGTAACCTTGCACTGGAGAACCTGCACCCACTTTCTGCACTCCGCTGGAACTCTCACTCCACTCTGGGTGAAGAAGCCCAACTGCACAGACACGCAATCAGATGGGCCTGTGGACCAAGCTTCACGGCAATCAGATGGGCATGTGGACCCAGCTTCACGGCGCACGGCGCACATCAGAATATGTGTATAGCGCATAGTTCCTGCATCAAAAGTCAATAGTTCCCTTCTTAGGAGTCAAGATCACAATTACATTGAGTTAATCATCATTGCTCCTAGTCCTAGACTTCTGTGTCACTCGTCTGTTTGTAAGATGAGTCCTTAACCAAGAGAATGGTGTCCCTTTAAAAAATAAAAACATTAAACTGCACTACCTCAAGATCAAACAAATACATCACTTAATTCTATTTCATAACAAGCAGTTGCCAAATTTCAGGAGGGGCAGAGCCTTCCCCAGGAGGATGGAAAAAACAAGACTGTGAAGAGGAAGATTATGATTAAAAGTAACTAAGAAGATTACGAATAAGTAATATGGACATTACCCACTCATCCCACAACGCAGCTAGAAATGCCATGCTGCGCAACACGAAAAGAGGATGCCTCAGGTCAGAAACTCAGCCAAATCCTCATCACTATCCTGTAGCTTATGTGTACATATGTACCCACATAACTTACCTAGCGGGACAGCTGCAGAGTGCAGGTCAATTACAGATCTTGCAGGTGAATTCACAGAATCGTAATGTTGAAAAATAGAAGGAATTTGATCAGAACATGCAAGGGAGAATGTTCTCAGAAAAGGGTGATGCTACAAGAGATTTTTTGCATCAGTGCAAGTGCACAAAGCACCAGGATAAAAAAAAGGGGGTCTGGTGCAAAACACATTCATTTGTAAATCAAGGCCTATAGATGTTAATGGGAATATGCGAATCTGAAGCTTACCAAGTATGACAAGCACCACATCACATGGCAGAAAGGTGGAGGCTATTGCAATGTCTCAACTAGCCAAAAAAGCTTCATTTATTTGGTTGTGTAGTGCCAATAGGCAGAAAAGCATTAAGTTATATAGCATCATTTGGTTAATTGCTTACTGTGCATAACAACACTGGGAAAAGGTGCTTATCATTTGTGTTGTGCAGCGTCAATAGGCAGAAAGGCGTAGCAACTTTAACATGGGTCTTCAACCTTTGGCTCTCCAGATGCCTTGGACTTTGGCTCCCATGACCCCTCACCATTGACTATGCTGGCTAGGGATAATGGGAGTTGTAGTCCAAAACATCTGGTGAGCCAAAGGTTGAAGGCTCCTGTGGTAGAGGGATCCTGGTGGAGCATCAAGACCGACTGCTTCATAATAGAGTTCCCATTGTGGGGGACAGTCTGGCTCACCTAAAGTGACTGGGTGATTCATCCCAGTGGTCTCCTGATAGTGCGCTTTATCTGCCTTTATCCGAAATTTAAAAAACAAAACGAGTTGAGCAAGTCAAACAGCCAAAATCTAGTAAATGCCCTACAGTGAGGCACCACTGGAATGCAGGCATGTCAGAGTAGGACGTGCATCTTTCTCAGTAAGTCAGACCAAGACCTGGATAGAAGAGGACATGCTAAGCGGTTGTCAATCCACATACTCATTTGCTGTTAATAGTTACTTGCTTGACCACAATAAAGAGCTGTGAACCCACCTGGGAGTCAGAGCCTTCTTACAAGAGCCGCACTATCCTCCGGTTGCAGGAGCAGGACAATCACTGCATTTGCTACCTGCTTTGCAACGGTGTACCCCAGTATATTGAACATGGTCCAAAAATGTGGAAGCAATATGAGATGGTTCATCACTAAACCAGAATTCAACAGAGTCAATTCATGTTGGAACGCTCTTTGTGTGACCTCACGGGTTAAATACAACTGCTTTAACTGTTGAGATGAGATGGAAAGTTCTCATTTTAAAACAAAATCTGCATTTCCTGTTGTCGTATTCGTTTGCCAATTTGTGGATTGCGTATTGGAGAGTCACAGCAAGCATGGCAAATAATGCTTAATACTATTGCGTTGAAAAATCAGATGCGGGTGGAAATGCTCTCGAATTTGTAACACAGAACAGATGGGCGTGACAGACTAGCTCGTTATGCTCCCGGCTCCCACCCCATGATACAAACCAAACAAAACTTCACATTATGCTAAGACCATGTGTAAAACTAGGGAGTGAAGCCATGTACATTGCACCCATGAAAATGTGCAGATTTGCTAGGTTCTTGCTTCACCAAATGGCAAAATCTGCTTTTTTTTTGCTCACGCTAATTGCCAAAATGTGGCTGAAATTTGGGGTCATTTTTCTGTCACAGAAATCGTCATTTGTTTTACGTTCTTTGCAAACATATACCCTAAGACAGAAACCACAACTGATAGAACTACAATACAAAAAAAAGTATTTGTTTATTTCTTTTACAGTAAATGCACATTTTCAGAATAAAATAAATTAATTGCTTTGATTATGTTGGTCCTAGCTGATGTGTCTGTGTAAGGTCCATTAGGGGTTAACTGATTTTCAGTGGAGGCACGTGGCTGACTTACTTGTTTACTGAAACTGGGTAGAGAGAGGAATATGAGGGAAGATTGACCAATGAATACAAAATGGCTGACGGTGTGTCACAGGGCTTGATTTGGGTGTGGGTCTATGTCACTGCAACAGTGTGCACATTCAGAGGGAAACAAGTGAATGCTTTATGTAATTAGAGCTTGACAAACTCGCTGAGTATGTGGAGAACTTTACGAGAAAAAGTAAATGTGCTGTTTTTTGGTTTTTAATATAATAAAATAAGTGGACTTAGTTCCAGAGAAGTCTTCAAGCAAAAGTGAATGTGCTGGTTTGTTTTCCTGCAAAAGTAAATTTGCATGGATTTTATACCAGCAAAATATTTTTTTTTAGAAATTCTCAAGCCAATGTTAGTTAATGTGTGGGTTTGAGAGCTGCAAAGCTTCAACCGATTTCGCTATTTTTACGAAATATACACAATTTGAATGGCACATTTCTGAAATTAGAAAAACCCAAATACCCCGATCTAGCACACCTCACGTAAAATGTGTACCCATAATTATCCCGCACTGTGCATACGCTCATCCCGCATAAAGAGGACCGGCTTTGGTTTTCTATCTACATTCTAAACTTCCTCTAAAATTAGAGGAGAAGATGAGGCATTTTGTTGAAGGAGCAGGTGCTTCCTATTATGCTTCATATTTTTCAGACTAAAAGGCTTAAATTGCGATTAAGGCAAATCTGCGGCTCACACAATCTCTTCAATTTTCCATCAAAGGAAAAAGAGATTTTCATGCAAAGTCCCAAGATCAGAGAGCAAGCCGTAGACAGAGCCCCAAGAGCAGAGAGCAAGCCGTAGACAAAGCCCTATGAGCAGAGAGCAAGCCATAGACAAAGCCCCACAAGCAGATAGCAAGCCATAGACAAAGCCCCACAAGCAGAGAACAAGCCGCCGACAAAGCCCCATGAGCAGAGAACAAGCCGTGGACGAAGCCCAAGGAGCAGAGAGCAAGCCGTAGACAGAGCCCCATGAGCAGAGAGCAAACCATAGACAAAGCCCCACAAGCAGAGAGCAAGCCGTGGAAAGAGCCCCACGAGCAGAGAGCAAGCCGTAGACAGAGCCTCACGAGCAGAGCGCAAGCCGCAGATAGAGCCCCAGGAGCAGAGAGCAAGCCGTAGACAGAGCCCCACGAGCAGAGAGCAAGCCATAGATAAAGCCCCACAAGCAGAGAGCAAGCCATAGACAGAGCACCATGAGCAGAGAGCAAGCCATAGACAGAGCCCCACATGCAGAGAGCAAGCTGTAGACAGAGCCCCACGAGCAGAGAGCAAGCTGTAGACAGAGCCCCACGAGCAGAGAGCAAGCCGTAGACAAAGCCCCACGAGCAGAGAGCAAGCCGCAGACAGAGCCCCATGATCAGAGAGGAAGCCATAGACAGAACTGACACTTCCAGCTTCAACCATGGCTCTTCTTTCCCAGTGAATGAGCATGGATGGGGAAATCAGGGGTCAAGATCTTCTGAAGGAAATACCAATGTCAAAGACTTGATTGCACACAAGAGTTTTAGCATCGGGAAAGAAATGACAAGAGGTACATTTGACACGCATTTAGTGTGACTTGTGGTAAACAACTTAAATCCTTGGGAGCAGCATCCGCCCAGCCAGCCTCAGCTAGATCTTAAACACTGGAAAGCCACAATGAGGCAATCAAAGATGGAAGCATAATTATGTGGGTAACTGTTGGAAAGGAGAGAAATGTGTTAGCAGGCCAAGAAGTAAATATTTAAAATGTGTTAGTGACAACCCATAAACTAGATTGCGTAGGCTTAGGGGCAACCTGAAGTCTTAGGCAAATTGTCCAAACTTTCTAAAAAGAAAGTATTGCCTACAGGTTTACCAAAAATAAAATCCTGATGCAGGGGAAAGCAACTTCTGCGCATACTCTGCTTTCTGTAAGAGTTCCCCCTACCTGTACAAGTGGAATAGGGATGTCACAACCAATACTGGTGAATTCTGTACTGATACTGTACATAAAACAAACCGCTTAAATGGAATCAAATGCAAGCATGCAGTTTTCTGAGAGGGCCTGTGTCGATTACAGAGAGTCTGGTCTGCATTTAAATGGACTAATATTATAGTGCAGAGAACTCTCTAGAAACAGCCACTGCATGCTAAACTACTCTTTCTAGAGGTAAAGTACCTCGCCTGAGAAAGACATTGCATGACCCTTTAAAGTACTGCAGCCCTTGTGAGAGGTATAGGTACTGTCCCTGAATAGTGTAGCAGCACCACTTAAACGTTCCAGCCAGTGGTAGAAGTGTACTGACAAAAGTAGTGGAACAGTGGTCTCGGCAGGGCAGAGGGTAGGGGGAAGCATAATGCAACTTTACAAGTGCACAAGGACATGAATGGATAAATCCTCTATATAGAATGGTAGAGGAATGGTAAACAGAAAAAAATAAAATTAGTGGAACACTGCCCCCGACTGTTCCTACTCACTTCGATCACTGGTTCCAGTACTGATCCATTAAAAGTATAGTGACAGGCAATCCCCTGAGAAGTTCCAATACTTCCCCATCCAGTAACTGAGTGCTCTGTTGAGAACTGCAGAGATATGTTGTAAACATTTGAGGAATCTTGCTCACGGGTGCTATTGCTGCTGCATCACTTTTTTTGAACACATATAAAGTGCAAATAAATCCTGGCTCAAAGACAGCAGGATGATGTACAGCACGAGGAAAACAGACTTCCTGCATTAAGTACAGATACAAATATGAACAGCATAATGAAATACACATTTAAAATAAACTAGCATGAACCAATGTAAATAAAGACCTTTTCTAAGGGCCTCCTGAACTCCAGTCACGTGGGGAGCCACTGCATAGATGAAGGCAAAGCATTCCAGTGCTGGGGGCAGGGGATGAACATGTCTGGATGGAAAGGCGTGAATGCTTAAAATGAGGCATAGCCACGTGTAAGATATCTGCAATCCTAGTGCACGTGGTACCACCAGACAGGTGCATGTTATTTTTTATTTATTTTTATTTATAAAGCGCAGCCAGGCCCATGGACATACGGG
Organism: Ambystoma mexicanum; assembly: GCF_040938575.1. NCBI lineage: Eukaryota > Metazoa > Chordata > Amphibia > Caudata > Ambystomatidae > Ambystoma > Ambystoma mexicanum. The sequence continues at coordinate 164,114,619 of NC_090935.1, read as the reverse complement.
CGCATCAATTTAAATCAGGTTGCAGAACGTTACAGTTACATACAGTAGATAAGGAGATACATACATGTTACAGATACATACATGTTGCAGTTACATTCAGTAAACAATGGAAGATACAGTTAAAAAATATAGTACAGTACTTACAATAAATACAGTAGGGCAGACAACACGTCTACGATCATGGAAGTTAAACTGTCATTGTATCCAAATCCTGAAGCCAGCGCTTAGTGTTGCGCTTGAACAAGTGGAAGGAGGGTTCTGATCTGAGGGAAGCAGAGAGTGTGTTCCATAGCTTTGATGCCTGTACAGGGAAGCTAGCTCCTCCCGAGTTATGGAGTTTGAATCTCGGTATGGACATTGTGTTCGCTTGAGCCGCTCTAAGTGGTCTTGAGGACGTATGTAAAGTGAGTTGGTTAGTAAGGTAGGCTAGAGCGAGGTTGGCCCTGGCTTTGTGCGTTAGGGCAAGGGTTCTACCAGGAGGCAGTGCAGATTGCGTCTAGTCTCAGAAATATGCGACTTCTTGGGGATGTTGAGGGCTGCCCTGATGGCATTATTCTGAGTTACTTGTAACTTGTTAATATTTTTGTGACTAGTACCTAAATAGAGGGCGTTACAATAATCAATTTTGGACAGAACTAGAGTTCTAGTAAGTCTGATGCAATTAGGTGTGGAAATGAATGGGCTGCAGGCCGTGATTAGTTTACAAGTATATGTGGATGATGTTGCTACCGCATTAGTTTGTTTGGAGAAGGATAAGGTGGCATCAAGGTAAATGCCAAGAGTTTTAGTGTTGTTTGAGATGGTAATGGAGTTGCCATCTATAATAAATGATTTGAAGGCAGTGTTTAGTTTTTTCAGTTTAGCGTGTGTACCAAGGATAAGCAGCTCAGTTTTTTCGTTGTTTAGACAAAGACCATGTTGTGCCATCCATGCTTGTATTACTGAGTAGATTTTGTTAAAGGTTTTGCTGTCAGTTGCATAGTCTCCAGAGATGGGAATGAGTATCTGGGTGTCGTCCGCATAGTTAGTATACGTGACAACCAAATAGTCAAGAATATTGAATAGGGGCTTCGTAAAGACATTTACACACAGGAACCTTGCGGAACCCCACAAGGTACCGGGGAAGGTTCATCAGAGTCAATAGGAGAGAAGACCCTCATAGTTCTGTTCGCCAAGAAGGAGCTGATCCAAGATGTGGCAGAGTCAGAGAAAATTGCTGCAGATTTCAGATGGTGGCATGGCGTTTGGTGGTTAACCAAATCAAAAGCTGCTTACAGGTCAAGCAGTAAGAGGAGTGCTAGTTTACCATTGTCTTTTAATACTTGAATTTGAGTGGTGACATCTATCAAGGCAGTTTCCGTGTCGTGTCTTGGTCGGAAACCGGATTACCTTAGTCCCAATAGATTGTTAGATTCTAGATGCGCCTGTATTTGCAGGTAGGCTGCTCTATCCAATATTTTTAGTAAGAAGGGTACCGTTGTTATCAGCCTATAGTTGGACGGGTTGGCTGGGTCAAGGATCGTTTTTTTTGATTAGAGGAATGACCCAAGCGTCTTTTAAGTTATCAGGCAGTACTCCAGTTTTGAAGGAGGCATTGATAAGGTTAGTAATAAATGGAGCGAGGTCATGTGCTGCTGCTTTGATGAACGGAGCAGGGCAGGCATCACCTTGGCAATTCAAGGGTTTGAGTTTCTTAATGATGTTTTCCACTTCCCAGATTGACAGGGGTGTGAAACTAAATGGTTTACAGGTAGGCTCAAAGGTGGGGGTCTTATTAGGATATTGTTTGTATTCAAGGTCAGAGGATAGCGAACATTCTTTCGTGTTAATTTTAGATTGTAGCAGAGCTATTTTATCTAATAGCGCCTTCTGAATGTTAGCGCACCATAATGTATCTGTGATACATTTGTCAACAGGGGCGATAGGAGATTCCAGTTCTTTTAAGATCTTAAAAAGTTCTTTTGTATTTGATTCCGCTTGTATGATTCTTTTGTTGTAGGTGTCTTTTTTAGCAAGTATAATGGTCTCTTTGTAGTTAGAAGATGCTAGGGTTAGCTCATTCTTATTAGTTACTGAAGGGCACTTTTTCCAAAGTGATTCTGCAGTTCTCTTAATTTTACGCAGTTCTCTTAGATGCGGCGTGAACCACGAATTCAGATGACGTTGTGGTTTAGGTTTCCGCAATTTTAAAGGGGCGATGGTATTCAAAGCTTTAAGTATTGCCTGATTGTAAGTGTCCACTAGGACTGTGGGGTCAGAGGTGGCAGTATTGTTGAGAAGGGGGAGTAATAAAGGGAGGAGCTTATCATGCGTAATGTCTTTCTTGTTCCTGGTGTCGGTGGCTGGAGCAATGATTGGTGCAGGACGTTGTTTGGTGGCTTTGATGGAGAAGGTTATTTTATGGTGATCAGACCAAATACATGGTTCGTTAGAAAGAAGATCAATAGTGCAATTAAGGTTGGTGAGCCAGTCCAATGTTCTTCCTTTAATATGTGTGGGCTCATGAATGATATGAGCATGACCAAGGTCAGATAGGGTGTTGGCTAGTTCAAGGGTGTTAGTGTTCATGGGGTCATTGAGACCAAGATTAAAATCCCCAAGTAGGATGCTTTGTGAGTTGGGTTTGGTATTAGTAGATATAAGGGACACAATGTACTCAGAGAATGTGGATATAGGTCCTGGTGTTCGGTAGATGAGGTGCACCGTTGCTGTATGGTTAGGTGATAATGGTAGTTTGATAGACAAGGTTTCAGCAGAGGGGATTTCTAAGTCCTGAATGACTCTAATGTCGAAGGTGTTTTTGAAGATGAAGGCGAGACCGCCTCCCTTCACCTGGTTAGTGTTTTGTTCACATCTAATGATAGCATAGTCGTTCTGTATGGCTAGAACCAGGGAAGGCCCAGAAGCTGCATTTAGCCAGGTTTCAGTAACCGCAAGGAGATCAAGCTTTTCAGATGTTATAAAGTCAGTAATGTCCAATGCGTGGGCAGGGAGGGACCTAGCATTCACCAAGGCTACTTTGATGAAGGTATCTTTTGCAGGGGTTTTCTGTGGTGGTAGGGGTGTGTCATGTAGAATGATAGGGGTCAGATTAGTGCCTGGTTCATTGGCCTGATTGGCTGGGTTGTTATGCAGATGCAAGTGTTTATTTCTCTTGTAGAGGTGAGGCTGAGGAGTTTTAGTCCACAGTCGAGCTCCTAATCTGAAATTTCTGAATGTGATGTTCGGGTGGTAAGAACATGGTGTGGTTTGAGCAGGGTTTCTTGTGATGTTGTTGCATGGTGAAGGTGATCTATTATGAGGCTTCGAGTATGAGCAACATTTCGGTGGGGTGGCTCTCGAGTTTAGTCTAAGGTTTCTATTAGAAGTAGGGCAGGGTTGATTTGGTGTTCGTCTGGTAGCAAAGTGGTGTATCCAAAGTGCAGGATCATCCAGATAGGGGTTAGCACAGACCATAGTATTAATCCACAAGGTGTTGGTGATAGCTACCTCGGGAGTGAAGGTGGACGTTTAGTGGCCAGTATGTAGGTGAGACTGGGATGTGCAACGTCTGGTGTAGATGTACAGTAGGGGAAGGAGGGTAGTTAGGCACCAGTACATAGTGGAGGTATGAGATGCCTGTAGGCAAGGATTGTGAGCAGGTGCTCTGAATGTACTGATCAATTGGAATGCTAACTGATATAACACGGTCGGGCTTAGAAGGCAAATTAGCTAAGGCTTGTGAATAACTAATTGGCCAGGGTATAGGGCAGATCTATAGGGCAGCACCTAGTTTCAGAATAGTATTTCTGCGCTAAAATGCAATGGGGCAGCACCTAGGTTCAAAATAATGCATTTGGCAGAAAGCAGTAGGGCAGCACTTAGGTTCAATATGGTACACTTAAGCTGAAGTGCAGTGGGTAACGCCTAGGTTCACAGTAGTTCACTTGTGCTAAAACAGCAGTGGGGCAACACCTTAGTTCAATTAATATATTTGGCTAAAATGCAGTGGAGCAATACCTAGATTCAGATAAAAGCAATTGGCTAGAATGCAATGGGCAGCACCTAGATTCAAGATAAAAAGCAAATGGCTAAAATGCAATGGGGCAATACCTAGATTCAAGATAAAAGCAATTGACTAAAATGCAATGGGCAGCATCTAGAAGCAAATGGCTAAAATGCAATGGGGTAACACCTAGATTCAAGATGAAAGCAATTGACTAAAATGCAATGGGGCAACACCTAGATTCAAGATAAAAGCAAATGGCTAAAATTCAATGGGTAACACCTAGATTCAAGATAAAAGCAATTGACTAAAATGCAATGGGACAACACCTAGATTCAAGATAAAAGCAATTGACTAAAATGCAATGGGCAGCACCTAGAAGCAAATGGCTAAAATGCAATGGGGTAACACCTAGATTCAAGATGAAAGCAATTGACTAAAATGCAATAGGGAAACACCTAGATTCAAGATAAAAGCAATTGACTAAAATGCAATGGGCAGCACCTAGATTCAAGATAAAGGCAATTGACTAAAATGCAATAGGGCAGCACCTAGGTTCGATATGGTACACTTAAGCTGAAGTGCAGTGGGTAACGCCTAGGTTCACAGTAGTTCACTTGTGCTAAAACAACAGTGGGGTAACACCTTGGTTCAATTAATACATTTGGCTAAGATGCAGTGGAGCGATACCTAGATTCAGATAAAAGCAATAGGCTAGAATGCAATTGGCAGCACCTAGATTCAACATAAAAAGAAAATAGCTAAAATGCAATGGGCAACACCTAGATTCAAGATAAAAGCAATTGACTAAAATGCAATGGGCAGCATCTAGAAGCAAATGGCTAAAATGCAATGGGGTAACACCTAGATTCAAGATGAAAGCAACTGACTAAAATGCAATGGGGCAACACCTAGATTCAAGATAAAAGCAAATGGCTAAAATGCAATGGGTAACACCTAGATTCAAGATGAAAGCAATTGACTAAAATGCAATGGGACAACACCTATATTCAAGATAAAAGCAATTGACTAAAATGCAATGGGCAGCACCTAAAACCAAATGGCTAAAATGCAATGGGGTAACACCTAGATTCAAGATGAAAGCAATTGACTAAAATGCAATGGGGCAACACCTAGATTCAAGATAAAAGCAATTGACTAAAATGCAATGGGCAGCACCTAGAAGCAAATGGATAAAATGCAATGGGGTAACACCTAGATTCAAGATAAAGGCAAATGACTAAAATGCAATGGGGCAACACCTAGATTCAGGATGACGGCAAATGACTAAAATGCAATGGGGCAACACCTGGGCAAGAAACAAGTAGGCAGTATAGGTTCACCTATATTCAAAGTTCGCAATGGCGGCTAAAAATGCAGTGTGCAAGAAGCAAGCAGTATATATTCCAAATCCTATTTGGTCTGCGTACCAAGATATGTGATAATCACTTTCACTCTGTATTGAACCTGGGTTCACGTACTTTGGTGTGGGTTGTGGCAGTTATTAGCGCAGTGCAGTGGATAATTAAAGGGCAGTCGCCCAAATAGGTAGTTTATCAAGCTAGAGTGTCGTAGGGCGGTAAAGCAAACATGGGTTCTGGTATTAATTCTGGATAGCAGGGCATTGAGGATGCAAGGCACTTATGAACAAGCATGGCAGGTTATTTAGAAAGAAAAACATACAGATTAACTTAGTTTTTGCTCCACTTTGCAGGCACATTAAGAGGGGGCACTTGGGTGTAGGGTAGCCATGGTGACTGTCACTGTTGGCGCCTGTTATCTGTTGCAGATCAGTATCTGTTGCAGTGGGCATCACTCTCTAGTCTTAATGTTAGTCAGAGATTAGCTAGACTATAGCAGGAGGGGCTATGCATCAAAGGTGTAAGGAGCATGGTTATAGTGCTTACCAAGTCTCCGGAAAGGATTTCAACAGTGGGACCAGCCTGGGCCTCTGGGCATTCTCTGGACAGGCTCAGGACAGGTGCACAAGCCCTTGTGCCTGTGCATTCGTGCAATGGGACGGCGTGTGATTGTTGCCTTAAAGGTGCACTTTCAGCCAATCCGTGCTCCGGATGCTGGTGGATGGTGTTCTCAGGCAGGGACACACATCCTGGTGAAGGAGTTGGCCATCTTGGAAGGTGGTCTGCCTCGTGGGTACTTAAGGATAGGCCGGTTGGCCTATAACCACTGTTTTCTAAGTAATTGTAATTGTAATGGGTTGTTTATAACACGTTTAATACCCAGAGGTTCCTAAGCGCGGACCCAGGGATCGAACCTGTGTTGCTCACGTCTTCTTGGTTCAAAGACGTTCGCGTTAAGCACAAGTGTAAAGTGATACAGCATATCTTGAAAAGTGGGCAATACAAATGAGGAGACAATGAAGAACATCAAAGAGGGTTACCGTGCTCTAACGTTCACACGCAAGATATTAAATGGGTGGCAGATTGTCAAACCATCTTCCTAAGGGGTATGGTGGAAGAAGGGCAGCCCAATAAGACAGCATTGTTGCCTTTAACGCGAGGAACAACTAGAGGCTGGACAGCTGTAAGAAAGTCTGAAGAAGGAATACAAGGTATCATTTTACAACGTAAGGACAATTAATAAAGAGGACTGTGAAAGATGAGAAGTATTTCATTACAGTTCAGATTAGAATCAAGAGTGAAACCAAGAGATTCAATGGAGGATTGAACGAAAGTGCAGATGGCAAGGGACGAGAGTGGAGCACGCCACTACTGGAAAGTTAAAGGGGCAGAGGACGTAGAGGATATCAAGAGAAATTCAGTTTTAGAAAGAATTAGTTAGAGATGAGTAGGACATCCAGATGTTGGTGGTAACAAGACTCTAAGGCTGAGGTGGTCTATGAGATCCACCACCCTAAACTAATCCCAAATGTGGTCTCCAGACTGGTGTCAAAATCCTAGGCCTTCTGTGAAGGTCCCTAAAGACCTGTGGTGGTGGGTAGAACGTCTCCATCAGTTCTGAGGCATGGAAGAGCAAAAGGTAGAGGACCACCCTTGGAAGGTCTACCTGCAGTTGGACTCCATCCATCAAAAATCTAGAGAATACACAAAACAGCCCAGGTCTTTCAGCCAATCAGATTGGCCGAAATGTTCCAGAAATGCGTTGTGGTTTGCTTCTATTGGCTGGAAACACCTACAGCAGGGTGGTAGCAAAAGGAGCAGTAACGTGATGAATTCTATTTTGATATTTGGAGCAGAATCTCATGGATATTCGATCCGTTTTTCAACTTGGTTTTAGGCAGAGGAACTCAAAAAATACAATCCTAAAAAAAGGTGAAACTGATTTAATTCTTTGGGGAATCAAAATAGTTTCATGCTTAAACGTTTTGTAGCAAATGACTTCCATAAGAAAAGTATGGAAGTGCACGGGTTAAAAGACAGGCTGACTTCTCCTGCCCTCTGAATTTCAAGTTCAAGGGAAAAATGAAATATGATGTAGAAAAGGCATTTGTAAAAGTCCCAGTTTGACCATGTGGAGCAAAGAGAGTTGACTCGGAGAATCATGTAAGCAAAATAACACCCATCAGCAAGTTTTAGAAGGCCTCTGAAGCTTCACAATTGGAAATCAGATCATTTTTAACACACTATAGAGTCTATGGAACTCTTTGACTTCATGTTTCTCATTTTTTGAGTCGTTTTTGCTTTTCTGGATTTATAAAGGTCTATCAAGTGCCTAAAAGCATTAGATCTGACTGTTTATGTTGGCACAATATGCCACGCGTCCCTCCTCTCAAAGTATGATAACCCTGAAGAGAAATGTTGCTACAATCCCAAAAATATAGCCTCCATGTAGAAAACCAACATACAGTCCCTGTAAACGAATATCACACCCTGCAGCTAAGTGCTATCCCGTACCAGGCGAAATAGAGCAGCCCAGCTGACAATGTTGCTGGGCGGCCCGCCGACGCACACGTCAAGTTCCAAGAGTGTTTATTGGAATTCTTACAACAGATTGGCTGTGGGTCTGGTGGGAGATTTTTGGGGCTTACCGGGGACAGAAGAGTACAGACATTAGGGGTCTTTCCAAATTTGCCGGTAAGCAGCCGGTAGTGCCAGTGGCTTACTGGAAAACTCAGTATTACCGGGATATTAAGGGTGGCGGAGTAACAGTAATTTCCTTTTCCATGAACCAAAGCGATGCCAGTGATTCAGTGAATTCTCTGCCGGTAGCAACCTGAACTAACGGCAGCTCAGGCCTGCTGGTAGTTCACTGCCCTTACCGGCAGACTCGGAGTATGCTGTTCCGGAAAAGGTGCCGGTACACATTGTTACTGGCACCTTATTTCCGGACCGCCATATGAGTAATAACCCCCATTGTACCCATTCAGTCTTTTGGTTCTCTACTCACAATATCAAGCCTTCTTAGTGCTGTGCCATTGAAATGATGTGGCTCTTCTGAGAAGCACTGTTACCATCACAATACTAAAGTATGCCTGACCTGCTGGGAATGTAGAAGGCTAAGGCACCCTGATACTGTTTTGTTTCAAGTACAGCCGCCCTGCTGTAAATTGACTGTACTGTTCTGTTAAAGGAATACCCCCAGAAGTGATATTTGGCTACAGACCCACTAAAATCATAGATCGATAATGAGAAGTTCTTTTATTTTACTATTAAACGCAGAGCAGAGCAGATAGTTAAAATGGTGACGGTGGGATCTGCCTGTGCACATCAGTGAGCATTATTCTGGCTGTCTGGGTCAAAAAAGAGTTCAGGGCACATGATCAGTCCATTTTTGTACCCTTCTCAGACTAACAAGTACGTGTATTCTGTCACAAGCAAAAACTATTAACACTGCACACAACATTGCATTGTTCAACAGCAAAGTGTTTTCAATTTTATTTAAATCACATCTACTCGCGTTTCTGACAGAAGGGTGAAATGTCTGTAGAAATTCACAGATAAATCTTTTCCCAAAGCTGTAAAACAGCCAGAAAATAACACGGCTGGTGAGCTGCGTCCATTACGGGCCATGATATCAAAGGTGGACTAAGACTGATTTTAATAATGTATCAATAACGTCTTACACATTAGGCTCACTTACAACAATGTTACACCTACTTCTAGAAATGTTGAGAATCATAAAACAAAATCATATTGCAGCATGTGTTGTCAGGGAATTAGACAGAAAGCCATATTATAGGAAAATAATCCAGGCCCAAAAAGAATGTTTTCGACTTGCAAATGATCTGTGGGTCCAAGGGTGTTTATTGGTCTTCAATCGACAGACTGGACACTGAGTCTGGCTGTTCTCGGCCCTCGGGGCTTTGGGCGTTCCTGTCGTCCCTCTCTGGCGTGACTTTCCTGGCCTTTCCCTCCTCCCTAGCCCAGGCGTCCGTAACAAGGATGTTAGTTCTGTTGCACGGTGCCAACAGTCTGTCTGGTCTTCTGACTGGGACTAATGCTGTTTTCCCTAAAACAACGGCTCCCTGTCTCCCTAGGGGTCTTCTCGATGTCCTTGACCTAGCCCACTTAGTACTCTGGGGGGTGTTATGCGATGGGGTCCACCTAGTTCCACCTGTTCTTCTTGCACACACAGTCTCTGCTGACCCTTCCCTACAATAGGTCGCAAGATGTTCTCCTCCCGCTGTACTACTGTCCCTCTGATCTTACACTCCACCTTCCTCCACCCATCCTTTGATGTTACCACTCTTCCTCATTCCCAATTCCTCCACTCACTCAGTACCGTCTGCTACTTCCGGTGTATCTTCTCCTCCTTCTTTCTTCCTCCTTGCCTCTGCTGCTACCTTTACCTCTCTATCCTCACTCTGCTATCCCCCTTCTCTGCTACCACTCCTACCTCCCGCTACCATTGCACCCACTCTACCACTACTACCACCTTGTAACTACCACTACCGCTCTATTAACTCTCCTAACTCCAGTCTTTTTATTCATGCAGCTACTACTTACTACCTCACCATGCTACTCTGTTGATCCCACTACCACTACTTTCTACTACCACTACCTCCACTTCCTACTACCACTACCTCCACCCCCAACTACCACTCCCACCTCTCTGCTTCCGTTCTATCACTGATGCACTCACTCTTCACTCACAAGCACTCTACAGACCCTTCTCTCCAATGCCTCTGCACTCCTGTCGAACTCGCCTCCTCAAGTCTCTCGGACGCCCTCCTCTGCCGCCTGTCCTCACCCAACTGCAACCCACACTAAAGAACTTCCAAGCTCCTGCTTAAATACCCCTCCCCCTCTCAGGATTGGCTAACATACCCTACCAATGGCTCACCTTGCCTCTGATGGTGTGACAGTGGAGGGCTTGGGAGACTTGATAAGGACGTTAAACCTCGCCCCCTTTTCTATGTAGCCTTGCCCCAACGAGTTTCTCCTGGTGCACAGGCTCCTCCTCTCCTTTGCTGCTCTGCTGCCTTTGTTGCTGGGATGTCTTACAGCGTGATGCCAGGGCCTGCTACCTGCAGTTTCGAGCTGGCTTCGGCACCCTCTTTTCCTCTGCCCCTCTTCTCTAGGGAATTTTGCCATTGTGGCATCCTAGCAGGTAAGATGGTGCTGCAAGGGGACCTGTCTACACATTCTCTGGCATTTGGGTATGGTTGGGTCCGACTCCCTCACTCCCCTGACAGGGCCGGATAAGCAGCCCTGTCACATACCTCCACCCTTTCTCCGAAGGCGTCTTCCCCTTCTCCGGACTCTCTCTGTGGCTTGTCGGGGGCTGATGAGAAAAAAAAGTCAACATTAACTTTCGTGATTCCTGCTCGATGTTCTACTGTAAAGGAAAATGGCAGTAGGGACAGGAACCATCCAGAACACAGGGACTGGAGTTTTATTATGAGGCATGCGGACGAGGGCAGCACGATCATTCACCAGTCAAAGCTTCATCCATGTAAGAAAATATCTCAAACTACACACAGCCCATTTTAAGTCTAATACTTCTAGCTCGGTAAAAGAAGAGTTTATTTCTCTGGGTTGAGGTTTTCGGCTTATGAAAACGATGGCTCTTTCCGCCCCATCTTCTATCTGCGACAACACTGCTCACAATCCGATGCTGGAGGTGTCCATCTGCAGAATAAAATCTTTTGAAAAGTCTGGCTTAATAAGGACAGGCTGTGTGCATAGCGCTACATTCAGTTGTTCAAAAGGCTTCTGGGTCTCCTCATCCCATTGAATAAAATAGTGGCATTCATTCTTTAGATGATCTGTTAATGGCTTAGGGAGTTCGGAAAATGTGGGTATAAACTGTTGGTAATACCCAACCAGTCCAAGGAAGGCCTGTATGTCTTTCTTTGTGAGTGGTCGCTTAGTTTGTTGGAATTCTATATATTGTATGGAATTCTTGGCTAGATGACCCATACTGGGATTGGCGGTTAAGTGGACCTTCCAGAGTTGTGTGCTGTGAGAAATTGCCATTTCCAAGGGTGCAAAGTCCTGACTTTTTTGATTTTTATTAATACATAAAATGATGCAGGTGATCTCTTCTGCAAAGAGTAATCTGCTAACCAGATTCCACTTTGTCGCCAATCAATGCCAAAAGCATAGTGTCCTTGTGTCAGATATTCTATACCTGCCCCTAAGACCAAAGCCCCTGCTTCTTACTTACTGCCTTGGAGACTCTGGCAGCCCCAAGAGACCAGGAGGTACGGTCCGCGGTAAACCACATCACTTAGTAATGGCAGCACGACGTTCCAATGCCACTCTGTGGCTTGCTGACCCCGAAGGTGTAGGTGGCTGGCTACATAGACTTGGCGCATCGGGACACGCTTGTCTTACAAACCTGTTAATCGAATCGCAGCCGAGGACGGCTACGTTCACCCTGCTAACTCCGTAGACCCAAAGCGAAGTTGTTTGAATTCATCTCATCCCACCACATGGTGCTGAACCACACATCTACTGCTAGCGACGACTGCTGTTCATAGGTAATTAGCTGTTAGTTATTTAGACCCATGAACGATGTATCCTCTAATATCATTTTCGTACCAGCCATTTTGTTGATAAGGGGAGGGCATAACGGCAAGCTCACTTGCCTTTGATATTACGCACTGCAACACATTGCATATGGGGTGAATTAACATTTTATTCTTTGTGATTACGGCCACCAAATATGCACGTTGGAATTCTTAGCCAGGATAAGATTTTCCCTGCCTTTGACCTCACCTAACATTGCTGGACAGACTTTTACCATATCCAACTCCTGTTTGAGTCCCACTGTTCCTCCCTTCACCCTGTCCCCTATGAAAGGGCTGGTACAGCACTGTGGATGCAGAGTTGTGAATAAAAGGAGGAGTGACTCACCATACCAGGTAACCCTCATCTTGCTAAGAGGTACCAAGGGGGGACACCAACTATCTCGTCCCCTAACATTCCTGTTCGCTTTCCCCCTTATTGCAGCTCTTCAGTACAGAAGACCTGCTCGCCTGAATCTCAGTCACTCAAGATTGTCCATAATTCCTGGGCGGGATAGGGAAGGGGTTCGGATATATTCCAAGTTGGGACTCCCTTCCCTCCCTTGCCCTGGGATAAGTACTTCATGGTTTCCTAAGGCCAGGTCTGTATGTAATCTTGACAGCCTGTGCCCTTCTGCATCAGTAGCCTGGTCCACAGCACCTGCTATGATCATAGCACAGTGCAAGTTCAAAGGTCACAGAATACCCACTCGACCGCCACAGCGACAGCCAAGTCACTGCAGTACAGTGGCAGCATTTTAGCTATGCCCCCTGTAGTAAAACTACGATGATCATGAGTACCCGATGCTGGTGTCAAGGTAATCTCTAAAAAATAAGCTATACCTAAGTTTGGGAATAGTACATGACACAACTTATGATCATGGCCGCCATGTACAAATTGATATTTCACATGTGTCAGCTTCTTAGAGACAGCTACCCTGTCGAAGGGAATGTGTGTTTGGGTCACAAGAGCCGATACTGCCATATGGCAGTACAGAAACCCAGAGGACCCATCCTCTCCTTGATCCCCTTTGTGATCCCCAGAGACAGCCGCACAGCAGGCAGCTGTCCTCGGCCCAGGTATCAAAGGAGCACACCCATTCAGAAGGAGTAACCTCGCCCCAAAGTGCTGCATGTCAAAAGGCCTTTGATGTCAGTAACGAGGGAAGGGGATGGGAGTAGGATAGCCAGGAGGGCTTTGGTCACTGGAAGAAGCCTTCCACCATCTTGTTTCACGCGGTCTCTCTTTCCCTTTCCTATCCCCTCCACTTCCTCTGGAACAAAGCACTTTGGGTGTGACATTAACAGGGCAAAGTCCACTCTGCCAGGAGCAAGGATTGGTCCACTAAAGCAGGCTATATTTAGACCAATCACCTGGTACTTGTGCCTTTAAGAGAAGGGGACTCTCAGTTCCTCGCAAATCCGTGAAGACCAAAGGGTCATTCTGAAGAACTCACTGAACCTCCTTTGGGATAGTTGCACTCGCAAAGACCTCAGCCTCAGGTGAAGAAGGATTGTCCAAGACAGAAGAAAGATCTGTCCCCTAACCCCTCCCAGGGCACATCAGGAGTGACCTGTGCTGTGGAGATGACCAACCATTCTGCAACAGATCTCCTAAACTAGGAGAGCAGACCTTAAATGGAAGCATCATGTCATGGCGTCCTCTTGCAGAGAACTCACAGCAAACGGAGACCCAGACCAGCCAAAACGTTCTGTTATACTGCACTGAACCAGTCTCTCTGTGTTCACTGCATCTTGACCGATAGGTAAGGCGCTGGTGCTGGTGTCTGTGTTCCTCCAACCAGCCGAACTATTGCTTGCAGCTCTACCAGCTCGTCACTGCATCGTGTCCTAGCGAAGAATGTCACCTGCTAGCCTTGAAGTGACTGCTCAATGCTGGGATACTCACTGGAGAATCACATGCCGACTTCAACCAAGGGTTACCACCATGGCTCGGTACAGCTAGCCTTTAACTGCTGCCTCATTGATCGCACATCGACAGACCCAAGATCTCCACTTCGACGACTGTCACCCGACAACTCAAATCTCTGGAACATCACTCATTGACACCTCCCAGCGCTTAAAGCCTGACTTGGCCTGGCCAACTATGAAGCAATCAGGGTACCACCCTGACCTGCATCATTGAAGAGCCGCCGTTCTACCGCTAGAGCACCAGCATTCGTCCCTACCCGACACCCGCTTGCTTCCGGGGCCAGCACAATCCAACATGCCCGAACTGAGCCTGATCAGTTTGCATCAATGTTCGAACCTGGGTCTGACTGCATCCGCCCAACAAGAAATGAATTCAGGTACTCTGGACTCTGAACTGCTACCACGGTCCACTTGGATCCTAGAGACTGGTTGGGCACGATGGCTCTTGTTTTTAACAAGATATCCTTTTTATGGTAGTAGTTTACCTACCACACCTGGAACTAGGCTCATAATGCCACTTTCTCCAGTCTGTTGCATCTTCTCTGTTCTTCCTTTGGGTGGGTTTTTATATAGTAATCTCCTTTAGTTCTGTGTGCAAAGGGTGTGTTTAATTGAAGTGTTTGTATGTTTATAGAACCTTGATTGGACATTCCCTTTATCTTGGGATGCGATCATGTGTTATTTGAGTCACTATTGGTTCACCTTCACATCCCTCTTGAGATTATAGCCTTCCCTCAGCCCATGTTACCACAAAAGGTGTGAAGGAGGCATATCTTGTTTGGCCCTGTTTTCCCTTTATGATTGCGTTGGATTTTGATTTGTAGAAGTGTGAGGGCAGAGTGGGCCATTTTCATCCTACTTATCCTTGTACTCCTGCAAGGCAGAATCCAATTTATTACATCTATATACTGTCGAGGCGAGATCTGTTCCACGCAGAAGCAGCACGAACTCCTACCTCCCCTTGGCGGTCTTGGCGCCTGGATTGGCTAAACACAGGTCACCGCGAAACCACGGGGAAAGAGGGTTAGGGTCCTTGGATTGGATGGGTAGGGGGTTTTAGGGACACCGGGTTGAGGATTAGGAAGAGGTTATGGATAGGCAGGTGGTTTCTGGGGAAGGCATGCTCCTTGGCTCTGTTTTTGGCCAAGTGGTGTAGGCAGTTGCGCTGAGTTCTTCTGCCCTTCAATAGTAATTCCCACTTTCACATACATTCATCTTCATGCATGTGTTACCCCTTCTGCTTGAACAGGCATTCCACTTCATGCATGCTTTACCCCTTGGTTTCAACCCCACTCTCTGTTATTGTCAGCACAGGGGTGGGTTTTGGATTGCAGATCGTACAAAATACATAAACAATAACAGTTCCAATTCACGTTATCAGTTCCCTGGGGGGGGGGTTTGTGATACTCAACAATGGTAGGCTGAAATGCGTACACCCACCGAGAGCCCCACTGCAAACTAGACAGTTTTCATGCAATAGACAGATAATTTAGGAAGCACTTAGCTCTGGCTTCACCCAGTGTCTTTTTCCTTTGCAGTAGTACGGGTTCAGAAGGCTGCGGGAGCCAAGGCGTTTCGTTTCATGACAAGAAAGGAAATATTTAGTGTGTGTGTTCCCACGTGTTGTGTGGTTCTAGATTCACCCCAACAACACCAAAGATGCCCGCAACTGGCGAGCATAACACGGCATGCAATTAGAAGTTTAGTATTGTCATAACGTTCCCCAATGCGCCTGCGGTCACTTCCCAGGAGTTAGTATATCAGGCAAGTAAGTATCAGATACACGCTCCGGTAACATCCTCAGTGTTAAACAACCTCGGCACTTATCTTGTTAGGCGCGGGGCCAGAGAGGTTGGTTTCCAGCGAGGACGGGCCCCGCGTAAGGTTTTCGTCAGAGCTCTGCGAGATGAGTCCTGTCCGGTGAAATCTCGAGCGCGAATAAGCGTTCGCGGGTTGCGCATGTGCGGTAGCCTTTCCGCGCATGCGCGTAGTGTGGGCGTTGGCCTGGGTGTCGCCTGAGTCATTTGCAGGCCCTGTGTGCCTGTTTTCTTCCACAGAGGAGTCCGGACTGCTGGGGCTGTAGTCCTATGCCCAGAGACTGCTGGGATTTGTGGTTTTGCCAGTTTCTTCTTGTTCCTTGTGAATGCCCAGCTGCCACACAAAGCACACCCACAATCTGGGCAGAGATGACATCTACTTAAAGGCTTCGCCCCCACTGTTCCAGCAACAATATTACATTTACCTTTGTTTGCTTTTGCCTTTACGACAGTACACCCCCTCCCCACCGAAGGGCCTGGTTTAGAGGGGTGATTACGATGGAACTGGCGCAAGAGCCGAGGAGCATGCACATCAGAGGCGGATTCCCATGATCTGTCCTCGGGACCAAAACCAACCCAATCAATGAAGTAGTGCAATTGGCCTCCCCATATTCGGGAATTGAGAATTGCCTTTACCTCATATTCCGGGAACCCCTCGACTAGAATGGGCGGTGGTCATTGCATTCGTATGTGAGGGGCCACAGGTTTCAAAAGAGCCACATGGAACACAGGATGAACTTTCATGTGAGGAGGCAGGCGCAATCGCATGGCTACTGGATTTATAACCTGCGTGATGCAAAAAGGGCCAAGGAAGCGTGATTTTAGTTTCTGTTAGCCCAGTGTTCGCAGATGTTTTGTCGAAAGCTAAACTTTATCTCCTATTTGAAAATCTGGGTTGGCACGACGTCTCTTATCGGCATACATCTTGTTTGTATTTTTGGCTCTAATGAAGTTATGATGAGCCTTTTTCCAAGTTTCCACCAATAAGTTTATTCTTGTCTGCACTGATGGTAGTGTGTCTGGTAGTGTTGTAGTGGATGGTTGCACATGTGGATCATAACCATAAATTGCGTAGAATGGAGAGTACCCAGTGGCAGTATGTCGAGAATTGTTATACGCTAACTCTGCAAGCCAAAGGGTCTACACCCACCCTTCCTCAGCACCATGTGTGAAACAACGAAGATACTGCTCGAGAGTTTGATTCAGTCGTTCGGTCTGCCCATCTGTTTCGGGATGGTAACTGCTAGAAAGCTGTGACTGTATACCGATTTTCTTACAGAAGAGGCGCCAGAACTTGGACGTGAACTGGGAACCTTGATCCGAGATTATATGTTGTGGTACTCCATGTAATTGGACTATGTGCTGTAGGAACAAGTATGCAAATTCTCCAATGGTTGGTAAGCCCAGACAAGGAATAAAATGAGCGAGTTTAGTGAATGAGTCTATTACCACTAATATTGTTGTATAGTTCTGATCCGGAGGTAATTCTACGATGAAATCTAGTGACACTGTATGCCACGGCTGACATGGTGTTGGTAAGGGCCTAAGCAGACCCATGGGTTTCTTGTGATCCGTCTTGTTTCGGGCACATACTTCACATTGTGTTACATATTCTTGGACTTCCTTATGGAGATTAGGCCACCAATAATGTCGCTGGATCAATTCTTGAGTCTTATTGATGCCCGGATGCCCAGCTAATGGTGAGTCATGGCACCCCTTGAGTGCTTGTGTTCGCAGAGTTTGAGTTGGTAGATACACAACCGTACCCTGGTACGGTATTTCCCCTCGCAGCTGACGTTCCAGAGACAGGTTTTCCCACTGGAGCAATTCTTGTGCAGTTATTGCATCTCCAATTTGTTCTAGTAGAGTATTAGTAACACTTCCTATGAACTTGGCTGGGGGCACTATGGGCTTGGCTTCCTCATCTGTATTAGGCCAGGTTGGTGGTTCTGGATACCTGGAAAGTATGTCCGCTTTCTTATTCTCTTGTCCTGGATGGTACGTTACAATGAAATCAAAGTCCGCAAAGTACATGGCCCAATGTAGCTGCCTCGGAGTGAGGGCACGTGCGGTTTTTAAGAACTGAAGGTTACGATGCTCTGTTAGCACCGTTATGGTGTGTCTTGCCCCTAGTAAATAATGTCTCAATTCTGCAAAGGTGGCTTTGATGGCGAGTAGCTCACGGTCTGCAATGGTGTAATGTTGTTCCGCGGAATTGAGTTTTCTTGAGTAGAAAGCCACCGGGTGTAAGTGTCCTGACTGGTCCTGTTGTGATAATATTGCCCCTAGTGCATAACTGGAAGCATCCGTTTCAATCAGAAACGGCAATATGGGATCAGGATGCAGTAGAACTGGTGCTGAGGTAAATGCCTCTTTCAACTGCTGAAAGCTACGTTCTGCCTCGGAGTCCCACACAAATGGTTTTCCTTTCTTCAGGAGTCGGGTGATGGCTAAACTTTTTTGTACGAATACCTGAATAAACCTTCGATAAAAGTTTGCGAAACCCAGCGCGGATTGTACTTCCTTGACGTTTCGTGGAGCCGGCCAATCCAAGATGGCCTGTAGCTTGTGTGAATCCATTTTGACTCCGTCGGGTGATAAGATAAACCTGAGAAACTCCACCGTAGTACAATGGAAAGTACATTTCTCCAGTTTAGCGTATAGATGGTGTTCACGCAACTGTTGCAAAACAGACAGGACATGGTGTATGTGCTCCTGTCTGTTACGAGAATAAATCAAGATATCATCGATGTAGACTACGACGAAGATGTCCAAGAACCCTCAAAGAACCTCATCCAGAAAGTGTTGAAAGGCGGCGGGTGCGTTACAGAGACCGAATGGCATGACCTGATATTCGTAGAGCCCGAAATTCATCCTGAAGGCAGTCTTCCATTCGTCTCCTTCACACACCAAATGGTAGGCCCCGGGTAAGTCCAACTTAGTGTAGATTGTTGCTCCACGTACTTGATCTAACAGGACTGGTATAAGGGGGAGGGAATATCAGTATTTAATTGTGATGCGATTTATGGCTCGATAATCTATGCACGCCCTAAGGTCCCCGGTCTTCTTTGGGACGAAAATGTCAGGAATCAGGGTTGGCACAGGCGGGGAGTGCTAAAATACGCCTATTGAGACATTATGTGCTGGAAGGACAAGGAAACTACAGTTCCCAGCATCCTTTGTGTTATTTTGTAGTTTGGCCCGTGCGCGCCATGCCAGATGTACTGCATCAAGAATCAAGGCAGCTTAAAGGCAGGCAACGGCGGTGGGCAGGTGTGGCGTATTGTTGATTTGGAGCAGGAGGCAGGCGGCCGCGTTCAGCAACAGGAGGAAGGCGCCGGCATGCGACGAAATTAGATGCAGGGGAGAAACGCTTGATCGCACGTGTTCACGGTGCGGTAGGAGCAGGAGGGGCGCTGAGTAGCGGGCAGAGACAACGCTTGCTGTTCTTCGTCTGGGAAGTCCCACAGGGCTCCCCAGACTCAAGATAAGCACTCGTGGGGGCAATATATTTCTGAACTGCTTGGAATGATTTACCGCTGTTTCAATATTTGTCTGGGAAGTCCCGCGGGCTCCCCAGACCTGAGATAAGTAACGCCCTAAACTCTTTGAATTCAATCGGTGTGAAAAACCAAAGTGTGTTTGTTACTCGTATGTTACAAGAACTTTGCCAATCTTGTGTTGGGTTAATGCAGGAAGTACTGCATATGGACAACAACATTTCACTAGTGCCAGGAACTAAAGGAAATGCATTTATGTTGTATGTTGTTAACGCTGCCCGAAGGGCCATGTGTATTGTCTCATCATTTTGGGAAGCTTTCCCTTATGTTTGGTCATATTGCTTGCTTATGTGTTGTAAGAGAATGATATGTCAGAGCAGGATACAGTACACGTACTAAGGTGTGCTATTCAGGAATCAGGTACATGTTAATAGTGCAGGTGATATTTCTGTTCATTCTATGTGAGATAGAGTAGGGTTTTTCCTGGTGTTTCCCCAGACCCATCCACATTAGGAGTTTCCTTACCCTCTTTCCGGTGTTCCTAACTTCCCCTCCCTATCCACAACCTCTCCCTAACCCCTCTTCCCCCCATTGGCTGCCACGTGGCGACCTGTTTCCTAAATCAGGCGCCTGTGCCAACCACGGTGGGAGGGTCGAGTTCATTCGGCTTCCGTAGTTCGGGGGAGAGTGTCGATCTCTCTTCCATCCAGTTAGTGTGATTGTGACATAATAAGCAACCCCCAAATTGGGATACTCACAACCACCTTAGCCAAATGGACCCTACACCTCCACCTTTAGTGGATGTGCTAAAGGTTTTACAGGATATTCAGTTGGAATTAGCACATGCAAAATTGAGCCGTTGGAATTGGATCCAAAATGAAGCGAAGCGAAAAAAGTTGAAGTCTATACAAGACCTGGGAACTTCATCGCATGGTCTTGGTGAAACTCCTAAATGCTTATGTAAATTTCCTTCGCGATACCATCGCAATCAATTCTTGAGACTTCGTCTCAACCTACTTAAGACCAAAGTAGTTCGAATGATGAATCGGGACCCTGACATCACGGACATTCTTTGCAGATACTGCAACAACGCTGCCGAATCAGCAAAACACCTAATAATCGAATGTCTAGCCATCAAGGACGAAAGGACATTGCACCTCGCAAGATTTGCTCCAATAGATGACGATCTAAAACAATGGTGGAACTATATAATCTCCGGAACAAACACACAATTAACATGTGCAGTGATAAATTACATGGACTTAATCCTGCCAATAATCTAATGCGACTTTGACCAGAGTAAAATGTGCAGCAACATGATGGATTGTCAAGAAAAAGACAGAGGGATTTGTGTAATAAAAAGTTTGTTTCTTTGTAAATTAAACTAAAAATTACAATAAAAAAAAAAAAAAAAAATTAGCACATGCTAGGCAGGAAGCTACCACCTTGAAAGCGCAGGTACAAGGGTTGGTAGCGCAAGGTACCCCTTTGGAGGGGCCGAGTACCTCCACTACTGAGGGCACCTCCACTAGGGCCAATCCTACGGTCATTGTCCAACCACCGAGTAGTGTATCATTGGCCACACCAGAACGTTTTTCAGTGGATCCTAGAAAATATAGGACCTTTCTTACCCAATGTAGACTCCATTTTTTGTGCAAACCTGCGGCGTTTGAGACCATCTAAGCCAGAACCGCTTTGTAATATCCTATTTGACAGGGGATGCAGCAGCCTGGGAGATGCCCTTGGTACAGAAAGATGACCCCTTGTTATATAACTGGGATAATTTTCTAGGAGAATTTGGTAGACTGTTTGATAGACGGGAGGTTTCATTGGCCCAAGACAAGGAGTTGTTAGGGTTAAGACAGGGATCACGAGATTTGGTTACATATGTGACACAGTTCAATAGATTAGTGATTGAAACTGAATGGCCAGAAGCAAAACAGATGGTACTGTTTTATCAAGGGCTACAGGAGGAAATGAAAGATGCCATTGCGCAGGTAGAACCGCAACCCAGTACTTGTATGGCAATGATAGACCTAGCCCTTAGGTTAGATCCTAGAATGAATGAGAGAAGGGGAGACAAGAAGAAACCAGAAGCAGTCCCGTTTGTGAGATTGGACAGGAGTAGAGGAGGAAGGAGTAGCGATGTGGAACCAATGCAGATTGGTAGTATCAGAGGTCCTTTATCTGAGGCAGAAAAAGAACAGCGGAAACTTAATAGATTGTGTTTGTACTGTGGACAAGCAGGTCATTTTATTCGTACCTGTCCTAATACTCCGCAAAAGAATCTCGGAGGGGAACAAGGCAAGAAGGAAGCGGGAAAAGAGTTGGGCCGACCTTACGGGGAACTCAGGTGACAGGCCCGAAGGAAGCAAGGTTCCCCAAATTAGTGGCAAATACAGTTGGGAGCAAGACATCTCGTTTGTATATTCTGGTAACATTATGTTGGGTGATGTCTAAGCAAGTGGTGTTGGCTATGGTGGATTCAGGGGCCACAGGTAATTTTGTGGACATTACATTGGCCCACCAGTTAGGACTACCTGTACAAGATAAACCAAGAGTGGAAGGGGTCCAATCAGTGGACGGTTCTCCGTTAGTATCTGGTCCTATCAAACAACAAACGCATAAGTTACAGATGACATTTGCATCAGGTCACAGAGAAGACATTGCTTTTGATTTAATAGCTGCCCTACAGTTTGGTTTAATTTTAGGAATGCCCTGGTTAGTGCAACATAATCCCAGGATTGACTGGGAGAAGCAGACTGTAGAATTTACGGAGCAGAAGTGTCAAGGACACATGATATCTGAGATGGTTGATTGATCAAGAAGGAAAGGATCAAGTGGTAGGAGCAGTGGAAGCAGGGATTCCCTTGCAATGCCGAGAGTTCGCAAAAGTATTTGACAAAGGTGGGGCAGAGCAACTACCACCCCATAGACCATATGATTGTGTCATTGAATTGGAGGAGGGGGCGAAGTTGCCTTGTAGCAGAATCTACACCCTGACAGAAATGGAAAATGAACATTTAAGAGTGTATCTGGATGAAATGCTGGAGAAGGGGTTCATTAGACATTCCACATCCCCTGTCTCCTCTCCCAGGATTGGCACAGGCGTGGAGTGCTAAAATACGCCTATTGAGACATTATGTGCTGGAAGGACAAGGAAACTACAGTTCCCAACATCCTTTGTGTTATTTTGTAGTTTGGCCCGTGCGCGCCTTGCCAGATGTACTGCATCAAGAATCAAGGCAGCTTAAAGGCAGGCAACGGCGGTGGGCAGGTGTGGCTTATTGTTGATTTGGAGCAGGAGGCAGGCGGCCGCGTTCGGCAACAGGAGGAAGGCGTCCACGTGCGACGAAACGAGATGCAGGGGAGAAACGCTTGATCGCACGCATTCACGGTGCGGTAGGAGCAGGAGGGGCGCTGAGTAGCCGGCAGAGACAACGCTTGCTGTTCTTCGTCTGGGAAGTCCCACGGGGCTCCCCAGACTCAAGATAAGTACTCGTGGGGGCAATATATTTCTGAACTGCTTGGAATGATTTACCGCTGTTTCAATATTTGTCTGGGAAGTCCCGCGGGCTCCCCAGACCTGAGAAAAGTAATGCCCTAAACTCTTTGAATTCAATCGGTGTGAAAAACCAAAGTGTGTTTGTTACTCGTATGTTACAAGAACTTTGCCAATCTTGTGTTGGGTTAATGCAGGAAGTACTGCATATGGACAACGACATTTCACTAGTGCCAGGAACTAAAGGAAATGCATTTATGTTGTATGTTGCTAACGCTGCCCGAAGGGCCATGTGTATTGTCTAATCATTTTGGGAAGCTTTCCCTTATGTGTGGTCATATTGCTTGCTTATGTGTTGTAAGAGAATGATATGTCAGAGCAGGATACAGTACACGTACTAAGGTGTGCTATTCAGGAATCAGGTACATGTTAATAGTGCAGTTGATATTTCTGTTCATTCTATGTGAGATAGAGTAAGGTTTTTCCTGGTGTTTCCCCAGTCCCATCCACATTAGGAGTTTCCTTACCCTCTTTCCGGTGTTCCTAACTTCCCCTCCCTATACACAACCTCTCCCTAACCCCTCTTCCCCCCATTGGCTGCCACGTGGCGACCTGTTTCCTAAATCAGGCGCCTGTGCCAACCACGTTGGGAGGGTCGAGTTCATTCGGCTTCCGTGGTTCGGGGGAGAGTGTCGATCTCTCTTCCTTCCAGTTAGTGTGATTGTGTCATAATAAGCCACCCCCAAATTGGGATATTCACAACCACCTAAGCCAAATGGACCCGACACCTCCACCTTTAGTGGATGTGCTAAAGGTTTTACAGGATATTCAGTTGGAATTAGCACATGCTAGGCAGGAAGCTACCACCTTGAAAGCACAGGTACAAGGGTTGGTAGCGCAAGGTACCCCTTTGGAGGGGCCCAGTACCTCCACTACTGAGGGCACCTCCACTAGGGGCAATCCTACGGTCATTGTCCAACCACCGAGTAGTGTATCATTGGCCTCACCAGAACGTTTTTCAGTGGATCCTAGAAAATACATGACCTTTCTTACCCAATGTAGACTCCATTTTTTGTGCAAACCTGCAGCGTTTGAGACCATCCAAGCCAGAACCGCTTTTGTAATATCCTATTTGACAGGGGATGCAGCAGCCTGGGAGATGCCCTTAGTACAGAAAGAGGACCCCTTGTTATATAGCTGGGATAATTTTCTAGGAGAATTTGGTAGACTGTTTGATAGACGGGAGGTTTCATTGGCCCAAGACAAGGAGATGTTAGGGTTAAGACAGGGATCACGATATTTGGTTACATATGTGATACAGTTCAATAGATTAGTGATTGAAACTGAATGGCCAGAAGCAAAACAGACGGTACTGTTTTATCAAGGGCTACGGGAGGAAATGAAAGATGCCATTGCGCAGGTAGAACCGCAACCCAGTACTTGTACGGCGATGATAGACCTAGCCCTTAGGTTAGATCATAGAATGAATGAGAGAAGGGGAGACAAGAAGAAACCAGAAGCAGTCCCGTTTGTGAGATTGGAGAGGAGTAGAGGAGGAAGGAGTAGCGATGTGGAACCAATGCAGATTGGTAGTATCAGAGGTCCTTTATCTGAGGCAGAAAAAGAACAGCGGAAACTTAATAAATTGTATTGTACTGTGGACAGGCAGGTTATTTTATTCATACCTGTCCTAATACTCCACAAAAGAATCTTGGAGGGGAACGAGGCAAGAAGGAAGCGGGAAAAGAGTTGGGCCGACTTTAGGGGAAACTCAGGTGACAGGCCCGAAGGAAGCAAGGTTCCCCAAATTAGTGGCAAATACAGTTGGGAGCAAGACATCTCATTTGTATATTCTGGTAACGTAATGTTGGGCGATGTCTAAGCAAGTGGTGTTGGCTATGGTGGATTCAGGGGCCACAGGCAATTTTGTGGACATTACATTGGCCCACCAGTTAGGACTACCTGTACAAGATAAACCAAGAGTGGAAGGGGTCCAATCAGTGGACGGTTCTCCGTTAGTATCTGGTCCTATCAAACAACAAACGCATAAGTTACAGATGACATTTGCATCAGGTCACAGAGAAGACATTGCTTTTGATTTAATAGCTGCCCCACAGTTTGGTTTAATTTTAGGTATGCCCTGGTTAGTGCAACATAATCCCAGGATTGACTGGGAAAAGCAGACTGTAGAATTTACGGAGCAGAAGTGTCAAGGACACATGATATCTGAGATGGAACCTTCGGGATGGTTGATTGATCAAGAAGGAAAGGATCAAGTGGTAGGAGCAGTGGAAGCAGGGATTCCCTTGCAATACCGAGAGTTCGCAAAAGTATTTGACAAAGGTGGGGCAGAGCAACTACCACCCCATAGACCATATGATTGTGTCATTGAATTGGAGGAGGGGGCAAAGTCGCCTTGTAGCAGAATCTACGCCCTGACAGAAACGGAAAATGAACATTTAAGAGTGTATCTGGATGAAATGCTGGAGAAGGGGTTCATTAGACATTCCACATCCCCTGTCTCCTCTCCCTTGTTTTTTGTCCCTAAGAAAGAGGGGACATTACGAACTTGTATTGATTACCGCGCATTGAATAAGGTAACCATTAAGAATAGGTTTCCCTTACCTCTAATTTCAGTATTATTGGATCAGGTGCGGGCGGCAAAAATATACACGAAATTGGACTTAAGAGGGGCATACCACTTGATCAGAGTGCGGGAGGGGGATGAGTGGAAGACGGCATTCCGGACAAAGTTTGGTTTATTTGAATACTTGGTCATGCCGTTTGGATTATACAATGCTCCTGCGGCATTTCAATTCTTTATGCAAGTAGTTTTGAGAGATTTTATTGATGTGTTTGTCATAGTTTACATTGACGACATTTTGATTTATTCAGTTTCACCAGAACAACATGTTCACCATGTGAGGGCAGTGCTTCAGAGGTTGCAGAAGTAGCAGCTCTGTGTAAAATTGGAGAAATGTGCTTTTCACACTAGGCAGGTGGAGTTTCTAGGGTTTATTCTCACTCCAGAGGGCATAGTGATGGATGCAAAGAAAGTACAAGCTGTAAGAGATTGGCCATCTCCTCAATGTATCAAGGACGTTCAATCATTTCTAGGATTTGCCAATTTCTATCAGCTTTTTATTAGTAATTTCTCAGCCATTGTAACGCCAATTACACAATTGCTTAAGAAGGCAACACCATTCGTTTCGGGTCCTGAAGCAGAAAAGGCTTTTCAAACTTTAAAGGTAGCTTTCACCACTGCACCAGTGTTGAGACATCCAGACACAAGTCAAGCCTTCAAGGTGGAAACTGACGGTAGTAACTTGGCGGTGGGGGCTATTTTGTCACAGAA
Organism: Ambystoma mexicanum; assembly: GCF_040938575.1. Lineage (NCBI taxonomy): Eukaryota > Metazoa > Chordata > Amphibia > Caudata > Ambystomatidae > Ambystoma > Ambystoma mexicanum. The sequence goes on along the minus strand of NC_090935.1, from coordinate 164,088,595 downwards.
GGATATGGAGGGAGTGTGGCATCCAGTGGCATTTTATTCTAGAAAGTTATCAGGTTGTGAACAGAATTATTCTATCACGGATAAGGAGTTGTTAGCTATTCGATCAGCTTTTCTAGAATGGAGACATTACCTATTGGGGGCTAAGCATCAGGTAGTAGTGGTGACTGATCACAAGAACCTGCAATACTTTAAGACTGCTCACAAACTTAGTCCCAGACAACTCCGCTGGTCTCAGTATTTCAATGAATTTGATTTCGTAGTAACCTTCAGGCCAGGAAAGAATAATGGCAAAGCAGATGCACTGTCTAGGCAGCAAAATTTGGAGAGTGTGGGGAGTGAAGTAAGAGCAATTATTCCCTCAGAGAAAGTCATTGGAGCAATTACCACCAACTTAATTGGGGAGGTCAAGAGGGCATTACCATCTCGGCAACTCCAGAAGTGGCGGGACAGTCATCCAGAAAGAAAGGTGCGGCAGGGGTTGCCGTACCATCAAGACCGATTATTTCTACCTTCTAAAGAAGTACAGAAAAAAGCATTATATTGGTGTCATAATTCTCCATTAGCGGGACATGCTGGTCAAAGGAAAATGCAAACTATGTTAGAAAAGTATTTTTGGTGGCCTACATTGAGACAGGATGTGAGCAAATATCTACTAAAATGTGAGAATTGTATGAGAAACAAAGCAGATCATGTAATGAAAAGAGGGTTACTCCAACCATTACCCACTCCTGAGAAGGTATGGACCCATATATCAATGGATTTCATTACCGACCTTACACCTGATAAGCAGTTTGACACTATTTGGGTAGTGGTGGATTTCTTGTCCAAACAAGCGCATTTCATTCATTGTGAAGGAATACCTGGAGCAGGCAGGTTAGCAGAGTTGTTTCTTCTCCATGTGGTTAGACTACAGGGTTTGCCAAAAAGTATTGTCTCGGACAGAGGACCTCAATTCACTTCACGGTTTTGGCGAGCTTTCTGTCGCATGTTGGGAATCAACTGTGCTCTCTCTATGAGTTATCATCCCCAAACTGAGGGTCAGACAGAACGGGTCAACCAAACACTCGAACAATATTTGAGAGGCTATTTAGGTGATGGCCGAGAGTCTTGGGTACAGGCACTCTGGTTGGCTGAATTTACACTGCACACGTCATTGGGTATGTCTCCTAACGAATGCTTATTTGGGTATGAGCAGAATATGATACCAGAACATTTCCCTGAAGTGGAGAATCTACCTGTGTTGCAAGATCGAAAACAGTTGCTTCTCAAGATCCGACAGAAGGCGCACACCAATTTGAAACAGGCTTAGAAAGCCTATAAAAGACATGCTGATAAACACAGACAGGAGAGTCCGCGTTATAAAGCAGGAGACAGGGTTTGGTTATCAACCAGAAACCTCTCCATAGTTGGATCTCGTAAATTTATGCCAAGATTTATTGGACTTTATGAAATCATTGCAGGTGTGTCACCAAAAGCTATGAAACTGCGTTTGCCTAAAACTCTACAGATACACCCGGTATTCCATGTTTCTTTGCTTAAACCCGCAGCTCCAGGGACAACTACGAGGAAACCCCCAGCCATAGTGAAAGATGGGAACATGGAATACGAAGTAAAACGCATTGTGGATTCCAGAAGAAGATATCGACAACTATGGTATTTGATCCACTGGGAATGTTACGGCCGTGAGGATTGCTCATGGGAACCAGCTAGAGATGTTCATGCTCCCAGGTTAGTCAAACAATTTCATTTACACAACCCAGGTAAACCAGGTCCTGGGAGGAGCCCTGGAAGAGGAGGTAATGTCAGGAATCAAGGTTGGCACAGGCGTGGAGTGCTAAAATACGCCTGTTGAGACATTATGTGCTGGAAGGACAAGGAAACTACAGTTCCCAGCATCCATTGTGTTATTTTGTAGTTTGGCCCGTGCGCGCCTTGCCAGATGTACTGCATCAAGAATCAAGGCAGCTTAAAGGCAGGCAACGGCGGTGGGCAGGTGTGGCTTATTGTTGATTTGGAGCAGGAGGCAGGCGGCCGCGTTCGGCAACAGGAGGAAGGCGTCCGCATGCGACGAAACGAGATGCAGGGGAGAAACGCTTGATCGCACGCGTTCACGGTGCGGAAGGAGCAGGAGGGGCGCTGAGTAGCCGGCAGAGACAACGCTTGCTGTTCTTCGTCTGGGAAGTCCCACGGGGCTCCCCAGACTCAAGATAAGTACTCGTGGGGGCAATATATTTCTGAACTGCTTGGAATGATTTACCGCTGTTTCAATATTTGTCTGGGAAGTCCTGCGGGCTCCCCAGACCTGAGATAAGTAACTCCCTTAACTCTTTGAATTCAATCGGTGTGAAAAACCAAAGTGTGTTTGTTACTCGTATGTTACAAGAACTTTGCCAATCTTGTGTTGGGTTAATGCAGGAAGTACTGCATATGGACAACGACATTTCACTAGTGCCAGGAACTAAAGGAAATGCATTTATGTTGTATGCTGCTAACGCTGCCCGAAGGGCCATGTGTATTGTCTAATCATTTTGGGAAGCTTTCCCTTATGTGTGGTCATATTGCTTGCTTATGTGTTGTAAGAGAATGATATGTCAGAGCAGGATACATTACACGTACTAAGGTGTGCTATTCAGGAATCAGGTACATGTTAATAGTGCAGGTGATATTTCTGTTCATTCTATGTGAGATAGAGTAGGGTTTTTCCTGGTGTTTCCCCAGTCCCATCCACATTAGGAGTTTCCTTACCCTCTTTCCAGTGTTCCTAACTTCCCCTCCCTATCCACAATCTCTCCCTAACCCCTGTTCCCCCCATTGGCTGCCCAGTGGCGACCTGTTTCCTAAATCAGGCGCCTGTGCCAACCACGGTGGGAGGGTCGAGTTCATTCGGCTTCCGTGGTTCGGGGGAGAGTGTCGATCTCTCTTCCTTCCAGTTAGTGTGATTGTGACAGAAAAATAGTGGCGAGGAGACATGTGAAGTAGAATGGCGGATAAAACCATTTTGCAAGTTGGTATCGATGTACTCTTTCAGATGCTGGTTTTCCGCTTCCGTGAGCGTGTATATCCTACTGCATGGTAGAGTGGCTCCAGGTTCCAAATCTATCCGACAGTCAAAGGATCCGTGCGGTGGTAACGTCTCAAAAGCTGCCTTAATGAAGACATCGCGGAAGTCTTCCTATTTTTGGGACAATTTTCCCAGCAAACTTTGGTCTTCCTTCTCTGTGGCCCCCAACACCTGCACCACGTGCCCTAGATCCTTAGTGCAATGAGAGCTATAATATTTCGAGGAAAAGCGTACCGTGCCACAACTCCAGTCAACAACCGGATTGTGCAACACGAGCCAAGGCAGACCCAGGATGAACCCAAATTGGGGAGTTGCAATGACTTCGAATCTGATTAGTTCCTTATGGCCTTGAATGTCCAATACCATCTCCCCAGTTTGTTGCATTACAGGTCCAGACTTCAATGGGATCCATATACTGAACAGACTGCTTCTTGTGTTTCTTTTGGTTTCACTGTTAAACCCATCCTTTGAACATAGGTAACATCCACGAAATTGCCCGTGGCTCCTGAGTCTATCATGAGAGTGACGGACTGATCAGCTTGGCGTGTCTGCAAAATCCCTGTGACGGTAATGTGTGTTTTATTGGCGTGTGTCACATTACCCATAGTATGTTTGGGGGCGTTGCGATGGTGTTGGCTCAGCAGATCGCCCTACTCACTGGCGAGCACTGGCGTTTCCCAGAGGTGAATTGGTTTTGTGGTTTTGCTCCACTACTAAACGATTGAAGGTGGTTCCATAAGAAATCAGATCTTTGCTTCCTTGTCGCAAGGTGAGAAGTTCCCGATCCCGTATCAAAGAGGCTGCTTTTCTATTAAATATATTTGCAAATTCCTCCTGGAACTCCCCCCAATCATATAAAATGGCATCATCCTTTTGTACTAAAGGGGTTGCCCAAGCTGCGGCATCTCCCGTGAGATAGGAAATGAGAAAAGCGGTCCTAGACTGAGCAGTACGAAAAGCAGTCAGTTTTGTCAAAAAGTGCAACTGGCATTGTGTAATGAAAAAGGAGAATTTGTTTGGATCTCCCCCATAGCGTTCCGGGGCAGCTAAGGGCATGGGCGGCTCAGTAGTTACTTGGACTTGCATCGGGGTTGCAGGGGGTCTGCCTGGTAGCGGCCTACCTTGAGCGGTAAGCTCTTGCACCCGAGCGGTCAATGTAGAATATTCCTGTCTAGTAGTTTCTAGTGCTGCCTGTAGCTCGTTCAGGACGCAAGCTACATCTTCTATGATGCCCGAGTTCATGCTACTTGGGCGCTTCAAAATACGTGGGTTCGCGCTACTGTCGAGGCGAGATCCGTTCCACGCAGAAGCAGCACGAACTCCTACCTCCCTTTGGCGGTCTTGGTGCCTGGATTGGATAAACACAGGTCACCCCGACCCCCACGGGGAAAGAGGGTTAGGGTCCTTGGATTGGATGGGTAGGGGGTTTTAGGGACACCGGGTTGAAGATGAGGAAGTGGTTATGGATAGGCAGGGGGTTTCTAGGGAAGGCATGCTCCTTGGCTCTGTTTTTGGCCAAGCGGTGTAGGCAGTTGCGCTGAGTTCTTCTGCCCTTCAATAGTAATTTCCACTCTCACATACATTCATCTTCATGCATGGGTTACCCCTTCTGCTTGAACAGGCATTCCACTTAATGCATGCTTTACCCCTTGGTTTCAACCCCACTCTCTGTTATTGTCAGCACAGAGATGGGTTTTGGATTGCAGATCGTACAAAATACATGAACAATAACAGTTCCAATTCACGTTATCAGTTCACTGAGGAGGGTTTTGTGATACTCAACAATGTTAGGCTGAAATGCGTACACCCAGCGAGAGCCCCACTGCAATCTAGACAGTTTTCATGCAATAGACAGATAATTTAGGAAGCACTTAGCTCTGGCTTCACCCAGGGTCTTTTTCCTTTGCAGTAGTACAGGCGTTTCGTTTCCTGACAAGAAAGCAAATAATTAGTGTGTGTGTTCCCACGTGTTACGTGGTTCTAGATTCACCCCAACAACACCAAAGATGCCCGCAACTGGCAGGCATAACACGGCATGCAATTAGTAGTTTAGTATTGTCATTAGTATATCAGGCAAGTAAGTATCAGATACACGCTCCGGTACCATCCGCAGCGTTAAACAAGCTCGGCCCTTATCTTATTAGGCGCAGGGCTAGAGAGGTTGGTTTCCAGAGAGGATGGGCCCCACGTAAAGGTTTTCGACGGAGCTCTGCGAGATGAGTCCTGTCCGGTGAAATCTCGAGCGCGAACAAGCGTTCGCGGTTTGCGCATGCGTGGTAGCCGTTCTGTGCATGCGTGTGGTGTCGGGTGTTGGCCTGGGCGTCGCCTGAGTCGTTTGCAGGCCCCGTGTGCCTGTTTTCTTCCACAGAGTTTTCTGGACTGCTGGGGCTGTAGTCCTATGCCCAGAGACTGCTGGGATTTGGGGTTTTGCCAGTTTCTTCTTGTTCCTTGTGAATGCCCAGCTGCCACACAAAGCACACCTACAATCTGGGCAGAGATGACATCTACTTAAAGGCTTCCCCCCCACTGTTCCAGCAACAATATTACATTTACCTTTGTTTGCTTTTGCCTTTATGACACATACAGCCTCGAGATGTCTTATGTGTTTGTCTCAATCTACAGTACATATTACGATATCATCCATGTATGCACCCGCATAGTCCTGTCAAGGCTCCAGAAAAAAGTCCAAAAGGCGTTGGAAGGTAGCGGGTGCCTCAAAGTTCAAAGGGTAAAACAGTAAACTGGAAAAGTCCCTCTGGGGTGGCAAAGGCCATCTTTGCCTTATCATCCTCATCAATGAGGACCTGCCAATAACTTTAGGTTGAGGGTGGAGATGAAGCGTGCCGGCCCCATGCGTTCTACCAGCTCATCGATTCTCGGCATTGGGTATGTGGCAAAGCAGGAGATCTCACTGAGTCAGCGGAAGTTGATACAAAATCTCCATGACTGATCCGGCTTCGAAATAAGTACCACCGGTGGTGACCACTTGTTGTCGGACATCTCGATTACACCCAATTCCAGAATATTTTTAAAGTTCTGATTGTATGATCTGTTTCCAAATCTGTTTCCATAGGCAGAGGATAGGGTTTTAAGCAGATCACTCTACCAGTGGAGTGTGTAGGAATCCATTGTACCCTTCCCGGTTTAGGTGAAAACATGCCTGCATGTTTCTGGATCAATTCTGCAAGTTCCTGCTATTCCTTGATCTGCAGGCCAGTTGGGATAGTTACTCTGTGTACCTCTGTGGGTAGTGGAGTTCCCCAGGTGTTATTTGTGTACAACAACTGTAGCTGGGGATTACTGTTCTCATGCTCAGCTTTCAATTTATGAATGTGGAATTGCTGGGAAGGTTTCCGCCTTTCCGCCTGTTGCCCCTTAGAAGTTAGTGAGGGAACCTTTTATGTGATGGTATAGGGTCCATGGCACTGTGCCAAAACTTGTTTTTGGTGGTTGGTAATAATACCATTACCTTGTCTCTGACCTGGCTTGCTCCTTGCTTATAAGCTTTTTCTCGTCTTCCCTGAGCAGCCTGTTAATGGGTTTTGACCAATTGTCGCACTTTCCCCATATGCTCTCGGGTGTTTTTGATGAGGGGATGGTCACTCCGCTGTTCAGTGTGAGTAACTTGCCATTCTTCCCGCAGGATATCCAGGACATCCCGAGGATTCCTCCCATACAACAATTCGAATGGGGAGAATCCGGTCGAGGCTTGGGGAGTTTTCCTAATGGAAAACAGCACCCAGGGTATCAGGTCATCCCAATTTCTCCCCTTCTCCCTCCACCAGTTTATGAGTTCCTTCACGTCAGTCATCAATTTTGACATGAAGCTGGTTCCTTGGTCAGTTAGTATTTCGGTTGGGAAGCTAACTCGGGTGAAGAACGGATGATTACACGCAGGATCGCCTTAGTGCTACATAGGAGAAAGGTGTCTGGGTACTGAGTTGCATAGTCAACAAGTACCAAGTATCAATGACCTGACTTCGAGGGCTCCAGTGGGCAGATTACATATATGCCAATGCATTGAAAAGGCAGTTCAATGACAGTCAAGGGTTGGAGAGGGGCTTTGGGGACATCATCTGGTGAGGTATTTTGACACACTGGGCATCAGGTACCAAACTCCTTGTTTCAGCCTAGACCCCAGGCCAGTAAAACTGGCTGAGAAGAGTTTTCAGGGTCTTCTCTAGTCCCAAATGCTGTGGTGAATCAGGAGTAATCAGAATTGGACTTAGCATGTTCATCAGGTTTTATTTAAATAAAAAGAAAAACACTTATCTAACCCTATTGCTATAATGTTTTTCCCAACCTAACAAACTAAACTAAAGTTGCTCATCAAATGTCCAAATTACTACAGTCCTCTCTCCAAAACCTATTTACTATCTGGCCCCACTACTTAGAAAAAACGTAACAAAAATAGACCAGAACAATAGCCTCTCCACTCAGGCTTTGTCTGGCCAAACTATTGGGGTTTCTCCCAAAGAAGGGGTTTCAAATGATCAAAGTTCACAATACAGTTCTCCAGCCTCTTTGCAGCGTTGCATGTCAAGTCGTAAGTCTTCACACACGTCCAATAGTCTCCATTCTTTAAAGAGAAACTGATTTTCTCAGTGCAATTCCACCATTTTGGATCTTCTATTTGATAGTGTTCTTGTTTAGGGTTTGGGCAATGGAACCCTCCAGGTTCTCACCTTTCCCTGTCTTCTCCCCTACTAAGCCCTCTTGCCCTTTGATGTGCTTGCTTCAGCATGGTCTTGATTTGGCATCTGCACGTGTCCAGCTTTCAGGTATCGCAGGCTCCCGTAACCCTTTTGGCTTTCCCAGCCTCAAATGTCAATGTCACATAGTCCTCTAGGGCTCTTCAAAGCCCCCTGGCTCTCTTATATATTTAATGCAGTGGGCCTTGAGTGGGTGTCTGCCCGTGTTCAGCGTTCAGGTTTTCCAGGTTCCCATAACCACTTGTGGACAAAGCCGCTTGCCTCTCCCCAGTGTCACTTTATCAAGAGCGTTTGCTTCCTAGTTTCTGACTGGCTCAGCACTCAGCACACTTCTCTTGTGAAGGTTGGTGATTCCATCTCCCCGCAGCGGTCTGGTCTCGGCAGCAGTTAACAGGCCCCATGCCCACCACAGCTCTGGTGTGGTCGTGCCATCAGTCGTGCCACCAGGCGAGACGGTCTCTCTCTACCGCGTCCATCTCATTCTCAGCTTCATTGCTGCTCAGGACACAAGCCTTTCAACATCTTGCCAGCGATCCACTCGCTCGCCACGTCAATTTGTGGCATGAGGGGCTTATCGAAAGAAGAGATGGAGATCAGTCTCCTGAAATATATATAGAAGTCTTGTCCGGTTTGGCCACTAATATGATGGAGGAATACCATGAGCTCTCTGAGGGCTCAATGATATTAGCCTTGAACTTTCTGTTTCAATGTTTTTTTTCTCCTTGCCACCGAGATCCAGTAAGGTTTTAAGTTTACCGTCTGCCAGGCTGGTGATTCTATATAATGAAAATGATTACTGGCTGTTCAGAGATGATGGCAGGGAAGTGGTTAAAAAAATCATGAAGGTTTTCTTGTTGGGAGAGTTATGTTATGTTAGACAATTTTTAAAGCGCAGACTCTCGCCCTGAGGGGCATCATAATTAATTAATAATAATTTTATTGCTTATATAGCACTACACACCCGTAGGTCTCAGAGCGCTCAAATAACAGAAGACGCCATGGTGCTAAGGCAGAATTATACAAAGACAGGATGAAAAGCCATATACCAAGTCCAGAAATTAGGCAGCAAAAAGCCAGGTTTTCACAGCTTCACAGTCCGCCTGTAACTGACATGATCCTAGTAAGACGGAGAGGTGTGGTACGAGAGTTCACCAACCGTGCGGCCACAACAGAAAAAGAGCACCCACCGACACAATTGCGTCTAACATGTTGAACCAAAATGCAAGCAGTATTGGCTGACCTCAAAGAGCGAGCCGGCGAGTACTGGCAACATTTCTCCTACAAAAACTCAGGGCCAATACCATAAAAGGCACAGTGCACACAGCCTTAAACTAAATCTGGCTGACCACCGGGATCCAATGAAGCAATTTAAGAACACCTGAAATCGAGATTAACCAAGAGGCCTCCGTGCCCCTTAATTCTGAAGGATCTGCAGGCGCCGCAAAAGATAGGCTGGCTGACCCTGGTACAAAGAATTGCAATAGTCCAGCAAGCCAGCAACCAAAGAAGAAACCACCAGGGGGTGAAACCCCATGGGAAGAAAGGGGAGAACTTTGCGAAGAGCGTGGAGCTTAAAGTGAACCCCTTGGCAAACAGTACTTATTTGAGGGAGCAGGGAAAGAGAAGCTGAAAACTTGACCCCAAGATTTTTAAGTACAACAACTGGCTGTGGCACCGGAACCAACTCGGGTGGCCATAAATCATCCGACCAGAGAGATGTCTCAGGTGGGGCCCCAACGGTCAAGACCTGAGTCTTGTCGCCATTGAGTCGGAGTCAGTTGGAGCTCATCCAGACCCCGATTGCCAAAAGGAAGAGTCAGCAACGCTCCACTTTTGATGGCTGCACCAAATCAAGGCGCATCAGAATCTGGGTATCGTCAGCATAAGAATAACACCGAAACTGAAACGAGTGTATCAGAGAGAGTGGTAGATTATTAGGGATTAATGGGTTTGCTAGGCCTTGGTCAAGTTTACATAGTATACCTGGGTCTTCTGACATCTATTAGTTGGGCCACTACACAATTCAGTGGGCCTTTTCTTTCAAGAATGTTATAAGGACCATACCACTTAGCAATCATCTTATTCTCTGAGGCAGGAAGGAGAACTAAGACGAATTCACCTATGAAGAAAGATCAGGCTGCAGCTTGTTTATCATGCAGAGCCTTCTGATATTCTTGGGCTCTGCCTAAATGAAGTTTCACAATTTCCTAACAGCAGCCATATGGCTTTTGAGTTTTTGTGCTGTTTGGGAGATCGCTAGGGTAGCCTCTTCTCTTTTTTCCCCATGTCTCTTTCAGCATGTTGAATACATCTCAAGGTTCTCTTCCGCATAATAATTCAAACAGGAAGTATCTTAGAGATCCTTGAGAGGTTTTTCTAACTGCAAAAAGCACCCAGGGAATCATAACATCTCAACTGCGGCCATCAGTCTTTTCCAACCTCTGCAAGAGCTTTTTTAAGGTTTGATTGAACCTTTCGACAAGTCCATCGGTCTGAGGGTGACATACTGATGTATTTAAAGTTTTGATGTGTAATTTCTCTTTTACGTCCTGCATAATCCTGGACATAAAGGTATCCAACTCGGGAAAGGAAGGGAAGTAGATGTTTTAATATTTGTTGACTGTTGTTCCTAAGTGGGAATGCTTTGAGATACCGAGTAGCATAGTCAACAATGACCAGAATAAACTTGTTCCCCAACTTCAATATTTCTAATGGGCCTACTATGTCCATTGCTATGCATGAAAAGGGTACTTATAACGCTGACCTGACTCCCACGGAGGCGCTGGCCTGGTTCGCGCTGCTGTGACCTCTTCTAAGGTGATGCGCAGGGTTCGGAAGACGGACTGGACCGGGCCCCCAAATCTGGCTTGTCTGGCTCGCAGAAGTATCCTTCTGTAGGCGAAAATAGGGGATTAACTGTCTGCGGGGTAATGCAATCAGCCTCCCACTTTCCCCTCTCACCCTCCTCAAAACCCTTCTGTGATTCCTCGTAGCGTCTCACCTTAGGGTCTGGAGGAGGAGCTCTCCATCCTGCTTCTGATGCAGGGGCGCGTTGGTCTCCAGTTACTTCACTGGATTTTCAGATTGGTGAGAACCAAACTTGCTTGGCTTCCAGGTAAGTTTTTTGATAAGAGATTTCCCTTGTGTCCATGCATTAATGTACTAATGCTAGTGTCTTTTTCCCCATAGGGGCCGGGGTACGGAATGCCGGGGAACAGGCACCGACCCGAGATGAGAGGTGAAATCCTTGTAGAAATCAGGTAAGTCTTTAATGAGCGTTTTTTGGTAATGTCTTTTCATTCGCTCATTAACGCTGATGTCTCTTTTTCCCCTTAGGGGCCGGGGTCCGGAAATGCCAGGTAGCGGCGCGGACCCGAAATGAAGAGGGAATGAATCAACAGGTAAGTCCTAACATGGAGAATTAGCTTTCCTTATTCCCTTCTCTCTCTCTCACCTTTTGTTCTGGTCTTTTCCTCCCTAGGCGCTGGGGCGTGACTGCGAATCCGGATGATCGCTGCTGATAATGGAGGCGCCCTGTAAAGGTGAGTGGAATGCGGCGCTGCAGCGATCGACGCGATGAGCTTTTAAATAAAAGTCTTCCTTTTCAGGATTGTCGGCGAGATGTCTCCGGGATGCGGATTTAGCAAGTAAGGACTTTTCCTTCTTCTGTTCTCTTCTTCTCTTCCTTTGCAGGTGATCCAGGATGCTGGCAGGTGTGGCAGAAGTCAGGATGCAGGAGCAGACACGGTGAGCGTCCAGCTGCTAGATGCAGAACAATGCGAAGCACGTGTGGCTGTTCGGGTGGGGTTTAAATAGCCTTGGAAGAAGTTCCAGGTATGTATCCTTCCTCCAATCAGGTATGTATCCTTCCCCGACCACGCCCGGATGGTAAATTAGTCCCACAGGTAAAGTAGTTCCTTTCAGGCCTCAAGGAGGCCGGGATCCTGCAGCATGGTCTGCATCAGGTAAGTGCACCCAAGCACTTCCATAATGAGCCTGGCGCCTATGGCGCCAGGACTGATGTCTTTTATGAGCCTGGCGCCATAGGCGCCAGGACACTGTCCAAAGGGCCCCTATATGGGGTTGCTGGGTCCTTCCTTGGGGACTGGATGTCCGCTTTCGGGGACGCAGGGCTTGAACCGGCTCCCCGGGAGCGGGCATCATGACAGTACTTCAATGATGGGTAGAGGTTGTAATGGAAGCTGGGGTACCGCAGTAGTTGCAGTTTTTTGGCAGATGGTAAAAGTTGAGACATAACTCTTTACATCTGAAAATACCCCGGACCAATAAAACCTGGGTATCACCTGGCTATGAGTTTTACCTATTTCCTGGTGGGCGGTGGTAATATGGGAATGGTCCACCTCCAACAAGATTCTCCGGTCAATCAAGGAAATTACTAATTGACTTTGAGAAAGACCATCTTTTCTGATGTTCCCTCTGTATAACAACCCCTTTTTGAGGAAGGAAAAGGTCTTAGTTTGACTTCACCCCGGCTATTCCGGCATTACCCTTCTAAAGGCCTCTTTAAGAGCTGGGTCATTCCTTTGGGCAAAGGCTGAGCTTGAGTCTTCCCTGGGTCTAGCTCCTCTCTGGGAAAGTCAGCTTCTCCAAACCTCAGTGATGCTCTTTATGTTTCTCTTAGGGTCTTCACCTCTTGGGTAATATGGATCAAGGACCTGTTCTGATATTCCTTTGCCCTATGGCTTCTCCATCCATGACCACATAAGGTTTGTACCCATGGGTATGGATGATTATCTTAATCTCCCCCGATAATCAGTATATATTACTCCAACTGTGACATCTAGAGCATATCGCTGAGCCAGGTCCAGACTTCGCAGCCAATCACACATATGTCCCAGGTGGAGGAGATACACTAAGCCTTGTAGGTATCAGGCATCTCGCACTATGTTACGCTCACCTGGTTCCAACGGGGGCGTCGACCGGAACTGGGCCGTTGTTGTTTCCACCAGCGTGACGTGTAGTGCCGATATGACTGACTGGACTGGCCCGCTCAGCCTAGTTTGTCTGGCTCGCAAGAATATTCTTCTGCAAAGGAGAAGAGGAATTAACCACCCGTGGAATTGAGTGTCAACCCACCTTCCCCACTCCCGTTGTCTTCCCACAGATCACTCTTGATGTCCCCTCCTTAGTCTCACCTGATGGTTTGGAAGGATGAGCTCTCCATCCTGCGTCAACCGCAGGGGCGCGTTGATGACGGTGGTCAGTCAAAATCTCGAAAACAAAATCTCGAATGACAAAAAGCCCGAAACAAAAATCTCGAAAAAAAAAATATCAAATTTTTTATTTATTTATTTATATATGTTTTTGGGGTCAGGTAAGTAAAAAAAAGGGGTAAAATAAAAAAAAATGAAAAAAAGGGGGGTTGGGAGGGAACCCCCCCATTTTGGAAAAAAACACATTGAAAAAAAAATTAGATATTTTTTTTTTCGGCCTTTTGTGTTCGAGATTTTTGTTTTCGAGATTTTTTGATTCGGTATTATCACTATGAACCGTTGATGACCAGTTACTTCACTGGCGTAGAGGAATTGGTGAGTTCCAGTATTGACTCTAAAGTCCAATTGTTCATAAGAGTTCAAATGTCTGATCTTCACTCTGTCCGATTCCTTGCAGGTTGCCGATTAATCCACTCGAAGATTTCCAAATGGCAATTGGTAAGATTCAGGTAAGTCTATTGTGGTTTTCCCCTTAGGGGCCGGGGTACGGCGATGAAGCAGAGTTGACTGTGCCGACCCGAGATGAGGTGAGACCCCCGTGGTAAATCAGGTAAGTTTTGTGGGGGGTAACTGGTATTGTCTTTGCTTTCTCCCCTTAGAGGCCGGGGTACGGCGATGAAGCAGAGTTGACTGCGCCGACCCGAGATGAGCTGAGTACCTCCCGTGGTAAATCAGGTAAGTCCTTGGGGGTAGCTTGTATAGCCTTAGAGAGTCCCCTTGCTCACCTTGCTGTCTTTGTCTCCTTAGGTGTCGGAGGGCGGCCGCGAGATGGAGAGAGCGTGATGGAATGCTGAAGTACCGCCAAGCAGGTGAGTTCAGCGCGGCGCCGTAGGAATGCGAAGCGATGCTTCAAAGACTTCTGTCTTTCAGTTCCGTGGCGAAATGGATCAGGATTCAGGTAAGGATTAAAGGTAAAACTCCTGTTCTAACCTTTATCCTTCTTTTCTTCTTGTTTCAGGAGTCCCAGGACTGAAGCGGGCGTGGCTGAAGACTGGAGCTGCTGAAAACACGGTGAGCGTTACCCTGCAGCAAGCAGAATAACGCGAAGCACGTGTGGCTGTCCGGGCGTGGTTTAAATAGCCTTGGAAGAAGATCCAGGTAAGTATTCTTCCACAGCCCCACCCAAGTAACAAAATAGTCCCTTCAGTAAAATAGTCCCTCCTAAGCCTCATTTGGCTTGAGTCTTCATACAGCATGGTCTGCCTCAGGTGAGTATGCAGCATGGTCTGCTTCAGGTAAGTTTTCAATAATGAGCCTGGCGCCCATGGCGCCAGGACTGACTTTATCTTTATGAGCCTGGCGCGATAGGCTTTTGGGCATGCTCCAAGTGGCATGATGCCTGCTTCCGGGGCTGCTGGGCCTGGTCTGGTCTTCCGGGGGCAGGCATCATGACAGCACTCCCCCTCAAGGCCCCTCCTAAAGTCGTTCTCCCCCTTGGCCGTGGTTTGTCTGGAAATTCCCGATGGAACCTCTTCACTAAACGAGGTGCATGCACGTGGTCACTAGGTTCCCAAGACCTTTCCTGCGGACCGTACCTTTCCAGTCAATTAGGTGAAAGAGTTTTGATCTCACTCTTTTTGAGTCCAAAATATTCTTGACTTTGAACTCGGGCTCCCCGTCTATGAGGATAGGTTCAGGTGGAGTGGTTAGCCTAGTTCCTGGTTGCACTGGCTTCAAAAGAGACACGTGGAAGACGGGATGGATTCGCATATGAGCAGGTAGGTCCAACTTGACGGCCACTGGGTTAATAATTGCCTTGACAGAAAAAGGTCCCAAATACCTGGGGTTAAAAGTCCGAGTCCCCTTGAGTGGTAAGTGCTTAGTGGCTAACCATACTTGGTCCCCTATTTGGTATTGAGGAGCTTCACTTCTGTGCTGATCCGCATCCTTTTTGTATTTTTCCTTAGCCTTTTGCAAATGGATGGTTGCTTCTTTAAAGGCTTGTGTAATAACAGCGTGGAGATGGTCCACTGCAGGCATCTCTAAATGCTGGGGTGAGTCCAAATCCGAGGTTCGAGGATGGTGCCCATAAATGGTAAAAAAAGGACTTTGTCCAGTTCCTGAGTGTACGGAAATATTGTATGCATACTCTGCGATCCACAGAATGTCTTTCCAATTCCCCTCAGACTGATGTAGCATACAACGGAGGTACTGTTCAAGAGTCTGGTTGGTCCTCTCCGTTTGACCGTCGGTCTGAGGGTGGTGACTGGTCGAAAGCCTAACATCAATTTGTGCCAGTTGGCAGCATTTCCTCCAAAAATGTGAAATGAATTGACTGCCCCGATCTGAAATTAACACTGAAGGAAAGCCATGCAGGCGGACAACATTTTCAAGGAATTCCTTGGCCAGGATTGAAGCTGAAGGTATCCCTTTTAAAGGAATGAAGTGGGCCATTTTAGAAAAAAGATCTACAATAACTAGAATGGTATTGTAACCTTGGTACGGGGGTAAATCCGTGATAAAGTCTAATGACAAGGTATGCCAAGGGGTAGGTGGTATGTCTAATGGTTGCAATAAACCAGCAGGTTTTTTCTTTTGCCCTTTATTTTGTGCGCAAATGCCACAAGACATGACAAATGACTTGACATCCTTTCGCCAGGTGGGCCACCAAAATTGCTTCCTAATTTTAGCTTCAGTTTTTGCAATACCCGTATGCCCTTCTATTAAGGTGTCATGGTAATGGGAAATGACAAGTTCCTGTAGTTCTTTTTGTGGTAAAAATAGCCGGCCTTGGTAATAAGGTAAATCATCGATGACAGAGTACTCTGGACCTTTCTTTGCCCAGTCCTGTAGGGCAACGGAATCAAAGAGTTGGTGGATCTTGTTTTGAATGTCCTCCAGTGTCTGTATGGATGTCAGGCCAAGGATTCTCTGTTCCGGAATTATGGGTACGGGTTATTTCTGCTTCTCCCATTCCAATCCGGGACAAGGCGTCTGCTTTACCATTCTTACAACCTGGTCGATAGGTTATTACAAAATCAAACTCGGCGAAGAACAATGCCCAATGGAGTTGGCGCGAAGATTGGGCTTTGGCTGTCTTTAGGTATTGTAAGTTGCGGTGATCGGTGATGACCATGATGGTATGTCTGGCACCCAGTAGAAAGTGCCGCCAAGCCTTGAAGGCGGACTTGATGGCCAGCAGCTCCTTGTCGGTTATGGCATAGTTTAATTCGGGGGCTGAACATTTTCTTGACCAAAACGCCACTGGGTGAAGCTGGTTAGTTTCGGGATCCTTTTGGGAAAGGACTGCTCCCATGGCTCAACTGGAAGCATCTGTTTCCACTATGTAGGGAAGCTCGGGCGCGGGTGTCTTAATATGGGAGCAGATGTGAATTTAGCTTTTAACTCTTGGAAGGCGTTCTCGGCTTCCTCTGTCCACACAAAGCGTTTGTTTTTTCGCAATAGCGTTGTAATGGGATGTACAATGTGCGAGAAGTCCGGGATAAACCTGCGGTAGAAATTGGCAAAGCCAAGCATGCTTTGAACTCCTTTGATTGAACTTGGCGAAGGCCAATTAAGAATGGCATCCACTTTTCGTGTATCCATCCGGATTCCTCTCGGGGTCAGAATAAATCCAAGGAATTCCACTTCCGTAGTGTGGAAGATGCACTTTTCCAGTTTAGCATATAATTTATGCTGGCGTAACTTCTCTAGGACTGCTCGGACGTGTTTTACATGCTCAGATTCTGATAAAGAGTATACTAAGATGTCGTCGATGTAAACGACCACACAAACGTCGATAAGCTCTCGGAGGACATCGTTCATGAAGAACTGGAAGGCTGCTGGTGCATTGCATAGTCCGAAGGGCATCACCTGGTACTCAAATAGTCCGTACTTGGTGCGAAAAGCAGTCTTCCATTCGTCACCCTCTTTGACACGTACCAGATGGTATGCCCCCCGAAGGTCTAGTTTCGTGTATATACAAGCGTCCTTCACCGGGTCTAGTAGCTCTGGGATCAAAGGCAGTGGGTATCGGTTCTTGATGGTTATCTGATTCAGTGCGCGGTAGTCCATACATGTTCTAAGGTCGCCTTCCTTTTTCGGTACGAAGAACAAAGCTGAAGATGCAGGGGACTTGGACGGGCGAATGAAGCCATTAGCAAGGTACTGGTCTAGGTACTGGTGCAAATGGAGATTTTCAGGTTCCGTAAGAGCATAGATTCTGCTGCAAGGTGGTTGTGCTCCAGGTACAACATCTATTTGACAATCATACGATCTGTGAGGTGGTAAGGTGTTTGCCTGTTCCTTTTGGAAAACATCTTGAAAGTCTTGGTATTCAACAGGTAATTGTATGGCTACTGGAATTACGGGGGCCAGGACTGAGTTTTGAGTTTTCCTTGGGTAGCAGGTGTGAGCACATTCTGGGAAGGTTAGTCTCTTCTCTCGCCAATCAATACAGGGATTATGTTTTTCCAACCAAGGTATCCCCAGTAGCAGCTGAAACTGTGGGGCCTTGATTAAGTCAAACATCATAGCCTCTCGATGCCCATCTTGACTCAGCAATGTCATCTCTGCAGTGGAATGAGTTACGGGTCCAGAGGCAATTTCCGTTCCATCTACAGTGGTGACAACATCGGCCGTGGTCTTGCGGGTGAGAGATAGATTCATCCTGGTAGCCAATTCCCAGTCCAAGTAATTTCCTATGGCTCCACTGTCTACGTACGCCTTTACCGCGTACATGCGTGATGGCTGCTCTGGATCTACAAGAACCATGGGTATGGTGAAATGCGAGGTCAAAGTGTCCTTCTTTAAGCTCGGCAAGCGGACCTCTACGCTTGCCGGGCGTGGTCGTTTCCCGAGTCAGATTTCACATGGTTTTCGTCTGCTGCTCCTATAACTTTCTTGGGTGGTTTTACAGGGCAGTTCCGAAGAAAATGACCAGTAGTTCCGCAATATAAACATAATTGCACTTGCCGTCTTCTATCTCTTTCCTTCTGGGTTAAGGGTCCTTTAACCCCCCCGATTTGCATAGGTTCTGAGACATCTACTCCCTTGGAGCTTACGTGGGTTTTAACCAACACCCTGTTCTCAAACTTGGTTCGGTCAGCCTTCCTGGTTTGAAGTCTGTGATCGAGCTGGACCACTAGATCTATATATTCAGCACAGTCTTGAGGCGGGTTCACGATTTGGGCCAAAACATCTTTGAGTTCTCCCCGAAGTCCTCGATGGAATAATGTGATTCGCTTGGCTTCAGGCCATTCGGTTTCCACTACTAATCTATTGAAAGTTGCAATGTAAGATAAAAGATCCTGGTTACCTTGACGTAGGGATAAATGTTTGTTGTCCAAAGCCTGTCCTCGGGAGTGTCGGGTGAATAGTCTTTCCATGCTTGTTCGAAAACCCTGGAAATCTCGAAGAATCGGGTCATCCTGGTTAACCAGTGGAATGGACCAATCCGCCGCACTGCCGCTGAGATATGACAGTACAAAGGCTACGTTGGCCTGATCGTTTGGGAAAGCTCCAGGTCTACATAAAAAGTGCAAGCGGCATTGAATCATGAATGTTGCAAACCCTTTTGGGTCTCCGGCAAAGCGTTCAGGCGGAGCCAAAGGAACGGCTCCAGGTAAATTTATCTGCACCGGGTTACTCAATGGTACAGGAGCTGGACTTGCCCCAAGTCCTGGTAGAGGTGTTTGTCCAGCCTGGCTCTGTAATAGTTGTCTGGCCAACTCATCAGTTTGTTCTTTTGACACTATCAATTCCCTCCTGAGGGCATTGGTTTCTTGGCGGGCGGAATGCACTTCGGCCCTTAATTCCCCTAATAATTGGGCCAACTGATCAGTTTCCGAGGTCTCCATGACGCCCAGGTGGGTATTTGTCGGTAGGCTTCGCGTTCTGTTACGCTCACCTGGTTCCCACGGGGGCGTCGACCGGAACTGGGCCGCTGTTGTTTCCACCAGCGTGACGTGTAGCGCCGAGATGACTGACTGGACTGGCCCGCTCAGCCTAGTTTGTCTGGCTCGCAAGAATATTCTTCTGCAAAGGAGAAGAGGAATTAACCACCCGTGGAATTGAGTGTCAACCCACCTTCCCCACTCCCGTTGTCATCCCACAGATCACTCTTGATGTCCCCTCCTTAGTATCACCTGATGGTTTGGAAGGATGAGCTCTCCATCCTGCGTCGACTGCAGGGGCGCGTTGATGACCAGTTACTTCACTGGCGTAGAGGAATTGGTGAGTTCCAGTACTGACTCTAAAGTCCAATTGTTCATAAGAGTTCAAATGTCTGATCTTCACTCTGTCCGATTCCTTGCAGGTTGTCGATTAATCCACTCGAAGATTTCCAAATGGCAATTGGTAAGATTCAGGTAAGTCTATTGTGGTTTTCCCCTTAGGGGCCGGGGTACGGCGATGAAGCAGAGTTGACTGTGCCGTCCCGAGATGAGGTGAGACCCCCGTGGTAAATCAGGTAAGTTTTGTGGTGGGTAACTGGTATTGTCTTTGCTTTCTCCCCTTAGGGGCCAGGGTACAGCGATGAAGCAGAGTTGACTGCGCCGACCCGAGATGAGGTGAGTACCTCCCTTGGTAAATCAGGTAAGTCCTTGGGGGTAGCTTGTATAGCCTTAGAGAGTCCCCTTGCTCACCTTGCTGTCTTTGTCTCCTTAGGTGTCGGAGGGCGGCCGCGAGATGGAGAGAGCGTGATGGAATGCTGAAGTACCGCCAAGCAGGTGAGTTCAGCGCTGCGCCGTAGGAATGCGAAGCAATGCTTCAAAGACTTCTGTCTTTCAGTTCCGTGGCGAAATGGATCAGGATTCAGGTAAGGATTAAAGTTAAAACTCCTGTTCTAACCTTTGTCCTTCTTTTCTTCTTGTTTCAGGAGTCCCAGGACTGAAGCGGGCGTGGCTGAAGACTGGAACTGCTGAAAACACGGTGAGCGTTACGCTGCAGCAAGCAGAATAACGCGAAGCACGTGTGGCTGTCCGGGCGTGGTTTAAATAGCCTTGGAAGAAGATCCAGGTAAGTATTCTTCCACAGCCCCACCCAAGTAACAAAATAGTCCCTCCTAAGCCTCATTTGGCTTGAGTCTTCATGCAGCATGGTCTGCCTCAGGTGAGTATGCAGCATGGTCTGCTTCAGGTAAGTTTTCAATAATGAGCCTGGCGCCCATGGCGCCAGGACTGACTTTATCTTTCTGAGCCTGGTGCCATAGGCGCCAGGACTGCAACCAAACAGCCCCTAACTGGGGCTTTTGGGCATGCTCCAAGTGGCATGATGCCTGCTTCCGGGGCTGCTGGGCCTGGTCTGGTCTTCCGGGGGCAGGCATCATGACACACTAGGGGGTATGGAGATGTTCTCTATACTGTAAAAATCCATCCCAATGGAATGTGGGGTGGCTAGTATGGGTGCTTTGGCCTTAGGGAATAACTTGGTAAACAGTGTGGGCCCCAAACATTTATCAGTTGGTCTTAATCTCTCTTCTGACACCATATGTGGTGAACCAGAGGAAGCAGTCCCAGGCCCAACACATCTCCGGTGTGGTTTCGTCACCAGGAGAGACGGTGCCTCTACCGTCTCCATCTTGTTCTCATCTTCTACTTCAGCTTCGGGACACCACCCGTCTTGCATCTAGACAGCTGTCCACTTGCTCCCCATGCTACTGCCAGCTCAAGGGTCTTGCGTGGCTCTGCCCTCTAAGATGTCTTCCCGCCTCTGCGTAGGATTCTTTTTCTTCCATTCAAGGTTCCTCGTCTTTTTATGTTTGTTGCCAATAATGAAAGGGTGTGTTTCTCTGACTATTTACTTGAAGCCAAAGAGATTGAACTAATTTCATGGCTATTTGAATCCAAAACAGAATTAACATCAGTCCTTTTGATTCCCATATATGCAGACAATATATTCTTGATAGGGTGTTCCTCATTGGAATGGGGGTAATTGTTCCCTAGAGGGGAGTCACTCGCCCTGAGGTCCCACTTTTCCAGACACCTAGGAAAGGTCTTGCATACTGGATTCACCTCTCTACCCTCAGAGGGGGTGGCTCCCCTCTGCGGAGAAGGGACATATAGCCCAGATTTGTCAGAATGTGCAGCCATTAGATTAGAGTGTGCCAATTCAAAAACTGCTTTCCTGAATGACTGCATACCAAATGTTGATAATCATTTATGCCATCTACCTGGGGATTAACACTGACTCTATATGAGAGCTCATTTTTATCTATAAAGTGAGGGGTCTTTAGACAGCAACTTTCCTCTGAGTACACCAGGTTTCTTTGTGCTTGTTCCAAGACGGGATCAGTCCTCCGGTCTTCAGCAAATTCAACTAAAGCATTTCCCAGTGTCTCGGTAGACCTCTTGGCAGCCTCATATAGCTCAGTCAATTCCCAAAAGCGGCTTCTTCCCGTTCAGAACCATCCACTGTCTCAACCTCCTCGATTTCCGGTACATTCACATGAATTGTGCAATGGGTTGTCCTTTTTCTATTATCTGAGGAGTATTCCCAAGATTGAGGAGAATAACCTTGACCTCCCCACGATAGTCTCAATCGATCACTCATACACCCGCCTCCAGCGAATGTTTGAGGGCCAAGCCTGACTTCAATGCTTCTCTCCCGTAGGTCCCAACTGGCAATTCCAGCTTTATCCCAGTCCGGACCAGGGCTTGACCCATGGTGGTATAATAACATCTTAATTTCCATACAGATCACATCCAGCTGCCTCTCGGGAGTTCAGGGTGGATACTCAGGCAGTAGTAGTAGTTCTCACATTTGCAACATTTGGAGTGTGTTTACTTTTGTATCAGCGTCTACAGTATCCCACTTCTGGCCTCTCACCTGACCCTTCCCTACACTAGGTCCCAAGATGTTCTCCTTCCATGGCACTACTGTCCATCTGATCTCACACGCCACCTTTCTACCACTACCACTCCTCCTCCTTCCCAATTCCTCCACTCACTACTGTCAGTATTGTCTGCTACCTCTGGTGTATCTTCTCCTCCTCCTTCCTTCCTTCCTCCTCCTCCTTACCTCCGCTGCTATTATTATCTCTCAGTTCTTACCCCTTATCTGCACTCTGCTACTACCCTTCTCTACTACCACTCTACTTCTACTAGCACCTTGTTACTACCACTACCTCTTCTAACTCCAGTCCCGTTCTTCACGCCGCCTCTACTATTTACTACCTCTCCCTATTACTATGCTGTTCCCACTACCTCTACATGAATTTGCGACTCTGGTCCCTGCCCCGTCACCTGCCAATTGGACCCATTGGCAGGATTCGAAATGGAGTATTATAGACCTCTGACCCACAGATTCTCCCTGTACATATCCTCTGATGTCCTGGACTGGTTACCATATTTTCCTTTGAATTTGTTATTGGCTACTTCATTAGAACCATTATTGCTAACACCCCCTAAAGTGTCCTACATGTTTCTCCCACCTCACATCTCCTTTTCAATCTATACATTCAGCCACTTTTTAAGAGGATCTAACTATTCAATCATATGCTGATGATCATCAATATATTGATAAACCTACCCTACTTCTCAATTCCCAAATCTTTGTGACTACCTCACAGCTATTCAGCATTGGATGAGATCCAACTGGCTTCAGCTGAATGAATCCAAGCATGACATCTTAGAGTCCTCTTTCTATTTCTATGCCTGTTCTTCTCTCTATTAAGCTACCCTTTATTCTGATGCATGTCCCAGTCTCCTCTACTCCAATTAGTAACATTGGTTTTAATAGAGACCTGCAGCTTTCTCTCCTACCACACGTCCTTCAGGCTACAAAATACTGCTAATTTCAACTCAAGTATTCTACGAACATCTTACTGTTTCTTCCTAAAGAAGATTGCTCCACAGCAGCAATGGCTATGATAAACACACACCTCATGTACTGCAACTCTCTTCCTGAAGGTCTCTCATCATCTTTAAATTAAGTGCAAGCTACTCAAAACGTGGCTTTGAGACTGGGGCTGAGAAAGTGTAATTGTGTTTCTAATGGTTGTAAATCCCTACACCGGCTTGACATGTCAGGTAAACACATGTAGCTGTGGATCTACACTGGTACACCTCTGGGCCTCTATCCATCCATGCTTCCTCACTCACTCCTTAAGGCTGGGCAACAAGGATTTACTCCTTGGGCCTCATTACGAGGCTGGCGGTAAGGCAACAACGGCGCCGGTATCGATACCGGCACCATTGGTACCGTACCGCCATGCTAGGAGTACTGCTCGCGGGTGCCCTTGCAGCCACCAGGTCTGACCTGGTGGCCGTACCGCCACCTGTGAGCAGAACAGGATGGTAGCACCGGTACCGTTATTAACGGTACCGGTGCTACCAATCTCCCCATTCCCATTCAGCCCTATGGGGCGGAATGGGAATGGGGAGTCCCTTATTACCGGCACCCGCAAATGGGCAATTACCGGATCCGCAAAACTCGGCATGACCCAGTAATTGCCCATTCGAGGGTGCCGGAAAAAAATGGATACCGGCGGCCGCCGTGTCTGTACTACAGGCACGGCTACCGCCAGCCTCGTAATGAGGCCCCTTTGTTGTATATTTATATCAATAATACACAGGCGGCTGCTGAGTTGCTGATGAGGCTTCTTTATTCAATACAGAACATCACCTTCTTAACTGCATATCAACTCAGCTTCCAATGAATGGGCAACAGGCCCTGCAACTCTGCTCCACTTATGTGAGTCTCCAATCTATAAAGATGTGCTTCATGTCAGTCCAATGGAGGAGCACACGGGAGCTGATGTTGCTCTGTGCCTTCTCCCAGCTCTCTCTGCCGCACGTGAAGCGCGGCAGCCGCACTTCGGCTTTTCATGCGAGATCTCGTGAGACTCGGAAGCCTCGCGATATCTCTACACACCTCCCTTTGATAATGCAAAACAGGTTACTGCAGGACATAGTCATTGTATCTCACTGGTCTCCTGTGTTCCCTTCTCGGCCAGTCATCTCTCTCGTCATTGGCGTCCAGCTTATGATCACCTTCTTGCTCTGCTATGTGTGCATCTGTTTCAATTTCTTCCTCTTCGACGTCTCTTCTGCCTGTCTCCAGCTCTCGCTCTCTCTCTGCCTCTCTGTCCGGTGTTTCATAGGTTTCGGGTCTCTCATGGGTTTTTTTTCTCTCTTGCCTCTTTTCGAACATGGCTACCCACTCAATGTTCCATATGCGGCCGTCCTCGGTGTGGATGTGGTTGGTATCTCTGTGAATTACTTTTATGGGTCTGCTGAACCTTGAGCCAGTCATTCGATCTTTGGTCGGTAAACGTATTTTGATCCACTCTCCTTCTTTTACCTCCCTCCCTTGTTTTGTTCTTCTTCTGTCGCTCCACCTTTTCATGTATTCTTTGCTGTTCTCTATTCTCCACACTACTTCTGACATGTCTACTTCCTCGTCTTCTCTTACTCTGGCCAACCATGGTGGCACTAGTGTGGAGGCTACTCTCCTCCCTCTCAACATCAGAAACGGGTAGATTTGTGTGATACCATTGGGAGTCAGTCTGTGAGCTGCGATGGCCTCTTTGGTCATCTTGAGGGGATCCATTCCAGAGGCGGTCGCTAATTGGATGGCTCCTTTGATAAATTTGTTGCCCCTCTCCACAAGCCCATTGGCTTGGGGATGATATAACGCTGCTTTCTTCTGGTATATGTTGTGTTTCTTCAGGAAGAGTTACATGCCTCTAGATATTAACTGCACCCCATTTTCTGTCACTAACTCACTTGGAGCCCTTCCCTCTGAAAGATGGCGGTAACGACTTCTATCACAGTAGCAGTCGTAATGTTGTGGACGAATTCTGCTTCGACCCACTTCAATAGATAATCCACTAACACTATGCCATATCGATGTTCGGGCGCCATTGCTTCCAGTGGTCCGATAAAGTCCAGGCATACTTTTGACCATACGGCTTCGGGGATTTCTGTAGGAATCATGGGAGCTTGTCTGATCTTCAAGTGTTTGTCACTGTTGAGACACTCATGGAATCTCTCGATCATTGTACGAATCTCCTGATCCATGGAGGGCCACCAGTAGGCTTCTCTCACTCTCCTTCACGTCATGGTGTTTCCTAAATGCCCTGCATGGGCTCTGCACAGGATGGTCGGAATCACTTTTTATGATTATGCCATCAATTTCTGAGATTTCATCTGACACTTTCCTATATGGTATCATTCCTTCTGGCACTGCCCTTTTATCGGGCCATCCATTTTTGATCCATTCTCTGATTCTCACCATAGTGGGGTCTTTCCCATCCTCTTCCATCCAATGTCTCTCGCTCAGCTCTAGGTAGTCTGCGGCCCTGAGATCTGTAATGGATGCTACAATGCACTCTTCTTGCAAGAAGGTGGTGGCATTGTCTTTTCCTTCTGGCAATCTTGACATGCAGTCTGCCTACGAATTCTTCCACCCCGAGATGTGTTGTACCTCGAAAGTGTATTCTTGCAGTTTAGCTGCTATGCGTGCTAACCTGGGTGTCGACACTTTGGTGCCTCCTGGGCTGAGCATATGGATAAGAGGCTTGTGGTCGGTGACTAAGTTGAACTTTGTGCCCCATACATACATCCTGAAGTGTTCCACAGCCCATGCACAAGCCAGCATCTCTTCCTCGACTTTGGAATCATTTTGTTCAGCTGATGATAGGGCTTTGGAGGCAAATGCAACCACATGTTCCGTGTCTCCCTTTTTCTGGGTGAGGATGGCTTCTAGTCCATACGCGCTGGCGTCTGTGGTCATGACTGTACACCAGTCTGGGTTGAACGGTTGTAGGCACGGTGCTTCCACTATGTGTCTTTTAATGTTTTCCACCACTTTCTTCTGGGCTTCTTGCCACGTGTACTCTGACCCTTTTTTGAGGAGCTCGCGAAGCGGAGCTGAGGTTTCTGAGAATTTGGGGATAAATTTGGCGTAATATTCAGCCAGACCTAGGAATGACCTCACTTCATCCTTGTTGGTGGGTTCGGGACCTTTGATTATTGCTCGCAGCAGGTTTTGCTTGGGGCTTATTCCTTGTGCTGATATCTTGTACCCCAAATATTCAACTTCTGTGCCTTGAGTACACACTTTTTTCGTATCTTAGCTTCATTCCTGCTTCTTGGAGCTTCGTGGTATCATGTGTCTGTTCGTCTGCAGCATATCATCCTGGAAATAGGACACATTCTTGACATTCCGTAGTAGCGCGTCCATCATGCGTTGAAACGCCGAGGCTGCGGATGATAAATCAAACGGCATCTTCATAAATTGATAGGTGCCAAACGGGGTGATAAATGCGGTCAATGGCTTGGATTCCTTATGTAACTGTATTTGATGATACGTGTTCCTGATGTCCAACTTTGAGAACGCTCTGGCCTCCTTCATCAAGAGGATTAACTCGTTGATGCTCGGCAGGGGGTAGCTGTCCATGATTACTTCCAGGTGTAAACTGCGGAGATCAATGCATACCCTTAACTCTTGTGAATTTTGTTTTTTAATAAGCACAACCGGGCTCAGCCACTCTGATGCTTCGATTTCCTCAATGGTGCCTTCTTTCATCATTTTGTCCAGTTGGCTTCTGAGCGTGTCTCTTGCAGTCGCATGTACTGGCCTTACTCTGTGTTTGACAGGGACTGCGTTGGCTTTGAGTAGTATTTTGTGAACAAAGCCTTTGATGTGTCCCGGCCCTTCCGAAAATAGTTTTGGATAGTCTCCTCTGGCTACTGGCGCTCATCTGGAACTGACTGACATTACCTGGTCTTCTGTGCTAGGGTCTAGCTTAATCTTCAATTTTGCCAGATCATCCCACCCTAATACTGCTGTACCTTCTTGACTGAAGTAAACTTTTGTGGTGGTCTCTCTCCCTTTGAATTCCACTTTTCCTTTGATGTAACCCAGTAGGTCAATGGATGCGCCTCCGAACACTGTGGGCTTTTGCCAAGTGCTGAATACTTTGACTGTCTCTGTGCCCATCATCTCCTTGTATGTGCGCAGGGGTATTATAGTTAAATCAGAGCCCGAGTCAGCCATGACTCTCGTTTCCAGTCCGTTTATTTTGATGGCACAATGGGGCTTTTCTCTCCTGGCCCTAAGGCTGTTCACCATTATAACAGTGGGCCTCCCCTCTTCGTCAGAGGACGATTCCCTCTCCGTGCTGTGTTCAGCGTTGACACTGGTGACTTTTTTATTACGCCATCAGCACACTATTGAGAAATGTCCAATCTTTTTGCACACTGAGCATTCTTTGTCTCTTGCTGGGCACTCTTTGTCAAAGGCCAAGTGTTTCGTGCTGGTGCATCTGTGACATTTTAACGGTTCTTTCCTTGCCCATTTCCCTTCTCTCGTGTCGAAGATCGGCTTCTCCTTCTTTGGGCGGAAAGCAATCGCTGTATTTCGGCCGGGCTGT
Source organism: Ambystoma mexicanum (assembly GCF_040938575.1). Lineage (NCBI taxonomy): Eukaryota > Metazoa > Chordata > Amphibia > Caudata > Ambystomatidae > Ambystoma > Ambystoma mexicanum. The sequence continues at coordinate 164,061,271 of NC_090935.1, read as the reverse complement.
GCACACTTTCGTATTCTTTCCACCTACCTGCTGTCTCTTCCACTGCTCTTGCTATTTCAACGGCTTTCTCCAACTGTAGTTCTTTCCCTAGGATGAACTTGTTTTGCACCTTTCTGCTGTTGGTATGAACCACCAGCATGTCGCAGATCAATCCTTCTGCGTTGTTACCGAAGTTGCACAGCGCTGCCAATTTACGCAGTTTGGTCAGATAATCGTCTACTGGTTCTGACGTCTCCTGTTTGCAGCTGTAAAACCGTATCCTGTGTAGGACGGTATTCTCTTTGCTGGCAAACCTTTTGACTATTCTTCTAACAGCTTCCTTAAATACGTCATCATTGTCGCCGGCCACTGGCTCCGGGGTGAGACTTTCCAACACTCTTTGGCCTTCGACGCCCGGGGCATTCAGTAGCATTGCTCTGCGTCTCGCTGCCGTGTAGCCTGCAACACCCAAGGCATCTAAATACATGGTGAATAAGGGTTGCCATTGTGGCCAAGGAATGGCAGGCCTACCTGTAGGAATGGTGGTGGTGGTGTTGCTCCTTGCATGGCACCGCATGGGTTTCAGTGGTGATCCTTGTCGCCAATTATGTTATATATTTATATCAATAATACACAGGAGGCTGCTGAGTTGCTGATGAGGCTTCTTTATTCAATACAGAACATCAGCCTCTTAACTGCATATCAACTCTGCTTCCAATGAATGGGCAACAGGCCCTGCAACTCTGCTCCACTTATGTGAGTCTCTAATCTATAAAGATGTGCCTCATGTCAGTCCAATGGAGGAGCACACGGGAGCTGATTTTGCTCCGTGCCTTCTCCCAGCTCTCTCTGCTGTGCGCGAAGTCTCGCGATATCTCTACACCCGTGTATCCACAACTCACTTTATTATTCTCTGTCTGAGGTCATAGACAATGGAACAAGACAATGGAATCTATTGTCTGAGAGTTTCTGTGCTGACCAGTGTCACGTGGCGATTAAGTTGTGCAGTGTGCGCTACACAAATTCCCTCACTCACGCAACATGGTGTGAAAATTTCATAACATCTAGGTAAAGGAAAACCATCAGTAGAAAGTTGCATCCAGCACAAATGGGAACTCAATGGTGTTGGATAGTTAATAATGCTGGTTAGCCGAATGTTAGTTATACGAGCTGGACAAAATTAAAAAGGAAATATAACAAAGCTTCCTGAACTTTTGTTCTGCTATCCGGGTTCAAAGCTTGGCTATCTGGCATTTTCTTAACCACAATCAAAACGATTACCAGCAACGGAGACGTCATTTATTTAAGCGTTTCAGTGAACAATATTTCAGATAAAGCCTTTATTGGGTATGCAGTAATTTAATTAATTGAAAACAAAGAAGGACATTTTAACGAATCAAAAAAACAACGAAAAAATATCGAATTTAAACAAAATAAATATATGTGTGGGTGGGGTAAGGGGTTCAAACTGGTGCAGAGGGGGTTTTAAACAAGGGGAAATGGTGGGATTGGGTGGGGGGCACGGAAACAGTGTGTTTGGTGGGGACCCAGCCAAAAAAGAAACAGACAAAAAAATTATATGTTTTCGTTGTTTTCGATTAATTAAAAATGCATTCTTCATTTTTTAATTAGTTCTAATCACATGTAACCCTTTTTTGTACTTGGAGAATTCTCCAATACCATCAAACCTGTTCAAAGAAATACATCTACGGCAAAAGCATGGGGGACTGAACCCCAGCTGGATAATTCTGCATTCTGGTGATTCAGCCAGTAATGTAATATGCCCAGCTGTCAATGGCCAGACATTTCATGAGCTGAGGTAAACAGAGGTTTAAGCAACCATAAATTGGGCCCATATTGTGGTATTTGGCATTAAAACCCACCACATGAGAGGAAAAGCCTAAAAGACATTTGTCCCCAAAGGAAAATATCTGTCCAGACAGAAATGCTAAAAATAATTTTCCATGATTTACTAATCTCACTATTGAGATATTGGGCGCCAATATGGATTTGGTGGTAATTCTTTGACTGTGTTGTGTTTACCTTTACTGCCAATCAGAGAACATAGGTCGCGTTGGGGATTCTGTGGATTTGCCACAAATGATAATTCAGCCACTGTAATCCACTGATCCACTGATCTTCAGAGGTGGCTTTAGCCCCGGCTATATGCTGGCGGTAAATCCTCCGTCACCAATCCCAGAAATCAGTGATGCAGTAAAATTGGTAGTAATTCTGAAAACTCCGAAAAAGATGGTGGTAACAGAATTACCTCAAAAATACTGCACCTTCAAATGGGATCTGAGACCTGTTATCTATTTTCAGGGAAAGATAACAGTTCACCCAATTTCTCACCAGATTCACCAAAGTGAATGAACCTACCATCAGTTCTACAACATATGTGTGTCCTTCCACACATGGAAACCTAATGATTCCTTGCTTCACATTGCAGATTAATGGTGTGAGAGTTATGAAGGCATCATGAAGAAGGACCCAGACAACATATTCAAATATCAAAATAAACAGTTTTATTAACTTAAATGTCAGAATGGAAAAAGGCGTTAACTTGCCCTAATCTAAGGTGGGATTTCCCTACCTAAAGAAAACTAAGGAAGGTCAGAGTCAAAGATTTCAACTGAAGAATATGTCCGTGTCCAAAACCTATCCTTTCCCTCACAACTAACTCGATTCAATGTGTAGGGATATCAGCAACCAAAGGAAAACAGTGTTTAACCCAAAGTTCGGCCCCTTACCCAGCAATTTCGTAACACAGTCTCAAAATTATCCTTTATAGACAAAAGAGAAAACAGTTTCAATCAGGACTCAGCGTTCCTTCTCCAGGTTAAAGGAAGTTCACAACAGAAACTTTGGGGATTCCTTCCTCAAGTTCAAAAGGGTTCACAGTAAATGAACTGGGTTTCCCTTTCCCAAGTCCAAAATAATTCACATTAGAAATGCTGGGGTTCCCTTGCCCAAGTTCAGAATAATTAACAGTAGATGTGCTGGGGTTCCCTTGCCCAAGTTCAGAATAATTCACAGTAGATGTGCTGGGGTTCCCTTCCCCAAGTTTAGAATAATTCACAGTAGAAGTGATGGTGTTCCCTTCCCCAAGTTCAAAATGGTTCACAGTTTTAGGGGCTCAAAAGATTCCGAATGTCTGGTTTTCACCTTCTGGTGGTTGACCTGCATTCAATCGAGTATTCAGAAAAAAGAGCCATCTGCAAGTTGGAACCTTTCAGGACTGCCCCTTTTCTTTTCTCACTGTGTGCGGTCCCTTTAACACTTACGTGATTATCAATTAATTAAACAGTTCAGACAGAGAATTTCGAAAATGTGTTCCGCTCTATCAGACCCACACGACCACTCGGCTACATTGTATACTTGCAAAATCATTGGTTTCTTCACAGTGCTCGCAATCAGTTTCACACTGTGTTTTCTGGTCTCTGAAACTCACTGGCTTCTTTTCTAGGCTTCTTGCATATCGCACTGGACTCGCTTCAACTCAGTTGGCTCCAGGGTTCCCTCTTCTGCCCCTGAGACACTCCCGTGCTCTCACAGCACCATGGAGAACAAGCCCTCTGTCTCTTCTTTAGAAGGTCAGCCACCCAGCATGCCGCCTTCCCTTTCAGTTACGCCAGAGAACTCCTGTTCTCACGGTGCCCCAGTTAGGAGTGCCAGCTGCTGCAGTCCCTGGTATTCTGACCCTCGTCACACGGCAGATCTGCGTCCAATGGCTCACAGCAGTGTCTCGCCTTTCTCTCCCTCCTCTCTGTGCTCTTTTGGCTTCCCACCTTTTATACACCTGTGGTGGTCAAATGAGCTGCATGTTTGAGTCCTCTCTTTTAATTACCTGACTATATTTAGGCCTATTAGTGTGACATGCCTGATCTTTGTAGTGGTATTCCTCTGAGGCTCTCTTCCTCGTCTCAGTACGAGAGTGGTGTGGTTGTTTGGTGGTATGTATGCCCCCTAGTCGTCTCTTCCTCGTCTCAGAGTGGAATGGCATGCCTGTGCCAAAATAAGAATTGCCTTCCATGTCTGAATAGCATGGTAATTAAGGGGACTTGAGAAGATTACTGTTAGAAAGGTGGACTCCTGAGGCAGTAGGTAATGTTTGTCACAGGTTCCTTTTATTAATATGACATCAATATGACAGGAAGATGTAGCGGCTGGAGCTGAGCCCACTGGCTCCCACCACCCAGGCTACATGGGTCAACAGCCTGGGCTGGAACTCCTATATTCCAAATGTCAACACACCAACACTCCAATCACTCAGGGAACATTCACACAGTGACATCACCAATAAATCCAGTCAATGAGACACGTCACAAGACACCACCCATTCTTTCAAATGAAACAAGTGTATGCACCCTGGAGGGTACACACGAGACATCTAGCACACAGACTAACATTTATGCTCCACCCATACCACACAGACCCACACCCACTCCCAACCACCAGGGAAACCAGAGTTCCAGAAATCCAAACTGGCTTAACTAACCAGCAGGCAGGAGACCCGCACCGTCATCACTACATTCATACCCAACACAAAAAGAACAAGACTCCTTTCGCCCACTGCTGCCACCACTGGGTCTCTGACCTGCCACGTCCGAGCACAGACTGCCCTTAACCGGGCGTGTCACCCGTATGTACCGCACCATGTGAAAACTAAACTAACTTCCAACAACCAGACTGCAGAAAGAAACCACCATGGGGATGTCAACACACGCACACGGGCAGAAACAGCCATACTCACACACACTTACACAGAAAGGGTGACAGTGACAACACAATGTTACACCAAAGGCAAAAAACTGCCACTCAACAACTCCACATCCTGGTCTGCTATCCGGCCAGACTAGGCCCACTGCGGTCAAGCTAAAATGAACAAGACAACTACCAACTTTCAAACAAAGAGCTAAGGTGCAGCAAAAGATAAGAAACCATTCTCAAGTACACCATGGGCACTTGTGAACTCAACGGAACCCTAAAGTGTCACAATGTGGCGCTTGGTCAACTAAAACAAAACAACTAAATGTATTTGAAGAACAGGGTTTCAATTGAACCCGGGCTCGAATACCTCTCACAGGGTACCCAGCAAGCAAAGACTTGCACGGAACTGGAAAACACTGGGCCATGAAAACCACTGACAGCACTCCCAATAGTTCAAACACATAGAAAAGTACAAAAATGTCAACAACGCACATACAAATGCCATGAAAAGGTCTCTCTGTGGGTGTAAGAGGTATCCCATCCTACAACACCACTATTTCACCCCACACCAGTCAGATTATGCATACAGCATCACACAGGAGACAAACACAATAAAATACTCGAAAAGAGTTTTGCAGTTGTTTGTTTGAACGCGCCAATCAACAAAAATCTTTAAAGAAATAGGTAACAAATTGTATGTGTTGTAAGGTTGACCTTTAATATCAGGTTCAGGTTCATACCTTCCAAAATAACAGTGATCTTAGTTTTCTCATAATGATGAAACAACGGTTTTCTTCACCTTAATTGTTCTTATGTTTAGCCTTTGTTCAAAGGCCTCCCTCATTAGGCCCTCTACCTGCGCCTTCCTGCGAGGCAAAAAAAACTTGATGTCATCTTCTACTCCACCCTCTCCTTCTCTCCTCACATCACGGACGTCTCTAAGAAGTCCCACTACCAGCTGCACTTCCTTAGAGGTATTCGTCCTTTTCTCACTTCCCCCAGAAGCTCACTGTCCCAATAGCCTGGGTTCTCTCTAGGCTGGACTAATGCAACAACCTCTTTCTAAATGTTCCTGCCTCTATTCTTTGCCCTCTGCAACTCATCCAGAACAGGACTGCAAGACTTCTCCTTGGCCTCAAGCCCATGGATCATATCTCTCCAGCCCTGAAATCTTTCCATTGGCTTCTGGTAGCTGCAAGGATCAAGTTCAAGAAACTCTGCATTGTCTACAAGTCTTCCTGGGGCCGGGTACCACAATACATCCAACTCTCTCGTCCTAAGCATCTTCCTTCTCGAGCCCTCCGCTCATCCACCTCCAACTCTCTGAGGGTCAGACGCTTCTCCACGCAGATGGGGGGGGGGTAGACCTCTCTCCTCGGCTAGTGCATCCCTCTGGCACAGGCTCCCTGCCTCTCTCAAACTTAAGCAGGACCACCTCAGGTTCCGGAAGCAACTCAAGACCTACCTTTTCGCTTCTGAATTCTCTCTTTCTCTCCCCTGCTGATGTTCTTGTTCTGCTGCACTAACTCGTTACCAGGCCACCCTCTGAACCTTATGGGGATCAGGCTCCTTCATGACCAGTGCTCCCATGCACTGCCTCAAGGCCTACCATGCACTAGGGACTGTATCTGTAACCCTAGGGTCCCCTGCCGTCTCGCACTTACTTAGAGCCGGCCACCCCGGCAGCACTTACTTGGGCTTGCTTATTGCACACTGCCTGGAACTTCTCCCCTCCCTCCCCCTTGCACGATCTGAATGACAAAAGGCCTATTAAGATAGTTTGTTTTGTCCCCCTTTGTCTTCCCCTTCCTTGTCTTGCTGGGCCTATAAACACTTGTGTACAGGTGTGTTATAAATGACTTGACATATATCACGTATCATATCTCCAAAAATAAAATTAGCTTCTCAATATCCTCATTGAATCTCCTCTTTTGCACCACGAGTTTCACCAGCTTGTGCAGTGGATCTTCAGGAGGATTTTATATGGTTTGTTGTTTCTTGAATTTCTTTTGGAAATGGAACAAATTATTGAAAATAAGTTCAGTCATTTGTTCCAAAGTAAAGAAAAGCATTGACCCTTAAGGAGCGTCAGGTTCTTAAGTTATACAATCACCTTTGAGCATTTCCATTCTAAATATATGTTTATAGTTTTTTTGTCTTGTTCAAAAACGGCCACTAAGGTATTCCAAAACCAATATCATGCGAGGTGTCCCTTTCGACAACAGTTTTGGTCTTGACACATTGAGCTTCATTCTAACCTTGCCAGTCTGGAAACAACGGTACCGGTAAACTTACCAGCACCGTTGTTTCTGAACTGGCACAGTACAAATCTGCCAGGCAGGTGCCCTCCCGCCCGGCAGGTCTGACCTATCGGGCGAACCGGCACTCACCTGCAGAGTTTTACAGAAGCAGCGGCACCATTATTTTTACCGGTGCCAGTGCTTTCGTGTTCCCCACTCCTTTTGGGAATGGGAACAACATTTTACTGGCACCTGACTTCCCGGCCGCCAGGGTTGTAATCCCCCGGGGTTACCGGCAAGTCAAGTGCTGATAACTGTTTATGGGTCCGGCTGAAACCTGCTGGTTTTACCGGCACCGTTACCGCCAGACCCGTAGTGAGGCCCATTGTGTATGAAATGTGTTCTGCATCCAGAATAATTTCAAATGCAGAAACTAACAGGGTAATTCATAGAATTTCGCACAAAAGTGGCGCATGCGGCTAGCGCACAGTGTCCCCGTGCAATACAATGCGCTAGCCGCGTGTGAAAAAATCCATTTCATCGCACAGCGTATTCATGGATTTTAGCCTCCAAAACCACCTGTGGCGCAGAGTGGCGCAGCGACCCTGCAGCAGCGACAGTTACGCTCCCAAGAACGCCCTCGCGCAAGGAAAAGCCTTCAAAATTCCCAATTCATCGCAAATGTCTGCGCTAACCCTGGACCAGTTCACAGGGCTGCCAAACAGCAAGCGCCAAGTGGGGAACGTGTATTTCAGTGGTTCGCGGGAAGTTTCACATGCGAATGTCCTGGGTACGTGTACATCAGGGGTGCGCGTGAAGTAATACACGTGAATCCATCAGGGCACGTGTATTCCAGGGGTGCGCAGGAAGTATCACACGCAAATTCAGCAGGGTACGTGTATTTCCAGGGTGCGCAGGAAGTATCACACGCGATTCCATCAGGGCACGTGTATTTCAGGGGTGCGCAGGGAGTACTACACGTGAATTGGCCGTGTGGGTCCTCCCAGGTGTTCCCTCTACACCCTCCACGGCCCCTGCAGGCAACCCACACCACAGGGGACTAACCTGCACCCCTGCTCATGTCCCGCAGGCAGCCCATCCACCATGGGCATGCCCCCCAGCCAACCCACATGTCACCTTGCACCACTGATCAACAACGTATGTCTCCCAGCACCCTCACCCCCCAGAACTGTGGGGCACCTACCAGCAGGCCCCCACACATGTCCAACTCATGTCCCCCTGCACCCACACCCCCAGCACTGTGGTGAACCCTCCACCAGGCCCCCACTCATGTCTCCCAGCACCCCCACCCCCTCGCAGTGCAGGGCACCCTCTACCAGGCCCCACTCATGTCCAACTCATGTCCCCCTGCACCCCCACGCCCCTGCATCCAGGGCCACCCTCCACCAGGCCCCCATACATGTCCAACTCATGTCCCCCTGCACTCCCACCCTCCCCAGCATCCAGCATCCAGGGGCACACGCGATTGCCCTGGGTACGTGTATTTCGGGGTGCGTGGGAAGTTCCACACGCGATTGCCCTGGGTACGTGCATTTCGGGGTGCGCGGGAAGTTCCACACGCGATTGCCCTGTGTACGTGTATTTCGGGGTGCGCGGGAAGTTCCACACGCAATTTCAGCAGGGTACGTGTATTCCAAGGTGCGCGGGAAGATCCACACGCGATTGTCCGTGGTGCGTGTATTTCTGGTTGTGTGAAGTTTCACATGCGATATCAGCAGGGTACGTGTATTCCAAGGTGCGCGGGAAATTCCACACGCGAATCCAGCAGCCTACGTGTATTCCGGGGGTGCCGTGGAGTCCTACACGTGAATCGGCCATGTGGGTCTTCCCAGCTATTCACTCTACACCCTCCACGGCCCCTGCAGGCGGCCCACACCACAAGGGACTACCCTGCATATGTCCCGCAGGCAGCCCATCCACCATGGCCATGCCCCCCAGCCAACCCACATGTCACCTTGCACCACTGCCCACCAACGCAAGTCTCCCAGCACCCCCACCCCCCAGCATCAATGGGCACCCTTCACTAGGCCCCCACTCATGTCCCCCTGCACCCCCACCCCCCTGCATCCAGGGACACCCTCCACCAGGCCCCCACTCCTGTCTCCCAGAACCCACACCCCCAGCACTGTAGGGCACCCTCCACCAGGCCCCCACTCCTGTCCCCCTGCACCCCCACCCCCCTGCTTCCAGGGGCACCCTCCACCAGGCCCCCACTCATGTCCAACTCATGTCCCCCTGCACACCCACCCCCCAGCACTGTAGGGCACCCTCCACCAGGCCCCCACTCCTGTCCCCCTGCACCCCCACCCCCAGCACTGTAGGGCACCCTCCACCAGGCCCCCACTCCTGTCTCCCTGCACCCCCACGCCCCTGCATTCAGGGGCACCCTCCACCAGGCCCCCACACATGTCTCCCAGCACCGCCACCCCCCAGCAGTCAGGGGTACCTGCCAGCAGGCCCCCACACATGTCCCCCAGCCAACACGTCATCAGAATCTAGATCCGTGGCCCTTATGGGCTGCCTCCACATGCCAAACTCACACCCAAACTCAAGTATTGCATCCACCCACTTAGAAATGCCAATTACATGATACAACCCCAATGGCAAGTATGTAAATGAAGACATGTCCCTCACATACACACAATGGGTGTCAGTGAATGTCAAAACCCATATCATAACATGCATGAAACCAATGAGATGATACTACACATTGAAGTATGATGAAAAAATATGTATTAAAAGCAACATAAATGGAATCAAAAATAAACAAAAGGAAATGGGAATTAAAAACAAAAAGCAGCATGTCCGTAAAATGATGTAAAACCACAAATCATAATCCAAAGGAAAGGTGTCCAAAGTCACAGTTCACAAAAGTAAATCCAATGGAAAATTAAAACCAAAAACCATTGCTCCATGGGTAAAATCAAAATAAATAAAAAAATTCCCAACAGTCAACTATATACAGATAAAAAATCCAGGGTCCATGATCCCAACAGAAGAAATGAAACCTATCTAATAACACTACCTAATAAAAAAAACTATATACAAAAATGTGGCCCATTGTCCAAAAGGTCCAAAAAATATAAAAAAGCAAAGTTGGGATCTGTTGGGATCATGGAAACCTAACACTAACTACAGAACTATTTACAAGGGCAGCGGGCCAGTCCAACGGCTCACTTCGGGATGTTCCTTGCCAGGGCATCATCGAACTCCTGCTCAATGTCCCGGAGGCGGTCCTCCTCCATGGCCCCGAGGGTCCGCAGGGCCGACGACATGTTCACCTCCAACTCCCAGCGGATTGCCTCGAGGCACTCGGCCCGTCTCAGGGCCCTCTGCATGGAGTTCTCCGCCCTGACCATCGTGAGCCGTGCCTCTTCTGCCCGCTGCCACTCCGCATCTATGGCGTGGCCCAACTGCTGCCACACGGAAGACACTTCCCGTCCTGAGTCCTCCTGCCCTCCTGCCGATGCCTGCCCCTCCGATGTCGAAGGCCCCGAGCCATCATGGCTCCCACCTTGTTGCTGCTGCTGCTGTGCCTGTGCCGGTGCCCTGGCTCCTGCTGCCTGCACATCCTCCACCGGCTGGGGTGCAGTCATTGATGTGGCCACCCCTGCTGGATGTCCGACTCCCGACTATGGCAGGGATGCCTCCTCCACCAGCCTGGCCGCACCGTCAGAGGCAGCTCCACAGGGCACCCAGGGACAAATGGATGGGAAGATGGCACGGAGGACGACTGGCGCATATGGTGTTCAGTTGAGGAGGGGGTCGGAGCAAGCTGCAGCAAACGGAGGAATCCGGCCTGGGTGACCTGTCCCAGTAGGCAGACGCGGTCAACGAGCCATTCGAGATGACGTGCAGTCTCCTCATGAAAAGACTGCAGGTCACCTCGCATGGCCCGTTGACACAACGCCACACCAGTCAGGACAGGCTCAACCCGTACCTGGATAGCCACGTCCGCAGAGGAAGGCCAGTTGTTGTGAGCTCATACCCTGCCTGAAAACGGGTCTGGACGTAGGCATCCCTGCTGGTGCAAGATGATGCAGTGATAAGATCAGGGACAGGATTGCACACAGGCACCTCTGCGGCGGCCTGTGCTGCCTCCTGTCCCTGGTCCTGCACTGCACCACTAGCACCAGTGGAATCCCCACCTCCAGACCCCGTCTCTGTCGCTTGCACGGCCTCCTCCTCCACCAAACCCCCCACCAACCTGGATGACTCCGTGCCATCTTCCCACGTTGGGCCCTGTGGGGTCCCAGCTGCCCCTTCTGCTGCCGAGGAGTCCAACTCCGACCTCCGCCTCTTGGACCTCCCCCCTGCAGCTGCGGCCTGGGACGTGGCACCGGACTCCTCACTCCCCGACGAGATCACAACCTGGGAGGGGAGCCGGGCCTTGCGTCTCCGTCTGGCGGTGCGATCCCCGCCGCTGTGCTCCACAGCACCTTCTCCGCCCTCTTCATCAGTTGACGCTTCAGACAGGGAGACATAAAACACAGGCATCAGGGCACTGTACAATGGACACATAAACACATGACAGTTGTACATGAGTGGCATTGGCAAACCTCAGACATGGCATCACAATCGCCAACACACATGTCATTTCAACTCGCACACATGAGCCATACCACAGCCATATCGCAACAGCCAGCACCATCCATACACATACAACAGCATGAGCAGGCAAAGGTGAGCCAGACATCACATGCAACACAGGGAGTGCACTACACATGCACACACACCACCACACTTGCATGCATGTGTACACCTCTGCCAACTGTCGCAGTGTTCAGATTGGCATCCATGTCACATCTGCCAATCAGGCTTCCACATCCCGCTGTCACATGCATCCATGTTGCATCACTGTTGCACCCTTGTCAAATACACACACATGCACATGTACACAGTGCTGATACATGCAGCTGAAAACAACATCCATGTGTGACATCACGAACATGCCTACTTACATACACATTCATCCAAACATGTGTGCCCACACAACTGCATTTGGCATGCAAGCCTACACACACAAGCACCATCCATGTCTCACACATGACAGCCCTCGCATGTGTTAGCCTCACGGCCCTGTACACCACCCCCATACTTGGCCCCATAAAAACACATGTGCAACCTGAACACTACTGGCACATCACCACACGCACAGCTCACAATCATGATGCATGCACACTTACCGCTCGACTCCAGACGGGTCTGCCTCTCAAGGACCTGGACGTGGAACGCTGGGGATATGCGTTCCAGGACCCTCATCTGATCGTCCGACAAGTGGCCCCGGCGCCCCTTAGCATCCGCTGCCTTCAAGAGGCGCCGGGCCTTGTTGAGGGTCCTGGACCTGAAGTCCTCCCAGCGCTTCTTGACATGATGGAATAGTCGGACTGCCACCCCCTCCGCGTAGATGGCAGTCACGATGTCCGCCCAGATCCGATTCCGTCCTTCCTTGTCGGCGCGCAAACTTCCGAAGAGGGCATCATACTGCCCCAGGACTTGCTCCACCAGGACACCAACTTCGGTGGCAGTGAAGCTGGTGCCCCTCTGCCTCTCTGGCCGGGGGTTGTCAGTGGTGCCAGATGTTGCAGTGCCCGACATGACAACCCCGGAGGCAGGAGTGGGTGGGCAACCGGGTCCTGGGCTGGTCTGTGGAGCGTTGGAATCCCAGTCGGGAGTCTTCGGTTCCAGCAGGGGTGGTCACAGCAACAGCACCCCTGGCTGATGTGCAGGCAGCAAATGGCAGGGCACGTGGGCAGCAGGCAATCAGGCAGCAGCAGATGGCAGCGTGCTCGGGGCTCTGGGGGGCAGTAATTCGGCCTTCTGGGCAGGAGTGTGGTCTTCCGTGTGCTTACGCGTGGCCAGCTTGATACGGAGTGATTTGGCATGTGAAAATCCAGCACGTCTGCGTGTAATTCGAGGAAAGGACCTTAGCGTGTAAGCGCGTCAGCAGACGTACGCGAATTCATTGGCCCAAAGGCCACCAGCGCGTATGCGCATCTGTGACATGCGTGCGCGGGTGTTTCCCTGTACACAGGTGCATGTTACACGTCCAATGACTGCACGTCAGAGTGTCAGCTCCTGTAATTAGAGGATGGGGCCTCAGCGCGTACACGCGGAAGTGACGTTGGACGTGTGGGCATGTTTAAAAGGTACGTCCAGAAGGGCCATTTCCTTGTACGTGCTTTTCGTGGAGAGCGAGTGGGTGAAATCTGTACTTGTCGGTTCACACGCGATTTACTTCACAGCGTTCCAAGTTCGTACTCCCTGTTACCTCTGACAGCTTTTTCTCTTTTTGTCTTTTTCCTGGGCCTGTTTCCTCAAACAGCGTTCACTTCTCCTGTTGTCCTGTCTCCTCAGACAGCGTACAATTCTTCTTTTGGCAGGGGTGTTGCGCGTATTTTTCACGCGTTATTTCCTGGCAGATGGTGAGTCGCGCACGTTTTTGACATCTGTGCTTGCCCCGTGTGTTGCCTACCCCTTCAGAGGTCAGTCTAGGCTGCGTGTGACACGCATACGTTCATTTTTGTGTTTCTGGGTGCCACAGCGTAGTGCAGGTTTATTTTTCCACGCACGTGGTCTAGGAGGGGTTGCGTGCACATTATCTCCCTTTTGCGGGGTGCCTGTGCATTGCGTGACCCGTCATCTTCCCCCAGGGATCACATACAGCCTTGCTAGAGCAGTAGGGTACGAATTCCATCTAGTACCCTATCCCTTTGACCCCCAATTGCCCAGGACAATAGTTTACTGCAACTCCCATACACACAACAACATCAGTGCCATGGTTGGGAGGCGAGCACGTGGTAAGGGTGGCAGAGGTGGGCGAGCTACAAGAGGTGGCCGTGGTGGATACGGTAGGGGACGTGGCCGGGACTTGCAGGGTGCCCCTAGCCCCCCATGTGTGGGTGACCAGTCAGGGACACCCATGCCCCCCCCTAGTTGAGGGTAACCTGGCTGACACCATCCCTGCTCAGCCCTTGTTGGACCAGCCCATTGTGGCACCAGACCTGGCACAGGGTGACTCCATGGCTGACTTCCAGGTCAGCAGGTCTAGGCCACATGTGGCGGTGCATGTTGGTGTCACCAGCCCATGTGGATCAGGGGCAGCTATGTCATCTGCTGCCCCGAGTAGGCAGGGTGGGGAGGCTGCAGGGGCAGCTGCGGCTCCATCCACCCCAGCTCTGAGTCTCCCAGCCAGGACAGTGTTGGTCCTAGTCCATCCCGCTGACGTTCCCCCTGACTACATCACACTTCAGCTAATGCCTGCACCAAGTCCCATGGTGAGTGTTCATTCCCACACTCCTAGTCCACAGTCCACCGGGGCTCCTGCCCCTAGTGTCCAGAGCGGCGTAGGACACTCAGTATCACCACCACCTTCCAAGCGGAAGAGGAAGAGTGCTCGTCCAGTACAGGCTGATGCCCCAGACACGGCTACACTGTCCGGCCTACCAAGGAAGCCCAGCTTCAATCAGGCCGAACTTGATGCACTTGTGGAGTATGTGTCCGCACATGACAGCAAAATGGTGATTACTGCAGGATGCAAGACCACACCTGCACAACGTCAGGCACACTGGCAGACCATCGCGGAACTCATAAGTGCCCTTGGATTCGTGAGGTGCACAGCTAATGATTGCTACAAGCGTTGGAATGACCTGAAGCGCAGGGCAAAGAAAAAGCTGGCCTCAAGTCATGCCGCAACTCTAGTGACTGGAGGTGGGTCTCCAGCAGAGGACATAGAACTCACTCCACATGAGTATGTTGCTGAGACCTACGTCACCGAGGAACAGATCCAAGGCGTGGGAGACCTGCCAGATTATGAGGCATTGTCCGGTGAGTGCACATGCATGTGTGTGTCATCCATGTGCATGGTGTGTGTGTGAGTGCTTCTGATTGAGTGCCAGGTGAGGGGGTGTGTGCCTGAGTGGTTTGGGTCACCCATGTGCTTCATCCAATACATTCTGCGCACCAGGATTTGGGTGTTGCAGTATCTCTTCTGGCAACAATAGACATTCAGCCCAACCTCACGCCAGTTGCCCTTGAAGTGTCATCTTGCCACAACATAGTTGTATATTATTCTGTGTTCATTCAGGCTGATTGTCTTCATTCCACCACTTTCACTAGGCATTTCGCAGTCCTATTGTCACATGTGTGACATGGCTAGGGTACATGCCATCTGTGTGATGGCATGTGTCATGTATGTGTATTGGACATGCCAATCACAGGCCAATGTGTGATGGAACTGCTAGCCAGCATGCATCAAATGTGTTGGTCTTCCATCTTGGTGTCATCAATGTGTGCCATTTGCCTCCCCTTCACACGCAGTGACAGTGCATGCATGGGAGGGTTTTAGTCATGTGGGACATGTGTCGATGAAGTACTGTTTCTGTTGCTTCTCAGCCCTAATTGTGTGCCATGGTGCTAATGCCTGTTCCCATTTCTTTTCTGTCATGTCTTTGCAGGGGATGACGCACTTGATACTGCTGGGGTTGTGGAGATGGTGAGACCCAGGAGGGGTCTCAGGCCCGACCGGGCACCAGTGAGGGATGTGGTGTGGTGGTGGGTGAGAACCCACACTTGCTGCAGACCATCATCTCAAGGGGTGTCTCTGGGTGCACCTACCCCGAGCTCTATTCAGGTGTCGATTCGGATAATGAGACCTACGTGCCGTCGCAGGTAAGTGTTTCTGGGAGGGATTCTGTACTGTCCAACCCACCTGCACCAGGGGTAGAACCCTCAATGGTGATGTCAGTGTTGGTAGGTCCGCCTTTGGTGGTTACGGATGCAAGGTCACACTCCGCTACATCTGATCCTGTTCCTGGGCCAGCAGATCAGAGGGGGAATGCAGTCCTGCAGCCTCAGGCAGTGCCGGCACAGCAAGGCGCAGTTCGCCTTGCCCCAGACAGGTGTGGGGGCCGCCAACGCGGTGGCCGTATGCCACCTGGCAATACCGCATGGGAGCAATCCATAAACGGTATGGCAAACCAACAGGCAGCATCAACTGAGATGATGGCTCAGGCCATGGATAGGGTGGCCACTTCCATTGTCCCCCAAGAAAGGCTGATTCAAAAACTACAGCAGGCAACAGACTCCATTAGCCAGTCACACAGGGAGGACATGTTGGCGTCCAACAGGGACAGGCGGGTGGCACTGGAGACTCTGCGGTAAGCCATTTCTATTGAGTCCCAGGGCCACAGGGAAGCCCTGAGGGTGGAATTCCGTCAGCTCAGGGTAACTCTGGTTGAGCCTGAGGACAGCAGCGGCTCACACGTACGCTCTCAGCTGAGATGCAGGCAACTAGGGGGGAGGTACGGGCATCCCGTGAGTTGTTGCATGGGGAACTCCGCACAATTATCCTCCAGAACCAGACCTTCCACACCCGCATGCTTGCAGCCATGGAGGACCAGACTAGGGCTTTGCATGGGCTGCCTCCCATAGTGCCACCACCTCCTGATGCAGCTGCAGAGGGTGAGGAGAGCGACAGCAGCGATTCTCCCACAATAGGGTAGCCGTGCAGGCCATGAGTCCTTGGAGGTGTTTTTTTTTCGCAAGATCCACACAGGTGTGTCTTGGTGTGCACCCTGTCCTCGGACCTCCTGGGTGGCCTCCCCCTCCCCCCGGGCCCATTCATGGCCATTTTTGATTTTTGATGTTTGATTTTTGTTTTTTGATTTTTGATTTTTGATTTTTTGGACAGTGTGTTGCCTTATGTGGCTCCCGTGGACATACGCTGTATTGTGGCTGGGCACATGCAGGCTTGTCCTGAATTTGGGTCAGATGCTTGGGTTTGTGTGACACACACCCCTCCTGCTTCCCGTTTCCATGGGCTTGCAAAGGGTGTGCCCAAGTGACATTGACTTACACAGTGACGTTGGACTCCCATTTGATGTGTGGGCAGTCTGTAGTCAATACTGTGTATACATTCCTAGTGCATATTTTTATTGTATTGTACACTGCATGGTGTATTGATATGTGCCTCTGCATCCATCTCATCCTCCTAATTTGCAGGTCCATTTGTCATGTCTTCGCAAGGCCGTCTACTTTGGAAATGGAGTCCATGTTGTAAGCAGTGCACCTACACTTTTACGTGGCACTAACACTGTACAGTTGGAAGTGTACGAAGTGCTGGCATTATCAGGTAGTGAGGCTACCAATTTTTTAAGTCTGTACTGTCATGTCTATGGTAGGTTGGAGGTTGTGTAGGTGATTAGTATTATTCGTAAGTATTTGGTAATGTGTGTTGTTGGTCCTGCATTACTGTGAGCATTTCATGTGTGTCCAGTTTCCATTAGGGACACTGTAGTTTGTGACACTTGGGTCATGTTGTGGGGATTAATTTCTTTGCTCTCACATAGCATGACATGCCATGGTGTGTTGTGTGGCCGTGCCGGGGTGGGGTTGGGTGACATGGCACTGTTCTCATGTTGTATTTTGCAAGTGGGTATTCATTTTTGCTGCATGGAAGTGTGTCTTTTGATGACACTGCATTGGTGGTGTTTGTGTAGGTAGGGATGCACACATTGTGACACTTCCAGATGAACAATCTCAGGCTGCTATGGTTCTGACAGTTGACTGTCCCTTAATTCATCATAATTGTCAGATTGAGTCATCATTGAATGTCAGATGGTATGTGCCAGGTCTGTGTGCACTCCACAGGGGTGTGATTTCTATGTGAAGTAATTAGTCACCAGCTGCGTACGGGCTGCCTCACCCCGTGCCCTTCCTCTCCCATGCGCAGCAGGCGTGCATGTGGTTGGGGATGTGAGGGCACAGCCAGGCCCCGGCGTGTTGCAACATTGTGCAGGACACATGCTGCCACTATGATCCTGCACACTACTGGGAGAGCGTATAACAGCTGCCCGCCAGAATGGTCAAGGGAGCGAAAGCGTGACTTGAGCACTCCGAATGTGCGCTCCACTATGCCCCGTGTTGCAATATGGGCTGTATTGTATCTTACCTCTGGAGGCGTGATGGGGTTCCGAATTTTCGTCATCATGTGGGTGCTCAGAGGGTAGGCACTGTCCCCTGGTGAGGTGGTGATGGGGATCATTAGTGGGGTATTGGCATTACTCTGTATCTGTCATGCATGCGTGTGCTGTGGCATTTATACTCACCAAGCAGCCATGCATCACCATGCCGCCCAGCTTCCATGTCCCGGTTTAGGGTTGACATCCTGTAAATGAAGCTGTCGTGGGTGGACCCTGGATAGTTGGCATATACTGAGGTGATGATTCCCTTGGAATCACATACTACCTGGATGTTGATGGAATGCCAGTGCTTGCGGTTTCTATAGATGTGCTCAGATGCCCTGGGGGGACGTAGAGCCACATGGGTGCAATCAATGGCACCTCACACTTTGGGGAATTGTGCCACTCTGTAGAAATCCTGGCTGACAGCCTGTCTTTCTGCAGGTGTTCTGGGCAGGTATGTGTGCCTGCGGACTGATGGGCGTGCAGTGATGATGGCCAACACCTGGTGTAGGCACCGTGACTGCGTGACCTGTGACACCCCCCCCACTATGGCACTTGTCCGCTGAAATGATGCGGTAGCCAAGAAGTGCAGTACATTGAGGACCTTCTCCAGGGGGCTGAGATGATGTGAGGTCATCCTCCCACTCACTGACCAGGTCGAGTATTATGTGTGGTGGAAACCTGTACCTCCCATACACCTGGTCATCAGGCATACCAAATAGGCTGGTTCTGGGTGTGAAGATTCTGACCCTGACTATCCTTCTCCTCCTCCTGCAGTATCTCAAGGCCACTGCTGCTAGGAACGGTATATTCATCCTGGCGTCTGAGCTTGTTTGTTGTTTGCGCACTCTTTCATGCTGCGCGGGACGTGCGCCTGCTTCATGCTGGCGTACGTGTTTCCGGATTGGACCTTTTTTTTTTTGCGCGTTGTAGGCGACCGTGTAAATCTTCCCGCCCACCCCAGGAATACACGTAACACGCTCTCCCAAGCCCAGTCGCGAGTAAATATTCCCGGCCACCCCTGAAATACACGTACCCTGCAAATTTGCGTGTGAAATTTCCCACGCACCCCGAAATGCACGTACCCAGGGCAATTGCGTGTGGAACTTCCCGCGAACCCCGTAATACACGTACCCTGCTGATATCGCGTGTGGAAGTTCACGCGGACCCATAATACACGTACCCTGATGAAATCGCGTGTAAGACTACCCGCGCACCCCTCGAATACACGTACCCTGGCAAATTGCACTGCTGGGCGGTGTGGGGGGGTGGGAGACATGAGTTGGACATGAGTGGGGGCCTGATGGAGGGTGCCCTGCACTGCTGGGGGTTGGGGGTGCAGGGAGACAGGAGTGGGGGCCTGGTGGAGGGTGCCCTACAGTGCTGGGGGGTGGGGGTGCAGGGGGACAGGAGTGGGGGCCTGGTGGAGGGTGCCCTGCACTGCTGCGGGGTGTGGGTGCAGGGAGACAGGAGTGGCGGCATGGTGGAGGGTGCCCCTGGATGCTGGGGGGTGGCGGTGCTGGGAGACATGAGTGGGGGCCTGGTGGAGGGTGCCCTACAGTGCTGGGGGGTGGGGGTGCAGGGAGACAGGAGTGGGGGCATGGTGGAGGGTGCCCTACAGTGCTGGGGGTGGGGGTGCAGGGGGACATGAGTTGGACATGAGTGGGGGCCTGGTGGAGGGTGCCCTGCACTGCTGGGGGGTGGGGGTACAGGAAGACAGGAGTGGGGGCCTGGTGGAGGGTGCCCTACAGTGCCTGGGGGTAGGGGTGCAGGGGGACAGGAGTGGGGGCCTGGCGGAGGGTGCCCTGCATTGCTGGGGGGTGGGGGTGCAGGAAACAAGAGTGGGGGCATGGTGGAGGGTGCCCCTGGATGCAGGGGGGTGGGGGTGCACGGGGACAGGAGTGGTGGCCTGGTGGAGGGTGCCCTACAGTGCTGGCGGGTGTGGGTGCTGGGAGACAGGAGTGGGGGCCTAGTGGAGGGTGCCCCTGGATGCTGGGGGGTGGGGGTGCTGGGAGACTTGCGTTGGTGGGCAGTGGTGCAAGGTGACATGTGGGTTGGCTGGGGGGCATGGCCATGGTGGATGGGCTGCCTGCGGGACATGTGCAGGGGTGCAGGGTAGTCCCCTGTGGTGTGGGCCGCCTGCAGGGGCCGTGGAGGGTGTAGAGGGTGTAGAGGGAACAGCTGGGAGGACCCACACAGCCAATTCACGTGTGGGACTCCCCGGCACCGCCGAAATACACGTAGGCTGCTGGATTCGCATGTGGAATTTCCCACGCACCTGGAGTACACGTACCCTGCTGAAATTGCGTGTGGAACTTCACGCGCACACCGAAATACACGTACCCTGCAAATTTGTGTGTGGAACTTCCCGCGCACCCCGGAATACACGTGCCCAGGCCAATCGCGTGTGGATCTTCCCGCGAACCCCGTAATACACGCACACGATATATTTTACACAGCGGGTGTCCGTGTTTGTCGGTACCCCTTTGCACCTCATTTGTCCTAGAGGGCCACAGTATGGATCATTCATCATAGCTGTATATGTGTGCTTTTTGTTAGCGCACATTTT
Source organism: Ambystoma mexicanum (assembly GCF_040938575.1). Taxonomy (NCBI): domain Eukaryota; kingdom Metazoa; phylum Chordata; class Amphibia; order Caudata; family Ambystomatidae; genus Ambystoma; species Ambystoma mexicanum. The sequence goes on along the minus strand of NC_090935.1, from coordinate 164,040,788 downwards.
GGCGCACATTTATTTCAGGCGCAGGGACGCTACCGCCTGCTTTCTTGTGGCGTATTTGTTTGTCCCTGTGCACGTCTTTGACCGTGCGCTGGTTTGCCCTGTGCGTGTGGGCGTTCCGTGCACTTGCCTCCTGCACTTCCCCCGTGACGCCCATATTTTCACATGATGTTCCCCATTCCGAGTGTTACGCCCCGTGTTATGCCTAGTTTTGGAATGTGCGCCGCGCTATGTGCGATTTTGCAGCGGCCGTGGCACACGCCGTTGGATGGCCTGTGCGCCGGTGTGCGCCGCGCACTATTTCAGCGCACATCCAATATTTTTCTCGCGCACAGACTTCCATGAATCGATGTGTGCTGGTTTCCCTGCGATTTTCGCAGTTGCACTGCGATTTTCGCACTTTTACTGCGAATCGCACGTTTTGGCACCTCTACGCCGGAATTTTCGACGCACAGTAATTCCATGAATCGGCCTATGAATGTATTAGTCACTGGAAGTGGCACCATTTTGTCACGAGGTGTGCATGAATAACCTCTCAATATTAGACAGGACTACAGGTGTTTGGCAGTAAACCCACTTGGTAGCAGTCTGTACCACACAGATTCACTTGGTAGCTGTGGCTGAGCAGTCAGACTTCCCTCAAGAAGAGTTAGGCAGTATGTGGAGTATACAATATAGAACAATTCTACACAGTAAGACAAGCAAACACGCAACAAGGCTTTGGTGTAAAGATATAAAGGTATTTATTTATAACAACACATCTATGGAAAACACTCTGGCACTAATACGGCAAACAACTTCAATAACAATTACTATACAAAGAAAAAGATCAATCCCCCTAACAATAGTTTAACAAGTCTAGGTTCACCAGCATCACTTATTTGCAGACAGAGGTGTATGCTTTAACCTAGATGGTATTCTAGTAGTCGTTAGGACGGGAGAGAAAAATAAGGCAGGTTATGAAGTCAACTCGGTATCAATACTTTTCGGACAAATGCAAGGCAAGTAAGGCAAAGTCTACTGCAGATCACAAAGTTCAGAGGCCAGGCCCACTCGGAGAGAGGCAAGGCGATATGTCCCAAAAAGTGTCTCAGTGGAAATGCGCTTCGAGTCTTAATCGCAAAATTGTTATGGAAAGATTGGACCAGTTCAGAACAACACGTTAAAGAAAGCTTGGAGGCGACCCAATGGAAAGGCGAGGATTAAGACACCTCACTCGATCCGACAGAAAGGGAAGCCAGGCGGACACGGTACCTTGTTTGTGGAGAGACAGCTCCGGCGGGGGCAGTTGTTCCTGGTGGTGGATGCACGTCCGGTCTTTGCCAAGAGAAGAGATGATCTTGTCGTCGAAGGAAAGTTGAAGATCGTTGCACCACCAGGGAAGAGACCAACCGCAGAGTGCTCCATCACAAGGCACCACCTTTTGGTCGCAGTACAGGGGTAGTGGCTATCCGGTTGCCGAGGTGCTCTGCACGGGCAATTCGACCACTGCGTCCTGGAGCGAAGAAAAAGCAAAGGTGACTGGTTGTTCCCACCAGTCAGGGGAAGAGACTCTCCGGCAGGGAGATCTCCTCTGTCGTCGGGAAGTGGTGAATCGGTTCAGCAGGGCTCCACCGGAGGTGTCGTCATTGCAGGTCGGCTCAGCTTTACCCTCGTCGGATTCTTAGGTCCTGTGGCGACTTCTGAAGATCCAGTCCCAAAAGCCCTGCTTTTATGCAGAAAACCCCCTTTCATTCAGCCTAGCTGCCACTCAAAACACGCTAAGTGGTGAGCGGGGAGGCTCACCACTTGGGCCAATCAAACCAGAGTGCGACCAGAGTTGGCAAGGCAACTCGGTCCAGGGTGCCTAAACCCCCTCCCACACCCCTGTGGTAACCCAGACAGAATGGCACCACTTTGGAGCAGTGGCGGCTGCTATCATGGGCCGGCCGGGCGCCGCCCCCCCAGAAAAGAAAGGGGAAGCTAAAAGAGATTCAATCAGAGAACTTCTCCGATTGAATCTCTTTTAGCTTAGAAAATGCCTGCATTTCCTTTGCCAACAGTGCGGGGGCGCTGTGGCAAGGTAATCATGTATCAGGGCCGGGCCCGGCTTTAACAGCGGGGCGCGTCCCAATTTAGTTTATTTTTTTCCATAGTAGAGTGCGTGGAGCTCCTAGCCCCACGCACTCTACGTAGCCCCTTTAATTGGAAGCCTGGCGGGGCGCTTCAGGGCTGGCCCCGCCAGTATAAAATGTGCGTAAACAGCGCACTTAAATTCAGATTCCCTCCCCTGCCATGGATACAGTAATGTCATTGGCTGGCAAACAGCCAATGACATTACTGTATCTATGATGACTCACTGGCGGCGCAGGGTGTGTACGTGCGCCTGCGCCGCCTTCACACGTCTGTTTCTCTTTCTTTTCTTCCGACGTCGAGTGAACAGCACACGGTGCACACCAAACACGAGTGCTGATGCAGCGGCGCCGCGGTAAGTACCATGATCCGGCCATCGGCCATCCCCATGTTTGTTTTACTTTTTCTTTCTGTTTGGGACCGGGGACTCGGGAGTGTTACTTACACTCCCCTCCCCGGGCCCAAACTATGTGGTCCACCACGGCCCCAGGCCCAGTCAACACTGAACGACGTGTAGGCCTTGGCCTACACGTCGTTCAGTGTTGCTGCCGAGCTGCGAGCCTTGGTGGTAGCGGGCCGCCCGGCCCGCTACCACCAAGGCGAGGGCCGCTGCCCTGGGCCTATTTGTTTTAACCCCGGTCCGTGCCCCATGCCGGACCGGTGCGCAAGGCCCAGGGCAGGCACTGGCCGTGCGCTGCTGCTGCCCACTCAGGCAGCCGCGGGCCGCGACCATGCATCTGCTAATTGTGCCGTTTTATATTTTCGGCATTTTCCGAAAATAAATGCTGAAAATATAAAACGGCACAAATAGCAGATACGTGGTCGCGGGCCGCGGCTGATTATTCTTGTGGACTTTCCTACTGCTGCACATCTGCCTGGAACTGGATATCTTAAAGTTCACAAGGGCGGAAAACACAAACTGTATACACCCGGCAAATGGATCCTGTCTGTCGAACCAACTACTCCCTTCACAGCTGTCACTCAAAAGTGATCCACCATGGCACAAGCCTTTTACAAGAATACACAGATAAAGGAATAGGAAAAAAAAGCCTATTGTTGGATATTTGAGCAGCCTGTCCCTGGAGACAGTGCCACCCATGAGACTGGGTGAATGGCAGAGGGGCACTATACGAATCCCATGCAAAATAACAGTGAAAACTGCAACGTTTTCTGTGGGGTTGAAACAGATTTGAAGATAAGAACAGACAGGGATCGAGGGCGGGGGAGTGGACTCTGCTTGAAAGGCACCATGATTACCTGTTTGGGGGGTATTTGGGGCTTTTATCTGGGAAGTGCCATCAGACGATGCTGGCCCTGCACCTGCAGACCCCCTGCCCTCTACCGGCTCCCATATTCCAAGTCCATCCAAAGACCCCGTTGTTCATCTGTATGTCCTGTAATGTATTTATGGAGTGTGGACTTGGCTAGAAAGCTGCTGGGCACTGTACAAGATCAAGCACATGGTGGGCGGGGGAGATGGACAGCATCAGGTCATTGCAACCTTTTCATTTGAAATGGGCTCTGAGCCTCAGTGGGGCCCCTGAGCAGCTGCCCCCGTGTTGGCAGTGCTGTGAGACCTCGGCATCTTCTTTAAATCAGGACATGAAATGCACGCTTTACAGCACACATGTTCCAGGCTGCCTTTGCTGGTGCCCTCAGGCTGCCACCTCAGCCTTTTCACTCCGGTTTTGTCACCAAAGTGCTAAATAGCTTTTCAGTGGTCATTCAGTGTTTCAGCTCCCCATGGCTGCCTGTCCAGGGATAGTGAGCATCTCTTAACACCCAACCACTTTCTCTCTGTCTCCAGTATAATCTAAGCACCCCAGAATGCCTCAGACAATTTGTCTCAGCTGTAGACAGGGGACGCTGAAACATCATGTTGAACAAAATACCTTTGCAGTTTGCAAATGGAGGATCAGGTGGTGGGGGAGTTCCAAAAGCTAAAACCCTCTTCCGAATCCCGCACTGTGCCTGGCTGCCTCCTGTGCACATGCGCGGTTTGTAGGCCGAGGGATTCCACTAAACGTGTTCTTGCTTATCTGCACCCCTGGTATTTAACTGTCAGCCTGTGCTTCTTCTTCTTGCTGTTTACCCACCTTCTTGGTACTTGACCCAGCTGTCTTGCTGTTTACCCACCTTCCCCTTTGACCTCGGCTCACTGCCTTGTGTTGTGCTTCATCTGTCTACCTTCACCCCTTCATCCCTTGTTGTGGCCAGGCACAGCTGTAGCACAGCTACACTTGCCATGCACAGCTGTAGCAGAATTAACTACCCGTTGTTGTAGAAGCAAGAAACATGGTGCAAGATCCTGGGCATCATGATCTAATAGCAGTGCCTGGCAGAAGCTTACACCGTATGCACAAGGCCAAAATGTTGGCTTTGTCAATGCTTGTGTTTGAACAGGATCTCAGTGGCTTTGCCAATGCTGTTTTTACAGGACTTCAGCGAAGGACACGCAGAGTGCTTATAAATCGGGTGCCTGAAGGGCTGCAGCAAATTAATTTTGTAATAATGTGAGCTCCGCAAAGCACACTTTTAAAGCCCCAGAACGAAAACATTACAAAAATGTATATATTGCAGCGTTATACAACTGATGACTGGCACATGGTGGTAGTTACTGGTACTTTCTTTACACATTGTACTAATGATTATTCTGGTGCCGCTTCAATGTTACAAGCAGTTAACTCTCTCTCATTCATGTGTGAAAACCATTTTAATACTGCTCTAAGCCTATGTTGCCTTTTCTCAGATCAGTCTCTCGCTTTCTCTTTACAGACCATCAGCAACACTTTACATGAACAAATCAGTTCAGGGCAATTGTGCAACTAAAAACATCAGACTTCAACCTCCACAGTGCACCTTCCGGGATTTGGATTTCCCATAGCCTGCGAAGGAGTTCATTGCAGTGACCATTCTCCAGAACAAGGTGAGCTAGCATAAGTCTTGTGTAGGGTTTGGTGCTCAGGGCACTCCAACTCTGTTTGTGTTCATCTGTAGTAAAGAAGGCACACAGCTACCTTGTTTAAATTCTTTTTGAAAAGAAGCCCATGTTTGTGGGGATCAATGAGGTGGGGGAAAATCTGATGAACAGTACAGACTACAGAATGGCATCTATGACTAGCTGAGAAGGTGGCATGTGAAAATGGAAAGTCATACATATAATGCAAAAAAGGCCTGCTTATGGTTCAACGGAAGCAAACCTGTACATTTGGAAACTGTTTTCCGAAGGATAGGATTGGTGGTTCCCACTTACCTCATGATGTCCTGGTATCTTCCAGTTGAATGGTATACAGTCATTTGTTTTACTGCTGTAAAATTCCAGTCTTTCAAACATCAGAATACCTTCTTTCTAATCTTCACCATTGCTCCCACAGTGCTTGGGAGGGATTGGGGTTGTGTCATGCAGTCAGAAAAATCTCCCCACATTCTAAACAATGTTTTTTTTTTAGAACAGTATTAACAGAACAAACTTGCCTAATTTCTTCCATAAGTACTCATTTGCCAAACAAGCTGCAATGCGTATTTGTTTTAACCCCGGTCCGTGCCCCATGCCGGACCGGTGCGCAAGGCCCAGGGCAGGCACTGGCCGTGCGCTGCTGCTGCCCACTCAGGCAGCCGCGGGCCGCGACCATGCATCTGCTAATTGTGCCGTTTTATATTTTCGGCATTTTCCGAAAATAAATGCTGAAAATATAAAACGGCACAAATAGCAGATACGTGGTCGCGGGCCGCGGCTGATTATTCTTGTGGACTTTCCTACTGCTGCACATCTGCCTGGAACTGGATATCTTAAAGTTCACAAGGGCGGAAAACACAAACTGTATACACCCGGCAAATGGATCCTGTCTGTCGAACCAACTACTCCCTTCACAGCTGTCACTCAAAAGTGATCCACCATGGCACAAGCCTTTTACAAGAATACACAGATAAAGGAATAGGAAAAAAAAGCCTATTGTTGGATATTTGAGCAGCCTGTCCCTGGAGACAGTGCCACCCATGAGACTGGGTGAATGGCAGAGGGGCACTATACGAATCCCATGCAAAATAACAGTGAAAACTGCAACGTTTTCTGTGGGGTTGAAACAGATTTGAAGATAAGAACAGACAGGGATCGAGGGCGGGGGAGTGGACTCTGCTTGAAAGGCACCATGATTACCTGTTTGGGGGGTATTTGGGGCTTTTATCTGGGAAGTGCCATCAGACGATGCTGGCCCTGCACCTGCAGACCCCCTGCCCTCTACCGGCTCCCATATTCCAAGTCCATCCAAAGACCCCGTTGTTCATCTGTATGTCCTGTAATGTATTTATGGAGTGTGGACTTGGCTAGAAAGCTGCTGGGCACTGTACAAGATCAAGCACATGGTGGGCGGGGGAGATGGACAGCATCAGGTCATTGCAACCTTTTCATTTGAAATGGGCTCTGAGCCTCAGTGGGGCCCCTGAGCAGCTGCCCCCGTGTTGGCAGTGCTGTGAGACCTCGGCATCTTCTTTAAATCAGGACATGAAATGCACGCTTTACAGCACACATGTTCCAGGCTGCCTTTGCTGGTGCCCTCAGGCTGCCACCTCAGCCTTTTCACTCCGGTTTTGTCACCAAAGTGCTAAATAGCTTTTCAGTGGTCATTCAGTGTTTCAGCTCCCCATGGCTGCCTGTCCAGGGATAGTGAGCATCTCTTAACACCCAACCACTTTCTCTCTGTCTCCAGTATAATCTAAGCACCCCAGAATGCCTCAGACAATTTGTCTCAGCTGTAGACAGGGGACGCTGAAACATCATGTTGAACAAAATACCTTTGCAGTTTGCAAATGGAGGATCAGGTGGTGGGGGAGTTCCAAAAGCTAAAACCCTCTTCCGAATCCCGCACTGTGCCTGGCTGCCTCCTGTGCACATGCGCGGTTTGTAGGCCGAGGGATTCCACTAAACGTGTTCTTGCTTATCTGCACCCCTGGTATTTAACTGTCAGCCTGTGCTTCTTCTTCTTGCTGTTTACCCACCTTCTTGGTACTTGACCCAGCTGTCTTGCTGTTTACCCACCTTCCCCTTTGACCTCGGCTCACTGCCTTGTGTTGTGCTTCATCTGTCTACCTTCACCCCTTCATCCCTTGTTGTGGCCAGGCACAGCTGTAGCACAGCTACACTTGCCAGGCACAGCTGTAGCAGAATTAACTACCCGTTGTTGTAGAAGCAAGAAACATGGTGCAAGATCCTGGGCATCATGATCTAATAGCAGTGCCTGGCAGAAGCTTACACCGTATGCACAAGGCCAAAATGTTGGCTTTGTCAATGCTTGTGTTTGAACAGGATCTCAGTGGCTTTGCCAATGCTGTTTTTACAGGACTTCAGCGAAGGACACGCAGAGTGCTTATAAATCGGGTGCCTGAAGGGCTGCAGCAAATTAATTTTGTAATAATGTGAGCTCCGCAAAGCACACTTTTAAAGCCCCAGAACGAAAACATTACAAAAATGTATATATTGCAGCGTTATACAACTGATGACTGGCACATGGTGGTAGTTACTGGTACTTTCTTTACACATTGTACTAATGATTATTCTGGTGCCGCTTCAATGTTACAAGCAGTTAACTCTCTCTCATTCATGTGTGAAAACCATTTTAACACTGCTCTAAGCCTATGTTGCCTTTTCTCAGATCAGTCTCTCGCTTTCTCTTTACAGACCATCAGCAACACTTTACATGAACAAATCAGTTCAGGGCAATTGTGCAACTAAAAACATCAGACTTCAACCTCCACAGTGCACCTTCCGGGATTTGGATTTCCCATAGCCTGCGAAGGAGTTCATTGCAGTGACCATTCTCCAGAACAAGGTGAGCTAGCATAAGTCTTGTGTAGGGTTTGGTGCTCAGGGCACTCCAACTCTGTTTGTGTTCATCTGTAGTAAAGAAGGCACACAGCTACCTTGTTTAAATTCTTTTTGAAAAGAAGCCCATGTTTGTGGGGATCAATGAGGTGGGGGAAAATCTGATGAACAGTACAGACTACAGAATGGCATCTATGACTAGCTGAGAAGGTGGCATGTGAAAATGGAAAGTCATACATATAATGCAAAAAAGGCCTGCTTATGGTTCAACGGAAGCAAACCTGTACATTTGGAAACTGTTTTCCGAAGGATAGGATTGGTGGTTCCCACTTACCTCATGATGTCCTGGTATCTTCCAGTTGAATGGTATACAGTCATTTGTTTTACTGCTGTAAAATTCCAGTCTTTCAAACATCAGAATACCTTCTTTCTAATCTTCACCATTGCTCCCACAGTGCTTGGGAGGGATTGGGGTTGTGTCATGCAGTCAGAAAAATCTCCCCACATTCTAAACAATGTTTTTTTTTTAGAACAGTATTAACAGAACAAACTTGCCTAATTTCTTCCATAAGTACTCATTTGCCAAACAAGCTGCAATGCGTACTGTGTGGCTGGTGTCACATTTGCTAATGGGCATGTGTGTTAAAGCGTGCATAGATAACATCGGCAATTATACTCAACTGTACTGGTCGATGATAAGTACAGCAGAGTTGTGTATAATTGCAGACGCTATCTGTGTCTAGTACCGACTAATTATACTTATGTGTTATTGAAGAGCAAACCTAACAATGACAACATGATTCCATCTACATATACATGTAGCGCATGTGAATGCCAGTAACAGCATGACAAACATGTTTCCATCATTACTGACTATATAATGAATTTCTTTATGCATACACCATAGTACCAGCTATTCTCAATACAAGCTGCTGTAAAATACACCATCACACTTGCACACGTAAGAATAGTGTACCACCATTAATATGTAAAACCGAATGCTTTTTTTCATATTTCGGTGGGTTTTTTGGACAGTAAATTGCACATTTTGTAGGCCATTTTTCCAAAATTTTCACGGGGGGAGAACCCCCCCGCACCCCCCTTGGGTGGGTGGGCTCGCGCGCTGCGCGCGCTCGCTACTAAATTCCCCATGGGAAATTTACGCCCCACCAACTTTCAAACTCACCAGCCGCCACTGCTTTGGAGGGTCGGTCTCTGTACAGAAGCCCGCCAAAAGTGGAACAAAGGGCTCAACCTTTGGTTTAGGAGTCACAGAGACAAACACAGACGCCATTTTAAAAACCGAGTTCTGGCAGAAAATACCATCCGATAGACTTATTTAAGATAAGTAAACCGGTGGTATGTTAGAGATTAACGAGAAAAAGTATCAATCTCCAACAATGGGAAGAAACCCATAGGGTTATATTCGGGGTCGAATATAACAAGTAGTTTCCACTGCCACCAGCCAAAACTCGACGAGGGGGGACGGGACATTGGCCCCTCGAATAACAGACCCAGGAGTAATGGAATTACCCCTACTAGTACGTCCACAATAGGATGGTTTGTACTAGTTCTGTTAGTAAATTTAGTTCTAGTAAAGCCAATGGTGACTTTACATGCCCAGGGAGACAGTAGTCAGTCCCCGGGTATGGAGTCTATGATGGAGGTCCGCTAGGACGCCCCCGTGTTACGGCACGAAGGGTGCGGTGTAACACACATAGAAAAACATATGAGGCCCTATGGAGTAAAAGACCCCATAGCCCATAGAACACATTGACATTCAAAGGAATTACACACATTCATGTCCAAGAGTGGGAGAAAAAGAGTCTCACTCTTGGCAGGATGGAAAAAAACAAACTCCAGAAATCCAGCAAAGCTGCTGGGGGACTCACTAGGTTAGGAAATTCAGCCTAAACAGAGAATTCTCCCTAACACTCGCCCCCCCCCCCAGACTAAGGGACAGGAGGATTTAATCCACTCCTGGATGAATCTCATACCTCTAGTCGATGACATACATCCTAGAGAGACCATCAGCATTTTGGTGGTGACACCCTGACCTGTGCTCAATGGTGAAATCAAACCCTTGCAGGCAGATCGACCATCTCAATAGTTTTGGGTTTTCCCCTTTCATTTGCATTAACCATCTCAAGGGTTGGTGATCAGTCTGAATGACAAAAGTAGAACCATACAAGTACGGCCTAAACTTCTTCAGAGCCCACACGATAGCAAAGCACTCTCTTTCGATTGTTGCCCACCTTGTTTCAGGATCCTTTAGCTTGCGGCTGATGAAGCAAACGGGGTGCTCCCTACCTTTCACATCCAGTTGACTGAGTACGGCACCTATTCCTACATTTGAAGCATCTGTCTGCACAATGAAGTGTTGGCGATAATCAGGAGCTCTGAGTACTGGGGCTTGGCAAAGAGCCTTTTTCAGGTTTTCAAAAGCCTGATTGCACTCCTCGTTCCATCTAACCTTTTTAGGAAATTTGGGTGAGGAGATGACATTCAGTGGAGAGGCTATGGTCCCATAGTTCTCGATGAAATTCCTGTAATACCCAGTGAGGCCTAGGAAGGCTCTCACTTGGGTATTTCTCCACCTCCTACCTCATGTCCAAGATAGACTACCTTACTCTGTCCAATTTGGCATTTACTCGCCTTTATGGTCAGATTGGCTCGTCCAAGAGCCTGCAAAACATCTCTCAGGTGGGTTACATGTTCTTCCCAGGAATTGCTGAACACTGCGATGTCATCCAAGTATGCCATGCAGAAGTCCTCCATCCCATTCAGAACCTGGTTTACCATCCGTTGAAACGTAGCAGGTGCATTCTTCAATCCGAAAGGCATTACCTTAAACTGGTATAAGCCAACGGGGGTAGAAAATGCAGTTTTCTCCTTGGCATGGTCTGTCAGGGCTATTTGCCAATAGCCTGACGTCAAGTCAAATGTGCTGAGGAACTTGGCTGCGCCAAGTTTGTCCACCAACTCATCTGTTCTTGGCAAAGGGTGGGCATCAGTCTTGGTGACTGCATTGAGAGCTCTATAATCCACACAGAATCTAAGCTCTTTAGGTCCGGCCTTTGGTACTAACACAACTGGGCTAGACCATGGACTAGTAGAGGGCTCTATTACCCCAAGATCAAGCATCTTGTTGACCTCACCTTTGATGTGGGTTTGTACATTTTCTGACATTCGGCACCACCTTTTGGTCGCAATACAGGGGTAGTGGCTATCCGGTTGCCGAGGTGCTCTGCACGGGCAATTCGACCACTGCGTCCTGGAGCGAAGAAAAAGCAAAGGTGACTGGTTGTTCCCACAGTCAGGGGAAGAGACTCTCCGGCAGGGAGATCTCCTCTGTCGTCGGGAAGTGGTGAATCGGTTCAGCAGGGCTCCACCGGAGGTGTCGTCGTTGCAGGTCGGCTCAGCTTTACCCTCGTCGGATTCTTAGGTCCTGTGGCGACTTCTGAAGATCCAGTCCCAAAAGCCCTGCTTTTATGCAGAAAACCCCCTTTCATTCAGCCTAGCTGTCACTCAAAACACGCTAAGTGGTGAGCGGGGAGGCTCACCACTTGGGCCAATCAAACCAGAGTGCGACCAGAGTTGGCAAGGCAACTCGGTCCAGGGTGCCTAAACCCCCTCCCACACCCCTGTGGTAACCCAGACAGAATGGCACCACTTTGGAGCAGTGGCGGCTGCTATCATGGGCCGGCCGGGCGCCGCCCCCCCAGAAAAGAAAGAGGAAGCTAAAAGAGATTCAATCAGAGAACTTCTCCGATTGAATCTCTTTTAGCTTAGAAAATGCCTGCATTTCCTTTGCCAACAGCGCGGGGGCGCTGAGGCAAGGTAATCATGTATCAGGGCCGGGCCAGGCTTTAACAGCGGGGCGCGTCCCAATTTAGTTTATTTTTTTCCATAGTAGAGTGCGTGGAGCTCCTAGCCCCACGCACTCTACGTAGCCCCTTTAATTGGAAGCCTGGCGGGGCGCTTCAGGGCTGGCCCCGCCAGTATAAAATGTGCGTAAACAGCGCACTTAAATTCAGATTCCCTCCCCTGCCATGGATACAGTAATGTCATTGGCTGGCAAACAGCCAATGACATTACTGTATCTATGATGACTCACTGGCGGCGCAGGGTGTGTACGTGCGCCTGCGCCGCCTTCAAACGTCTGTTTCTCTTTCTTTTCTTCCGACGTCGAGTGAACAGCACACGGTGCACACCAAACACGAGTGCTGATGCAGCGGCGCCGCGGTAAGTACCATGATCCGGCCATCGGCCATCCCCATGTTTGTTTTACTTTTTCTTTCTGTTTGGGACCGGGGACTCGGGAGTGTTACTTACACTCCCCTCCCCGGGCCCAAACTATGTGGTCCACCACGGCCCCAGGCCCAGTCAACACTGAACGACGTGTAGGCCTTGGCCTACACGTCGTTCAGTGTTGCTGCCGAGCTGCGAGCCTTGGTGGTAGCGGGCCGCCCGGCCCGCTACCACCAAGGCGAGGGCCGCTGCCCTGGGCCTATTTGTTTTAACCCCGGTCCGTGCCCCATGCCGGACCGGTGCGCAAGGCCCAGGGCAGGCACTGGCCGTGCGCTGCTGCTGCCCACTCAGGCAGCCGCGGGCCGCGACCATGCATCTGCTAATTGTGCCGTTTTATATTTTCGGCATTTTCCGAAAATAAATGCTGAAAATATAAAACGGCACAAATAGCAGATACGTGGTCGCGGGCCGCGGCTGATTATGCTTGTGGACTTTCCTACTGCTGCACATCTGCCTGGAACTGGATATCTTAAAGTTCACAAGGGCGGAAAACACAAACTGTATACACCCGGCAAATGGATCCTGTCTGTCGAACCAACTACTCCCTTCACAGCTGTCACTCAAAAGTGATCCACCATGGCACAAGCCTTTTACAAGAATACACAGATAAAGGAATAGGAAAAAAAAGCCTATTGTTGGATATTTGAGCAGCCTGTCCCTGGAGACAGTGCCACCCATGAGACTGGGTGAATGGCAGAGGGGCACTATACGAATCCCATGCAAAACAACAGTGAAAACTGCAACGTTTTCTGTGGGGTTGAAACAGATTTGAAGATAAGAACAGACAGGGATCGAGGGCGGGGGAGTGGACTCTGCTTGAAAGGCACCATGATTACCTGTTTGGGGGGTATTTGTGGCTTTTATCTGGGAAGTGCCATCAGACGATGCTGGCCCTGCACCTGCAGACCCCCTGCCCTCTACCGGCTCCCATATTCCAAGTCCATCCAAAGACCCCGTTGTTCATCTGTATGTCCTGTAATGTATTTATGGAGTGTGGACTTGGCTAGAAAGCTGCTGGGCACTGTACAAGATCAAGCACATGGTGGGCGGGGGAGATGGACAGCATCAGGTCATTGCAACCTTTTCATTTGAAATGGGCTCTGAGCCTCAGTGGGGCCCCTGAGCAGCTGCCCCCGTGTTGGCAGTGCTGTGAGACCTCGGCATCTTCTTTAAATCAGGACATGAAATGCACGCTTTACAGCACACATGTTCCAGGCTGCCTTTGCTGGTGCCCTCAGGCTGCCACCTCAGCCTTTTCACTCCGGTTTTGTCACCAAAGTGCTAAATAGCTTTTCAGTGGTCATTCAGTGTTTCAGCTCCCCATGGCTGCCTGTCCAGGGATAGTGAGCATCTCTTAACACCCAACCACTTTCTCTCTGTCTCCAGTATAATCTAAGCACCCCAGAATGCCTCAGACAATTTGTCTCAGCTGTAGACAGGGGACGCTGAAACATCATGTTGAACAAAATACCTTTGCAGTTTGCAAATGGAGGATCAGGTGGTGGGGGAGTTCCAAAAGCTAAAACCCTCTTCCGAATCCCGCACTGTGCCTGGCTGCCTCCTGTGCACATGCGCGGTTTGTAGGCCGAGGGATTCCACTAAACGTGTTCTTGCTTATCTGCACCCCTGGTATTTAACTGTCAGCCTGTGCTTCTTCTTCTTGCTGTTTACCCACCTTCTTGGTACTTGACCCAGCTGTCTTGCTGTTTACCCACCTTCCCCTTTGACCTCGGCTCACTGCCTTGTGTTGTGCTTCATCTGTCTACCTTCACCCCTTCATCCCTTGTTGTGGCCAGGCACAGCTGTAGCACAGCTACACTTGCCAGGCACAGCTGTAGCAGAATTAACTACCCGTTGTTGTAGAAGCAAGAAACATGGTGCAAGATCCTGGGCATCATGATCTAATAGCAGTGCCTGGCAGAAGCTTACACCGTATGCACAAGGCCAAAATGTTGGCTTTGTCAATGCTTGTGTTTGAACAGGATCTCAGTGGCTTTGCCAATGCTGTTTTTACAGGACTTCAGCGAAGGACATGCAGAGTGCTTATAAATCGGGTGCCTGAAGGGCTGCAGCAAATTAATTTTGTAATAATGTGAGCTCCGCAAAGCACACTTTTAAAGCCCCAGAACGAAAACATTACAAAAATGTATATATTGCAGCGTTATACAACTGATGACTGGCACATGGTGGTAGTTACTGGTACTTTCTTTACACATTGTACTAATGATTATTCTGGTGCCGCTTCAATGTTACAAGCAGTTAACTCTCTCTCATTCATGTGTGAAAACCATTTTAATACTGCTCTAAGCCTATGTTGCCTTTTCTCAGATCAGTCTCTCGCTTTCTCTTTACAGACCATCAGCAACACCTTACATGAACAAATCAGTTCAGGGCAATTGTGCAACTAAAAACATCAGACTTCAACCTCCACAGTGCACCTTCCGGGATTTGGATTTCCCATAGCCTGCGAAGGAGTTCATTGCAGTGACCATTCTCCAGAACAAGGTGAGCTAGCATAAGTCTTGTGTAGGGTTTGGTGCTCAGGGCACTCCAACTCTGTTTGTGTTCATCTGTAGTAAAGAAGGCACACAGCTATCTTGTTTAAATTCTTTTTGAAAAGAAGCCCATGTTTGTGGGGATCAATGAGGTGGGGGAAAATCTGATGAACAGTACAGACTACAGAATGGCATCTATGACTAGCTGAGAAGGTGGCATGTGAAAATGGAAAGTCATACATATAATGCAAAAAAGGCCTGCTTATGGTTCAACGGAAGCAAACCTGTACATTTGGAAACTGTTTTCCGAAGGATAGGATTGGTGGTTCCCACTTACCTCATGATGTCCTGGTATCTTCCAGTTGAATGGTATACAGTCATTTGTTTTACTGCTGTAAAATTCCAGTCTTTCAAACATCAGAATACCTTCTTTCTAATCTTCACCATTGCTCCCACAGTGCTTGGGAGGGATTGGGGTTGTGTCATGCAGTCAGAAAAATCTCCCCACATTCTAAACAATGTTTTTTTTTTAGAATAGTATTAACAGAACAAACTTGCCTAATTTCTTCCATAAGTACTCATTTGCCAAACAAGCTGCAATACGTACTGTGTGGCTGGTGTCACATTTGCTAATGGGCATGTGTGTTAAAGCGTGCATAGATAACATCGGCAATTATACTCAACTGTACTGGTCGATGATAAGTACAGCAGAGTTGTGTATAATTGCAGACGCTATCTGTGTCTAGTACCGACTAATTATACTTATGTGTTATTGAAGAGCAAACCTAACAATGACAACATGATTCCATCTACATATACATGTAGCGCATGTGAATGCCAGTAACAGCATGACAAACATGTTTCCATCATTACTGACTATATAATGAATTTCTTTATGCATACACCATAGTACCAGCTATTCTCAATACAAGCTGCTGTAAAATACACCATCACACTTGCACACGTAAGAATAGTGTACCACCATTAATATGTAAAACCGAATGCTTTTTTTCATATTTCGGTGGGTTTTTTGGACAGTAAATTGCACATTTTGTAGGCCATTTTTCCAAAATTTTCACGGGGGGAGAACCCCCCCGCACCCCCCTTGGGTGGGTGGGCAAGCGCGCTGCGCGCGCTCGCTACTAAATTCGCCCTGGGAAATTTACGCTCCACCAACTTTCAAACTCACCAGCCGCCACTGCTTTGGAGGGTCGGTCTCTGTACAGAAGCCCGCCAAAACTGGAACAAAGGGCTCAACCTTTGGTTTAGGAGTCACAGAGACAAACACAGACGCCATTTTAAAAACCGAGTTCTGGCAGAAAATACCATCCGATAGACTTATTTAAGATAAGTAAACCGGTGGTATGTTAGAGATTAACGAGAAAAAGTATCAATCTCCAACAATGGGAAGAAACCCATAGGGTTATAATCGGGGTCGAATATAACAAGTAGTTTCCACTGCCACCAGCCAAAACTCGACGAGGGGGGACGGGACATTGGCCCCTCGAATAACAGACCCAGGAGTAATGGAATTACCCCTACTAGTACGTCCACAATAGGATGGTTTGTACTAGTTCTGTTAGTAAATTTAGTTCTAGTAAAGCCAATGGTGACTTTACATGCCCAGGGAGACAGTAGTCAGTCCCCGGGTATGGAGTCTATGATGGAGGTCCGCTAGGACGCCCCCGTGTTACGGCACGAAGGGTGCGGTGTAACACACATAGAAAAACATATGAGGCCCTATGGAGTAAAAGACCCCATAGCCCATAGAACACATTGACATTCAAAGGAATTACACACATTCATGTCCAAGAGTGGGAGAAAAAGAGTCTCACTCTTGGCAGGATGGAAAAAAACAAACTCCAGAAATCCAGCAAAGCTGCTGGGGTACTCACTAGGTTAGGAAATTCAGCCTAAACAGGGAATTCTCCCTAACACTCGCCCCCCCCCAGACTAAGGGACAGGAGGATTTAATCCACTCCTGGATGAATCTCATACCTCTAGTCGATGACATACATCCTAGAGAGACCATCAGCATTTTGGTGGTGACACCCTGACCTGTGCTCAATGGTGAAATCAAACCCTTGCAGGCAGATCGACCATCTCAATAGTTTTGGGTTTTCCCCTTTCATTTGCATTAACCATCTCAAGGGTTGGTGATCAGTCTGAATGACAAAAGTAGAACCATACAAGTACGGCCTAAACTTCTTCAGAGCCCACACGATAGCAAAGCACTCTCTTTCGATTGTTGCCCACCTTGTTTCAGGATCCTTTAGCTTGCGGCTGATGAAGCAAACGGGGTGCTCCCTACCTTTCACATCCAGTTGACTGAGTACGGCACCTATTCCTACATTTGAAGCATCTGTCTGCACAATGAAGTGTTGGCGATAATCAGGAGCTCTGAGTACTGGGGCTTGGCAAAGAGCCTTTTTCAGGTTTTCAAAAGCCTGATTGCACTCCTCGTTCCATCTAACCTTTTTAGGAAATTTGGGTGAGGAGATGACATTCAGTGGAGAGGCTATGGTCCCATAGTTCTCGATGAAATTCCTGTAATACCCAGTGAGGCCTAGGAAGGCTCTCACTTGGGTATTTCTCCAGCTCCTACCTCATGTCCAAGATAGACTACCTTACTCTGTCCAATTTGGCATTTACTCGCCTTTATGGTCAGATTGGCTCGTCCAAGAGCCTGCAAAACATCTCTCAGGTGGGTTACATGTTCTTCCCAGGAATTGCTGAACACTGCGATGTCATCCAAGTATGCCATGCAGAAGTCCTCCATCCCATTCAGAACCTGGTTTACCATCCGTTGAAACGTAGCAGGTGCATTCTTCAATCCGAAAGGCATTACCTTAAACTGGTATAAGCCAACGGGGGTAGAAAATGCAGTTTTCTCCTTGGCATGGTCTGTCAGGGCTATTTGCCAATAGCCTGACGTCAAGTCAAATGTGCTGAGGAACTTGGCTGCGCCAAGTTTGTCCACCAACTCATCTGTTCTTGGCAAAGAGTGGGCATCAGTCTTGGTGACTGCATTGAGAGCTCTATAATCCACACAGAATCTAAGCTCTTTAGATCCGGCCTTTGGTACTAACACAACTGGGCTAGACCATGGACTAGTAGAGGGCTCTATTACCCCAAGATCAAGCATCTTGTTGACCTCACCTTTGATGTGGGTTTGTACATTTTCTGACATTCGGCACCACCTTTTGGTCGCAATACAGGGGTAGTGGCTATCCGGTTGCCGAGGTGCTCTGCACGGGCAATTCGACCACTGCGTCCTGGAGCGAAGAAAAAGCAAAGGTGACTGGTTGTTCCCACCAGTCAGGGGAAGAGACTCTCCGGCAGGGAGATCTCCTCTGTCGTCGGGAAGTGGTGAATCGGTTCAGCAGGGCTCCACCGGAGGTGTCGTCGTTGCAGGTCGGCTCAGCTTTACCCTCGTCGGATTCTTAGGTCCTGTGGCGACTTCTGAAGATCCAGTCCCAAAAGCCCTGCTTTTATGCAGAAAACCCCCTTTCATTCAGCCTAGCTGTCACTCAAAACACGCTAAGTGGTGAGCGGGGAGGCTCACCACTTGGGCCAATCAAACCAGAGTGCGACCAGAGTTGGCAAGGCAACTCGGTCCAGGGTGCCTAAACCCCCTCCCACACCCCTGTGGTAACCCAGACAGAATGGCACCACTTTGGAGCAGTGGCGGCTGCTATCATGGGCCGGCCGGGCGCCGCCCCCCCAGAAAAGAAAGAGGAAGCTAAAAGAGATTCAATCAGAGAACTTCTCCGATTGAATCTCTTTTAGCTTAGAAAATGCCTGCATTTCCTTTGCCAACAGCGCGGGGGCGCTGAGGCAAGGTAATCATGTAGCAGGGCCGGGCCCGGCTTTAACAGCGGGGCGCGTCCCAATTTAGTTTATTTTTTTCCATAGTAGAGTGCGTGGAGCTCCTAGCCCCACGCACTCTACGTAGCCCCTTTAATTGGAAGCCTGGCGGGGCGCTTCAGGGCTGGCCCCGCCAGTATAAAATGTGCGTAAACAGCGCACTTAAATTCAGATTCCCTCCCCTGCCATGGATACAGTAATGTCATTGGCTGGCAAACAGCCAATGACATTACTGTATCTATGATGACTCACTGGCGGCGCAGGGTGTGTACGTGCGCCTGCGCCGCCTTCACACGTCTGTTTCTCTTTCTTTTCTTCCGACGTCGAGTGAACAGCACACGGTGCACACCAAACACGAGTGCTGATGCAGCGGCGCCGCGGTAAGTACCATGATCCGGCCATCGGCCATCCCCATGTTTGTTTTACTTTTTCTTTCTGTTTGGGACCGGGGACTCGGGAGTGTTACTTACACTCCCCTCCCCGGGCCCAAACTATGTGGTCCACCACGGCCCCAGGCCCAGTCAACACTGAACGACGTGTAGGCCTTGGCCTACACGTCGTTCAGTGTTGCTGCCGAGCTGCGAGCCTTGGTGGTAGCGGGCCGCCCGGCCCGCTACCACCAAGGCGAGGGCCGCTGCCCTGGGCCTATTTGTTTTAACCCCGGTCCGTGCCCCATGCCGGACCGGTGCGCAAGGCCCAGGGCAGGCACTGGCCGTGCGCTGCTGCTGCCCACTCAGGCAGCCGCGGGCCGCGACCATGCATCTGCTAATTGTGCCGTTTTATATTTTCGGCATTTTCCGAAAATAAATGCTGAAAATATAAAACGGCACAAATAGCAGATACGTGGTCGCGGGCCGCGGCTGATTATTCTTGTGGACTTTCCTACTGCTGCACATCTGCCTGGAACTGGATATCTTAAAGTTCACAAGGGCGGAAAACACAAACTGTATACACCCGGCAAATGGATCCTGTCTGTCGAACCAACTACTCCCTTCACAGCTGTCACTCAAAAGTGATCCACCATGGCACAAGCCTTTTACAAGAATACACAGATAAAGGAATAGGAAAAAAAAGCCTATTGTTGGATATTTGAGCAGCCTGTCCCTGGAGACAGTGCCACCCATGAGACTGGGTGA
Source organism: Ambystoma mexicanum (assembly GCF_040938575.1). Lineage (NCBI taxonomy): Eukaryota > Metazoa > Chordata > Amphibia > Caudata > Ambystomatidae > Ambystoma > Ambystoma mexicanum. Next base: position 164,021,052 of record NC_090935.1, on the reverse strand, counting down.
ATGGCAGAGGGGCACTATACGAATCCCATGCAAAACAACAGTGAAAACTGCAACGTTTTCTGTGGGGTTGAAACAGATTTGAAGATAAGAACAGACAGGGATCGAGGGCGGGGGAGTGGACTCTGCTTGAAAGGCACCATGATTACCTGTTTGGGGGGTATTTGGGGCTTTTATCTGGGAAGTGCCATCAGACGATGCTGGCCCTGCACCTGCAGACCCCCTGCCCTCTACCGGCTCCCATATTCCAAGTCCATCCAAAGACCCCGTTGTTCATCTGTATGTCCTGTAATGTATTTATGGAGTGTGGACTTGGCTAGAAAGCTGCTGGGCACTGTACAAGATCAAGCACATGGTGGGCGGGGGAGATGGACAGCATCAGGTCATTGCAACCTTTTCATTTGAAATGTGCTCTGAGCCTCAGTGGGGCCCCTGAGCAGCTGCCCCCGTGTTGGCAGTGCTGTGAGACCTCGGCATCTTCTTTAAATCAGGACATGAAATGCACGCTTTACAGCACACATGTTCCAGGCTGCCTTTGCTGGTGCCCTCAGGCTGCCACCTCAGCCTTTTCACTCCGGTTTTGTCACCAAAGTGCTAAATAGCTTTTCAGTGGTCATTCAGTGTTTCAGCTCCCCATGGCTGCCTGTCCAGGGATAGTGAGCATCTCTTAACACCCAACCACTTTCTCTCTGTCTCCAGTATAATCTAAGCACCCCAGAATGCCTCAGACAATTTGTCTCAGCTGTAGACAGGGGACGCTGAAACATCATGTTGAACAAAATACCTTTGCAGTTTGCAAATGGAGGATCAGGTGGTGGGGGAGTTCCAAAAGCTAAAACCCTCTTCCGAATCCCGCACTGTGCCTGGCTGCCTCCTGTGCACATGCGCGGTTTGTAGGCCGAGGGATTCCACTAAACGTGTTCTTGCTTATCTGCACCCCTGGTATTTAACTGTCAGCCTGTGCTTCTTCTTCTTGCTGTTTACCCACCTTCTTGGTACTTGACCCAGCTGTCTTGCTGTTTACCCACCTTCCCCTTTGACCTCGGCTCACTGCCTTGTGTTGTGCTTCATCTGTCTACCTTCACCCCTTCATCCCTTGTTGTGGCCAGGCACAGCTGTAGCACAGCTACACTTGCCAGGCACAGCTGTAGCAGAATTAACTACCCGTTGTTGTAGAAGCAAGAAACATGGTGCAAGATCCTGGGCATCATGATCTAATAGCAGTGCCTGGCAGAAGCTTACACCGTATGCACAAGGCCAAAATGTTGGCTTTGTCAATGCTTGTGTTTGAACAGGATCTCAGTGGCTTTGCCAATGCTGTTTTTACAGGACTTCAGCGAAGGACACGCAGAGTGCTTATAAATCGGGTGCCTGAAGGGCTGCAGAAAATTAATTTCGTAATAATGTGAGCTCCGCAAAGCACACTTTTAAAGCCCCAGAACGAAAACATTACAAAAATGTATATATTGCAGCGTTATACAACTGATGACTGGCACATGGTGGTAGTTACTGGTACTTTCTTTACACATTGTACTAATGATTATTCTGGTGCAGCTTCAATGTTACAAGCAGTTAACTCTCTCTCATTCATGTGTGCAAACCATTTTAATACTGCTCTAAGCCTATGTTGCCTTTTCTCAGATCAGTCTCTCGCTTTCTCTTTACAGACCATCAGCAACACCTTACATGAACAAATCAGTTCAGGGCAATTGTGCAACTAAAAACATCAGACTTCAACCTCCACAGTGCACCTTCCGGGATTTGGATTTCCCATAGCCTGCAAAGGAGTTCATTGCAGTGACCATTCTCCAGAACAAGGTGAGCTAGCATAAGTCTTGTGTAGGGTTTGGTGCTCAGGGCACTCCAACTCTGTTTGTGTTCATCTGTAGTAAAGAAGGCACACAGCTATCTTGTTTAAATTCTTTTTGAAAAGAAGCCCATGTTTGTGGGGATCAATGAGGTGGGGGAAAATCTGATGAACAGTACAGACTACAGAATGGCATCTATGACTAGCTGAGAAGGTGGCATGTGAAAATGGAAAGTCATACATATAATGCAAAAAAGGCCTGCTTATGGTTCAACGGAAGCAAACCTGTACATTTGGAAACTGTTTTCCGAAGGATAGGATTGGTGGTTCCCACTTACCTCATGATGTCCTGGTATCTTCCAGTTGAATGGTATACAGTCATTTGTTTTACTGCTGTAAAATTCCAGTCTTTCAAACATCAGAATACCTTCTTTCTAATCTTCACCATTGCTCCCACAGTGCTTGGGAGGGATTGGGTTTGTGTCATGCAGTCAGAAAAATCTCCCCACATTCTAAACAATGTTTTTTTTTTAGAACAGTATTAACAGAACAAACTTGCCTAATTTCTTCCATAAGTACTCATTTGCCAAACAAGCTGCAATACGTACTGTGTGGCTGGTGTCACATTTGCTAATGGGCATGTGTGTTAAAGCGTGCATAGATAACATCGGCAATTATACTCAACTGTACTGGTCGATGATAAGTACAGCAGAGTTGTGTATAATTGCAGACGCTATCTGTGTCTAATACCGACTAATTATACTTATGTGTTATTGAAGAGCAAACCTAACAATGACAACATGATTCCATCTACATATACATGTAGCGCATGTGAATGCCAGTAACAGCATGACAAACATGTTTCCATCATTACTGACTATATAATGAATTTCTTTATGCATACACCATAGTACCAGCTATTCTCAATACAAGCTGCTGTAAAATACACCATCACACTTGCACACGTAAGAATAGTGTACCACCATTAATATGTAAAACCGAATGCTTTTTTTCATATTTCGGTGGGTTTTTTGGACAGTAAATTGCACATTTTGTAGGCCATTTTTCCAAAATTTTCACGGGGGGAGAACCCCCACGCACCCCCCTTGGGTGGGTGGGCTCGCACGCTGCGCGCGCTCGCTACTAAATTCGCCCTGGGAAATTTACGCCCCACCAACTTTCAAACTCACCAGCCGCCACTGCTTTGGAGGGTCGGTCTCTGTACAGAAGCCCGCCAAAAGTGGAACAAATGGCTCAACCTTTGGTTTAGGAGTCACAGAGACAAACACAGACGCCATTTTAAAAACCGAGTTCTGGCAGAAAATACCATCCGATAGACTTATTTAAGATAAGTAAACCGGTGGTATGTTAGAGATTAACGAGAAAAAGTATCAATCTCCAACAATGGGAAGAAACCCATAGGGTTATATTCGGGGTCGAATATAACAAGTAGTTTCCACTGCCACCAGCCAAAACTCGACGAGGGGGGACGGGACATTGGCCCCTCGAATAACAGACCCAGGAGTAATGGAATTACCCCTACTAGTACGTCCACAATAGGATGGTTTGTACTAGTTCTGTTAGTAAATTTAGTTCTAGTAAAGCCAATGGTGACTTTACATGCCCAGGGAGACAGTAGTCAGTCCCCGGGTATGGAGTCTATGATGGAGGTCCGCTAGGACGCCCCCGTGTTACGGCACGAAGGGTGCGGTGTAACACACATAGAAAAACATATGAGGCCCTATGGAGTAAAAGACCCCATAGCCCATAGAACACATTGACATTCAAAGGAATTACACACATTCATGTCCAAGAGTGGGAGAAAAAGAGTCTCACTCTTGGCAGGATGGAAAAAAACAAACTCCAGAAATCCAGCAAAGCTGCTGGGGGACTCACTAGGTTAGGAAATTCAGCCTAAACAGAGAATTCTCCCTAACACTCGCCCCCCCCAGACTAAGGGACAGGAGGATTTAATCCACTCCTGGATGAATCTCATACCTCTAGTCGATGACATACATCCTAGAGAGACCATCAGCATTTTGGTGGTGACACCCTGACCTGTGCTCAATGGTGAAATCAAACCCTTGCAGGCAGATCGACCATCTCAATAGTTTTGGGTTTTCCCCTTTCATTTGCATTAACCATCTCAAGGGTTGGTGATCAGTCTGAATGACAAAAGTAGAACCATACAAGTACGGCCTAAACTTCTTCAGAGCCCACACGATAGCAAAGCACTCTCTTTCGATTGTTGCCCACCTTGTTTCAGGATCCTTTAGCTTGCGGCTGATGAAGCAAACGGGGTGCTCCCTACCTTTCACATCCAGTTGACTGAGTACGGCACCTATTCCTACATTTGAAGCATCTGTCTGCACAATGAAGTGTTGGCGATAATCAGGAGCTCTGAGTACTGGGGCTTGGCAAAGAGCCTTTTCCAGGTTTTCAAAAGCCTGATTGTACTCCTCGTTCCATCTAACCTTTTTAGGAAATTTGGGTGAGGAGATGACATTCAGTGGAGAGGCTATGGTCCCATAGTTCTCGATGAAATTCCTGTAATACCCAGTGAGGCCTAGGAAGGCTCTCACTTGGGTATTTCTCCACCTCCTACCTCATGTCCAAGATAGACTACCTTACTCTGTCCAATTTGGCATTTACTCGCCTTTATGGTCAGATTGGCTCATCCAAGAGCCTGCAAAACATCTCTCAGGTGGGTTACATGTTCTTCCCAGGAATTGCTGAACACTGCGATGTCATCCAAGTATGCCATGCAGAAGTCCTCCATCCCATTCAGAACCTGGTTTACCATCCGTTGAAACGTAGCAGGTGCATTCTTCAATCCGAAAGGCATTACCTTAAACTGGTATAAGCCAACGGGGGTAGAAAATGCAGTTTTCTCCTTGGCATGGTCTGTCAGGGCTATTTGCCAATAGCCTGACGTCAAGTCAAATGTGCTGAGGAACTTGGCTGCGCCAAATTTGTCCACCAACTCATCTGTTCTTGGCAAAGGGTGGGCATCAGTCTTGGTGACTGCATTGAGAGCTCATAATCCACACAGAATCTAAGCTCTTTAGATCCGGCCTTTGGTACTAACACAACTGGGCTAGACCATGGACTAGTAGAGGGCTCTATTACCCCAAGATCAAGCATCTTGTTGACCTCACCTTTGATGTGGGTTTGTACATTTTCTGACATTCGGTATCCTCTGCTTTTGACTGGCAGACAGTCACCAGTGAGTATGTCATGCTGGCCCCAAGGGGTCAAGTCTGGTGAAAGCGAGAACAGAGAGGCAAACTGATTCAACATAGATTTGCACTCTTCTTGTTGCTCGGGTGTCAGATTTGAAGAGAGATTTACTCCTTCAACTTTTTCGTCCAAAGGTAAGCCTCTGAGGAGATCCGGAAGAGCTTCACTCTCTTCTTCTTCCTCGGATGATGCTAGAAGCAACGCTCCTACATCAGGTCGTGAGACATACGCTTTGAGTCGGTTGGTGTGGAATACTGTTGGAGCCTCCTTGGGATTGTCCAAGTCCACCAGATAGTTGACCTCTCCGAGTTTACCTGCAACTCTGAAGGGTCCCATCCATTTGTCTTGCAAGGCCCTCTGCCTTGTTTGGATCATAACGAGAACGAGCTGGTCTTGAGCGAACTCAACCATGTTAGCCTTTTGATCGTGCCAGTGCTTGACCAATGCTTGTCCAGCTTTCAAGTTATCGCTTGCTTCCGTCATCATGTGCGACATTTTCCTCCGGAGACCTATCACGTAGTCAGTCACTCTGACTGGCTTGGGGGAAGGAGCACTCTCCAACCCCTCCTTAATCAGGGCCAATGGACCTCTGACGGGATGACCATAGAGAAGCTCGAAGGGAGAGTAACCTACTCCCTCCTGAGGGATTGCTCTATAAGCAAAGAGAAGGCATGGCAGTAGAAGGTCCCACTTACGCTTAAGGGGTTCCTCTAAAGCACCTATCATGCTCTTCATGGTTTGGTTGAACCGTTCAACCAACCCATTGGTTTGTGGGTGGTAAGCTGATGAGAACTTGTAAGTAACTCCACAGGTTTTCCACATGGCTTTCATGTAGTGGGACATAAAGTTTGACCCCCTGTCAGAGATTACTTCCTTAGGAAACCCGACCCTAGTAAAAATACCAAGGAGGGCCTTAGCCACAGCCGGAGCTTTAACAGTCCTCATAGGAATTGCCTCAGGATACCTAGTAGCATGGTCTACTACAACAAGTATAAACCTGTTGCCTGAGGAGGTTGGAGGATCAAGGGGACCAACAATGTCAATCCCTACTCTCTCAAATGGGACTCCCACAACTGGGAGAGGCACTAAAGGTGCCACATTCTTGGAGCCAACCTTACCAGAGGTCTGGCAGGTGTGGCAGCTCCTGCAGTGTTTTTCCACTTCAGCCCCCATCTTCAGCCAATAGAAATAGAGAGAGAGCCTTTCCTTAGTCTTCTTGAAACTCAAGTGACCAGCCAAAGGAATCTCGTGGGCTAACTGCAAGAACTGTGGTCTGTTCTCTTGGGGTACTACAAGTCGCTTGTAGTCTCCAGGTGCAGACTCGGTCAGTTCACTGTAGAAGAGGCCATCTTCCCAGTGCAACCTGTATTTCCCAGGCTCTTGCCCTTCAACCTGAGCTTCTGCCTGGTGGCGAAGACCTTCCAGAGTTGGACATGCTCTCTGTCACTTACTAAAGTCTGCCCTGCTGGGTCCACCTTCTGCCAGTAAAGACTGCAGCTCAGGATGGTCAACAGGATCCAGATCTCCAATGAGTTCCTGGCCTTCCATTAGCTCTTCCTCAGAGTCTAATTCTACCACACAGGGTTGTACCTCCCTCTCAGCCTCGGCTGGAGGTGGAGTTACGGGTGTAACTTTGGACAACCGCGAGGAAGTCCTTGTTGGCTGCACTGAAATGCTGGCTGCTGGTTTCGAGGTAGAAGTTTTAGGTTTCCCTTTCGCTTCTGATTTCTTCGAGACAGCTGCCGACGATTCCAGTGGCGCAGGAGTGATTTCTTTCTTCATCATCTCCTGGAGAGTACCGTGCATGGTCCTCTCTCTTGCGGGTCTGGTTAGCACCTGTAACCGTTTACTAGGAGGTCTGGGGGTGTGTGATACAACTCAGAGAGTTTTCAAATCGTTACCCAACAGTACGCGTCCTGGTACCTCACTCTGTATGCTGACAGGTATCTTCACAGTCATGTCGTTACACTGGATGAGAACTGGTAATTGGGGAAGCATCTGCACAGGCCCTCCAGCTAACTTGGTGAGGCGTTTGGGTGCCTTAGCAACATCCTCAACCTGAAAAAACGATGTATCCACCACAGTTATGCTGGCCCCAGTGTCCCTAATGGCAGGAGTCTCCTGACCATTCACCTGGACACTGTCCTTATAATACTCTTTAGTATTATCGGGGATAGAATTATAGACATCTAAATTCTGTTGTTCCCACAACCCCAGAGATACTAAAGAAACGCTGGCTGAGACTCCAATGGGTTCATCAGCTAGCAGTAGAAAGTTTCCTCTTGCCATTTGGACTTCCTCCTCTGGAGCGAAGGCTAAGGAGACAAGCTGGACCCCTGAAGGTTTACCCTTACATCTGGGATCTCCTTTCACGTGGTCAGTCGAGCCACAAACAAAGCATTTACCATATGCTTTCTGGAATGGTGGCTTGTTCTGGCCTCCTTCCGGTTTGGCACCAGAAGACACACTATTCTGCTGCGGTTTTCCTTGTGGCTTACCCTTCTGGTTTTGTTTGGGGCCCTCTTTGGAATTTGAGTTATTCGAATTCTCTTTTGAGTCTTTTTTAGGCTGTTTTTCCTCATCCTTCTTCTGAGTTGCCCCATAATCCTTATGAGTAGCCCTGTTGGCAACCCATAAGTCAGCAGCCTTAGCTAGCTTCCGGGAATCCAATTCCTTCGAATCAGCCAAGTGCTGTCTGAGCTCAGGAGAACAGGCATCATAAATAGACTCCAACATAAAAAGATTCTTCATACCCTCATAAGTGTTCACTTTGTAACCCTTAATCCATCCCTCTAAGTTTTTCAACCCTTCACTCACCCAGGTAGCCCAAGGGGTACCATCATGCTTTTTGAGGGTTCTAAACCTCTTAAGATACTGGGAAGGGGTATTCCAAAATCTAGCTATCAAAGCTAGTTTCACACTTTCGTACTCTTTCCTATCCTCCTCCCCCAACTCCATTACCACATCAGTTGCAACAGGGTGAAGCCTAGAGAACAACCAGGTAAGCAACTCGTTACCTGTGATGTTCTGGAGCCCATGATTGTACTCAAACAAACTCAGCCAATCTAATACATCCAACTTTGGTTCATACATACCAATTCATTCCTTCGGCATCCGGGGTCTTTTGGGACTTGAGCTTCTAGAAGAGCCAGAGACAGAAGCAGTTTCGACAGACAACTTTTTCATTTCTAACTCATGCTTGAGCTCCATTTCTCGGAGCCTAAGAATTTGCCGCATTTCTTGGTGTTTCTGTTCAGTTTGAGCAGTAATCCTTCTGAATTCCAAGTCTGTTTTCATTTTTTCTAGTTCAAGGACTTGAGGACTTAGTGTGGGACCTGTTATAGGCCCAGTAGGTACAGCTGGTAAGGCAGACAGAGGGGTAGGGGAGACAGTTTCGTTAGCCTCTCCTTCCTCGTCAGCCCCTTCATCACTATCATCAGAGTTATGACGTAGGTCAACACCATCACTGTTATCTACATTTGCTGGAGAAGTTGGTTCCTCTGAACCAGTACCCAGACTTTGGTTTTCCAGCAATCTCGCTATCAGTTCTAACTTCTTGCCTCTTACAGAAAGATTCTCTTGCCTACAGAGAGCTCGTAAACCCTCAGTATTTTCACCTGACAAGGATTCTTGACTGTAAGCTTCCATAGTAGACATGTTTTTGAAAGTTGCTTTTTAGTGCTAAGCTTTGTGGTTAGTTATCCTAAAGTGTCGAAAAGCACTATAAACTGTATACTCGATACAAATCCCACCGCTGCCACCAGTGTTAGGCGGAAACCTGTGCAGTTCCCTCTGGGACCACTGCAAAAGATTTAGGACTACAGGTGTTTGGCAGTAAACCCACTTGGTAGCAGTCTGTACCACACAGATTCACTTGGTAGCTGTGGCTGAGCAGTCAGACTTCCCTCAAGAAGAGTCAGGCATTATGTGGAGTATACAACATAGGGCAATTCTACACAGTAAGACAAGCAAACACGCAACAAGGCTTTGGTGTAAAGACATAAAGGTATTTATTTATAACAACACATCTATGGAAAACACTCTGGCACTAATACGGCAAACAACTTCAATCACAATCACTATACGAAGAAAAAGATCAATCCCCCTAACAATAGTTTAACAAGTCTAGGATCACCAGCATCACTTATTTGCAGACAGAGGTGTATGCTTTAACCTAGATGGTATTCTAGTAGTCGTTAGGACGGGAGAGAAAAATAAGGCAGGTTATGAAGTCAACTCGGTATCAATACTTTTCGGACAAATGCAAGGCAAGTAAGGCAAAGTCTACTGCAGATCACAAAGTTCAGAGGCCAGGCCCACTCGGAGAGAGGCAAGGCGATATGTCCCAAAAAGTGTCTCAGTGGAAATGCGCTTTGAGTCTTAATCGCAAAATTGTTATGGAAAGATTGGACCAGTTCAAAATAACACGTTAAAGAAAGCTTGGAGGCGACCTAATGGAAAGGCGAGGATTAAGACACCTCACTCGATTCGGCAGAAAGGGAAGCCAGGCGGACACGGTACCTTGTTTGTGGAGAGACAGCTCCGGCGTGGGCAGTTGTTCCTGGTGGTGGATGCACGTCGGGTCTTTGCCATGAGAAGAGATGATCTCGTCGTCGAAGGAAAGTTGAAGATCATTGCACCACCAGGGAAGAGACCAGCCGCGGAGTGCTCCGTCACAAGGCACCACCTTTTGGTCGCGGTAAAGGGGTAGTGGCTATCCGGTTGCCGAGGTGCTCTGCACGGGCAATTCGACCACTGCGTCCTGAAGCGAAGAAAAAGCACAGGTGACTGGTTGTTCCCACCAGACAGGGGAAGAGACTCTCCGGCAGGGAGATCTCCTCTGTCGTCGGGAAGTGGTGAGTCGGTTCAGCAGGGCTCCATCGGAGGTGTCGTCGTTGCAGGTCGGCTCAGCTTTACCCTCGTCGGATTCTTAGGTCCTGTGGCGACTTCTGAAGATCCAGTCCCAAAAGCCCTGCTTTTATGCAGAAAACACCCATTCATTCAGCCTAGCTGTCACTCAAAACACGCTAAGTGGTGAGCGGGGAGGCTCACCACTTGGGCCAATCAAACCAGAGTGCGACCAGAGTTGGCAAGGCAACTCGGTCCAGGGTGCCTAAACCCCCTCCCACACCCCTGTGGTAACCCAGACAGAATGGCAGCACTTTGGAGGGTCTCTGTACAGAAGCCCGCCAAAAGTGGAACAAAGGGCTCAACCTTTGGTTTAGGAGTCACAGAGACAAACACAGACGCCATTTTAAAAACCGAGTACTGGCAGAAAATACCATCCGATAGACTTATTTAAGATAAGTAAACCTGTGGTATGTTAGAGATTAACGAGAAAAAATATCAATCTCCAACAATGGGAAGAATCCCATAGGGTTATAGTCGGGGTCGAATATAACAAGTAGTTTCCACTGCCACCAGCGAAAACTCGACAAGGGGGGACGGGACAGTGCCCCCTCGAATAACAGACCCAGGAGTAATCGAATTACCCCTACTAGTACGTCCACAATAGGATGGTTTGTACTAGTTCTGTTAGTAAATTTAGGTCTAGTAAAGCCAATGATGACTTTACATGCCCGGGGAGACAGTAGTCAGTCCCCGGGTATGGAGTCTATGATGGAGGTCCGCTGGGACGCCCCCCTGTTACGGCACAAAGGGTGCGGTGTAACACACATAGAAAAACATATGAGACCCTATGGAGTAAAAGACCCCATAGCCGATAGAACACATTGACATTCAAAGGAATTACACACATTCATGTCCAAGAGTGGGAGAAAAAGAGTCTCACTCTTGGCAGGATGGAAAAAAACAAACTCCAGAAATCCAGCAAAGCTGCTGGGGGACTCACTAGGTTAGGAAATTCAGCCTAAACAGATAATTCTCCCTAACACTCGCCCTCCCCAGACTAAGGGACAGGAGGATTTAATCCACTCCTGGATGAATCTCATACCTCTAGTCGATGACATACATCCTAGAGAGACCATCAGCATTTTGGTGGTGACACCCTGACCTGTGCTCAATGGTGAAATCAAACCCTTGCAGGCAGATCGACCATCTCAATAGTTTTGGGTTTTCCCCTTTCATTTGCATTAACCATCTCAAGGGTTGGTGATCAGTCTGAATGACAAAAGTAGAACCATACAAGTACGGCCTAAACTTCTTCAGAGCCCACACGATAGCAAAGCACTCTCTTTCGATTGTTGCCCACCTTGTTTCAGGATCCTTCAGCTTGCGGCTGATGAAGCAAACGGGGTGCTCCCTACCTTTCCCATCCCGTTGACTGAGTACGGCACCTATTCCTACATTTGAAGCATCTGTCTGCACAATGAAGTGTTGGCGATAATCAGGAGCTCTGAGTACTGGGGCTTGGCAAAGAGCCTTTTTCAGGTTTTCAAAAGCCTGATTGCACTCCTCGTTCCATCTAACCTTTTTAGGAAATTTGGGTGAGGAGATGACATTCAGTGGAGAGGCTATGGTCCCATAGTTCTCGATGAAATTCCTGTAATACCCAGTGAGGCCTAGGAAGGCTCTCACTTGGGTATTTCTCCACCTCCTACCTCATGTCCAAGATAGACTACCTTACTCTGTCCAATTTGGCATTTACTCGCCTTTATGGTCAGATTGGCTCGTCCAAGAGCCTGCAAAACATCTCTCAGGTGGGTTACATGTTCTTCCCAGGAATTGCTGAACACTGCGATGTCATCCAAGTATGCCATGCAGAAGTCCTCCATCCCATTCAGAACCTGGTTTACCATCCGTTGAAACGTAGCAGGTGCATTCTTTAATCTGAAAGGCATTACCTTAAACTGGTATAAGCCAACGGGGGTAGAAAATGCAGTTTTCTCCTTGGCATGGTCTGTCAGGGCTATTTGCCAATAGCCTGACGTCAAGTCAAATGTGCTGAGGAACTTGGCTGCGCCAAGTTTGTCCACCAACTCATCTGTTCTTGGCAAAGGGTGGGCATCAGTCTTGGTGACTGCATTAAGAGCTCTATAATCCACGCAGAATCTAAGCTCTTTAGATCCGGCCTTTGGTACTAACACAAATGGGCTAGACCATGGACTAGTAGAGGGCTCTATTACCCCGAGATCAAGCATCTTGTTGACCTCACCTTTGATGTGGGTTCGTACGTTTTCTGACATTCGGTATCCTCTGCTTTTGTCTAGCAGACAGTCACCAGTGAGTATGTCATGCTGGCCCCAAGGGGTCAAGTCTGGTGAAAGCGAGAACAGAGAGGCAAACTGATTCAACATAGATTTGCACTCTTCTTGTTGCTCGGGTGTCAGATTTGAAGAGAGATTTACTCCTTCAACTTTTTCGTCCAAAGGTAAGCCTCTGAGGAGATCAGGAAGAGCTTCACTCTCTTCTTCTTCCTCGGATGATGCTAGAAGCAACGCTCCTACATCAGGTCGTGAGACATACACTTTGAGTCGGTTGGTGTGGAATACTCCTTGGGATTGCCCAAGTCCACCAGATAGTTGACCTCTCCGAGTTTACCCACAACTCTGAAGGGTCCCATCCATTTGTCTTGCAAGGCCCTCTGCCTTGTTGGGATCATAACGAGAACGAGCTGGTCTTGAGCGAACTCAACCATGTTAGCCTTTTGATCGTGCCAGTGCTTGACCAATGCTTGTCCAGCTTTCAAGTTATCGCTTGCTTCCGTCATCATGTGCGACATTCTCCTCCGGAGACCTATCACGTAGTCAGTCACTCTGACTGGCTTGGGGGAGGAGCACTCTCCAACCCCTCCTTAATCAGGGCCAATGGACCTCTGACGGGATGACCATAGAGAAGCTCGAAGGGAGAATAACCTACTCCCTCCTGAGGGACTTCTCTATAAGCAAAGAGAAGGCATGGCAGTAGAAGGTCCCACTTACGCTTAAGGGGTTCCTCTAAAGCACCTATCATGCTCTTCATGGTTTGGTTGAACCGTTCAACCAACCCATTGGTTTGTTTGTGGGTGTTAAGCTGTTGAGAACTTGAAAGTAACTCCACAGGTTTTCCACATGGCTTTCATGGAGTGGGACATAAAGTTTGACCCCCTGTCAGAGATTACTTCCTTAGGAAACCCGACCCTAGTAAAAATACCAAGGAGGGCCTTAGCCACAGCCAGAGCTGTAACAGTCCTCATAGGAATTGCCTCAGGATACCTCGTAGCATGGTCTACTACAACAAGTATAAACCTGTTGCCTGAGGAGGTTGGAGGATCAAGGGGACCAACAATGTCAATCCCTACTCTCTCAAATGGTACTCCCACAACTGGGAGAGGCACTAAAGGGGCCACATTCTTGGAGCCAACCTTACCAGAGGTCTGGCAGGTGTGGCAGCTCCTGCAGTGTTTTTCCACTTCAGCCCCCATCTTCGGCCAATAGAAGTAGAGAGAGAGCCTTTCCTTAGTCTTCTTGAAACTCAAGTGACCAGCCAAAGGAATCTCGTGGGCTAACTGCAAGAACTGTGGTCTGTTCTCTTGGGGTACTACAAGTCGCTTGTAGTCTCCAGGTGCAGACTCGGTCAGTTCACTGTAGAAGAGGCCATCTTCCCAGTGCAACCTGTATTTCCCAGGCTCTTGCCCTTCAGCCTGAGCTTCTGCCTGGTGGCGAAGACCTTCCAGAGTTGGACATTCTCTCTGTCCCTTACTGAAGTCTGCCCTGCTGGGTCCACCTTCTGCCAGTAAAGACTGCAGCTCAGGATGGTCAACAGGATCCAGATCTCCAATGAGTTCCTGGCCTTCCATTAGCTCTTCCTCAGAGTCTAATTCTACCACACAGGGTTGTACCTCCCTCTCAGCCTCGGCTGGAGGTGGAGTTACGGGTGTAACTTTGGACAACCGAGAGGAAGTCCTTGTTGGCTGCACTGAAATGCTGGCTGCTGGTTTCGGGGTAGAAGTTTTAGGTTTCCCTTTCGCTTCTGATTTCTTCGAGACAGCTGCCGACAATTCCAGTGGCGCAGGAGTGATTTCTTTCTTCATCATCTCCTGGAGAGTACCGCGCATGGTCCTCTCTCTTGGGGGTCTGGTTAGTACCTGTAACCGTTTACTAGGAGGTCTGGGGGTGTGTGATACAACTCCGAGAGTTTTCAAATCGTTACCCAACAGTACGCGTCCTGGTACCTCACTCTGTATGCTGACAGGTATCTTCACAGTCATGTCGTTACACTGGATGAGAACTGGTAATTGGGGAAGCATCTGCACAGGCCCTCCAGCTAACTTGGTGAGGCGTTTGAGTGCCTTAGCAACATCCTCAGCCTGAAAAAACGATTTATCCACCACAGTTATGCTAGCCCCAGTGTCCCTAATGGCAGGAGTCTCCTGACCATTCACCTGGACACTGTCCTTATAATACTCTTTAGTATTATCGGGGATAGAATTATAGACATCTAAATTATGTTGTTCCCACAACCCCAGAGATACTAAAGAAACGCTGGCTGAGACTCCAATGGGTTCATCAGCTAGCAGTAGAAAGTATCCTCTTGCCATTTGGACTTCCTCCTCTGGAGCGAAGGCTAAGGAGACAAGCTGGACCCCTGAAGGTTTACCTTTACATCTGGGATCTCCTTTCACGTGGTCAGTCGAGCCACAAACAAAGCATTTACCGACTGCTTTCTGGAATGGTGGCTTGTTCTGGCCTCCTTCCGGTTTGGCACCAGAAGGCACACTATTCTGCTGCGGTTTTCCTTGTGGTTTACCCTTCTGGTTTTGTTTGGGGCCCTCTTTGGAATTTGAGTTATTCGAATTCTCTTTTCAGTCTTTTTTAGACTGTTTTCCCTCATCCTTCTTCTGAGTTGCCCCAGAATCCTTATGAGTAGCCCTGTTGGCAACCCATAAGTCAGCAGCCTTAGCTAGCTTCCGGGAATCCAATTCCTTCGAATCAGCCAAGTGCTGTCTGAGCTCAGGAGAACAGGCATCATAAATAGACTCCAACATAAAAAGATTCTTCATACCCTCATAAGTGTTCACTTTGTAACCCTTAATCCATCCCTCTAAGTTTTTCAACCCTTCACTCACCCAGGTAGCCCAAGGGGTACCATCATGCTTTTTGAGGGTTCTAAACCTCTTAAGATACTGGGAAGGGGTCTTCCCAAATCTAGCTATCAAAGCTAGTTTCACACTTTCGTACTCTTTCCTATCCTCCTACCCCAACTCCATTACCACATCAGTTGCAACAGGGGGAAGCCTAGAGAACAACCAGGGAAGCAACTCGTTACTTGTGATGTTCTGGAGCCCATGATTGTACTCAAACAAACTCAGCCAATCTAATACATCCAACTTTGGTTCATACATACCAATTAATTCCTTCGGCATCTGGGGTCTTTTGGGACTGGAGCCTCTATAAGAGCCAGAGACAGAAGCAGTTTCGACAGACAACTTTTTCATTTCTAACTCATGCTTGAGCTCCATTTCTCGGAGCCTAAGAATTTGCCGCATTTCTTGGTGTTTCTGTTCAGTTTGAGCAGTAATCCTTCTGAATTCCAAGTCTATTTTCATTTTTTCTAGTTCAAGGACTTGAGGACTTAGTGTGGGACCTGTTATAGGCCCAGTAGGTACAGCTGGTAAGGCAGACAGAGGGGTAGGGGAGACAGTTTCGTTAGCCTCTCCTTCTTCGTCAGCCCCTTGATCACTATCATTAGAGTTATGACTTAGGTCAACACCATCACTGTTATCTACATTTGCTGGAGAAGTTGGTTCCTCTGAACCAGTACCCAGACTTTAGTTTTCCAGCAATCTCGCTATCAGTTCTAACTTCTTGCCTCTTACAGAAAGATTCTCTTGCCTACTGAGAGCTCGTAAACCCTCAGTATTTTCACCTGACAAGGATTCTTGACTGTAAGCTTCCATAGTAGACATGTTTTTGAAAGTTGCTTTTTAGTGCTAAGCTTTGTGGTTAGTTATCCTAAAGTGTCGAAAAGCACTATAAACTGTATACTCGATACAAATCCCACCGCTGCCACCAGTGTTAGGCGGAAACCTGTGCAGTTCCCTCTGGGACCACTGCAAAAGATTTAGGACTACAGGTGTCTGGCAGTAAACCCACTTGGCAGCAGTCTGTACCACACAGATTCACTTGGTAGCTGTGGCTGAGCAGTCAGACTTCCCTCAAGAAGAGTTAGGCAGTATGTGGAGTATACAACATAGGGCAATTCTACACAGTAAGACAAGCAAACACGCAACAAGGCTTTGGTGTGAAGACATAGAGGTATTTATTTATAACAACACATCTATGGAAAACACTCTGGCACTAATACGGCAAACAACTTCAATCACAATTACTCTACGATGAAAAGGATTAATCCCCCTAACAATAGTTTAACAAGTCTAGGTTCACCAGCATCACTTATTTGCAGACAGAGGTGTATGCTTTAACCTAGATGGTATTCTAGTAGTCGTTAGGACGGGAGAGAAAAATAAGGCAGGTTATGAAGTCAACTCGGTATCAATACTTTTCGGACAAATGCAAGGCAAGTAAGGCAAAGTCTACTGCAGATCACAAAGTTCAGAGGCCAGGCCCACTCGGAGAGAGGCAAGGCGATATGTCCCAAAAAGTGTCTCAGTGGAAATGCGCTTCGAGTCTTAATCGCAAAATTGTTATGGAAAGATTGGACCAGTTCAGAACAACACGTTAAAGAAAGCTTGGAGATGACCCAATGGAAAGGCGAGGATTAAGACACCTCACTCGATCCGGCAGAAAGGGAAGCCAGGCGGACACAGTACCTTGTTTGTGGAGAGACAGCTCCGGCAGGGGCAGTTGTTCCTGGTGGTGGATGCACGTCCGGTCTTTGCCAAGAGAAGAGATGATCTTGTCGTCGAAGGAAAGTTGAAGATCATTGCACAACCATGGAAGAGACCAGCCGCGGAGTGCTCCGTCACAAGGCACCACCTTTTGGTCGCGGTACAGGGGTAGTGGCTTTCCGGTTGGCGAGGTGCTCTGCACGGGCAATTCGACCACTGCGTCCTGGAGCAAAGAAAAAGCAAAGGTGACTGGTTGTTCCCACCAGTCAGGGGAAGAGGCTCTCCGGCAGGGAGATCTCCTCTGTCGTCGGGAAGTGGTGAGTCGGTTCAGCAGGGCTCCACCGGAGGTGTCGTCGTTGCAGGTCGGCTCAGCTTTACCCTCGTCGGATTCTTAGGTCCTGTGGCGACTTCTGAAGATCCAGTCCCAAAAGCCCTGCTTTTATGCAGAAAACACCCATTCATTCAGCCTAGCTGTCACTCAAAACACGCTAAGTGGTGAGCGGGGAGGCTCTCCACTTGGACCAATCAAACTAGAGTGCGACCAGAGTTGGCAAGGCAACTCGGTCCAGGGTGCCTAAACCCCCTCCCACACCCCTGTGGTAACCCAGACAGAACGGCAGCACTTTGGAGGGTCTCTGTACAGAAGCCCGCCAAAAGTGGAACAAAGGGCTCAACCTTTGGTTTAGGAGTCACAGAGACAAACACAGACGCCATTTTAAAAACCGAGTTCTGGCAGAAAATACCATCCAATAGACTTATTTAGATAAGTAAACCGGTGGTATGTTAGAGATTAACGAGAAAAAGTATCAATCTCCAACAATGGGAAGAATCCCATAGGGTTATATTCGGGGTCGAATATAACAAGTAGTTTCCACTGCCACCAGCCAAAACTCGACGAGGGGGGATGGGACAGTGCCCCCTTGAATAACAGACCCAGGAGTAATCGAATTACCCCTACTAGTACGTCCACAATAGGATGGTTTGTACTAGTTCTGTTAGTAAATTTAGGTCTAGTAAAGCCAATGGTGACTTTACATGCCCGGGGAGACAGTAGTCAGTCCCCGGGTATGGAGTCTATGATGGAGGTCCGCTAGGACGCCCCCGTGTTACGGCACGAAGGGTGCGGTGTAACACACATAGAAAAACATATGAGACCCTATGGAGTAAAAGACCCCATGGCCCATAGAACACATTGACATTCAAAGGAATTACACACATTCATGTCCAAGAGTGGGAGAAAAAGAGTCTCACTCTTGGCAGGATGGAAAAAAACAAACTCCAGAAATCCAGCAAAGCTGCTGGGGGACTCACTAGGTTAGGAAATTCAGCCTAAACAGAGAATTATCCCTAACATGCCTACCTTTATATCTTTGGGTTCATAGATAGGGAATGATCCTCTTATAATGTATCCCTCTTAGTGAGCAGGGTAATCTCTTATGCAATTGTTCTTTTACAATCCTGCAATTAAATGCAAGTTGAATAGTTTTCGTTGGACCTATGTTAGGAGAGTTGATCTTTCCAAAATCTTCCATCGGTGAGGTAAGCCTGAGTGTCCAACGCAGAGGCATGGTTTGTCCCCTAACCACCCCAAGGGACCATTGGGGTGACCTGGTGCAGGGACCAGACCTACCTCCCTGCCGGCAACAATAGTACCCGGGACCTCACAGTGTTTTAGGGCACCTGCAGTTGCTTGGGAGAACGAGGACAAGGACTAAACTTATTGTCAAGAAGTAAGTCAATAAGAAATTGCATGTTGCCGAACAAGCCTATATTACAGGTTCATCATTACAAGGCCCCCCTCACCACAGCACCTTCCTCACATCTGACAGCCCTCTTGCGCCTAATGTTCAATGAGGTCACATATATGCAGGCCTGATGGCCTTCCTAAATGAAACTATAGAACACGCTGATGATATTTACGTAACCATAAAGGGAATGGCAAACTGACCCTGCATGCAAAGTAAACAAACAACTTGAAAAATAAACACAAAACTTTAAGATACATATAACAGTTATCCATGAGCCTCTGGATTGGGACTCAAAGCAACCAAAGAACCGAAACATCCAGAAGGCATATTTTTCCCAAGTCAAAATACTTTAAACCGGGGTTCGAGACTGCTCTATGTTTCTGAACCTACAGGACCCTGCGGAGCTGAAGTTGGCAGTCTACCACCTTGAACCCCTGTACCATGTGTTGAAACCCGTTTGGCGCTGCACTACGCTAGTCGAGCATGTCGTTGCCTCAGCTCGAACTATCAGCTCTTTATTGCATCTATCACCTTCAAACTGCAGCTCGAAACGCCAGCCTCATCGCTGCCGATTACTAGTCGAAGCCATCCTGGTGGACTATTGAGCACTGATCATCAAATACTGCATCAAACCACTTGAACTGCACTGCGAATCCAGTCTCCAGCCTCTTCTGCGTCGAACCAACAGTCAAACTGACCCTCGTGGACCTCACGATCTGCAGCTCCTCAAGCATTTGATAAAACTGATCCAGTATCTTGGCAGTCGGACTGACCTTTATGATTGGGCTCACTCTTGCATTGTAGCAGTTTGAGAACTAAGTAGGTGTTTTAGCTACGACTTACCAATGTACTGCCCTGCAGGGCAGAAGTCATTTCCTGACAGGTGGGCTCAGGGAACGAAGATAAGAAAAGTCTACAAGTATATCGGGGTGAATGGGACAATGGAGAAGATGAGAAATGTCTCTGATAACTGGTGAGCAGATGATACATGTTTCTGTCTGTCTTAATCTCAATTCCTTGTTGTGGGAAGGATTATAATTATATTTGGTTGTTTATAACGTGCATTTTCTAAGTGCAGATACAGGGATCGAACCTGTGTTGTTCTCCTTGTCGGCTTGCTTCCAAGGCGAGCATGTTGCCCCAGTGCTATCCTCCCGACACAAGGATGCATTTCACATCCAGGCGCTCCATTTGTTCAGTGGTTGCTTTCATGGAATTCTGTGAAGTCGGTGTCCACTAGTGAGAGATCTTATGTCTTTCTTGCGGATGGCTCAGCCAGGTTCACCATGCATAGCTTGTGAAGTCTCTTGGAGCTCTCGGTGTACTTTTTGCAGTTTAATAACTTTATGATTAATTTAAATTATTATAAATAATACAGATTTCATAACAAAATATACCAAGTGCACTCACTCTATCTGTATGATTATAATCAGAGCTCTTGAAATAAAATACAAAATAAAGTTTGTAAAAAAAAGAAAATGCCAAAAAGCATGTAAGGCACAAGCAGGTTGCAAAGAAACACTCCTTATACTTATACCAAAACACTATTAGAAAATCAACAGCTACCCCAATGACAAGAGCTTGGAACTTCATGATAAACACATTTTATTCATTTTTATTGTGTTTTGGATCTGAAAAAATAAACCTTTCACAAATTACGAAAATACATTCAGATCATGAAAATCCCAAAACACAAAAATAATAATCACAACCAGTTCAATCATTAATTGAAGAAAAGATTGCCATTCAATCAAACCCACATGTTTAAAAAAACCTTTACATCTTGATTATTAGGAAAGTAGATTTGCCCGCTAAGCAACAACCCCCGAAGCAGTCAAGATCCATTGTGTACATATTCAACAACTATTTCCCCAAAAATAGGACCCTCGCTTCAGCAAGCATCGGACCCTTCAAAACCAGATAAACACATATGGCTGGAATATGTACAGCTGGGAAATCTGCCTGGGAGGGATTCTGATAATAAAGTGGCAGGCTATTATGCAAGTCTATGCAAAAAGGACGAGCATACTCATCCTTGGCACTTAACTAGATGGCACTTCAACACCTTGCTTTAACTCCCACAGGCACTCACATGAAGTGTTTCACCTAAAGGTACTAAACCCATAATACACCAGGGAAGAGGCAGGGGATCAGCTGTACATTTTCATGCAGAGAGTATTTGGGAACACAGAACGTGCCCATAAAAACAACAATAAAAAACATCATTGCGAATAAAGATTGCCCACACTAATAGCTCAGGAAAGTCTTCATTCTATTAAAGACAAGGAGGCGAGTATTATGCTTTATCTTTCTTTAATACTGCCATATCAGCATTTCAAAACTTCAACTTTTAACTTTTATGTTTTGTTTTTTTCTTACATGTTACTTGGGAAAAACAAAGCAGGAAGTTAGAAGTTTCATCTTTCAACTGAATCAACTTGGTTTTAGAAACCACGCTTCCCATAATCCTGAGGCCCTTTGTAGTCCTGACCTCTACTCCCACACCAATCAGTGGTCAGATAGGGGTATAAACACTGGCTCCCCTAAGTCCATTCCTCTTTCTTTTGCCATCATAGTTCTAGAAGTACAGAGAGTCCCTCAAAATGTCAAACACAATCCATAAGGCCTGCACTCGATCTGCAGCGGGCGTGACTGTTCGGTCCAACGGGACAACTTGCCAGAAGATCCTCGGTGCATATCCTGACTTGCTCATGTCGCCTTCTGATCGTCTCCTATGAGAACAGAAAAATCATATGAGGGCGGGAATTAACTACAAATGAAACACCATGCATGACAGTTTTCATTCGCTCAGTCATTGCTCTCATTTGTTTCATACATTAGGGTGGGATATAATGCTCGCCTCCTTGTCTTTAATAGAATGAAGACTTTCCTGAGCTATTAGCGTGGGCAATCTTTATTCTATGACAAGACAGGAGGCTCGCATTATGCTTGTTCAAAGCTTGCTATTACTCTATTCGGTATATCAGATACTGGCTTGAAGTAAAAAGTCTTAAAGGTGGATTCAGAAGACCAATCAGCAGATTTCATAATATCTTGTAGGGCTACTCCTGTCGCAAACGCTCTAGAAGCCATTGCTCCCCTAGCGGAATGTGCACCAAATAAGGATAAGTCTATCCCTGCCCACTGCATGACCTCCCTCACCCATCTCGCAATGGTCGCTGTCGCTACTGCGTGGTGAGGTTTCCTACGCGCTATAAGCAACTGAGTTACGCTGCGCTGTCTGAGAGGCGCTGTAGCTGTTTCATAATCTTTGATACATTGAGCTACGCATAACTTCTTATTCACTGCAAAATTTGGGTAGGAAATTACTTTGGAGTCGGTCTTTGTTCTTTTCGCGATAGTAAACGCTACTCCTTCTGGATAAAATATCTTTCTATTGATTTCCAATGCTTTCACGTCTGACACTCTCCTGCACGCTACTAGACACAGAAGCATAGCTAATTTGCCTGATAATTGTGACCGGGATAAAGCTTCATTTTCCGGACACCTAAGGAATAACTGAAAAACGTCTCTAACGTCCCATAAAACCGCATACTTTGGCTCTGGCGGCTTTCTCAGTTTTATACCTTTGAGGAGCCGTAAGATTGCTGGGTGCTCTCCTACTGGACTGTTTTCTATTTTCTTGTGCCCTGCTGAAATTGCGGCTCTGTATACTCCTATCGTTCTGTAAGCAGAACCCTCCTGGAATTTTGAAGCCAAAAAGTTCAGGATGCTCACTAGAGGTGCTGAAATGGGATCCAGACTGTGTTCTGAACACCACTGCGCCCAACCGTTCCAAGCTGTGTTATAGCTCCTAATGGTGGAAGGCGCCCAGGAATATCGGATACAATCTGCAGCGATGTTCGAAATTCCTGGCAAGTTCCATCTACTCCTGAAACCCTGCATGCCATCAGCTGCAAGGAACCTGCTTCTACGAGCGGGTGAACCTGACCGGTCGGGTTGATAGAAGGTCCTGGATGCTCGGAACTATCCTCGGAAAATCCGTAGAAACTTCCATCGCTACTGGAAACCAGGCCTGCGCCCTCCAACAGGGTAGCACCATCACCACTTCCGCTTTGTCTCTGCGGACTTTCGCTAGAGCTCTTGTGATCATTGCGAATGGCGGGAAGGCATAGTGAACTGCTCCGCTCCATGGATGTAGAAAAGCGTCTGTACCCGCTGCTCCTGGATCTATTCTCCAACTGAAATATTTCTGCGTCTGCGCGTTCAGTCTGGACGCAAACAGATCTATGTCTAGGGGTCCCCATATGTCTTGGAGGCGCTTGAAAACTAGAGGGTGTAGCTTCCAATCGCTGGAGTCGACAAGATACCGAGAGTTCCACTCTGCTATACTGTTCTGGGTCCCTGGAAGATATTCCGCAGTCACCGCAATGTCGTTCTGAAGGCAATAATGCCAGAAATCTTTCGCTAATTCCGCTAGCATTCTGGATCTTGTTCCCCCTAATCTGTTGATGTAGCGGACTGCAGAGATGTTGTGCATCTTGAGCAATACGCAACATCTTATTCTGTCCTTCGTGAATGCCCGAACTGCGAAGGAGCCTGCAAGAAGTTCTAGACAATTTATGTGGAGATTCAACTCTTCGCCGGACCATTTCCCGCCTGTCTGGACTTGTTCGCACCTGGCTCCCCAACCTGACCTGCTTGCGTCTGACTCGATGGTCAGTTCTGGAAAATCTCCAAAGATCGCTCGCCCGTTCCAGGCTTCCATGTTCTCTAGCCACCACCGTAGCTCTGTCATGGCTTCTTGGTCTAGGTTCACTACCTGATGGTATTTCAGGCCTCCGCAGAGATGCTTGATCTTGAGCCTCTGTAACGCTCGATAATGTAACGGTCCCGGGAAGATGGCTTGAATGGAGGCTGCAAGCAGGCCTACTATTCTGGCCAGGTTCCGAAGCGAAATTACTTGCTTTGCGAGCACTGTCCTGAGCTCCTTCTTTATCGCTCTCACTTTGTGACTTGGAAGCTCTAGAGTCGCTTTCACGGTATCTATGGTGAAGCCTAAAAATTCCAACCTCTGAACTGGCGCTAATTGGGACTTCTCTAAATTCGCTAAGAATCCCAGAGATGATAGGAACTTGAAAATCCACTGCACATCTCTCGTTAGGGTCTCTTTGCTGGATCCCATCACCAGGATATCGTCCAGATAGATAATCATACGGATACCTCTCTCCCTGATAGCTGCAGCTACTGGCTTCATCACTTTCGTGAACGCCCACGGTGCTGACGCCAGCCCGAACGGCAGGCATGCAAAGCGCCAAATCTCTCCTTCCCATCGGAACTGGAGATACTTCCGAAAGGTAGTTGCTATCGGAATCGCTAGATAGGCGTCTTTGAGGTCTAGACGGGCTAGCCAATCTCCTGAACGCAATAGGTCTCGGAGGAGATGGATGCCCTCCATCTTGAAATGGTTGTATTGCAGCCAACTGTTCAAATCTTTTAGATTTATGACTGGACGAATCTTTTCCCCTCTGCGCACCAGGAACATATTGCTGAGGAAAAACAGACTTTCTGTGCTCTCGCGCTCTATTGCATTTTTCTCTACTAATTTGCTTAACTCGCTGTGTAAAAGTGCTTTCTCTTCTAGTGGCATGTGAATGGGGACAGGTTCTCTGTACTGCTTTGGGATGTCTATGAAATCTAGGTGAAGGCCCGCTACTGCTTGTAAAACCCAAGTATCGCTTGACAAAGCTTGCCATTCTCTCAGAAAACGGAGAGTTCTGCCTCCGATAGGAACAATTGGTGTACTCACCGCCTGCTGCGCCGGGCTGACGGAAAGAACCTCTTCCTCTGCGGCTTCTTGGATGTCTTCCTCTGGCCGGGAAAAAGGTGTCCTGTTGACGGTTTTCCCAATATTGAGCGCGTGGACCTTGAGGCCTTTTTTGATAGTTGTAGCGACCGGACGAACAACCTCTGACTCGTCCGGTCCCAGCAAAAACACGACCGGGAAATATCTTCTTTATAGAGCTCTGAGCTCTCTCGTGGGCTGAGTAGGTGCCAACAAATTGAGACATTTCCTTAGCGAAGGCCTCCCCGAAAAGCAGGCCTTTGGCGCCCTCCCCTGCTTCATACGTGGCTAGATCGCTGAGTTTATTGTCGATCTTTATGAGCATGCCTCTTCTACGCTCCGAAGAGAGTGCACAGTTGGCGTTACCCAACAAGCACACTGCCCTTTGAGCCCAGTTACCTAGGGCGTGAATATCTACTGGGGTACCAGTATCTTTTGATTTTTCGACAAGGTCCATAATCTTTGCCAGGGGACCCGCTAAATCCAAGAGCTTATCTTGACACCCTTTCCACGCACGAACGATGCCTTTCCTAATGTCTCGTGCTGTTTTGGTCACAAAAGTGACCATTTTCGGGTCTAGTTCTGGTGTATCTGCCAGCTTCCCGGGCAGTTCAGGCCGCGGACATTCTGATCGCATGCGGGATCGAACTTCTCTGTCCAGCGGCTTCCTGATGTGTTGTGACATGTATAATGCCACTCTGGGTGAGGGCACCCACTCAGAAGACTTTGGGTGTCTAATGGACTCTGGGTCGAACATATCTATTACGTTGTCTTCTTCCTCTGGAAGAGTTTGAGGAATTGGCTGAGGGAACTCTTCTTCCTCGCCGCCTTCGTCCTCAGGGGCGTATCCCTCTTCATATTCCCCCGAATTGTCCACCCCTGGGGCAGGGGGTCTGATGTGGCCATCTGCTAATGTTGCTAGAAAGGCTTCTTTCAATCTGGCGACTGGGTCGCTTTCACTTTGGGGAACAGAGTCAACCCTATCTTTTGTGCCCGAGGCGGTCAAAGAGTCAGCGCTCTTCCGGGCTTTTTTACCTCCCTTATTTTCAACCCTCTTCTGAGGGTGTCCAGCTGGCGTCCCCTCTCCAGGGCTGTCGGCCCGTCTCTTCCTGGCCACCAGCTGTTCCTGCTGCTCAGCCATGCATGCTTCGAGCATTTCTAACCTTTCAGTCAAAGGTTGCACCCCTTGGGAGACTGCTTGGGAAAGTGAATCTCCCAGTACCCTCTTGAAGCTGAGGGATAAATCTGTGTCTTGCCAGATGGGTTCTTCCTCCCACTCTTGTTCACTCCACTCTGGTGAGGTGGACTGGGAATCTCTCGGGTGCGATGAGTGAGCCATTGAATACTGTTAGCAGCGCTAACTTCTCGGGGTCAGCTGAAAATTAAGGCTCTAAATCAGCGTTTACCTCCTGTGCACTCTGCGCCTTCTAGCCTATCTGTGAACTGTTTCACGTTCTCTGTAGGTCCAACAGATGCCACCAAGGAATGTCTTTTTCCCTTTTTTTTCTCTTTCTTTTTTTTCCTCTCAGGTACTGACTCACACGACCCTCCGCTCCGTTTCGCTATGTGTACGCCCGAAAAGCGAACGTTAGGAGAATGTGGAGCATGCCGGGAATGAAATGAGGCTGAACCTGCTTTGCTGGGTCCTAAAGCCCTCCGGGTTCGGCGGCGCGAGCCGCCTCCGCGCACACGCGTATAATGTAGGCTGCCTCAGGGTCCTAGAGCCTTCGCGATCGAAGACTTCGGCTACGCCGGAGGAGAACGGGGCGGCTGCCAGAAGCGAGCGGCTTTGCCCGCGGCTCCGCCCCGCCTCTCCTCACGCCCGTTCCTGTTAGAATTGAAATAAAAGCATGACGGGGAAAAACACCAGTAATGCGCGCGCGCGATTCCTACACAACGGTACAAACGCTGTAAAATAAGCTCTCGACAGCCATCAATCAAACACCTGTTAGTCTATCAGCTAACTATCATTGATAATGAGTACATTTAGAGACTAACTCATAATAGGCAACGATAATTTAAGAACAGAAACATGAGACATAACACTTATCTCAGTATGGCAGCAAAATGAAAGAGGAATGGACTTAGGGGGGCCAGTGTTTATACCCCTATCTGGCCACTGATTGGTGTGGGAGTAGAGGTCAGGACTACAAAGGGCCTCAGGATTATGGGAAGCGTGGTTTCTAAAACCAAGTTGATTCAGTTGAAAGATGAAACTTCTAACTTCCTGCTTTGTTTTTCCCAAGTAACATGTAAGAAAAAAACAAAACATAATAGTTAAAAGTTGAAGTTTTGAAATGCTGATATGGCAGTATTAAAGGAAGATAAAGCATAATGCGAGCCTCCTGTCTTGTCATAGAATCAAGACATATACAAAATTCCAACATCGTTTAAACCATAGCACATTTTGGAAATACAAGAGAAAGAAAAACGTTCAGGCAGATTTCAATACAAATTTCCTTCTTTAAAAATGGTAATGGAGCCCAGCCCACACATAGTGCATCCGCCATGGCAGATGTCACAGAGCAGGTTCCTATTTAAGGAATCCCTGGCCCCGCAAGAATGGTGTAAGCTTTCGATCTCTAATAGGGGAGAAAGCTGGCCATAACAATAGAAAATGGGACAGGTCTTCCCTAAATATATAATATTGCAGAGTAAAGTGAGCATAAGAATACATTGAAGTAAAATAAACTCCACTAGGTCCAGGCCAATGAAAGTCTGAGACACTATGAGATGACAATGAACATCAATAAACACTGCTCCAGTATCAGACGCAGGCTGGGGAGCCGCGCGTAGAGGGGTGGCAATGATAGATACATAATGCAAATGGACTAGATGTCAAACTAGCAGCAGAGGGGGTGGTAGTAGAAATGAAAATGAAATTGTACAATATTGCTGGGAGACAAAAGGGGGTAAATGTGGGTAGGAAGGTCTAGACATTCCAAGGATTTTAGTTTGGTGTTCCCCAGGAGGTCCGTAATCCTCTTCCCATTTAGGGGAGTGGTTGCCATTCAACCCAACAGCTGACCTCTCATCTGAGAGGTATTCCAACAAAGGTGCCTAGATCAGTGAACATTTATGACATTGGCAAAGTCTTTGCCACCCTCCATTCTCGGAATCCGATTTCATCAAGCTTTACAATGCAAGTGGTGCCCATGCGAGCGGATAGATTCTGTCAATGCCGCATCCTGCTCTCACAGCCACATCTTCCAGCTTCAAGCCTCTGAGTGCATCTTTTAGCACCTGAATATTCTCATAGGAGGCAGTTTTGCCTTGCAAAAAATTATCTTAAAGAGGCATTGGTGAAAGAAGCCATATTTATTCTAAGCGGCTTTAGAGTCCGTCTTAAGCGTACAAACGCTTGGCTGCAGTCACCCTGGAGACATTTTGGGAAACTAAAAGGCAGCCACCATTTCAGATAGTCTCCTTGCACTCCTTAGCCACACATAGGACCCCACTCGACTGAGAATATTCCAGGAGCACCATAACTAGGCCGATTGGTTTGGATTCTTTGTTCAAGGTTAGACCCACTGCTCTCAGGTGATGTGCAATTTAAGTGGATAGTGGAGACTGTGACTTCAGATGGAGCATGTTTGGAATTATGGACTTTTGGAGCATGGCTGGGATCTTATCCTTCTCTCCCATGCGGGAGTCATTACGGAATGACATGATGGCATGGGATTTCATCTCTGCTAGTGCAACACCTTGGGGATAAAGTATGTGCTACATGTAGGGTCTCCCCTTCGTCAATCAGACAGTCTCTTCTTGGTTTCAGTCCACTTGGACTCTATGGACATGAGTCTATCATTAGCTAACTCCAGGAAGGGCTGTAAAGTGTCAAGTATCTTGAGAAAACCTACCATCCCGGGGTTGCAAGGGGATTGTGAGGGCGGATCATCTTGGTGGCAATTGAACATTGTCACTACTATTGCTTGCACATTATCCCACCTGGCTGCTGGTTTGGAAATAGCAGAGCTTGAGGTGGCTTGAGGGGATGTATTTAATTGTGACTGTGCCATTTTCCTTGAGGGTCTGAGGATTAGTGACTTACAGGCACACCGATCAGTACAGCGAGATGCTCATTACCGGTGTAGAGCTGTGCGCTGTCTGGGCACTGTTGCTTGATCCAGGAGTCAGAAGCACACATGAAGTGGTATCTACCAAGAATATGTAGACCTTAGACTAGGATTGCGGGCAATGGATAAGGGCATGTGAGAGGTGCTAGACAGTCATGCATACACTATGACCTGGCTACTGCAACTTAGTCTGAAGGGCTTTAGTGTCCGCTTCAGTAGGCTCAGTCACAGAGACATAAACTCAAAGTGAGCAATGATTGATCGACAAACTGTGGAGAATTACAGAAAACATGTTCCCCAATGATGTTCACACGCATCAGTAGAAGTATCCTCGTCAGAGCGACCAGTTGGTGTCATTGTATTGATCATTTCAGAATTATCATAGGTAAAAGTACTCTGTTTTATGCTCTCATAGCAGTAAGGAGTGCTAGTTTAGCTATTTGCTTACTAAGCAGCAAATGGGTGAATCACAAAATGAGTGCAGATCAGACGCAGACCTGCGATTCTGGTTAAAAGGTTTCCTAAGGAAGAGTAGGTAAGGGCCACTGAGTCCATAACCTGCCAATGGAGTCTTCACCTGCATCTCTTAAGATAATTCAACAGCATTCTACCAGTGCGAGTCTAAAATTTTGGTATTCACTGCAAGTCCTCTCCAGCTTTTAATGATGGTCGCTTATGAAATCACTAACTGGTGTGATTTCAAGCTGGGTTCTTTCAAAGCCACCGGTGTTCCTCCACACCCTCACATTTCTTGCATGGAATAATGATCACTTTTATATGGTGTAATGTGGGTTGCCTTTTCAGTGGCATCTGGCACGCTAGAGATCTGCAAGCAACTAAAACTGGATCGCTAGCATCTCCATCCCAATATACATTTGGTGCTAGGTCAAAGTAGAATTTAGATTGCAAACACTGATAACACATTTTGTGATGGGTAACGTGCATGGTGTGTACTGGAAGTCATAAATCTTGTCAATTCCATATTTTGTAGAAATGTGAAAACCTTTGGCAGGTGCCAGACGCCAAGTGGTATTTTCTGTAAGAGTGATGTCAAGAATGGGTCATAGTTTGTCGCTACATTTTCTGTCCCTTTCTATAAGTCACTTCATGTATTTGATGACTAGTTATAGGTCAATATTAAGAGTGAGAAGGAGCCAGCTTTTGCCCCAAAAAATGAATACACTTTATTATTATTTATTTATATATTTAATGGGATTTGGTTTACATAACAATGTACAAAATATAAAAAGATACCATATATCCATAAAACACAGTATACAAAAGAAAAAAAGAAAGGAAAGAGAAAGAAGTTGTTTCCCATATGACAAAATAGAAACCTATTTCTCAGTAGCCGCCCTACATCTATCTTTGCACCGGTGAGCACCGGTGAGCAATAAACACTTTACAATCTCTCAACACAATCAAAGGTTTCCTTTAAGTCCTTTAGTGATAAACACCACTCCTTGTTCTAATTGCTTGCATTATGTAATCTTACATGAATTCTCAAAGAATAAAGCAGTTTATCAGGGGTGATTTTGTAATGTCTCCTGGCGAGTTTAAGGCAAGCGCTTTTATTAATTATACCACCATTTGCTTATAGTGATATGCCCAGTTTGGCTTCTATCTTCAACCAGATATTATACAGGGCAGTCAGCAAACGGATACTACGAGTGTTAGTACAGTATAGCCAGAAAGACATATCCCCTATTGCTTCCCAATTGTGCACATAACTGCCAATATAATATTTAGTTATATTGGTCATTGTATGGCATTCGGTCAGTAGGTGCTTAGCTGTCTCAGGGATTACCTGATCTTTACACAAACGGCAGAACCGTTTTTCCATAGGGATCTTATCCATAGTCCCCGTCATCATCTTAGTAGGGAGCTGTTCCATTCTAAATAAAAGAATGAACTGTCTGAGCCTTTTAGATGGACATAGGTTCAGATATTCCTGCTGCTTCCTGAAAGAGTAGAGCCTATACTGTACAAATTGATATTTTTTTAACCTATTCAGATGCTCAAAGTTCTCCAACCAATCGCAAAGGTCAATGTGCCTCCCCAAAGCGTTCTGCATTTCCTCTAAGAAGCTTCCACCTCTACTTGACCAGCATATGTCAACAAGGAATTTTTCCATGCGGCTTTTCTATTACTTTGTCATTAATCTGCAGGAATGATCTGAGCCTCTCACACTCCTGGTCAGCTGGTTTGTTTTAGCTCTTGAGTAGTGAGACATAGGGGAAAGCATCTGCCCTGTTGATGGCTTGTTTCATATTTTCTTTGAGAAGACCCGCTTTCATGAACCTCATGGAAAGGTTAATGTTAGTTTGGTGATCTGAAGTGAGTGGTGTTGGCGTGGTCTTTGCAGCCACGAGCTGCATACTGACAATGGGCCCATTGGGACGTCCTGCATGACAGGGCATCCTCACCATGTGGGGGTCGGCATCCCCGGCTCCCCAACACTTACTTCTCAAGAATTCCCATGAGAGGATATTCCTGATGAGGTATTTAGGATGAGCACTTTCTGTCCTTTAAATGCCAATTGTGGCAGTTATTTTTTGAACTATTTACTTCGCAGGTTGCTTTTGTGGTCAAAGTTCTAGATTCCAAAAAGGCACACTGAATTTACAGTGTGATATAGATAATTCCAGCTTGAAATCAATAATGTTTTAAAGTTGTCTAGGGTAGTACCTGTGCCCTCCTATATCTTGAGAATGTAATATATGGATCTCATCTACAGCAGAACATGGTCAGTAAGGCAAGTTTTGCCCAGCCATGTATTCTAGCATTTGCATATGGCCATGAACCGGTTGAAAATGTTGGTGCAAATTGTGCACCCATAGTGGTGTCATATTTTCAAGTGTGAAATCCAGAATGTCACTGAGCATGTTCTTAGGTTTGAGAAAACTGTAACATCGAGTGCACAGTTAAGTTCTAACAGTGGTGATACCTTGATCATGTTTGATAGATGTGTAATGTGGCATGAAGCCAAGAGTTACCAAGGTGAATTATGGTTGCCAGTTTAGGTTGTCTATTCTATGGAGGATGTCCTTGGTTTAATGTTTATGAGAGGGGAGCCATTACATGTGCTGGCAAACATTAATAATGTATTCTGACTTTTTTTTTGATCTGGTATTAAATTGCTGAAATGACTGGTCTACAATGTGTTCTTGGTGTATGTATTTTCAGTAGGAAGCATAAAGTAACAGGGAAATAAAAACGTAAATATTTAAACTCATCTTTGGTAAGAAGTTCTGTATTGTTTCTGTCTTGAAGAGAGTTGAGAAGCAAAACCTGTATGCTAGGAAGGTGGTTTGAGGACAGTGCAGTATAGGCCTCCCAGTTTCTCAGTGGTCTCTGACCTATCTGTATGCAGTATGTTATCATGTGATATTCATGATAACAGTACTCCCCAACATATTAGCTATGCAGAGGACTATACTGGGGGTATCCATGAATTCACTTAGTGCTCTGTGAATTTGTGGAATCAGGTTAAAAGCTGTGTCTGTTGGTCTTAGCTTCCAATTACATAAATATCTGTTAAAACATGTTGTGACATGCCTCAATGGTATTCCGTACTGCCAATGCAGGGGGTTGAGCCCTTATTCTGGTTTAAAGCTGCTAATTAGTAGCTATTAAGTCCATGCAAACATTTTCCAAGCTATAGGAGCGAGAGGGCAAGATGGGACAACTTCCAAATCTATAAGGCTTTAAATATTGTAAACATCACGTACTTCCCTTTCTGATACTATCATTGCTGACAGGCCACGGTTATCTCCCTAAGGGTTGAGTGTAAAGACTTTTTTCAGTTAAATTTTCCAGACAAATTTGTAAAGGTCAAGTTTTGTGACCATGATATTGATGGTAGCAGTCAGGCATCTTTTGTTCTGTGTCAGAGTTAGAGATGTGATGTATTCATGTCTCATTGTGATCTGCTCTCTCAGTTTTTCTTGTGATCATGTGTTCACGCAGCTTTTTACCCCTCTATCTTCTTTTGTGCCCTCTTTTTTTTCTGTTGGGAAAGTTGGTTACCCAGGCAGAATCTTCTTGCTTCCGCTATAGCAAGAGTCATTTGAGGTAATGCTTGTTCAATCAGTGTCACTTTAGGCCTCCGATAAAGAGGGTAATTATGATGATGATAGTCGTGATGAGGACGTGCTGGATCAGGTTTCCAGGGGTTTGGCAGAGGTATTATTACATTTCTTAACAAAAATATAAATCCTGCCCAGTTCGCCCAAAATGTTTTGCCTTTCGCTTCTTAGTTTCTGCCGATGGCTGTATAAACAGTCATCTAACTTTTTAAAGTTACTGGCCACTGCTGTTCTGGAGGTCTGATCACAAATTGACTTTCTTAATTTATCATTCTCTTCCTGAAGTCGTATTAGGTTCACTAAAATGGAAACATGAATTTTCAAAGAGAGAGGGTATGATTTAATTATGTAGAAACAGCACTAGAATATAATCCTTGGCTAACGCGAATTGGATCGCCAACGTAGACAAACACAATCGGTTAAATATTCACTACAAGACGGTGAATGTTTTGTCAGTAGGCAAAGTTAATTTTAACTACATACATTATGGGTACTGGAATTACAACTGTACAATAATAATGTAGTCCATACACTATTTGAGTAAAACTATTTATATATTGGAATTAGGGAAGGAACTCAAAAGTAATATTTAAAGGTATAATGCATATAATGGTAGAACGTTGCTAGGTAGTAAGACCAGTCCAAGATGGCGGTCAAGAGTAATACACAGAATGAAGAGAGAATCTGCATATTAACAGCAGAACCTCAAGATGGCGGATGACTAAGCAAAACACCAATTCATGCCCAAATGCTGGTCTGCAAGTGACAAGTATGTGGAGAGTGTGGACCAGAGGAGATTAAACTCTGATAATTTGGGTGGATACCAGTACTTACTAAGTTAGTGATTTTTGCTTATAGGGGTTAGAGAAATCAATATCGCGTTGTGAGGAGAAACTAATCACGTGACACTGAATTTTGTATTTATAAGCGAGCAACATTGTAAAGACAGGTACGTTGAGATGAACAGATAATTGTTCATATGAGCTTAGTATTAGTAGTGCTATGATGGGATATAACAGGATCCACATTTGTTGTTGGATGGTTTGTGTGTTCCACTAGAATCATTCTCAACAACTAAGACACAGAGGAAACTAAGGTGAACAACTAGTAAGCGTTGTAAATAAAGAACTCTGGGGTCGGGGGATCATTGAATTGGATAGCCTTGCATATGCTCAAGCTGCATTTTAGAATATAAGAAAAGAAATCACATGACAATGATTGTATGAAACGTGATGTGATTTTGGTGCAGAGCAGCAATTGATATGTAGATAATTGAGGGATATAAGCAATGATAATTCAGGATAACTGCAATTAATTTAATATGCTGAAGGATAAATTGATATCCAAATGAAATATATGCTGAATTGTAAAAATAAATGATTTAGTATTTGACTTGTCTTTACAAACTATCGGACAGATAAGTAAAAGTCTGTAATACAATATTGTTCACATATTTATCAAGATTGATCTGTATGAGTTAGCCATGAAGAAGCTCATTAGCATCCATAGATGTTGATGTTGGATGCTAAGCGAAACACGTGTTGGAATTGACTCTTGTATTTGGATTGAAAGAAAACATTGGTGTTAAAGTGTAATTAGCAGTGGAACTGACTTCAGTACTTGGATTTGAAGAATACAAATTGTGCCAAGCGCTAATCAATAATGGAGCTTATTAACAATACCAGTCTCTGATGTTATAGTATGTTAAAATACATGGTTATAAGGATACTATGTTGGATTCATTTCACATAAGGTGTTGAAAGTCGCAACATGGTTATAAGAATACTATGTTGGGTTCATTTCATGTAACGTGTTGAAAGTCGCAACAGGACCTAGAATTGATTGGTATTTCGTTTTAAACTGATTTCTGCTTGTAAGGATAGTATTTCAATCAGAACGTGTGTACCATTATATGAGGTTTTTCCCAATGTATCCATCAGATGCGCCTGGTGTTCTTAAAAAAACAATGGAATCCTGAGACCCCTTGGGATTCTGTTTCCTTCTGTAAGTGATTTCAGTCCGGCACACACCCAAGTCAATGCCTAGCGTGTAATGCACAACTGAAATCCTTATTTATTTTTGTCTAAAAGTTCTTTATTCTGAACAATGTATCACTCATATCACACCCCTCTCCTGGAACCCTCCCCACCCACCCCTGGTCACAATGAACCAGGAATCAGGCTGGTTTGTAAAGTTAAAATATTTATTTATGTATTTACAATTTAATTTACAATTTAATCACACTATGTTTTAATGGGTACACAATAATCACCAATGGGGTGATGTAAAACTGAATAATCTCTTTAATACACAAGGACTAATAGTGAGCAAACAATTCAGCACAGAAAGAATACTTTTGTGTGGGTGTACAGATCAGATAGCACTGTGGTTAAAGGTTCCCCCTGCACACCCCTCAACCCCTAAATAGACAATGTAAAGAGATAGGAGGAGAGATCAGGTATTCAGGAATGGCAAAATTCAAACAGAATATCAATCCCACTTTCCCCCAGCAAACACAAGAGAAAAACGGAATTGACAATCAAGCTGTCAGAATGGCTTTTAAAGTTATCTTAGAATGGACTGGGCAAAAACACCAAATATGGTCAAAATTGATGAAATTACTATACATTTTTATGGGAGCCGCTTTGGATAGTTGCACACAAACACAAGCAAAGATTTAATACCAAGAAACAATTTGAAATCTTAAAAATCAAGTCGAAAGCAATCAAAAGCTGTTTTACACGTGTCAGAATTTCCCTAAAACGAAATATGTGGCAAACTTTTCACTGCACGATAATCGCGATAACGGGAGAACCGTATGGAATTGGGATGCAGTTCTATATGCGATTTAAAGCTGTGGATGTTAGCTACAAGCAGAAGTTTGTTTCTAGCACAGAAACTGGGGAAGTTACGGACATTTTAGTGGAGGTCGTTTTTTCGAGATAGGCGCAAGAATGGAAACAGGAATGCACTTTTAAAAATGACAAAAGGATTTCTTACACTAGAGGATGACTATGAACAAAACGAATACCCCACAGGAACACAGCCACTTGATCAGGGTGGCTGCCGCTGAGGAACCTTGCCTTTTTCAGATGGGAAAAGATCAGCACAGAGATAGTTTTAGCAATACTAGGACAGAGGAAGATAGGATGGATTGGATAGAGAGTTCAGACAATTCAAAAATACTCCTAACGACACAGGTTCTGAAGACAAGAAAGGATGGGTTTAAGATAGGGATTAACTAAGCAAGGTACATATGCTAGTGACACAGTTCTTTCTATAGATACTCACTAGGAATGTTTTTAAACAAAACGGTCAGGATGCTGGTCCGTCAAGATTCTGGTCAGGGAATGGGATCTGGTTCTAGGACAGACACCTTAGCACATCGGATTGGGTCTGCAATCAGCAAGGCGCTCTGGTCACAGCACGGCACAGGACTGGACTGGATCTGCAATGGCTCTGGTCACAGCATCTGCCCTTCTTGGTTCTGATGATATTTCTTTTAGCAGGCAAGCAATACAGTGCAGCCCGGCTATATTTTGATGCTTCCTTTTAGGTTTGTGGGATTCTGGTTCTGGAATTTGAGGCCTAGGTGAAAATGGTTCAGCTATGCAATGGATTTCTGCTTTGCCAAGTTTCTGGAGTCTGGAGCAAGGAAGATGTAAAGTTCATTAGCAGGGTGCTCCGGCAGCATTGGGATAGTGAGTGAATCTGTCTGTCCTTCTGAGTGGTCAGCTGTCTCTATTTATGCTATGATAAAGGGGTGTGTGGGCTGGTTTATCCAAAGCTCGCCCCTTTTGTCAGTTGATGGGGTCAGAGTCTCCTCTCTGCCTTGATAGGAGTAGAAAAACAGTGTGTCACCTTTATGGTGTGATTTTATGAGGCTGAGGATCCACCCCTGCCCCCTTGAACACAAAATCTACTTTTGGCACCATGCATATTTACACATGTGCAACCTCTATAACAATCACATATACCGATTACATATTTTATATAGCAGCTATCCCTGAAAACCCTGTAGCAGTGGGATTTTGTCTTGGCTTTTCACAGACTTTTGCCCTTTTCATCAGGAACACAATGTCCAATTTATAAGCACATTTCTACAAGTGTGCGCCTTTAACATGGGCATACGCGTATACAGTTTCATACTTCTAGCAGCAATACATTTTGTGTAAAATTCACATTTTCTGCCATATCTTTCCAGAACATGTCACACGATTTTGCTGCCTCTTGAAACGTGCAGCCAAAACTTAGATTCACAAGTCTGTTACTGCTATATTTTACACAATTTTCACTGTCAAATTATGTCTATTAAAAAGTGTTCTTTGTGAAGGTTCAGCCACAGATGGTTGGTTGTCTCCGCCTCCTTCTGTCTCCCTGCAGTTCAGAAGCAGTCTCCTCCCTGTTTGCTCTTGGCAGAGGCCATTTACGACCGCCCTCACACCCCGCATTTCCTTAGTAGCAGCTGTTCATAGTTCCCTTTTGCCTCTGTAGACCAGGTTCTTTCCAAAACCTATAATGATCACTTTGGTGTGATTTCCTGGTGGGGTAAAGGTCATCCTTCTGTGGAGAAACCTGATATTCCAGTTTGGTAGCTTTTAGCCAGGCTTGATTTAATTGTTAATTCTGTTGCATTTTCCCTTAGCTTAAAACAAACTTGTGATTTCAAAATAGAAGCTAGAATACTTATTCAAGGTTTTAAACCATGGGATCAAAACAATTACAACATAGGTTACTCTCAGTAACAGACGGGCCTCTTAGATTGCAAACATTTGATTTCAGTTTATATACATGTTTAAAGTTTAATCAGGCCGGCTCCTGACAGCTGTCATTCAGGCGGCCCAGGGAACTGCACCCAGATTTTTGACAGCTCCACAGACAGTCTTTATGCTCTCAGCTTTTCAGGACCTTGCAAGTTCACAATGATTTATTAAACTAAGTGAATTGTAGCACCCAGCAAGAATTTTGGGCGTTTGAGGGTGTTTTGCACTGGCATTCTGCAGTTTCAGTAACAAAGAAAAAAAGATGTAAAGCAAGATTTTGGGGTTTCATTTAGCAACACTGCTTTTTCCTTCTGTACTCCATTTTTACTTGTTGTGGAGCCCATTGACATATTCCAGGAGTGAGATCTCTGTTCCACCACTGACAACATGCGTGGCAGATTGGGCAGCCATCTTTTTGTGCATTGCGCAGCGCGATTTTCAAGGGTTTTGGCACGCACAAGGGTTTTGCGGCCATTTTGATGTTTCTGACCCCATCATAACACAGTGATGCCGCATAGCAGAGCACAATTGGGTTAAAACATCCCACACTTTTAGGCATTTCTCAAAGTGACCAGTTCCAACCGCTTGGAGATCTATTCCTTTGAAATCCATAAGTTAGTCTTGCGTCATTCATAGACATCCTGTTGATGGTTGGTTACTGCAGTTCCTGCTCACACAGTGCTCGCACCACTGATACCCATTACTCTATCACTAGCACTTCAAACTGGCCATGATAGCTTGAAATGATATCACCTGCACTCCCTGGATGACTTGATAACTATGTCTAAGGAATGAAGGCAGATACGTCTGTGTTCCAGATACAATTTACATGAATCTCATTAGGTTTTGTCTACAATTTGCAGGTGCAAAATCCAGGGGTAGATCCGTGCAGAGTAACCACTTAAAATTTGATGTCAGGGCCCCGTGGCGCTGGGCTATACCTGAATGATAAATGTCTAGCTTTTTTCTTCAAATGTTATTTGATGAAAGTAGCTGGGAGGACCTTTGATTATTCTGGGAAGGGAAAGGCCATTCATAATTTCCTGAAACTGATATTATGTGATTCTTTTCGTGATGGATACTGGAATAGAATTACATAGTACTTTAGACTGATAAGAGAATACATGTTTGGCCCATACAGCGTAGCGCTTGTTAGGTCAGGTCAGAAGACGGAGATCTTTAGATCTAAGGACACAATTGGAAGAATATTTGGAAGGGCTCGAGATGTACCCTATTCTTTGACTAGTGGGTCCACGGGGTATATTCTCCGATTTGATAGCATTAGATGTCAGCCTATTTTTAGCCCTCCAGTCGCTGGCAGCTGATATGCCTGTTAGGAAGTTTGTGTTTAATGTTTTTTTCTTTATTTAGATATAGGAGGAATTGGCAGTCATTGGCTGACATATAACATTTCCTACTGAGGAAATAAGAAGTGTGTGCTTTTTAAGGGTATACGTGCAGTGGCATTCTGGACTCTTTGATGTTTCATTAGTAGAAACTAAGGTTTGCTTTAATATACTGCATTGCTGAAGTCCAATCTGGCTGATAGAAAAGCACTGGTTAGTTTACAGTGATCTTAATTAGCCAAAACACATTTTCTACTACATGTCCACTGTGATGGGGCAATCAGCAAGATGGATTTGGATATAAGGCGGGGCTCCAAATGACTATTTGACTGTTAATGACCAGTTTGAATAGTTGGTTCATTGGGTAGAATCTCGGTTTTGCTAGCATTGAATCACAGCCTATTTTTAGCCATCCACTCGCGGACAGCTGAAGTGCCCGTTTGGAACTCTCAAGTCTGCCCAGGAGGATGGGTGGTCAACAGTGTTAAAAGCTGCCGAAAAATCTAGTCGCATCCGTACTGCACCGCCAACTAGACTCCTAATGTCCTCCATCATAGACGTAACCGCCAGCTCAGTACTAAGGCCAGGGTGAAAGCCAGTTTGTCTGAAGTCCAGTAGTGCTGAGGCGATATACCCCAAGCTTGTGGGCCGACACTGTAGGTAACGGGCCGCGGCTCAAATTAAGGGCCCGAGCGCAGCAAGGGTCCTGCACTCAGGCCCGTAACAAGGGGCATATAACCATTAGCACCCGTGTAGGTCCCTCCATGGGTGCAAAGGTATTGTTTTTTTTTTTACTTTAAAAAATTAAATTACCACTGAGGCACGGTGCAACGCCACAGTGCTGTCATCCAGGGAAGTCTTCTTCAATGTTCATGAATGACATCATGAACATTGAAAAAAGACTGCCAGGAAGACATCACTGAGCAGCGCCAGGCCACTCCACAAAGCTACGTTTTTTTACTTTTTGGGAGGGGAAAACATCTTAGCACCCATGTAGGGAACTATGCAGGTGCTAAGAGGTGAGGCGGTATGGGGAGCGTGGAAGGGAAGAGACTCAAGATGGTGCAATAGTTCAGAGGGTTTTATGAATTCCCTTCTTCAGAACCTGTGCATGTTTTTTTCGGAGGATGTAGGAAATCTTCCACTAGAGTGGGATGCCATCCATGGACCCTAGCTTTAGTTTTATTTTGGGCCATAGGAAATCAGTGCGAAGACTGTGGACATGTCACATACCCTGATTTACATCTCGCTCTCGGTTGTCCCCCGACTTGATGTATTGGGGAAGGCATGTAATTTTGAAAGGAAATACATTGTGGGATATTAGAGAAATCACAGATCTCTTCATTCAGGCTCCAAACAAATTTATGGCAATGTTAGAAGCAGCAAACAGCAGGGATTTATGTTGATAATTTAAAGTTGGCGAGCACTTAAGTTAAAAACGCCTGGCAATAAATAACTTTCCCATGAAAACACAGAAAATTAATATAGTTGAGCATGTCCCAAAGTTATATGCATTCAGTAAGTCTAAATCACAACGCAGGGCTCTGGTCTTTTAAGATTCCCCGAAAAAGCACAGCCGGATCAGATTGGAACACGGTGTAAGAAGTAGTCAAAAAATGGATTGCTTTGTTCATGGCCGGGGGCTATGTGTGTTCTGTGAATGTCAGAGTGATGCGAAATGGATGAAAGGAACCGTGCCACGGATGGGTAGTGCCCCTGGCATGGCAATGTAATTAAAACAGACGGGCATGTTGTTTTTTTTATTTTGTTTAAATGGGACCAAAGGAAAGAGTTTCATAGCAAATTATATTTTATAGCAACTGAACCATTCTGCTTGCTATTCTGTTTTAACTGCAGTACTATTTCATAGACTACATTCCCTGAACATGCTGGGTCAAGTGGCGCAGATTCACGAGAGGAGAAATTGCGTTTTAAAATTATAATGGAGAGGCGATACACCACATCTGTGCATCTTCCACATCTGTAATCAAGTCCACCACCAACGCTGTAAAGCGATAAGAAAACATCCACTTCCTGAAAATGTGGCATGCTGTGACCACCGACACATGCATGTGCGCAGTGCCCTCTGTGCTATTGTGGAAAGGGTGCTGTTGTACCCCCACTCACACACACGATCATAAATGCCACCCACAGTGAACGTGCATTGTGGATGCCATTGACATGGATTCCTTCTGCAAATCAACAGGTGGAATCTATAGGGATTACAGCATTGGATTCCATGCAGGCAGGGTTTCATGCGCATTTGGTACACAGAACATCTGGGGGGAGGGGGGTGCGGACTTTTCATTCCGCTCCACAGGGGGCAAACTGTTAACATGAACAGAGAGTGAGATGGAAGCAGGTTCGCACCGCCCGCCTTTATTTAAACCTCTTCCTGAATGATCTGCAAGAAGCAATGAGAGAGGTTCAAGCTCATGTTCACTAAAATGGCCACCCGGATATCCCCAAACTTGTATCTGTGATTTAAATGGCACCCCTAGCAAGGACAGGGCTTTCCATTAGCATTTTGGTGTGGAACTTTGATAGCTACTGGAAGGAAAAGAGCGGGGCTTTTATATCCTCAAGACATGTGGTACCATTGGAGGGATTTGAGGTATCACAAGAGAAACAAAGACACCTGTATTAATGAATGTCTCCTTGCCAAGGTTAAAAAGTTATGATAATCTGGTCCTTTGCTACACCTAGCCTGGGATTTGTACTGATCAAGTATTAAAGAGTTAAATACAATATCCTATCGTTCTCTGCAAGAAGTAATAGTCTAACAGGATTGTTGATGGCAATGTTGAGAATGTAGTGCAGAGGCTTCCTGAGCAAAGTTTGCCATTGGATATGCCACCTGCTCAGCCTTGAAGAGAGCATGTTTGAAAGGCCTATGATATCTAAATTAAACACTCACACTATGAAAGCTGAGCCTGGTTGGAAAGGTACAGTATTTTTGCTAACTGAAAACCAGGTCCTGTTTTGGACCAGAGTCTGGACACACCAAGATGGAATGCAGGTATTTAGTTATTTATTAATGCATTTGTTACAGCGCACAAAACCCTTGGTTTCAATGGGGTGCATTAGTTAGGTACATTAGTAACATTGGGTTGCAAGGTTACAGGTTACATTACTTGAGGTTACAGGTTACATTACTTGAGGTTACAGGTTACATTACTTGAAAAGCAGTACATGAAAGTTACATTTTACAATAGAGAAGAAGTTTAAAAGAGTGGGGTGAGGCAAGGCAGAGGGGGATGCAAAAGTCTTAGTGGGGGTATAGTCAGTTGAACAGCCACGTCTTCAGGTTTCTGCAGAAGGTCCAGTAGGCCTGTTCTTTTGTGAGGGTAAGTGGCAGATTGCTTCAAAGTTTGGCTGCCATGACCGGGAAGCTCTTGCCCCCTGCTGAGAGCCGGTTGAACTTGGGGGTCTTCAGGAGGTGTGAGTTGAATGACCTCAGAGGACGGTATTTCTCTACACACTGTGACAGGTCGGTAGTGGCAGTGTTAGAGAGACAACGGTGGACCAGGGATAATGTTTTGAATTTAATTCATACCCGGGTGGGTACCTTCAGCTCTCCCTTGCAGTAGATCGTAGTTCTTGACCGATCCAATACTTGGCCCTGGATTTCCCATGTCAGACTGGTGTGTAATATAAATTGTGCTAATGTTTGGGACTTACTTGCCTGCGTCGATAAACATTTATCAGGAACAGTTAAAGATCGATATTGAAGTTTGTACAATTGGGAGGGGTGCAAGCAATTCATAGCAACTTCCTGTGGATGTGATGTAAAAATGGTAAATAATTACATGTGTGCTTAGCAATAAAATCATTAGAGATTATTTACTGATCAAGTTCACCTTAGTGCCAGCATATCAAATTACCTTTGGCGAGCATGGGCTTGAAGAATAAACAGGTAAGATAATACAACACTTAAGTAATGTATGTGCAATGAGATCAAATTGTACAAAGAGGTTTCAAGCACATTGCTATTTATTTTACTTATTCCTGATGTTTTAGGTTTTGATGATTTGTATTCATAGTTTCATTGCAAAGCCTGCTAGGGTGGGTTGGCATTGGAGAAATTCCCCATTCTTTTTTTATGAGGGATTGGCCCAGAGTGCCTCCGTGAGAGTGGATGGAGTGAGACTCCCTGAGCTCGCTCTCCCCTAAGAGATGTGGTATTTTCTTAATCCATAAGCATCTACCTTTGTTTGAAGGGATAGTCCGGAACGAGTCCCAAAATGCCAAAGAATGGTCAGACTCAGTAACGGAGATGGCAATTGAAAAGGTTCCTAAATTCTAGTAATGGAAAAGCATGAAAAGACCAGTTGGGCAAGCAACGGTTACTATGAAGGGAAGGGTCCCTTCCACAGAATATGCTGTCAATGAAAAAGTGAACCAGAAGGAAGTTGCGGAACGTCAAATATAGGCATCGATTCACCCACAAGAACATCATTAAAACATTGTACCTTCAGCGTGAGGAGCAGACTGCTCACAGTTAAAAAAAAAGCAAACCCACTTGTGGTGAGAGCGTTGCACATCGTGGAACATGGAGGAGCCGCATCCAAAATGTGGGGAGAATTAAAAGCAAATCAAGACTGCCTGAATGTCAATTGAGAGGTGCTGAAATGTTACGACATGGGGACTGCCTCAATCAAAAGCTGGAGGAACCAAAAGACTACATTTTAAAAAATAAACATTTCATCAGTCACTGGCTTCCTTGAGGGACACTACTGAAAACGGGAGAACCGTGCCTGTCACACTATAAAAGCAAAAGGCCCAAGTGAGCACTTTAAATCAACAATGAAATATAAACCCAGCCTACACTGCAGGAATATTTATGTTACACAAAGTATAAAGCCAATGTATTCACCTGTGATTTCCTCAACTCACCTACTATTTCCCTTCAAATGCAATCCAGTTTATTGATTAGAGGATTGTATCCTGCAATGCATTGCATTCAAATCATGTAAAGTAATGTTGAATGTAGAAAAAAGATACAATTATAAAAGAAGCAATGGTTATTTTGGTTTAAATAAAACTTGTATTCAACAGAACTATATTGTGCTAACTTCAAGTTGACCTGCGTTTAATCTTGGAGCAGCTAACCCCCACTACCTTTGGGAGTCTTCCAGGTGATATTTTTATTTTAAAAAATAAACTGACATACCAAGTAAATAGAATGTGTGGTCTTTACTGGAGATTAACATCTAGCGTCCCAGCAGGCCTGTTTTATGAGCCAGCTTCAAGGGCAAATTCATTCAGTGACTTGCACCTTTTAACCCTGCCCCCTCACAAAAAGCAGCCATTTTCTGTGGCTAATATAAGCAGGACAATGGGGCAAAACAAGCTTCATTAATTATTAATCAAGGCCTCACAAAGGCCTGTTTACATTACTCATGTGAAAGAGCAGGAGAACCAAAGTTGAATTACAGGGCCTGTCCAATCATGTATTTCCCTTGGTTTAAAACAGCACATGCTATTTACAACTAACCTTCTACACAGAAGTGAATATTAATCTGGAATTATAAGAATTAGAAAAGTGAGTCTGCATGTGAGTATTTATGCTTTTCGAAGATCAGTCACCTCCTCTTTGATTTTAAATTAATCAGATCATAACTATTAATATAATTATGACTGAATATTCTATACATTGATTTCACAAGCACAGATTCCAATAATGTGCACATTCCTGCCATGAATTATGGAAGAAAACAAAATAGCATTCAGTAGTTTAAGAGTGAAATAAATGCTCTACTTTGCTTATGTATACAAATATAAGCAATAACCATCCAATGAAGA
This sequence comes from Ambystoma mexicanum, assembly GCF_040938575.1. NCBI lineage: Eukaryota > Metazoa > Chordata > Amphibia > Caudata > Ambystomatidae > Ambystoma > Ambystoma mexicanum. The sequence continues at coordinate 163,976,648 of NC_090935.1, read as the reverse complement.
TTGGGGTGTATATTGAATCAGAGTGTCTAGCTATGAAGCAGGCCAATGGAAATATCAGGCCAATCACATAATGTGACATAATTATGACATAGCCATTGACATTTTGGACACTGTAAAACAGTGTGAGCCTGTGATGAGAGAATTCTGACAAAAAAGATACAGGGAACAAGAACACTTGTGCCAATTAGAGGGGTGCCAAATATGGTTACCAGCTGGAACTTTGGGCCTTTTGTATGATGAGGGATTGGAACAAACTTAACGTGAGACAGTCCTGACTTCATAGAAAGGACCAGGATGAGCCTGCTGACTGAGACTTCCCTGGGAATACATGCAAGTTTCTCCTGGCTCCATACCTCAAAAGATAAAATTCAAATCAGAGTATGAAAACTCCCCAAACATAATTGCATAAATTCCCTAGATTTTTTGCCATGATTCGAACCTGAGGTGCAAGATAACTTGAGTTGTGACTGCCACTAGGGGGCGCTCTTTCCAAATAGAATACCAGTGTAAAAGTAGAAACATGTACTGTGCCCTTTACTATATGATGGCAAAGTGAGACTTGATTATATATAGAAAATAGCCGTCCTGCACTTAGAGTGAGGGGTTGACAAATTATAATTCATAGAGAATAGGATATTGTAGTTTGCTAGAGTGAGTTATCTCCTGATTTCATTGTATTCAAGGCTGAGGGAGATTACATTCAAATAATTACAAAAATGCTTTTTCTCTGGTGGATTCTGTGTGAATGAGTGAACATTTTCCAGCGCTGACAGTGTAGGATTCAATAAGCGATATTTAAAAGGCACCCTAACTGCTATCAAGGCCACAGTCAACATTAGAATATGGTTCGATTGCGCCGTACCATGACAATGTAATGAAGGTGCTGATTTAGCGCCAGACAGAGGGGCGCACCTACCAATTGCGGTAATAAGGGAGGTGGGCCAGAACACCACTAAAGGGGGAAACAAGGGGTCACTAGAAGGTGTAGCTAGCCCCAGAGACCAAGTATGGAGGTGAACAAGGAGGGCCACTGTGTATATAATACAATATGGACACTGGGGAACCTGCTGCATAAATGCAAGAGATGCGAAAAGCACAGGTAAGCGGACTCCATAGGGATGCCACAGGTGGACTTCTCACAGCAGGCCAGGATGAACACAGGGCTTGTAGACAGTGGCTGAGTGGTAATGCAAGCTGAATTCAGGCTGATTGTCCCCAGCAGACCATGGTCATGGGGAACAGCACCGGGTGATACAATCAAGGTCGGCAAGCCAGTCTCATGGTTACTCGCGGCAACTAGGATCCAGGGTGGCACTTGCATAACACCAAAGACGGTTTCAAATCGCCCCATGGCTGATGGGCAAGGGAACAAGATTGCAGTATGGAGGGGCACTCAGAGAAGAGCCAATCAGCTGGTATGTTTTGGTATCCCTGAACGGCAACAAGCACGCAGTGTGTAACAGTGTGTGTGTGGCATGATCATTGGCAGGTGCCGTGTGAATGTCTCCCTTACACTGGTTCAGGGTGTCTGGTGTTCCTTCTATTCTGGTGCTGACCAATGGCAAATGAATAAAGATACAGAGGTCAGCACAACTATGTTATTACTAATTGCAAGTAGTTTGTGGGGTGGAGCCGGAGGCAATGTGGCGCCACACTGGGAGAGAAATAACCAGGAGAAGGCAGGTCCGTTTTTGCTCTGATCATGTTCAACTGACCTATGTCAAGCTATAGGGACATGACGTATTCTAACCAATCAGCTTCATGAGGACAGAGAAGATGTGAAAAGGTGAAGTGTAACTGTTTCTAACTCTATACACATTGTATAAGCTGTATAAAAGTATTGTCTGCTGTGAGCCAGTTTGTCAGCCCTCATCAACCAGTTCTGTTCCACTGTGCTGTTTGATTTGTGCCAAACTGTAATAAACAGTGTTACTTCTTGCCTGGTGTACACGGCTTTTTGGACTACCACTGGTAACGTATTGATTACAAGCCCCCAGAGGACCCCTACTACATTTTGGAGGCTTCAGAGAGATCCTAAGTTCCATCAGTTAACTGAGGGTATTCTTGCTGCCCTCCCTAGGGTTGTGGGTCTGGTGACCGCAGATCTGTTCCACGTGCAACACCAAGGAGGCCCTGCAGATGCCAAGTTCACAAAGGTATGCCTGGTCCCGAGTGCCGCCCGCGTTCTGGGGTTAGGAGTGAGCAGACACAGGAGGCTTGGTTTTGAGAGGATTCGAGGATCTCTAAGACACATTAGTGTAACCATGCAAGAAAGCTCTGTCTCATGGTTGCATGCCCACGGAGGATGGAGGAGCTGTATTTTATGGTGTTTAGGATGCATCCTCGAGGTGGGAGGATGATCGGCCGTAGCAGTAGTAGATTTTAGTACACGTCAGCCAACAGGTAGGGGACATGAGTGTGGGCACACCTGCGGTAGAGCCAGAGAGGTGTTTAGTGAGAGGCGGACCCCGTCGGACAAAAGATGCGTGACGAGCAGGCGATTGTATAGTTGTTCCATTTAGGGGAGACGGGTGTAATTTTATTGTGCAGCTGTTAAAGACATCTTTTGAAGGAGCTGAGAGGGACGCGCGCCTGTCAGTAAGTGTTTGCCGTATTGCTTTTGTGGTATAATGGTATATAAAAGAGTTGTATAATATAAAAGGTAGTGATGAGTTGTACCCGCAAGACTAGTATCAGAAGGAAGGCTGGAGGACAGGGCATTTCCTTGCAGAGCCTAAGAACTACCACGTCAGGCAGGATGGAGAAAAAATTGTCTGCCTGAAAAGTACCCTGAACAAAGAGGGGGCAAATACTCATTACCGTTAAAAGAAATGTGAATGAACCAAAGGTCGCAAACAGGCCTAGAAAAATAGTGGGTGAACCAGAGAACTTGGAAAGACCTAGGAGAATTGTGAATAAACCAGCAGTCATGGGGAGATCTCAGAGAATCCTGTAAGAACCAGAAGCTGCGCTCAGACCTAACAACCTTATGAGTAAACAAGTTGTGAAGTGACCTAAAGAGAATTGTGACTAAACCAGAGATATTGTAGAGACCTAAAGAGAATAAGGCTATCACCCCCAAATGGGAGGCATATAGTACAAGGTACACCAAAGCAAGGCAAGGGCCTCCCGGAGGGCTCAGCGCCATTACCGGCCTTATACACCAACCTACAAGGGGTTGATAGCTCTTTATACCCCAGACATCATCCATGGTCCAAATAGATTAAATGTTTGGTTTTCTTTTTGGACGGAGGGTGTGCTGTGCACTTCTTGTGTGTGCACAATGTAATGAATCCAATCATTACACCCTTTCCGGTGGTGACCTCCCTCCATGTGGCCAGGGGACAGCAGACACTCTGTGTTCCTGCTCCTCGGGGTGGCTATGTGAATCAGGACCACATGGGTTGGGGGGACCTCTGGGAGGAAGTGGTGGTGTTTACAGATGAGACATGGTATCCCCTCTTTTCTCTTACAAGATGAAATCTCTGATGCACAACAACCTAATGACCTATTGTGGTTCCTTCCCTGCTTCCCCAAAGGAGAGTGCTGAATTCTCTCAATCATATCTCCATGGCGATTCTCAACAATGATTCATCCTCAGGACACGTTAAAACAATTCCTCTAATGTTGTCGTACAAGTTAGAAAAGGCAAACTACTATTCCCAGAAACACCTTAACACTGTGACGAAAAAGAGGAACGCAGAGCAGAGGAAACCCTGAATGCAGACAATGCTCTAGTTGTCATGAACATACACCTGTGCCCTGGGCATTTAAAATAAGACCACAAGGAGAAATGGCATCCTGCTGGTGGGAGCGGCCTGCAGCTCTACGAATGGCACGTTGGAGCGATCCGGCTCATGCGGTGAGCAGTAGAGGATGGCACGAAGAGGATTTTACACAGCAATGCCAGAAGCAAGAGCAGTGCTCCTGGGTATTTGGTGGTGGAAAACCTTAAAGAGAAGCTTACCGGAGAGACGCGGGGAGAGGAGAAGTGGAAAACAAAATCTGAGAAGCACGAAAAAGAGAGAATCCAGCGGCTGTCACCGGCAAGCTGCAGACAGAACAGGAGATGCCACAAAGAGCCAGTGACTCCACGCTGGGACGAAGGGAGCACCTGGGCATATTGGTGAACACGCCGCATGTTAAAAATTGGAGAATCCAAGTCTGATAAATAGAGGAAATTATTTCTTAATATAGAAAGCAAGAAATTAAAAGCGCTTTTGCCTCAGAAGTGAATCTTCAACGGACAATAAAAATTAACCAACAGTGGTGAATGATAGGAAGTGTTTGCAAAACACTGATGAGACATTATATTAAGGGCTAAGGGAATTTGCCAGAAGGGCTAATATAGTAAACTATCAAAGGTGAAGTGACAAAGACAGACAACTTCAGAAGTCCTAGCGGGAAAGTACACCAGGCAATATCATGTTTGTGAATACAGGAAGCCCTGCTAGGAGAGTATACCAGGCAATTGCAAGTGTGTGAAAACAAGCCCTGTGTGAGAAACCTGAGGTGTCTCACTTGCTAGGCCCCGGGGATCTGTCATCCAGCTGGACTGGACACGGCCATCGCTATTGGATCCAGTTCCTGGGGGTGGACTAGTGAGGGAGGATCACCTGGATGGGGAGTGGAAGTGGGACACCGATGGGTGAGACGCGGTATACCCCTTCTTATACCTTTTCCCCATCCTACCCGTAGGATACTCTAACACTCTACCCCCCTATTTTCCGACAGAAACCCTTTTAAACTTCACGAAATACGATGGACAAACACCAAAGCCGTTTCCCTGATATGTCAAAAAGGCAGGGTCACGAAAAGTCAGGCAATTGACCAAAATCACACATACCTGACGCCCCTTTCCCTTCATCACAGGGATAAAAGGTGGATCACGAAAGCACGAAATACGAGCAAGGCAGACCACATGATGAAAGAGCTATCTCAGCATGGTAGTTGAAGAGGAGGAGAAAGACGGTGCGAACCAAGAGGGTGACAAGGAGAGAAGCAACCTCGGCCTTTTCGAGCCAGGCCTGTGAAACCTCCACAGAAGGAATCATAAGACTGCGAACAATATCCAGCATGTGTTGCAGAAGATGTCAACAGTACACGAGGCTCTCCTCCACTGATACCCAAGCCAAGGGGAGACGCTTGCCACTGTGGTATCGGCCTCGTCTCCAGAGACAAGAAAAAGGCAAGCGGTTCATCACAGCCGGTGCGTTGAGGGGAGAGCCAATAAGAAACAGAACTGTGTTTGAACAAAAGTAGCAAAACGGCTAATTGAAGAAAGTCAAAAGAACTGTTTGTTTGATACGATAAGGGAAAACCAGCTACAGAGGAGTCAGATACCACGTGGGTGTTCACTTGGCAAACTCTGGGCGATTACCCTGTGGTTGAAACTGCCGTTACAAGAAGGCCTTGGGAACGGCACGAGAAGAGGGTCAAAGTGGTCATACAGCGGTCTAGTCAAATCTTCCATACAGTAGAAAGTCTTTGACCGACAAAGGAAGGTAAAGCTAGGGAAGTGAATACTGCATCGTAAGAACTTTCTGAATTACAGAAGTTGGCAAGAGTGAACCTGACGGAGGGATGCCGATGAACAAGGGAGAAAAGTCTGAAGTCCCAACGTATAGTGTGTTGACACGAGTGAACCTGGCAGAGGGGCAGATGGCTGGCCACGGTGATCTATTTAAAAAGACATTGGGCCTCATTACGAGGTTGGTGGTAGCCACGCCAGTTTTTACCGGCATGGCTACCCCCAAACTCGGCTCTGGCATCCGCGAAAGGGGAATCACCAGGCCATCAGCAGACCCGGTAATTTGCCTTGCGCGGGAGCCGGAGCCGGTATGTCTCCATTCCCATTGAGCCATGGGAATGGGGAGGATGGTAGCAGTGGTACTGAAAGAAAAAAGAATGGGCGGACCCTCTTTTTTAGGGGGCCTGACTCGAGAGGGTAGAGAAGTACAGAGATACGAGGGGGTTGAGTCAAAGGCTTCCCAAGCCAATAGCTTGATAGGAGGTCGCTGCAGCCTTGCAGGAAGAGCTAGATTATTACTAGCTCAGAACAAAAAATCACCGTGGAGGAACAATACAATATAAATTTATTTAACAGGAAGACATTTTTGAGTTTTTTTGTGCCATTATATGGCATATATGCATACAATAGATCTGCATTATAGTGGATTTGTATACAATAGTGACAGTCTATTTTCTGTGTTGTTTACTTTCACAACACATTGACATTGTCGACACTTGAGTATGTGTATCTGGTTCAGTAAATAGATTAGATGAGGCAGTGGCTGATAGAATTGGAGCAGCGCTGCACAGAGGATACCGAACTGTCTTCAGGACTTGGAGGTCGATTTCAGACTGGGTGAATGAGTGGGGCGTCATCCTATAGTAAAAGAGGCTATGTTAAAAACGGTGAGTGTAGATTATGTACACTAATGATGAGAAAAGCAAGGCAAGGGACCTACCATATGAATGTTGATTAGCGCCATGGCTGTGGTCTGAGTAAATAGCAGCTGCTGGAAATGCGGCTGCAGGGGTCGATCTGCAGATGTCAGAGGCCCCGATCTAAGTCAAAAGGGAGTCAAAAATGACTGGTAAGAATTAATCTGTGCAAGGGCCGTGAGTGTGCGAAAGGCTTCATCAAGCTTGTGTACAGTGGGCGGCCAAGACTAGGGGCCTCATTACGACTCAGGCGGTAAGGGTTTTACGGCGGCGTAAACAGCGCCGACCCTTACCGCCTGATTCCGAGGTCCCTTAGCGCCATGGAGGTTTTAACACCTGCTTTTAGCAGGTGTTAAAATCCATGGCGCTAAGGGACCTTGATGTTAATTACGCCACCGTAATTTACGGTGGCGTAATTAACGCCTTCCCCACTCCCATTATGCCCTATGGGGCAAAATGGGAATGGGGAAGGGAAAATGGGAAAATGGGGATTTACCGCCCCGCCAAGGTTGGAATGGGGCGGTAAATCCGCCAACCACCATGGCGTAAACGTAGTTTACGCCATGGTGGTAAAGTCACGTCCCAGGCGGTAACTTACCGCCTGGGTCGTAATGAGGCCCTAGGTGTTTGAGGTGAAGAACACTCATAACTGATCTCCAAAATTAAGAGAGAGTTAAGGTGAGGCAAGCGTTGGATTGATACAAAAAAACGCAATAATTGCAAGTCCGTTATTTAGTGTTGTTTAAATTATGCTAGGAGACCGATAATGTGCAGACTGTTTAATTATCAGTGTAGGGCGCGAGTAATCCAGGGATCTGGACAACAAGGGTGAATTGTAGGAGTGGAATTTAGGCGAAGCCCTCTGTGATGCGAAGGTTGGTGCACGCAATACGAGGGGAGAGCTGTGCCGTGAGACTTACCAGTGTCCGAGTCGGGAAAAGAGCTGTGTCACTGTCGTCGGTTACGCTTGACTGACTGCGCATGTCAGTAGTTAAAACGAGGCCGTAGTGCTCGCAGGCACTGCGCATGCGTCTGGGGATAGTGTAAGTGGTGGACGCGGTCGTACTCAGTGCGTAGGTTCGCGCATGCTTGTTGGTCATGTGTGGTAGTGGACATAATTGAAACCTGGAAATGCGTAGTCCTTTTTACTCCTTGAAACATCAATTAGGAGATACAGTTACCGGCATGCAAGCAGAATTATTTATAACAATAAAGTCAATAGGTACTTATACTGTTATGTTGCCAACAGTGTAGGGTTTCATTTCTAGTCATGTGTTACAGTATAATACAGAGAAACATTGCGGCACTCCATAACATAGTGCCTCCGGAAACATTACAAATATAAACAGTATGCAATTGCTGTATCTTTTCTGTACAGACAGATGACCTTAATAGAATGCTCTGTTTTACTAAACTGAGTAAACTCTAAATTATGGGCAGCTGAGGGCTGAAGGGAGCGTACTCCACTTGTTAGAGGAGACACATGGGTGCATGGGTAAACATGGCAGGGTCAAGGCTCAATGAAGGGAGCAATTGGATATGGCTTCACTTATTGAAGAACAGGTTCCATTCGATGGAAATATTAAGACCCCGTCTCACAGAATCCAGGCGATAAATCCATTTTTGCTCAAGTTTACAAAGGGCAAGGTCCCTGTTGCCTCCGTGGGAAGGGTTGCCTACTGTTTGCAATATTGCCCAGAAGATGTCGTTATGGGTGTGATTCATCATCTTGAAGTGTGCCACTAGTGGTTTGTCTTCTATTTGGTTTCGCACGCAGGAACGGTGTTCGCAAATCCGTTGTCGAATTTCTCTCTTTGATTTGCCTATGTAGATGAGGTCACAGGGGCATTTGATGATGTATACGGACAATTATGTTTTACAGTTGGTGAACGAGTTGAAGGTCCACTGGTTTCCTTTCAGATCAATGGTCTTGAGGTTGGCCGTGAGGTTACAGACGGAGCAATTGCCGCATTTGAAATGGCCTATCACAGGCGGGAGGTTCCACAGTGTGGTTTGAGTACTGTTAGGAGCATCCACTTCTGTGTACGTGTGTACAAGTCGGTCTTTCAGGTTACGACTTCGTTTAAAGGCGAATCTTGGTTTTTCTGGTTTAAAAGATTCTGTCTGTAGTATGTCCCAGTTTTTTAGGACTGCCTTTTTGATTGATTTACTCAAGGGAGTAAAAGTGGTGACGCAGGTCATTTTAGAGTTGGATTGATCTCTGGTGGTGGGAGTAAGGCAAGTCTCCCGATTGGTGTGTTTGACTCTTTTTCTGGCCTGACGGATAATATGGCTAGGATATCCCAGTTCTTTTAGACGGGTTGCAAGTTCTTTGCTCTTGGATTCGTATTCCGTTAGTGTGGAGCAATTACGTCTGATACGTAAGAATTGGCCGTAGGGTAGGTTGGTTTTTAACCCTAGAGGGTGGAAGCTGGAATACTCTAGTAGAGTATTTTTGGATGTGGGTTTGCGATATAGAGAGGTGCTGAGGGAGTTGTTTAGGTTCTTGGATATTACTAGGTCCAGAAAAGGAATTTGATTTGGACTGTACTCCATGGTGAATTTGATGCATTCATGTTGTGAGTTTAACCAATGCAGGAACACGTGGAGATTATCTTCGGTCCCTTTCCAAATCATGAACACGTCATCAATATATCTTAGCCAGCATCCAATTGATTCTTTAAAGGTGTTGTGTTTATTGTAGATGGAGTTTTTTTCAAAAGTGTCCATGAACAAATTTGCCACATCTGGGGCAAAAGTGGCTCCCATGCTGGTCCCGTGGCATTGTTGGTAAAAAGATTGTTTAAAAATGAAGTAATTTTCCGTTAGAGCTAGTCGGGTACACTCAAGGAGAAAAGCGGTGGGGGGTTCTCTTGTTCGCCTGTCGTCTAAGTAGGTTTTAAGGACTTGCAGGCATTCAATTTGAGGGATGCTCGTGTAAAGTGATTCTACGTCCAGGGTAACTAGTAGGTCCACTTGTTCGGCTTGTATTGTGTCCAGTTTTTTTATCATAGACGTAGTGTCTTGGACGTAGGAGGGCATCTTGCTGATGAAGGGCCTTAGGAAGTGATCCACGTAGATTGATAGGGGCTCTAGGACTGATCCGATGCCGGCCACGATAGGTCTCCCAGGTGGATTGGTTATGTTTTTGTGGATTTTTGGGAGTAGATAGAATGCTGGAATAATCGGATGGTTGTTGACCAGGAAAGCTTTCTCGTCCTCGTCGATCCAACCTTCGTCATATGCGTGACACATCAGGCTGGTGACTTCGGACAGGATCCTAGACGTGGGGTTCAACGGTATTGGTCTGTAGAACTTGGTATTCGATAGTTGTCTTATTACTTCAGTGTCGTATAGGGTGTTGCTCCAGAGAACGATACCACCGCCTTTGTCTGCTGGTTTGATGAGAAAGTTCTTATTGCTTTCTAATGATTTTAGGGCCAACCTCTGTTGGGCCGAGAGGTTATTCTTGAAGTGGGTTTGTTTGTCGAAGAAGTTCCGCATTTCTAAAAGGATGCGATTCTTAAAAGGTAGGATCTCTGGACATATCATAGAGGAGAGGGGGGTGAAAGTAGATGGAGGTTTTAGGCCTGTTGATTTTGGCGGTTCTTTTTCAGGGCTATCTCTGAAGAAATAACGTAAACGGATGGTGCGAAAGAATTTACGTAATTCCACCTCAGTGTTGAACATGTCAGCACGGGAGCTGGGAATAAAGCTAAGGCCTTTACTGAGGACATCGATTTCGTGTGAGGACAGGATGTGATCACTGAGATTGAAAATTGGGATCACCATATTTGTTGTGCGCGTGGGGTCCAGTTCCGTGTGCGCATGGGGTGTTGACCTTGGTAGCGGGGTCTGCCCCGTTGTCCCCTCCCTTGAAAACTTGAAGATTGTTGGGGATTTTTAGCTCCTGCGGTAGTTGAATCTGAATAGCTGCTGTTGGAGCTATTAGAGAAAGTGACAAATGTATTCCTTTGTTGTCTCTGTGGGTTTTGTCTGTTATTTGATGCCTGTGAGTTCAGCTGGTTGTAGAAGCCTGGGACTAAATAAGGATAGGTTTTCTCCTCTTTGTAGTTTTTTATGTCGTTTTTTAGTTTCCACAGCTTTTTGTCGATTGTGAATTTTTGAAATTTCTTTATTTCCTCTTCTATCTTGTCCAGGTGTGTCTTTATCTCTGGTATTACAGAATCATTTTTAATTTTCTCCTCAAGGGTTTTGAGTTCTTCGTTTTGTTTCTTAGTTTCCTCGTCGGCTGTTTCAATTACTAAGATGACCCAATCACGGGAGCATTTGTTGCCGACGCCACTAAACTTAGTCATAAATCTGGGGTTGTCTAGAAACACCCGAGGTATGTTCTTTACTTGTAGGCCTTCGGGGATCACGCCAGCTTTCAGATACTCTAACATGAGTTGACCATGTGACTCTGTGCGGGTGAGTTTCTTCTTTTTTTGTAGTAGGGTGTCCAACTCATTTAGTGCCGGGTCTTTCACCGGTACCGCTGGTGTAGTGGTTACACCGAGTAGCGAAGGGGTGTCTAAAAGTTTTTTATACAGATCATCGGAGAAACTGACAATATTTACTTTCTCCATTTAATGTTTGTCAAATAAATGATGCCCAACAACCAAGGGTTGTCCAAAGGGAAGAAAAAAGAATGGGCGGACCCTCTTTTTTAGGGGGCCTGACTCGAGAGGGTAGAGAAGTACAGAGATACGAGGGGGTTGAGTCAAAGGCTTCCCAAGCCAATAGCTTGATAGGAGGTCGCTGCAGCCTTGCATGAAGAGCTAGATTATTACTAGCTCAGAACAAAAAATCACCGTGGAGGAACAATGCAATATAAATGTATTTAACAGGAAGACATTTTTGAGTTTTTTTGTGCCATTATATGGCATATATGCATACAATAGATCTGCATTATAGTGGATTTGTATACAATAGTGACAGTCTATTTTCTGTGTTGTTTACTTTCACAACACATTGACATTGTCGACACTTGAGTATGTGTTTCTGGTTCGGTAAATAGATGAGATGAGGCAGTGGCTGATAGAATTGGAGCAGCGCTGCACAGAGGATACCGAACTGTCTTCAGGACTTGGAGGTCGATTTCAGACTGGGTGAATGAGTGGGGCGTCATCCTATAGTAAAAGAGGCTATGTTAAAAACGGTGAGTGTAGATTATGTACACTAATGATGAGAAAAGCAAGGCAAGGGACCTACCATCTGAATGTTGATTAGCGCCATGGCTGTGGTCTGAGTAAATAGCAGCTGCTGGAAATGCGGCTGCAGGGGTCGATCTGCAGATGTCAGAGGACCCGATCTAAGTCAAAAGGGAGTCAAAAATGACTGGTAAGAATTAATCTGTGCAAGGGCCGTGACTGTGCGAAAGGCTTCATCGAGCTTGTGTACAGTGGGCGGCCAAGACTAGATGTTTGAGGTGAAGAACACTCATGACTGATCTCCAAAATTAAGAGAGAGTTAATGTGAGGCAAGCGTTGGATTGATACAAAAAAACGCAATAATTGCAAGTCCGTTATTTAGTGTTGTTTAAATTATGCTAGGAGACTGATAATGTGCAGACTGTTTAATTATCAGTGTAGGGCGCGACTAATCCACGGATCTTGACAACAAGGGTGAATTGTAGGAGTGGAATTTAGGCGAAGCCCTCTGTGATGCGAAGGTTGGTGCACGCAATACGAGGGGAGAGATGTGCCGTGAGACTTACCAGTGTCCGAGTCGGTAAAAAAGAGCTGTGTCACTGTCGTCGGTTACGCTTGACTGACTGCGCATGTCAGTAGTTAAAACGAGGCCGTAGTGCTCGCAGGCACTGCGCATGCGTCTGGGGATAGTGTAAGTGGTGGACGCGGTCGTACTCAGTGCGTAGGTTCGCGCATGCTTGTTGGTCATGTGTGGTAGTGGACTTAATTGAAACCTGGAAATGCGTAGTCCTTTTTACTCCTTGAAACATCAATTAGGAGATACAGTTACCGGCATGCAAGCAGAATTATTTATAACAATAAAGTCAATAGGTACTTATACTGTTATGTTGCCAACAGTGTAGGGTTTCATTTCTAGTCATGTGTTACAGTATAATACAGAGAAACATTGCGGCACTCCATAACATAGTGCCTCCGGAAACATTACAAATATAAACAGTATGCAATTGCTGTATCTTTTCTGTACAGACAGATGACCTTAATAGAATGCTCTGTTTTACTAAACTGAGTAAACTCTAAATTATGGGCAGCTGAGGGCTGAATGGAGCGTACTCCACTTGTTAGAGGAGACACATGGGTGCATGGGTAAACATGGCAGGGTCAAGGCTCAATGAAGGGAGCAATTGGATATGGCTTCACTTATTGAAGAACAGGTTCCATTCGATGGAAATATTAAGACCCTGTCTCACAGAATCCAGGCGATAAATCCATTTTTGCTCAAGTTTACGAAGGGCAAGGTCCCTGTTGCCTCCGCGGGAAAGGTTGCCTACTGTTTGCAATATTGCCCAGAAGATGTCGTTATGGGTGTGATTCATCATCTTGAAGTGTGCCACTAGTGGTTTGTCTTCTATTTGGTTTCGCACGCAGGAACGGTGTTCGCAAATCCGTTGTCGAATTTCTCTCTTTGATTTGCCTATGTAGATGAGGTCATAGGGGCATTTGATGATGTATACGGACCATTTTGTTTTACAGTTGGTGAACGAGTTGAAGGTCCACTGGTTTCCTTTCAGATCAATGGTCTTGAGGTTGGCCGTGAGGTTACAGACGGAGCAATTGCCGCATTTGAAATGGCCTATCACAGGCGGGAGGTTCCACAGTGTGGTTTGAGTACTGTTAGGAGCATCCACTTCTGTGTACGTGTGTACAAGTCGGTCTTTCAGGTTACGACTTCGTTTAAAGGCGAATCTTGGTTTTTCTGGTTTAAAAGATTCTGTCTGTAGTATGTCCCAGTTTTTTAGTACTGCCTTTTTGATTGAGTTACTCAAGGGAGTAAAAGTGGTGACGCAGGTCATTTTAGAGTTGGATTGATCTCTGGTGGTGGGAGTGAGGCAAGTCTCCCGATTGGTGTGTTTGACTCTTTTTCTGGCCTGACGGATAATATGGCTAGGATATCCCTGTTCTTTTAGACGGGTTGCAAGTTCTTTGCTCTTGGATTCGTATTCCGTTAGCGTGGAGCAATTACGTCTGATACGTAAGAATTGGCCGTAGGGTAGGTTGGTTTTTAACCCTAGAGGGTGGAAGCTGGAATACTCTAGTAGAGTATTTTTGGATGTGGGTTTGCGATATAGAGAGGTGCTGAGGGAGTTGTTTAGGTTCTTGGATATTGCTAGGTCCAGAAAAGGAATTTGATTTGGACTGTACTCCATGGTGAATTTGATGCATTCATGTTGTGAGTTTAACCAATGCAGGAACACGTGGAGATTATCTTCGGTCCCTTTCCAAATCATGAACACGTCATCAATATATCTTAGCCAGCATTCAATTGATTCTTTAAAGGTGTTGTGTTTATTGTAGATGGAGTTTTTTTCAAAAGTGTCCATGAACAAATTTGCCACATCTGGGGCAAAAGTGGCTCCCATGCTGGTCCCGTGGCATTGTTGGTAAAAAGATTGTTTAAAAATGAAGTAATTTTCCGTTAGAGCTAGTCGGGTACACTCAAGGAGAAAAGCGGTGGGGGGTTCTCTTGTTCGCCTGTCGTCTAAGTAGGTTTTAAGGACTTGCAGGCATTCAATTTGAGGGATGCTCGTGTAAAGTGATTCTACGTCCAGGTAGACTAGTAGGTCCACTTGTTCGGCTTGTATTGTGTCCAGTTTTTTTATCATAGACGTAGTGTCTTGGACGTAGGAGGGCATCTTGCTGATGAAGGGCCTTAGGAAGTGATCCACGTAGATTGATAGGGGCTCTAGGACTGATCCGATGCCGGCCACGATAGGTCTCCCAGGTGGATTGGTTATGTTTTTGTGGATTTTTGGGAGCAGATAGAATGCTGGAATAATCGGATGGTTGTTGACCAGGAAAGCTTTCTCGTCCTCGTCGATCCAACCTTCGTCATATGCGTGACACATCAGGCTGGTGACTTCGGACAGGATCCTAGACGTGGGGTTCAACGGTATTGGTCTGTAGAACTTGGTATTGGATAGTTGTCTTATTACTTCAGTGTCGTATAGGGTGTTGCTCCAGAGAACGATACCACCGCCTTTGTCTGCTGGTTTGATGAGAAAGTTCTTATTGCTTTCTAATGATTTTAGGGCCAACCTCTGTTGGGCCGAGAGGTTATTCTTGAAGTGGGTTTGTTTGTCGATGAAGTTCCGCATTTCTAAAAGGATGCGATTCTCAAAAGATAGGATCTCTGGACATATCATAGAGGAGAGGGGGGTGAAAGTAGATGGAGGTTTTAGGCCTGTTGATTTTGGCGGTTCTTTTTCAGGGCTATCTCTGAAGAAATAACGTAAACGGATGGTGCGAAAGAATTTACGTAATTCCACCTCAGTGTTGAACATGTCAGCACGGGAGCTGGGAATAAAGCTAAGGCCTTTACTGAGGACATCGATTTCGTGTGAGGACAGGATGTGATCACTGAGATTGAAAATTGGGATCACCATATTTGTTGTGCGCGTGGGGTCCAGTTCCGTGTGCGCATGGGGTGTTGACCTTGGTAGCGGGGTCTGCCCCGTTGTCCCCTCCCTTGAAAACTTGAAGATTGTTGGGGATTTTTAGCTCCTGCGGTAGTTGAATCTGAATCGCTGCTGTTGGAGCTATTAGAGAAAGTGACAAATTTATTCCTTTGTTGTCTCCTTGGGTTTTGTCTGTTATTTGATGCCTGTGAGTTCAGCTGATTGTAGAAGCCTGGGACTAAATAAGGATAGGTTTTCTCCTCTTTGTAGTTTTTTATGTCGTTTTGTAGTTTCCACAGCTTTTTGTCGATTGTGAATTTTTGAAATTTCTTTATTTCCTCTTCTATCTTGTCCAGGTGTGTCTTTATCTCTGGTATTACAGAATCATTTTTAATTTAGTCCTCAAGGGTTTTGAGTTCTTCATTTTGTTTCTTAGTTTCCTCGTCGGCTGTTTCAATTACTAAGATGACCCAATCATGGGAGCATTTGTTGCCGACGCCACTAAACTTAGTCATAAATCTGGGGTTGTCTAGAAACACCCGAGGTATGTTCTTTACTTGTAGGCCTTCGGGGATCACGCCAGCTTTCAGATACTCTAACATGAGTTGACCATGTGACTCTGTGCGGGTGAGTTTCTTCTTTTTTTGTAGTAGGGTGTCCAACTCATTTAGTGCCGGGTCTTTCACCGGTACCGCTGGTGTAGTGGTTACACCGAGTAGCGAAGGGGTGTCTAAAAGTTTTTTATACAGATCATCGGAGAAACTGACAATATTTACTTTCTCCATTTAATGTTTGTCAAATAAATGATGCCCAACAACCAAGGGTTGTCCGAAGGGAAGAAAAAAGAATGGGCGGACCCTCTTTTTTAGGGGGCCTAAATCGAAAGGGTAGAGAAGTACAGAGATACGAGGGGGTTGAGTCAAAGGCTTCCCAAGCCAATAGCTTGATAGGAGGTCGCTGCAGCCTTGCAGGAAGAGCTAGATTATTACTAGCTCAGAACAAAAAATCACCGTGGAGGCACAATACAATATAAAATTATTTAACAGGAAGACATTTTTGAGTTTTTTTGTGCCATTATATGGCATATATGCATACAATAGATCTGCATTATAGTGGATTTGTATACAATAGTGACAGTCTATTTTCTGTGTTGTTTACTTTCACAACACATTGACATTGTCGACACTTGAGTATGTGTTTCTGGTTCGGTAAATAGATGAGATGAGGCAGTGGCTGATAGAATTGGAGCAGCGCTGCACAGAGGATACCGAACTGTCTTCAGGACTTGGAGGTCGATTTCAGACTGGGTGAATGAGTGGGACGTCATCCTATAGTAAAAGAGGCTATGTTAAAAACGGTGAGTGTAGATTATGTACACTAATGATGAGAAAAGCAAGGCAAGGGACCTACCATATGAATGTTGATTAGCGCCATGGCTGTGGTCTGAGTAAATAGCAGCTGCTGGAAATGCGGCTGCAGGGGTCGATCTGCAGATGTCAGAGGCCCCGATCTAAGTCAAAAGGGAGTCAAAAATAACTGGTAAGAATTAATCTGTGCAAGGGCCGTGACTGTGCGAAAGGCTTCATCTAGCTTGTGTACAGTGGGCGGCCAAGACTAGGTGTTTGAGGTGAAGAACACTCATTACTGATCTCCAAAATTAAGAGAGAGTTAAGGTGAGGCAAGCGTTGGATTGATACAAAAAAACGCAATAATTGCAAGTCCGTTATTTAGTGTTGTTTAAATTATGCTAGGAGACCGATAATGTGCAGACTGTTTAATTATCAGTGTAGGGCGCGAGTAATCCAGGGATCTGGACAACAAGGGTGAATTGTAGGAGTGGAATTTAGGCGAAGCCCTCTGTGATGCGAAGGTTGGTGCACGCAATACGAGGGGAGAGCTGTGCCGTGAGACTTACCAGTGTCCGAGTCAGGAAAAGAGCTGTGTCACTGTCGTCGGTTACGCTTGACTGACTGCGCATGTCAGTAGTTAAAACGAGGCCGTAGTGCTCGCAGGCACTGCGCATGCGTCTGGGGATAGTGTAAGTGGTGGACGCGGTCGTACTCAGTGCGTAGGTTCGCGCATGCTTGTTGGTCATGTGTGGTAGTGGACATAATTGAAACCTGGAAATGCGTAGGCCTTTTTACTCCTTGAAACATCAATTAGGAGATACAGTTACCGGCATGCAAGCAGAATTATTTATAACAATAAAGTCAATAGGTACTTATACTGTTATGTTGCCAACAGTGTAGGGTTTCATTTCTAGTCATGTGTTACAGTATAATACAGAGAAACATTGCGGCACTCCATAACATAGTGCCTCCGGAAACATTACAAATATAAACAGTATGCAATTGCTGTATCTTTTCTGTACAGACAGATGACCTTAATAGAATGCTCTGTTTTACTAAACTGAGTAAACTCTAAATTATGGGCAGCTGAGGGCTGAAGGGAGCGTACTCCACTTGTTAGAGGAGACACATGGGTGCATGGGTAAACATGGCAGGTCAAGGCTCAATGAAGGGAGCAATTGGATATGGCTTCACTTATTGAAGAACAGGTTCCATTCGATGGAAATATTAAGACCCTGTCTCACAGAATCCAGGCGATAAATCCATTTTTGCTCAAGTTTACGAAGGGCAAGGTCCCTGTTGCCTCCGCGGGAAGGGTTGCCTACTGTTTGCAATATTGCCCAGAAGATGTCGTTATGGGTGTGATTCATCATCTTGAAGTGTGCCACTAGTGGTTTGTCTTCTATTTGGTTTCGCACGCAGGAACGGTGTTCGCAAATCCGTTGTCGAATTTCTCTCTTTGATTTGCCTATGTAGATGAGGTCACAGGGGCATTTGATGATGTATACGGACCATTTTGTTTTACAGTTGGTGAACGAGTTGAAGGTCCACTAGTTTCCTTTCAGATCAATGGTCTTGAGGTTGGCCGTGAGGTTACAGACGGAGCAATTGCCGCATTTGAAATGGCCTATCACAGGCGGGAGGTTCCACAGTGTGGTTTGAGTACTGTTAGGAGCATCCACTTCTGTGTACGTGTGTACAAGTCGGTCTTTCAGGTTACGACTTTGTTTAAAGGCGAATCTTGGTTTTTCTGGTTTAAAAGATTCTGTCTGTAGTATGTCCCAGTTTTTTAGGACTGCCTTTTTGATTGAGTTACTCAAGGGAGTAAAAGTGGTGACGCAGGTCATTTTAGAGTTGGATTGATCTCTGGTGGTGGGAGTGAGGCAAGTCTCCCGATTGGTGTGTTTGACTCTTTTTCTGGCCTGACGGATAATATGGCTAGGATATCCCCGTTCTTTTAGACGGGTTGCAAGTTCTTTGCTCTTGGATTCGTATTCCGTTAGTGTGGAGCAATTACGTCTGATACGTAAGAATTGGCCGTAGGGTAGGTTGGTTTTTAACCCTAGAGGGTGGAAGCTGGAATACTCTAGTAGAGTATTTTTGGATGTGGGTTTGCGATATAGAGAGGTGCTGAGGGAGTTGTTTAGGTTCTTGGATATTGCTAGGTCCAGAAAAGGAATTTGATTTGGACTGTACTCCATGGTGAATTTGATGCATTCATGTTGTGAGTTTAACCAATGCAGGAACACGTGGAGATTATCTTCGGTCCCTTTCCAAATCATGAACACGTCATCAATATATCTTAGTCAGCATCCAATTGATTCTTTAAAGGTGTTGTGTTTATTGTAGATGGAGTTTTTTTCAAAAGTGTCCATGAACAAATTTGCCACATCTGGGGCAAAAGTGGCTCCCATGCTGGTCCCGTGGCATTGTTGGTAATCGACGATTTCGTGTGAGGACAGGATGTGATACACGCATATGACGAAGGTTGGATCGACGAGGACGAGAAAGCTTTCCTGGTCAACAACCATCCGATTATTCCAGCATTCTATCTGCTCCCAAAAATCCACAAAAACATAACCAATCCACCTGGGAGACTTATCGTGGCCGGCATCGTATCAGTCCTAGAGCCCCTATCAATCTACGTGGATCACTTCCTAAGGCCCTTCTTCAGCAAGATGCCCTCCTACGTCCAAGACACTACGTCTATGATAAAAAAACTGGACACAATACAAGCCGAACAAGTGGACCTACTAGTCTACCTGGACGTAGAATCACTTTACACAAGCATCCCTCAAATTGAATGCCTGCAAGTCCTTAAAACCTACTTAGACGACAGGCGAACAAGAGAACCCCCCACCGCTTTTCTCCTTGAGTGTACCCGACTAGCTCTAACGGAAAATTACTTCATTTTTAAACAATCTTTTTACCAACAATGCCACGGGACCAGCATGGGAGCCACTTTTGCCCCAGATGTGGCAAATTTGTTCGTGGACACTTTTGAAAACAACTCCATCTACAATAAACACAACACCTTTAAAGAATCAACTGGATGCTGGCTAAGATATATTGATGACGTGTTCATATGATTTGGAAAGGGACCGAAGATAATCTCCACGTGTTCCTGCATTGGTTAAACTCACAACATGAATGCATCAAATTCACCATGGAGTACAGTCCAAATCAAATTCCTTTTCTGGACCTAGCAATATCCAAGAACCTAAACAACTCCCTCAGCACCTCTCTATATCGCAAACCCACATCCAAAAATACTCTACTAGAGTATTCCAGCTTCCACCCTCTAGGGTTAAAAACCAACCTACCCTACGGCCAATTCTTACGTATCAGACGTAATTGCTCCACACTAACGGAATACGAATCCAAGAGCAAAGAACTTGCAATCCGTCTAAAAGAAAGGGGATATCCTAGCCATATTATCCGTCAGGCCAGAAAAAGAGTCAAACACACCAATCGGGAGACTTGCCTCACTCCCACCACCAGAGATCAATCTAACTCTAAAATGACCTGCATCACCACTTTTACTCCCTTGAGTAACTCAATCAAAAAGGCAGTACTAAAAAACTGGGACATACTACAGACAGAATCTTTTAAACCAGAAAAACCAAGATTCGCCTTTAAACGAAGTCGTAACCTGAAAGACCGACTTGTACACACGTACACAGAAGTGGATGCTCCTAACAGTACTCAAACCACACTGTGGAACCTCCCGCCTGTGATAGGCCATTTCAAATGCGGCAATTGCTCCGTTTGTAACCTCACGGCCAACCTCAAGACCATTGATCTGAAAGGAAACCAGTGGACCTTCAACTCGTTCACCAACTGTAAAACAAAATGGTCCGTATACATCATCAAATGCCCCTGTGACCTCATCTACATAGGCAAATCAAAGAGAGAAATTCGACAACGGATTTGCGAACACCGTTCCTGCGTGCGAAACCAAATAGAAGACAAACCACTAGTGGCACACTTCAAGATGATGAATCACACCCATAACGACATCTTCTGGGCAATATTGCAAACAGTAGGCAACCCTTCCCGCGGAGGCAACAGGGACCTTGCCCTTCGTAAACTTGAGCAAAAATGGATTTATCGCCTGGATTCTGTGAGACGGGGTCTTAATATTTCCATCGAATGGAACCTGTTCTTCAATAAGTGAAGCCATATCCAATTGCTCCCTTCATTGAGCCTTGACCCTGCCATGTTTACCCATGCACCCATGTGTCTCCTCTAACAAGTGGAGTACGCTCCCTTCCGCCCTCAGCTGCCCATAATTTAGAGTTTACTCAGTTTAGTAAAACAGAGCATTCTATTAAGGTCATCTGTCTGTACAGAAAAGATACAGCAATTGCATACTGTTTATATTTGTAATGTTTCCGGAGGCACTATGTTATGGAGTGCCGCAATGTTTCTCTGTATTATACTGTAACACATGACTAGAAATGAAACCCTACACTGTTGGCAACATAACAGTATAAGTACCTATTGACTTTATTGTTATAAATAATTCTGCTTACATGCCGGTAACTGTATCTCCTAATTGATGTTTCAAGGAGTAAAAAGGCCTACGCATTTCCAGGTTTCTATTAAGTCCACTACCACACATGACCAACAAGCATGCGCGAACCTACGCACTGAGTACGACCGCGTCCACTACTTACACTATCCCCAGACGCATGCGCAGTGCCTGCGAGCACTACGGCCTCGTTTTAACTACTGACATGCGCAGTCAGTCAAGCGTAACCGACGACAGTGACACAGCTCTTTTCCCGACTCGGACACTGGTAAGTCTCACGGCACAGCTCTCCCCTCGTATTGCGTGCACCAACCTTCGCATCACAGAGGGCTTTGCCTAAATTCCACTCCTACAATTCACCCTTGTTGTCCAGATCCCTGGATTACTCGCGCCCTACACTGATAATTAAACAGTCTGCACATTATCGGTCTCCTAGCATAATTTAAACAACACTAAATAACAGACTTGCAATCATTGCGTTTTTTTGTATCAATCCAACGCTTGCCTCACCTTAACTCTCTCTTAATTTTGGAGATCAGTCATGAGTGTTCTTCACCTCAAACACCTAGTCTTGGCCGCCCACTGTACACAAGCTCGATGAAGCCTTTCGCACAGTCACGGCCCTTGCACAGATTAATTCTTACCAGTCATTTTTGACTCCCTTTTGACTTAGATCGGGTCCTCTGACATCTGCAGATCGACCCCTGCAGCCGCATTTCCAGCAGCTGCTATTTACTCAGACCACAGCCATGGCGCTAATCAACATTCAGATGGTAGGTCCCTTGCCTTGCTTTTCTCATCATTAGTGTACATAATCTACACTCACCGTTTTTAACATAGCCTCTTTTACTATAGGATGACGCCCCACTCATTCACCCAGTCTGAAATCGACCTCCAAGTCCTGAAGACAGTTCGGTATCCTCTGTGCAGCGCTGCTCCAATTCTATCAGCCACTGCCTCATCTCATCTATTTACCGAACCAGAAACACATACTCAAGTGTCGACAATGTCAATGTGTTGTGAAAGTAAACAACACAGAAAATAGACTGTCACTATTGTATACAAATCCACTATAATGCAGATCTATTGTATGCATATATGCCATATAATGGCACAAAAAAACTCAAAAATGTCTTCCTGTTAAATACATTTATATTGCATTGTTCCTCCACGGTGATTTTTGTTCTGAGCTAGTAATAATCTAGCTCTTCATGCAAGGCTGCAGCGACCTCCTATCAAGCTATTGGCTTGGGAAGCCTTTGACTCAACCCCCTCGTATCTCTGTACTTCTCTACCCTCTCGAGTCAGGCCCCCTAAAAAAGAGGGTCCGCCCATTCTTTTTTCTTCCCTTTGGACAACCCTTGGTTGTTGGGCATCATTTATTTGACAAACATTAAATGGAGAAAGTAAATATTGTCAGTTTCTCGATGATCTGTATAAAAAACTTTTAGACACCCCTTCGCTACTCGGTGTAACCACTACACCAGCGGTACCGGTGAAAGACCCGGCACTAAATGAGTTGGACACCCTACTACAAAAAAAGAAGAAACTCACCCGCACAGAGTCACATGGTCAACTCATGTTAGAGTATTTGAAAGCTGGCGTGATCCCCGAAGGCCTACAAGTAAAGAACATACCTCGGGTGTTTCTAGACAACCCCAGATTTATGACTAAGTTTAGTGGCGTCGGCAACAAATGCTCCCGTGATTGGGTCATCTTAGTAATTGAAACAGCCGACGAGGAAACTAAGAAACAAAACGAAGAACTCAAAACCCTTGAGGACAAAATTAAAAATGATTCTGTAATACCAGAGATAAAGACACACCTGGACAAGATAGAAGAGGAAATAAAGAAATTTCAAAAATTCACAATCAACAAAAAGCTGTGGAAACTACAAAACGACATAAAAAACTACAAAGAGGAGAAAACCTATCCTTATTTAGTCCCAGGCTTCTACAATCAGCTGAACTCACAGGCATCAAATAACAGACAAAACCCACGGAGACAACAAAGGAATAAATTTGTCACTTTCTCTAATAGCTCCAACAGCAGCTATTCAGATTCAACTACCGCAGGAGCTAAAAATCCCCAACAATCTTCAAGTTTTCAAGGGAGGGGACAACGGGGCAGACCCCGCTACCAAGGTCAACACCCCATGCGCACACGGAACTGGACCCCACGCGCACAACAAATATGGTGATCCCAATTTTCAATCTCAGTGATCACATCCTGTCCTCACACGAAATCGATGTCCTCAGTAAAGGCCTTAGCTTTATTCCCAGCTCCTGTGCTGACATGTTCAACACTGAGGTGGAATTACGTAAATTCTTTCGCACCATCCGTTTACGTTATTTCTTCAGAGATAGCCCTGAAAAAGAACCGCCAAAATCAACAGGCCTAAAACCTCCATCTACTTTCACCCCCCTCTCCTCTATGATATGTCCAGAGATCCTATTTTTTAAGAATCGCATCCTTTTAGAAATGCGGAACTTCTTCGACAAACAAACCCACTTCAAGAATAACCTCTCGACCCAACAGAGGTTGGCCCTAAAATCATTAGAAAGCAATAAGAACTTTCTCATCAAACCAGCAGACAAAGGCGGTGGTATCGTTCTCTGGAGCAACACCCTATACGACACTGAAGTAATAAGACAACTATCGAATACCAATTTCTACAGACCAATACCGTTGAACCCCACGTCTAGGATCCTGTCCGAAGTCACCAGCCTGATGTGTCACGCATATGACGAAGGTTGGATCGACGAGGACGAGAAAGCTTTCCTGGTCAACAACCATCCGATTATTCCAGCATTCTATCTGCTCCCAAAAATCCACAAAAACATAACCAATCCACCTGGGAGACCTATCGTGGCCGGCATCGGATCAGTCCTAGAGCCCCTATCAATCTACGTTGATCACTTCCTAAGGCCCTTCATCAGCAAGATGCCCTCCTACGTCCAAGACACTACGTCTATGATAAAAAAACTGGACACAATACAAGCCGAACAAGTGGACCTACTAGTTACCCTGGACGTAGAATCACTTTACACGAGCATCCCTCAAATTGAATGCCTGCAAGTCCTTAAAACCTACTTAGACAACAGGCGAACAAGAGAACCCCCCACCGCTTTTCTCCTTGAGTGTACCCGACTAGCTCTAACGGAAAATTACTTCATTTTTAAACAATCTTTTTACCAACAATGCCACGGGACCAGCATGGGAGCCACTTTTGCCCCAGATGTGGCAAATTTGTTCATGGACACTTTTGAAAAAAACTCCATCTACAATAAACACAACACCTTTAAAGAATCAATTGGATGCTGGCTAAGATATATTGATGACGTGTTCATGATTTGGAAAGGGACCGAAGATAATCTCCACGTGTTCCTGCATTGGTTAAACTCACAACATGAATGCATCAAATTCACCATGGAGTACAGTCCAAATCAAATTCCTTTTCTGGACCTAGCAATATCCAAGAACCTAAACAACTCCCTCAGCACCTCTCTATATCGCAAACCCACATCCAAAAATACTCTACTTCCAGCTTCCACCCTCTAGGGTTAAAAACCAACCTACCCTACGGCCAATTCTTACGTATCAGACGTAATTGCTCCACACTAACGGAATACGAATCCAAGAGCAAAGAACTTGCAACCCGTCTAAAAGAACGGGGATATCCTAGCCATATTATCCGTCAGGCCAGAAAAAGAGTCAAACACACCAATCGGGAGACTTGCCTCACTCCCACCACCAGAGATCAATCCAACTCTAAAATGACCTGCGTCACCACTTTTACTCCCTTGAGTAACTCAATCAAAAAGGCAGTCCTAAAAAACTGGGACATACTACAGACAGAATCTTTTAAACCAGAAAAACCAAGATTCGCCTTTAAACAAAGTCGTAACCTGAAAGACCGACTTGTACACACGTACACAGAAGTGGATGCTCCTAACAGTACTCAAACCACACTGTGCAACCTCCCGCCTGTGATAGGCCATTTCAAATGCGGCAATTGCTCCGTCTGTAACCTCACGGCCAACCTCAAGACCATTGATCTGAAAGGAAACCAGTGGACCTTCAACTCGTTCACCAACTGTAAAACAAAATGGTCCGTATACATCATCAAATGCCCCTGTGACCTCATCTACATAGGCAAATCAAAGAGAGAGATTCGACAACGGATTTGCGAACACCGTTCCTGCGTGCGAAACCAAATAGAAGACAAACCACTAGTGGCACACTTCAAGATGATGAATCACACCCATAACGACATCTTCTGGGCAATATTGCAAACAGTAGGCAACCTTTCCCGCAGAGGCAACCGGGACCTTGCCCTTCGTAAACTTGAGCAAAATGGATTTATCGCCTGGATTCTGTGAGACAGGGTCTTAATATTTCCATTGAATGGAACCTGTTCTTCAATAAGTGAAGCCATATCCAATTGCTCCCTTCATTGAGCCTTGACCCTGCCATGTTTACCCATGCACCCATGTGTCTCCTCTAACAAGTGGAGTATGCTCCCTTCAGCCCTCAGCTGCCCATAATTTAGAGTTTACTCAGTTTAGTAAAACAGAGCATTCTATTAAGGTCATCTGTCTGTACAGAAAAGATACAGCAATTGCATACTGTTTATATTTGTAATGTTTCCGGAGGCACTATGTTATGGAGTGCCGCAATGTTTCTCTGTATTATACTGTAACACATGACTAGAAATGAAACCCTACACTGTTGGCAACATAACAGTATAAGTACCTATTGACTTTATTGTTATAAATAATTCTGCTTGCATGCCGGTAACTGTATCTCCTAATTGATGTTTCAAGGAGTAAAAAGGCCTACGCATTTCCAGGTTTCAATTATGTCCACTACCACACATGACCAACAAGCATGCGCGAACCTACGCACTGAGTACGACCGCGTCCACCACTTACACTATCCCCAGACGCATGCGCAGTGCCTGCGAGCACTACGGCCTCGTTTTAACTACTGACATGCGCAGTCAGTCAAGCGTAACCGACGACAGTGACACAGCTCTTTTCCCGACTCGGACACTGGTAAGTCTCACGGCACAGCTCTCCCCTCGTATTGCGTGCACCAACCTTCGCATCACAGAGGGTTTCGCCTAAATTCCACTCCTACAATTCACCCTTGTTGTCCAGATCCCTGGATTACTCGCGCCCTACACTGATAATTAAACAGTCTGCACATTATCGGTCTCCTAGCATAATTTAAACAACACTAAATAACGGACTTGCAATTATTGCGTTTTTTTGTATCAATCCAACGCTTGCCTCACCTTAACTCTCTCTTAATTTTGGAGATCAGTCATGAGTGTTCACCTCAAACACCTAGTCTTGGCTGCCCAATGTACACAAGCTCGATGAAGCCTTTCGCACAGTCACGGCCCTTGCACAGATTAATTCTTACCAGTCATTTTTGACTCCCTTTTGACTTAGATCGGGGCCTCTGACATCTGTAGATCGACCCCTGCAGCCGCATTTCCAGCAGCTGCTATTTACTCAGACCACAGCCATGGCGCTAATCAACATTCATATGGTAGGTCCCTTGCCTTGCTTTTCTCATCATTAGTGTACATAATCTACAATCACCTTTTTTAACATAGCCTCTTTTACTATAGGATGACGCCCCACTCATTCACCCAGTCTGAAATCGACCTCCAAGTCCTGAAGACAGTTCGGTATCCTCTGTGCAGCACTGCTCCAATTCTATCAGCCACTGCCTCATCTCATCTATTTACCGAACCAGAAACACATACTCAAGTGTCGACAATGTCAATGTGTTGTGAAAGTAAACAACACAGAAAATAGACTGTCACTATTGTATACAAATCCACTATAATGCAGATCTATTGTATGCATATATGCCATATAATGGCACAAAAAAACTCAAAAATGTCTTCCTGTTAAATAAATTTATATTGTATTGTTCCTCCACGGTGATTTTTTGTTCTGAGCTAGTAATAATCTAGCTCTTCCTGCAAGGCTGCAGCGACCTCCTATCAAGCTATTGGCTTGGGAAGCCTTTGACTCAACCCCCTCGTATCTCAGCAGTGGTACTGTACATAACGATACCGTTGCTACCATCAGGTTCAGCTCACAGGTGCCAGTACGGCCACCTGGTCAGACCAGGAGACTGCAAGGGCACTCTCAAGAAGAATTCGTAGTATGGCAGTATGGTAACAACGGTGCCGGTAGCACTACCGGCGTCGTTGTCACTGTACCGCCATACTCATAATGAGGCCCATGGCACAGAGGAGATTGTGTTGAAAGCTGTAGGGAAACTGACAGAGGGAGGCTGACATTCGAGAGGGGTCTGAGCCTGGAGGAGGGGGATCCAGGGGTGAAAAGGCATCACCCAACGTGTAAGCAGAAAGGAACTTTTTTTTAAAATGTTTCTTTTATACTGTTTTACAGTTTGTACTCAAACTTTTAACACTGCATCTTTTCTTATATATTAACATCAGGGTGTATCTTGTAAAAGTAGGAAGAGAGAATAAAAAAATAAAGAAACATTTCATCAAATCAATGCATGTATCTATGATGACAGTAATAACTCTTCTGTGTTCATTTCTTGTTTTTTCCATTTTTCCATGATTTTTCCCCAGTATTGCATAGTTCTAAAACTCAGTCGGAAGCAGCTTCCACTCAGGATCTGTTCCCATTTCTCTTGGAGTTCCTAACTGATCAGTTCATCTGGAAGCATCTGTCTGAAGATGTTCCTTGTTTCTGCGAGCGTTGGGCAGTCAATGAACAGATGGTATAGTGACTCCGCTGTGGTGGCTTTGTTGCAAACTCTACAATTTTGCTCTTTTAGAGGGTTTTGTCTTGTGTAGGCTAAATACTCTCTGGTTGGGCAAATGTTTAGTATAAATCAAAGAAAAGTGTCTCTTATACATATGCAGGGGAATCTTTGCGTGTATTTTGATAATTCATTGATTGCTCTGATATCATATTGTGAATATAAGGCATGTTTGTAGTTGTTTTTGGCTTCTCTTGTCTGAATCCAATCACATTCTCGGAGTTGTTTTTTGGCTTTCGTTGGTCTATTAATTACCATCTCTACACTTATTTCATAGTTCTTAAAATTTCAATGCAGAATTCGTTCCATCTCAATACTGTTGGAGTCGTTAATTCTTCTTGTGTGTTTTTCAGGATTCTGATTGCCGGTATGTCCTTTGTTGTTATGGTCTTTCTGTAAAGGGCGATGTGCTTCCATTCAATTAATGATTTTAGTGACTGAGTTCCTAATTCATGCCGATTTCGGATGGCTGGATATCTTTGTGGTAACGAGATAGTACTTTCCTCCAGAATATCCCTTCAAGGATTGTCCATATTGGCCTGGGAATGCTCAGTAGGCTCTCATTTCCATAGGTTAGGATTGGCATGACTTTTTGTTTGTAGAACATAACGATCGGGTTGAACGAGAACTGTCCATATTTTTTATGGATGATAAGGCCCTGCCGTGCTAATGAAAGACTTTTGTTTTTCAAATGCTCTGCCCATTGTGCTTCGATCTGTGACTGATTTATGTGGACTCCCAGATATTTGGTGGTTTGCACATTTTGTAGTCTTTTCTTGTTTATCATCGGTTAGTACCTTTTTTTTTATTTGTCTTTTTCGTGGTTAATGGCATTATTTGTGTTTTCGTTATGTTAATTGCCAGTTCATTGTCCTTGACATATTCCTCAAGAGCCTTCAGTCTTCTTTGTAGGCCGATTAAGGTTTTGTCAAATAAAACCAGATCGTTGGTGTACAGTATATACGGTATGGGTGTTCCATTGATCTTTGGTGGATTTGCTATGATGTTTGTTTGATTTTCTTGGATGTCATATATGTAGAGGTTAAATAGTATGGCTGCTAGGGGACAGCCTTGCTTGAGGCCTCTAGCTGTTGGGCTAGAGACTCAGACTATGCCATTAGATGTTAACGTACTTTCACCGAGGTGTTGCTATTTATGGCAATGATTGGTATTAATATTTCGGTAGGGCATCCCCAACTGTGTAATTTGTTCCACAGTTTGTTTCAGTCCACACTGTCAAAAGCCATTTGTAGATCAATGAATGCCACATTGATGTGACTTCCAGTTCTGAAGGCTTCTTACTTTATGACATTAAGGATTGTCAGGTTTATACTTGTTCCAGTGTTTTTGACAATTGCCCATTCATTCAGTTTTTTAAGAATCATGGAAGCAAATATCTTGCCTAGAGGGTCCAGGGTCGTTAGAGGTCTACAGGTAGTTGGGCAATCTTCCTCTCCCTGTTTATAGACTGGAATCAATGTCGCTGTGTTCCATGTTCTAGGCACCTTTTTCTGTTCAGAAATTATTCTGAATAGTTCTAAGCATAGTTCTGTTCATTCTACTGGGTGCTGCTTGAACTTTTGTTTGTTATTTTGGAACACTTCAGATCCTCAAAGGTAAGAGACCTTTTGTAGAAAATGGACTTAACTACCGAAGGCTCTGATAATTGAGAACGGAACGGTTAGCTCAGGCATGTGCTATGCTCCAGAGTCCTGCCTTATCCTTTGCTGAAAACGTGGGCAACTGAGACCCCGACTATTGCATCCTGACTTATTATTTGTGAACAATTCTTTCTTTCCTGTGAACCCTATCCCACACTCTTTGTTTGTATTTAGCATAAGGATTGGCAATAGGTTTTTCTTAGTGTTAGGCAAAATTGCATGCAGTACCCTCTGGGACCACCACATACAATTAGGACTACAAGTGTAAGCAAAACCAATCTTTGGTATAAGTCTGTACTACACAGTTTTTGGTAGCAAGCTGAGCAGCCAGGCTTATCTCAAGAGGGAATGTGAGCAGTACAAGGATGTTACACAGAGGTCTTACAAACACAGTGGTTCAAGTAGACACTTACACTCAAGGTTTCTTGGTAAAACACTTACTAATTTATTACCCAATCATTTAGAAAACATTCACTAGAAGGAGGCAACTTAATATTGTACACAAACACACTTCAGTACTGAACCAATAAGTTTCTGAGTAAATTAGGCTCCCCTGAAATAGGAGCAAAATGGCAGTTCAGTTACTTAGAATGGGAGTAAAATGCACAGGTTAGCAGAATAGATCACAACTACTTTCTTAGGCAGCGCAAATAGTTTCAGTTCACCAGAGGACTCGATTCAGTTCAATAGGCCTATGTCAAAGTCAATGGACTAGTGTCTTGGATAGGAAAGAGCAGTTCTTGTAGTAAACGCTAAAGTCTTTGCAAAAGTTCTCAGAAGTAGTTTGTACGAAAAAGAATCATGTGTTGGGTCACAAGCTGATTAGGCCTGTAAGTTGGGAAAGTTCCACAAACTTTCACTGTGAGAGATGCGTTCTCTCAATCGGGTTGGCACAGTACCTTAATATGAAGCAAAAGATGCAGCTGAAGACATTGGTTCCTGGCAGTTCCTGCAGATCTCACTGTTACTGAGCCTCAGTCATGTGGGACAAGAGGGAGGACGTCGGGGGACTCCTGCACTGTGCAGGATTGTCATAAAACGCGGACAAAATGGAGTCACTTCAGTTCAAGTAGCTGTTGTCAAGCACACAAGCTGGTGTCTTTCCCCCTGGTTAATCCTAAACAGCTTCGAGAATGGTATCCAGGTGGCTTACGAGTTGATTGGTCCCACCAACTCAAAGGAAGAAGTCGTCCTTGAAGGGGCTTCTCTGTCAAGATGACCTTGGCAAATCGGACCTGCAGCAGGGCTTCAGCGGGCAAACCAATGGTCCAGGAGTTGCAGTAGCCGTCCTCTTCCAGATCGTCTTCTGTTCTTTCGTTCTAGTGGTCGACTCTGCTTTCCAGTCCAAGAGACTCACCTTTTAAACAGTTTTCTCCCTTTCATTCCAGCCTAGCTATCACTCACCCATCAGGGTGGCTGTCCTTGCCGAACAGTCAGCCAGCCAATCACGCCAGAGTGAATTTGGGTCTCCTAGGAGACTAAGCACAGGGAGTTTTGGGCACCTCACTCACTTCCTGCCCACCCCAGACACTCAGGCGCCAGAAGCGGTCTTCAGTCCTGAAGCCTGCCAAAGGCATACGAACAAAAGGGCCAAACCTGGTTTGGCGGGCAGAGACAAACTCTAGAGGGACCTTTCCAAAAAGAAATGGCGAAAAAAGAAGACTGTGACCTGTTTAAAAAAAGGGGCTTAAGGCGCCATCTTGAAAAACATGGCTCCTGTAAAACCACTGCCACCAGCAATTTCGTTAGGAAAGGGTAGCATTTGACTGCTACGTGAGTATTTAGACACAGGGGATACTAGGTAACCCCTCCAGCATTCTATTGTAAGATAATGTGTGCTGGGTCTAGGAATTTGAAAAGACTAGTAAAGTCAATTTCACTGTACATTCTCTGGGGAACAGTAGTTCATCAGAGAGAAGGTATTTAAACTTTTTGGAAGTCTAAAAGACATCCCTGTGTCACTGCACTGAAGGTGCTGTGTAACACACATGAAAAGATGATGCCTATGGAGTTATCTAAAACTCCATAATTACAGAACACAAGAGTAAACCACACTTCAAAATATATGAAAGAGTGGGAAAAAAGGCTCAAACTCTTTCCAGGTAAAAAAAAATCAAGTCCTCAAAATCCAGCAAAGTAGCTGGGGGTCTCTAAGCTGAAGGGAATTATCACATTTATGAGAATTCTACCTAACACTTAGTACAGGCCCTTTTATTTGACAAGACACCACTAGGACTACCTTATTATTATTTGATGTTTGTAGCTTGATCCCATCTTAGATTTAGGTTTAGATCAGGTGTTTTTCCAACCCACATATACAGTTTAATAAACACCCTTGAACTGTGATCACTTGTGTCTGTCTTTACTGTTGCCACCATGAATTCCTTACACCTGGCAGGAGATTATACCAGGCAATCACAAGTATGTGAATATAGGGAAACAGAGGAACCCCTACAAGAGAGTATACCAGGTATCCTGACAATCTAAAGGGGATGAATATGTATATTTGACTTTATTATTGAACAAGAGGAAAAGACAAGGACTATTATTGTCAAGAAATTGTGAAGAAGAATCCACGGGAAGGAGACACCCTCTGGATTAAAGAGCAATATCCTTGAGAGAATTTATATTGGAGTTATTTATTTATTTGTGTACACTTTTGAAACTCTGAAGGCCAAAGACCTTATCCTTTTCACCTTAAGATTTATTTCATTAGAATGTGAGGGTTAGAATAATACTTTGGACAAAGGACACTTTTGTTTGGAACATTCTGACACTTGCAGACCCTTAGTTTTGCGAGGCATTTTCCCCCTTTATTTTTTTCAATAATAGCCTTTAGTGAAAACCAAAATTGTGTCAGCATTTCATTCCTGACCCTTCATACCAATCTCTTGTTGGAAAAAAAAAAGATATCTGCCACCATTGCCATGGTGGGCCACAGAAAAGACAGACAGAGATGGGGAATGTCACTCGAAGCAGGAAGCATCAGGCCAGTAGGTAAGTGCAGGGGGGGCGGTGGTTGTGGAATGTTGTGGGGTCATGGTAGGATGGTGGGAACCAGAGGAGGGGACAGAAAGGGTCAGCAGTGCTGAAGTGCCAATAAAATGATTGAAACACCCTGGGACGGGGCTCGGTGGCTGGTGGAATTAGGTTGTGACACCGGCAGCTCTCGCCCATGTTTCCAGCCCCTTGATTGGCTGAGCGCCCTTTGATGGGTGTGAATTTTGAGAGAACCAGAGATCCTGGAGATTCCTGAGAGACTCTTGAGAGGAACCAGAGGTTGGCGCAAGCCCTAAGAGAACTGCAAGAAACCCCCAAAGTAATGGTGAGACTGGGGCGAAATGAAAAATAATGAAAAGACCTAAGGGTCTGGTGCTGAGATAGAGACTCTGGGAAATGACCCAATAGAGTTGGGCAGTTAAGAAAATGGAAATGAGAACCCAACATTGTGAAGGACTTAAGATAAGTTCTGCCGAGAAAGTAGATGCTGTACTGAGCCCTAAGAAAAGAGTGTTATAACTAGAAGTTATGAAAGGTAAACAATGAGCCTGCGGTCAGAAAGTCACTGAAAAACTGGGCCCGAGAGAGGCCTACATGAAGCAAGGTGATCATCGCAAGTGGAAAGACATAGAGCCCTGAAGAGAAGACAACTGTGAATACAATCTTGGAGTGCCTAATCCATGAGGACATCATATGTTTGTTTTGGATAGGGATGGATATTAAAAGTACAGTTTTATGAACACATTTTGTTGGGCAACTATAGAGAACGCTATTGTTGTAGTTTAGTGTTAGGACTTATAATTAATAGGTTTTAACTTTCTGTTGTCCATTCTTTTTGGACTTGTACAAGTAGGTTTAAGATGTTTATATTTAAAGTCATTTTTACTGTGAGGTGCAACGATTACCTAGATAACCCCACCTTAAGTTACCCTCTCCTTGACAGTAGTTTATTACCTGCTGCCTTATTGTTTAT
The DNA here is from genome assembly GCF_040938575.1 of Ambystoma mexicanum. Lineage (NCBI taxonomy): Eukaryota > Metazoa > Chordata > Amphibia > Caudata > Ambystomatidae > Ambystoma > Ambystoma mexicanum. The sequence goes on along the minus strand of NC_090935.1, from coordinate 163,943,257 downwards.
ATAATATTTCCCTAGCCGCTATCAGCGTTTACCCAACCCAAAACCCTATATTGCTTAACTGCATATAAAGAGCATAGCAAAACTCCCAACTTTCAGTGGCATGATTTCAGTATCACCAAACTACACTATCGTTTTAATTTGTGCATTGAAAGAATTTGCACTGCTGGCAATTTAAATATACGTTTGATTACTGACTGAAAATCTTTTATAGATTGTTGGTTGATTATAACAGCTATGCCTAACAATAAACTTAAACGCCACATCTGTAAAACAGTTTTAAATTTGGAAAGTCTGATAAAGACTCAAATGTTTTTCCAGTGGAAAGGCAAGACAAGCAAGGCCAATCCTTACATGGACCACAGAAAGACCAAAGACCACATTTGAGAACTATAAGTTATAATCATTCCACAGATTCTGGAGAAATATTCACATCACTGGATATTACTCACCCGGAAGCTTGTGTTTGTTCTCAAGTCACACCCCAAGCAAACGTTATAAAAACATGTGTAAACAACATTAAATGGTGGACCACTGTGCAAATATGGTTTATACCCTAAACCTGGATGATTTTTGTATTTTATTGTATTTATCGACCATTATGGATTACAATTCTAAGCAAAATTACACACATAGAAATGAGAGCAGATGGCAGAGGCAGCCTCTGGGTAGGGCCACTTTACAGAAATAGGATGAGAAGTGGTAGTGGTGAGCAGAATCCTAGGAAACTCTGCAACTCCTTCAGGATCTGAGGTCTTTGTCAGGTGAAGATGACGTCAATCTTTGCCAGATCCACAGTGATGTCATCCACAGAGACGGTGGGTCTGATGTATTTAATGCTCATTCAGAAAAACTGGCACTTGTCCACACTGACTTTTTGTCATTGCTACCTTAGGTGATCCAGAGCCTTCATGAACCCCATGTTGTGTTCTTCTAGGGTGCAGCCAAAATCAATGAGGTCATCCAGGTACACCAGTACCTGCAGGAAATTCATGTCACTGACCGTCTTTTCCATGAGGCACTAGAAAGTCGCTGGCCCACCGTATATCCACTGTGGCATCCTGATGAACCCATAGAATCCAAGCGGGCAGTAGAAAGCCATCTTCTCACGACTCACCAAATGCATCGGGATCTAGTAATACCCACCCTCAAGTCCACAAACGAAAACCACTCACTCCTCATCAGGCAGTCGCATGCCTCATCCACCTAGGGCATGGAGTATTGTTCTGGAAAAGTGCAGGTATTAAGTCAACGACAGTCAATGCACATCCGGATATCCTCATTCTTCTTCTGGGCGACTATGATGGGAGAAGCGTAGGGAATCCTGGACGATCCCTGCCTGCAGAAGATTATCCCGATGGCGGTGTACATCCTCCATGTCTCCAGGGACCAGGCATCATGATCGCTCCCAGAAGGTCACTGTCATGATGCCTACCTCCAAGGAGCCAGGTCCGACCCAGCAACCCCAGAGGCAGGCATCATTCCCCCCAGGGAAGTGCCAGCGGGCCCAAGCTGGGGCCCTTTGGACACAGTCCTGGCGCCTTAGGCGCCAGGCTCATGTTGGACCCCTGTCCTGGCGCCTTAGGCGCCAGGCTCATAAAGCTAGACATGTGTTCAAGTGTTTTAATGTGCACTTACCTGATGCAGACCATGCTGCTACATCCAGGCCCTCTTGAGGCCTCAATGGAACTACTTTACCTGTGGGGCTACTTTCCACCTGGGTATGGTCGGGGAAGGATACATACCTGATCGGTGGAAGGATACATACCTGGAACTTCTTCCAAATCTATTTAAACCACGCCCGATCAGCAACTCACGCTTCGCGTTGTTCTGCTCCTCGCAGCTGGACGCTCACTGTGTCAGCTCCTGCATCTGGACTTCAGCCACGCCTGTCAGCATCCTGGGTCACCTGCAAAGGGAGATAAGAGAGAATTGGGGAGAAAGAAGACCTTACCTGCTAAAGCTGCATCACGGAGACATCACACCGACGATCCTGAATGGGAAGACATCATTTTAAAAGCATTTCGCTTCGATCGCTGCAGCGCTGTATTCCACTCACCTTTCCTGGGCGCCTCCATCTTCAGCAGCGATCATCCGGATCCGCACCCACTTCCCAGAGCCTAGAGAGAAAAAGACAAGAAAACAAGGTGAGAGAAGGAAGGGAAATAGGAAAAGCTCAGTTTCCTTCTAAGACTTACCTGTTGGGTCATTCCCATTTCATTTCGGGTCCTGCCGCTTCCTGGCATTCCGGACCCCGGCCCCTATGGGGAAAAAAGACAAAGACATTGAATGAGCGAATGCAAAGACATTACCTGAACGCTCATCCAGAACTTACCTGTCATTTACTGGAACTGCACGTTTCACTTCGGGTCGGCGCCATATCTCCGGCATTCCGAACCCCGGCCCCTAAGGGGAAAAAGACATAAGCATTAGCGCTTGCTGCAATAAGACAATGAACATTATTATTAAGCTTGAACTTTTGAACTTGCAACAGAACTCTTACAGCGCCTCACCTGAATAGTCAAGCTTATTTTGAACTCCCATCAAACCTCAATCCAGTGAAGTAACTGGGTTTCAACGCGCCCCTGCATCAGAAGCAGGATGGAGAACTCATCCTTCCAGACCCTAAGGTGAGACTTCACGGGGAATCGTGGAAGGGTATCGTGGAGGGTTGGAAGGGAGTGGGAGGCTTGAGCATTATTCCGTCAGCAGGTAATACTCCCTTTTCACGCACAGGGGAATATTCCTGCGAGCCAGAAAAGCCAGAGTAGAGGGGCCCTTCCTGTCCATCTTCAGAGTCCTGCGCTTCACCATTGAAGAAGCATCAGCACTCGAAGCCAGACCTGCGCCTCCGTGGGAATCAGGTGAGCGTGACAGAACACGAAGCCTACCCACAATTTCCCACCCGGGCGCTATGGAGACTTCCGAGACAGATCAGCTGGCCCAGCTTTTGGGGGAATTACGGGCAGAAGTGCACTCAGCCCGCCAGGAGACTAACGCTCTCAAAAGAGAACTGATCCTATCCAAGGAAAGAACAGATGACCTGGCCAAAAGGTTATTGCAGGCCCAGGCAGGGCACACTCCTTTACCTAATTCTGGAGGTACTTCCACATCAATGGGTTTGAATAACCCGGCACAAATCAATCTACCTGGACACATGCCTTTGGCCCCGCCTGAACGTTTTGCGGGGGATCCCAAGAAATATGCCGTCTTTATGAACCAATGTCGTTTACACTTTCTATGCAGACCCGGGGCCTTCCCTAACGACCAGACCAAGGTAGCCTTTATACTATCTTACCTCAGTGGCAGTGCTGCCGATTGGTCTATTCCATTGGTAAATCAGGATGATCCCATTCTCCAGGATTTTCAGGGCTTCCAGGCCAGCATGGAAAGATTGTTTGCTCGACACTCTCAAGGACAGGCCCTTGATAACGAACTGCTATCCTTACGACAAGGTAATCAGGATCTCCTGTCCTATGTTGCCACCTTTAATAGACTGGTTGTGGAAACTGGATGGCCAGAAAACAAAAGGATCACATTGTTTCATCGAGGCCTGCGCGGAGAGCTCAAGGATGTTCTAGCTCAGATAGTAGATCCACCCCAGGTCTGCGCAGACTACATAGACTTGGTGGTTCAACTTGATCACAGACTTCAAAATAGAAAAGCAGATCGGTTCAAGTACGAAACCCGAGTACCGATCAAAACCCACGCTAACTCCAAGAGTACCGACGTATCCGAACCTATGCAAATCGGCGGTGTTAAAGGACCATTAACGCAGAAGGAACGAGAGAGAAGGCGGCAAATGCAACTTTGTCTGTATTGCGGGACTTCCGGTCACTTTCTTCGAAATTGTCCGGTTAAACCACCTAAGAAGGTGGTTGGTGCCACTGATAACGATTTATTGACACCTGATTCGGGAAACGACCTAACCCGACAAGCGTAGGGTCCGCTTGCCGAGCTTGTAAACAAACTCTTTGACCTCGCATTTTGTCATGCCAATGGTGCTCGTGGACCCAAAACAGCCTCAGCAGTTGCATGCTATAAAAGCATACATCGACAGTGGAGCTATTGGAAATTACATAGACCGTGAATTGGCTTCCAGGATTAAGCTCCCTCTCCGCCCGAAAGTAACCCAAGATGTCATTACTACAGTAGATGGAACCGAAATAGCCTCAGGGCCTGTAACGCATTCCACTGTTGAAATGACACTGGTGGGTCAGGATGGACATCGGGAAGCAATCGTGTTTGATGTGATCAAGGCCCCACAATTTCAAGTAATTCTTGGAATTCCTTGGTTAGAAACACACAATCCCAGAATTGACTGGCGAGCAAAGAAGATAAGTTTTCCTGATTGTGGACCAACTTGTTATCCAAGAAATCCAGTTATGGGTCTGGCCTCAGCAACTTCCACCCCTGTACAGCTACCGTCAGAATACCAAGAATTCCAAGACATTTTTCAGAAGGAACAGGCTAACACGTTACTTCCCCATCGGTCTTATGATTGCCAAATCGATCTGGTACCCAATGCTCAACTATCTTGTAGTAGGATTTATGCTCTTACGGAACCTGAGAACCTGCATTTGCGTCAGTATTTAGATCAGTACCTAGCCAATGGTTTTATTCGCCCGTCCAAGTCTCCTGTCTCCTCAGCTCTGTTCTTCATGCCGAAAAAAGAGGGCGACCTTAGAACATGTATAGACTATCGCGCCCTAAATCAAATAACGATTAAGAATCGTTATCCTCTGCCCCTGATCCCTGAGCTTATCGACCAGGTGAAAGACGCTTGTGTGTACACCAAGTTAGATCTCCGAGGAGCTTATCACCTGGTGCGTATAAAAGAAGGCGACGAATGGAAGACTGCATTCCGCACCAAATTTGGGCTCTTCGAATATCAGGTGATGCCCTTCGGTTTGTGCAATGCACCTGCCGCCTTTCAGTACTTTATGAATGATGTTCTTCGGGAACTTATCGATGTCTGTGTCATTGTTTATATTGACGACATCCTGGTGTACTCCTCTTCAGAATCCGATCACAGAAAACATGTTAGGGCAGTTCTTGAGAAATTGCGCCAGCACAGACTATTTGCAAAGCTCGAAAAATGCGTTTTTCATACCACAGAAGTTGAGTTTCTCGGATTCATCCTGACACCTCAAGGAGTCCGAATGGACTCGCGAAAGGTGGACGCCATCCTCAAATGGCCAACTCCTAGCTCGGTGAAGGGAGTTCAGAGCATGCTCGGCTTCGCCAATTTCTATCGAAGATTCATCCCGGAATTTTCCCGAACAGTCCAACTCATCACAGCTCTCCTAAAGAAAAACAAACGCTTTGAATGGACTCTTGAGGCCGAACAAGCCTTTCAGGACCTGAAAACCAAATTCACCTCTGCACCTGTATTGAAGCACCCGCACCCAGATCTCCCTTACATTGTGAAACCGACGCATCCAGTTCGGCCATGGGAGCTGTCCTGTCGCAAAGAGACCCAGAAACTAACCAACTACACCCTGTGGCCTTTTGGTCCAGGAAATGTTCTCCTCCTGAAATCAACTACGCAATCATCGACAAAGAGTTACTGGCTATTAAATCTGCTTTCAAGGCTTGGCGTCACTACCTTCTCGGGGCAAGACACACCATCACCGTAATTACGGACCACAGAAATTTACAGTATTTAAAGACGGCCAAAGCTCAATCTTCACGACAACTCCGATGGGCTCTATTCTTTGCGGAATTTGATTTTGTAATTACCTATCGCCCTGGCTGCAAGAATGGTAAAGCGGACGCCTTATCCCGGATTGGCATGGAAGAACCCAATTCGAGTTTAGAACCTGTGCCAATCATACCTGAACAAAGAATCTTAGGCCTAACTTCATTGCAAACTATTGAAGACTTCCAAACGCAAGTAAAACAACTTCTATACTCTTCAGCCTTACTGGAATGGAGTCAAAAGGGTCCTCATTACACCGTTAAGGATGATTTACCCTACTTCCAGGAGCGGTTGTTTCTGCCAAGTAAAGAATTGCAAGAACTTGTTATTGCCCATCATCATGAATCATTAATGGAAGGACACCCTGGTATCGCTAAAACGGAGGAAAAAATCAAACGCCACTTCTGGTGGCCTTCTTGGAGAAAAGACATAAAGTCTTTTGTATTGTCTTGCGGAATTTGCGCCCAAAACAAGGGTCAAAAGAAAAGGCCAGCCGGCCTACTTCAACCCTTGGATATTCCACCGGCACCATGGCACACCTTGTCAATGGACTTTATAACTGACCTGCCTCCTTGTACTGGTTACAACACTATCCTTGTAATTGTGGATCTATTCTCCAAAATGGCCCACTTTATCCCTTTAAAAGGTTTGCCTTCAGCTTCCACCTTGGCCAAGGAATTTCTGGAGAATATAGTTCGCATACATGGTTTCCCTTCCATATTAGTCTCGGATCGTGGAAGTCAATTTATCTCCCATTTTTGGAAGAAGTGTTGCCAACTAGCACACATAGATGTGCGGTTATCCACCAGCCACCACCCCCAGACCGACGGACAAACTGAGAGAACCAATCAGACTCTCGAGCAATATCTTCGGTGCATCTTACACCAATCCGAGTTAAATTGGAAAAACATCCTTTGGATCGCAGAATATGCATACAATAATTCAGTGCATTCTGGAACCGGACAAACTCCTTTTTATACTTTGTATGGTCACCATCCTCGGACCTCTGACCTAGATCCACCTCTGACCCTGGAAATGCCCGCAGTAAATCATCTGCATTCCACAATAACCCGAGCCTTCAAAGAAGCTGCCACTCATTTACAGCAAGCCAAGAAAAAGTATAAAGAAAACGCTGATTTGCACCGAAGTAAAACTCCTCCTTACCAAGTAGGAGACCAGGTATGGCTAGCAACGAAACATTTACCCCTCAAGGGCCCGCGAACCTTCAATCCCAGATTCATAGGACCTTATCCCATCAAGGCTATAATCAATCCCGTGGCCTTTAAACTGGATTTACCGTCTAACATGCGTATTCATCCAGTTTTTCATGCTTCACTTTTGAAGCCAGTACAACCAGGGACCCGACTGTCCAAGCCTCCAGACCCAGTTCAAATTGAAGGGGAATTAGAATTCGAAGTTAAAGACATTTTAGACTCCAAGGTGTAAAAGTCAAAACTCTTCTATCTTGTTGACTGGAAGGGATATGGACCTCAGGAGAGATCGTGGGAGCCTAGTAACCATGTTCACGCACCTCGATTAATACAAAGGTTCCACCGGAGATTTCCGAACAAGCCGAAACCCCCGGAGGGAACAACCTTGGGAGGGGCCTTGACGGGGGGTACTGTCATGATGCCTACCTCCAAGCAGCCAGGTCCGACCCAGCAACCCCAGAGGCAGGCATCATTCCCCCCAGGGAAGTGCCAGCGGGCACAAGCTAGGGCCCTTTGGACACAGTCCTGGCGCCTTAGGCGCCAGGCTCATGTTGGACCCCTGTCCTGGCGCCTTAGGCGCCAGGCTCATAAAGCTAGACATGTGTTCAAGTGTTTTAATGTGCACTTACCTGATGCAGACCATGCTGCTACATCCAGGCCCTCTTGAGGCCTGAATGGAACTACTTTACCTGTGGGACTACTTTCCACCTGGGTGTGGTCGTGGAAGGATACATACCTGATCGGTGGAAGAATACATACCTGGAATTTTTTCCAAATCTATTTAAACCACGCCCGATCAGCAACTCACGCATCGCGTTGTTCTGCTCCTCGCAGCTGGACGCTCACCGTGTCAGCTCCTGCATCTGGACTTCAGCCACGCCTGTCAGCATCCTGGGTCACCTGCAAAGGGAGATAAGAGAGAATTGGGGAGAAAGAAGACCTTACCTGCTAAAGCTGCATCACGGAGACATCACACTGACGATCCTGAAAGGGAAGACATCATTTTAAAAGCATTTCGCTTCGATCGCTGCAGCGCTGCATTTCACTCACCTTTCCTGGGCGCCTCCATCTTCAGCAGCGATCATCCGGATCTGCACCCACTTCCCAGAGCCTAGAGAGAAAAAGACAAGAAAACAAGGTGAGAGAAGGAAGGGAAATAGGAAAAGCTCAGTTTCCTTCTAAGACTTACCTGTTGGGTCATTCCCATTTCATTTCGGGTCCTGCCGCTTCCTGGCATTCCGGACCCCGGCCCCTATGGGGAAAAAAGACAAAGACATTGAATGAGCGAATGCAAAGACATTACCTGAACGCTCATCCAGAACTTACCTGTCATTTACTGGAACTGCACGTTTCACTTCGGGTCGGCGCCATATCTCCGGCATTCCGAACCCCGGCCCCTAAGGGGAAAAAGACATAAGCATTAGCGCTTGCTGCAATAAGACAATGAACATTATTATTAAGCTTGAACTTTTGAACTTGCAACAGAACTCTTACAGCGCCTCACCTGAATAGTCAAGCTTATTTTGAACTCCCATCAAACCTCAATCCAGTGAAGTAACTGGGTTTCAACGCGCCCCTGCATCAGAAGCAGGATGGAGAACTCATCCTTCCAGACCCTAAGGTGAGACTTCACGGGGAATCGTGGAAGGGTATCGTGGAGGGTTGGAAGGGAGTGGGAGGCTTGAGCATTATTCCGTCAGCAGGTAATACTCCCTTTTCACGCACAGAGGAATATTCCTGCGAGCCAGAAAAGCCAGAGTAGAGGGGCCCTTCCTGTCCATCTTCAGAGTCCTGCGCTTCACCATTGAAGAAGCATCAGCACTCGAAGCCAGACCTGCGCCTCCGTGGGAATCAGGTGAGCGTGACAGTCACCTCATCATGCACATGAATCCGGTGTTCCACTCTGTGGACCTTGTCGATGTCCCAGGGGCTGGTGGGGAAAGCCTCAGCACACAGGGTGAGCTGTTCTCACAGGTGGACCTTGTTCCTTTCTGAGATCAGGGAGTCTCCAAAGTCCAGGATCTACAGATCCAGCACCGTATGGGATTGCCCGGTGGCAAAAGTTTCTGGGACTACAGAAGAAGTTAGGTGGAAACTGTGAAATGATGGTGCATCATGGTAAGAAGTTTGGTCACATTAATGAACAGTACCTGCAATCTTACCCGGCTCCACTCAGCCTCACTACGAGTCATTGACTGCTTCTCCACCGACTGCTCCCCTACCGGATGGGGTGGTGTACGCTGGAGTTCCTAACTCACACCTAGCATAATGGGTAAGTGATGAAAAATGCCACTCTGGCCCTCCTTCAATGACACATAGTCTAGTCCTGGCATATGACTAAAACACATATACTGTGTACCCCACATGGTCTACGGAGACACTCTGATGAAGGCAAGCAGATTCAGAGGTTTCCTTGCCGAAATATGCCAGACCAGGGAAACTTAATTGACTTCAGGTCCATGCTACTGTGGTCACCAGACTCTGTTGTACCAGTAAACCCCCTTGGAGCTCCCCACATTCTGGTGCCTCCATCACCATAGATCCTAGGCATTTTTCTCCCGCTGAGTCGCACTCTGCCAGGAACCATCATGGGCTGTACTGGGATCGTGATCGCCCCGAACCTGGTGGTGCAAATATCTCCAACAACTCCATCAGGTGGATCTCCAACAACTCCATCAGGTGGATCTCTGGAACAAATCTCTATCTGCAAGTACGCCTGCTGGCACATAGTGTGCATGAACAACATGCTGACTATGGTGCGCTGCTGCTGGAGAAAGCTGCTACTCTTGGTATGGACTGAGGGACTGAGGGGCTGCCAAAGTCATCGTGGAACCAACCAGCTCATGAAGGAAGAAAAAGAAGGCTAACCAAGACAGTAAACACGCTACTGCAGGCATGCCAGAAACCAACAGAGGGCTCCAGAGCAATCACAGGTGTTTCAATCCATCATCTACCTTACCAATATGCAGCCAGAAGCAGAAGAGCCTAGCATTGACTGCAAGAGTTAATGCTAGGCTACTGTACCTAGCAATAACTTTCTTGACACCTGTAACACTATTCTTCCCCCGTAAATAATTTCTCCTCTCTTACTGCTGACGAGGCAGCTTCCTCTTTCTCATCCTCTCTTTCTCACTGTCTTGATCAACTCTATCCCTCTTCTTCTTTCCAGCCTACTCATAAACCTTCCCAACCTTGGCTTTCTCCTCATCTTCGCGCTATGCATTGCCTTCTTCGTAGGTTGGAACGGCAATGGCTCAAAACTAGATCCTTATCTAATCACTCTGCTTATTTCTCCTATCATGCTCTTTATGAGAACAGTCTTACTTCTGCTAAATGTAACTATTTTTCTGACCTTCTTCATACGCAATCCACCCACCCTAGACGTCTAGTTCAAACTCTAGCACAATTTCTTCCTCCCATTCTCCTGATCACTCCATTAACTCTACTCTGGCTGCTTCTGATTTTGCTCACTTTTTCTCATCTAAAGTCCAGTCCCTCCATCTGGACATTCTAAATTCTCCTACACCAGCTATAGTACCTGTATCTCGACCCACTCCCTCTGCACGTATTTCTAATTTTTCCCCTGTCTCTGACTCTGATGTATCACTTGTATTAGGTAAAGCACATCCAACTGCCACACCTTCTGACCCTATCCCATCTGCTCTTATACCCAAAATCTACCCTCTTCGGGTACCTTACCTTGTCTCTTTCTTCAATACCTGTCTTAGTCCTTCTGTTTTCCCTACAGCTTTCAAACATGCAACAATGATTCCAATCTTGAAGAAACCCACTGCTAATCCTCTTATTGTTTCCAATTTCCGCCCTATTTCTCTTCTACCATATCTCTCTGAACTCCTTGAACACCTTGTTTATTCTCAAATCTCATCTCTCTAAACTCCTTGAACGCCTTGTTTATTCTCAAATCTCATCCTTTGTCACTTATCTATCACTTCTTTGCTGTGTTCAGTCTGGTTTTTGGCCCCGCCATTCTACTGAAACTGCTTTGATCTGTGTACTTAACTCCCTTTTCTCAGCTCGTTATTCCAAACACTCCTCTTTTCTTATTGTACTTGATCTGCCGCTTTCGACACTGTGAATCACTCCTTGCTTTTGGAATCTCTTTCGTATTTTCGTCTTAGGGGTTCTGTTCTTTACTGGTTCTCTTCTTATCTTTCAAACCAAACTTTTACTGTCTGCTGGGCTGGTCAGACCTCTACAACTCTTCCCCTCGAGGATGGGGTTCCCCAGGGGTCTTTTTTGGGTGTGTTTCTTTTCTCTCTCTGTACCTCTGAGCTGTCACCTATAATCTCTTTCTTTGGTCTCTCTCATCACTCTTATGCAGATGACGCACAACTTTTTCTATCCTTCTCATCTTTTACTCACAAAATTCACCATACCCTCACAGCTTGTCTCTCTGCCATCAAATCCTGGATGGCTTCTCATTTCCTTACATTAAACGCAGGGAAGACTGAAGTACTCTTCTTCCCTGCTACAATATCCCACCTCACCCACCGCCTCCCTCTATATATTTTCCACCTGCTAGTCTTACTATCTCTCCCACACCTCGGAATCTTGGTCTATTTCTCGATACTAATCTTTCTTTTGATCACCACATTTCTCTTACCTCTTGCTTTGGCCGTTTTCACTTTTACAACATTCGTAAAGTTCGCCCCTTTCTTACCTTTCAGGCCACTAAACTTCTTATCTCTTCTTTAATTTTTTCTTGACTTTTCTACTGCTCTAACACTCTCTTTGGTCTCCCAAGTTCTCGTCTCAACCCTTGAAATAAATCTATAACTCTTCTGTTTGTGTACTTTGCCTTCTTTCCTATCGTGAATCCATCTCTTCTTCTCTCGCTTCACTTGGTTGGCTACCATTTCACTCTCAACTTAAATTCCATTTTCTATGGTTAGTTTTCAAATCACTCTATCAGCTTGCTAATGGCTATCTTGCCTCTCTTCTTTCCTTTTATTGTCCATCTCACCCTTTGTGTTCTTCTAGTCTTTTTAGACTAAATGTTCCACGTCCACCTTGTGCCCAGTCCCGTTTTCGCTCTTTTCAGCTTCTCGTCCCCCTTCATTGGAATGCCCTCCCTGTGGCTATTTGTTCTATTACTGACTATTGTACTTTCTGTTCTTCTTTGAAAATTCATCTTTTACATTCTTCCTGATTGTTTGCTACCAGCACTGATGGTCTGATGTATACCTATCATTATTATTGTACCCTTTTTTGATTTAAAATTGTACAGCGCGGTGCTCCCATACTTTTTATTTTTAAGTTTCACTGTTCCTATACTTTTATTTTAAAAAGAACCCGTTCTGGAATGGTTTCGTTTTAAAATAAAAGTGTAGGAAGAAGTTGAAGCTTGCACTTCAGTGCATTGCACTGCACATTCACATAAATAGCAGGTGTGTTTGTTTGGGGGTTTGGATTGTGTATCGGAGGGGAGCACGGATGTGGTTTGTGGGGAGCGGTGCAGACCAGCAGGGAACCTAGTTCCACTACTTCTTTTCGTACACTTCGACCACTGAATAAAATACAAAATACAAGAGGCAGAGATGCTGAATGAAGGCGGCAAGACGGGAAGAGTCACTGAGCGTCTGCGATCGGCTTGCGGCGAGAGAAAAGAATGTATTTTATTTATTTATTTTATTTTGACATTTGTAGTGCGCACCTAGCCCTTGGGCATCTGGGCACTGTGATTCTTATGAAAGATGCAAAGCGTGTACAGCTATGTCACATATCAATTGATGTTACATTTGTTGTTGTAATACATATTTCCGGAAAGCAGATGCCGAGACGGAAGGAATTTCCAGTAACGGAAGTCGACAAGGCTGTAGGAGGACACATCTATGAGCAGTAACTAAGACGCGGCGTGCGTCTACTCTGAAGGCACCTGGGAACCGCAGAAGCAAAAAGCTGTTGTATACGATCGGGACCGCGGGAGACTGCGAAGTTGGACAAATAACAAGTCTGATGGAGGATACCAAACCCAGAGGTGTAGCTGCATTTGATTAAGCAATTATCAAGTCTGAGGCCAAAAACATCTTTAAGAGACCCCGGCAAACGGTCTCTAGAAGTGAAATATATCTCCCCTCCGCTGAGCCAAAAGGTCACGGGATGTCTAAAAAAAAACAATAAACACGGAATGAGGATATGCTGAATCCAGAATGACCATACAGAAGTGTGTATTCCTTCTAGCTGTAAACAAAACAACAGCTATTTGAATTGTAAAATGATTCCCTATACAGAAACCTCATCCAGAAATTGACCAAGAACGGAAAGGGTTGAGAAGGGGAATTACAAAGCCCGGTGAAATCCTTGAATAAGGAACAGTTCATAAAAATAGAATGTTTTCAATCTAGTGTGTTTTTTTCTTCCCCTGAAGAATTTCCTGTAAGTATGTTAGTTGTTGAAGAGGAAAGAAACATGTCGGGTATGTTTGTGTGAGGAATGAAAGAATGGATGATTGGTGAACCATCGGTATAAATCAAAGGGGATACTAATGGATGGTACTCCACAATAACAAAAACCGTGATTGAGTATCGCAAGGTGTGATTACAAGCAACAACACACTAGATATAAGATGAATTACCTTTGTGAAATATATTATTGAAAAGGTTTGTTGAAGTATAAAGTCAATCATTTGTATGCGACAATTTACAAAATGATAAGAAAAAATTGAAAAATTGCTTGTCTTAAACGTTGATGAAATATGTTTGTTTTTATAAATGTAATGAAGCTGCTATATATATTTTTATATGAAAATAAAATTGTGATATCTTTTTTGATACAAAATCTTTTGTAGTATGTCAAAATTTAATTGAAATAAGACATGTGCTTATGGTCAATAGCTGGTTGAATAGTGGAAAACAAGGGACCTTCTGCACATTGAATACCATGTTGTAGGGAGTATTTTTAGGAGGGCTGTTGCAGGAAGGACCAAGACAAAAATATAGACCAAAAACCTCTAGTCTCTCAAATTTGTGTGTAATACATTTTGCAGCAGTATGTATATATAGTTTAACAATGCAAGCTAGTCAAGTCCTTTTTTGGGTAGCAGTTATCTTAGGTGGTACAGTACAAGTTAATGCATGCGTAACAGTACAGATTGGCTAATAACAAGTAGCTGATGCAAGCATAAATCTACTGAGAAGGATATGAGGCTCAAATTAAATTAGGTCGCTGGTGAGTGTAAAGCAGAGATTTTAGACTCTTATGGCTACCACTGGGAATCTATTACCCCCTGCTTTTTGTAGTTTGTATTTGGGAATGGTGAGTAGATGTGTGTAGGCTGTGCGAGTAGGTCTGTTAGATTTGTTCATTGTGAATTTATTGCAGAGGTATTTGGGGGCTGAATGCGAAATACATTTGGGTGTCTGTGATATGGTTTTGAAGAGGATACGATCGTGGACCAGCAGCCAGTGGGCTTAGCGTCTTGCCGCACTGATGTGAGAGTTGGGGGGATATTGAGTGCCGCTCTTAGAGCGGTGCTTTGGATCCCCTGTAGTTTTTTTATGTCTCATTTGTTGGTGCCTCTGTAGAGGGCATTACAGTAGTCTAATCTGGGTAGGATGAGAGCATGCGGCAACGTGATGCAGCTGACTGGTGATAAGAAATGTCTACAAGCATTAATAAACTTAGATATGTAGGCTGCCGCAGAGGCTGTGACGTTAACTTGTCTCAGTAATGTGAGGACAGAGTGAAGGTAAATGCCCAAGGTTTTTACGTCCTTAGAGAAATTGATGGTAATGCCGTTGATCGTAAAGGATTTGAAGGCCTCGCCAAGATTGTTTAGGTGGTGTTGTGGCCCGATGAGGAGTAGTTCTGTCTTTTAGTCATTAAGGCAGAGGCCGTATCGAGCCATCCATGCCTGGATCATTTGGTAAATTTAATTTAGTGACTTAGTGTTGACGTCATAGGTGCCTGTTAAGAGTATGAGGATTTGGGTGTCATCTACATAGTTAGTGTAGGTGACACCCAAATCATCAAGGAGGTATTGCCCCCGGGGCTTCGTTAAGGCCATCGCTACGCTCGGGCCTGTAACTATGGCCCCGGGGGCATTACCTCGGGCGGTATTGGCCCGCCGCCGAGGGTCTTTTTAGTGCCACAGTGTTAAAGATATCTTTGTTTAGTTCAGTGGGGGATTTTTTCCAATTAGTATGGGCGGTCCTCTTAGAACTGCATACGGTTTTGTGATTGGGGGTGTACCATGAGTTGAGGTGCACGTAGGGTTTGGTTTTACAAAGATTTAGTGGTGCTACTTTGTCTATGGCATATAGGCAAGTTTGGTTGTAGAGCTCAACCATTGTGGATGGGTTGTTACCAATGTAGTTCTGGTATTCTGTGATGGGAAGCAGCAGTGGTAGTAGTTTCTCTGGGGTTATGTTGCGTGAGTTTCTGGGTAAGGAAGCAGGGGCTTGGGTAAGTGGTGTGCCCAAAGTCAAGTTTTTAGGTATAGTGAATGATATGATGTGGTGGTCAGACCAGGGACAACGTGTGTTGCAGAGGATCTTAATATTACAGTTATGGTCTGCCAGCCAATCGAGTCTTTGGCCTTTGGTGTGGGTAGTGTTCTTAATTCGGTGTGTGAAGCCTAACGCTTCCATTGTATTGGCGTGGTGGGTGGAGGTATAGATGTCATTCTGATCTTTGAGGGCCAAGTTTAGGTCACCCATCAGAATAATTTTCGAGGATGGCTTAGTGTTCATTGAGAGGAGTTGGGCCACATCTTCTTCGAAGGAGAGCATTGCGCCAGGGGGTCTGTATATTAAGTGGAGGGTCAAACTGCTAGACTGGGTGAGGGACAATTAGATGGAGAGTAATTCCGCTGAGTGAAATGATGGGTTAGATATTTCCCTTATATGAAGATGTTTTTTTGCAATGAGTGCTACTCCTCCTCCTTTGGCGCCCTGCCGGTCTGTTCTGAAGATACTATAGCTTGTACGGGATGGCTAGTGATAGTGACAAGCCAGCTGCTGCATGGAGCCAAGTTTCGGTAATGGCTAAGAAGTCTAGGTTGTTAGTACAGATTAGGTATGCAATAGCTAAAGCATGTGCCAAGAGTGACCTTGCATTGATGAGTGCGCATTTGAGTGTGGAGGCTACTGTGATGGTTGTGTCTTGGGGGGTCAGGTTGGGCTCATTGCTAGGGGGAGGCCTCGATTTCTGTGAATGTGTGGTGCTCTTGGTGGTGGAGGATGCACAGGTGTTCATGATGTTTGGGCAGCTGAGTGTGAGATCCATCTGTATCAGTTTGATGGGGATTGAGTCCACGGTAGGGACTTTCAAGGTAGTTAGGAGTAGTGTCTGGTGAGATCTCCTGGTGGTAGTTATGGGAAGAGGTTGGTGAGATCTCCTAGTAGTACGGCGAAAGGTCCTTGAGTTGATGTGTACTTTTCTCCATGTGAATGAAGAGGTAGTTTGTAGTGGAGGTACGGCTATAGTTATCCGCGACAAGAGCCTGAAGTTGTGTCTGATTGGCGGGCATGGTTGGCTGGGGTAGTTAGGCGGAGGCTTGAGTGTAGTGCTCATGATGCTAGGGGGCTTGAGTTGATTGTAGTGGGGCTTGTACTTTAGTTCACTGGAAGCCGTGGGTGCAGAGTGGTTGGTAATGTGAGTGGGTGGCAGAAAGAACGTGAGGAGATAGAAAATGAGACTTAGAGGATAGTAGCCATTCTTATGGTGATAGTAGACTTGTCCAATTGGTGTGGTGTGTAAATCAAGGTTAGTAGGCTGTGACAGAGATCGAGAAGTCGCTGCTAAGCGTGGTGCCTTTTAGTAGAAATTCTGATGCACTGTGATGGTACGCCACAATGATCGGGAGGCATTAGCCCAAGAGCTGATCATGCATGGGACAACATAGAATAGTTGACATGGATACATTAAGGCAAACAGGCGCGTGAGGTGCAGATCGCTAGCATAAAACATGCAGGAGTGGGCAATGATTGTGTGTGCGTTTGACAACATACAGGTGCATTGCAGTGCAGATTGCTAACACATCAGCAAATGATGGTAGGCTTGTGTGCATTTAGACATCATAAAGGTAAATCTGGTTGCGAGTCATAGGCAATCAAAATACAGACTACTGACATAGCTGCATGAAATAAGTTAGGTGCATTTGGCCGCGTACAGGTACATTGAATGACAAGTCCTGTCAAACAACATTCGGTGGCAGGCCTGGGTCCATTATCAGCATGCAAGCACTACTGGTACAAATTAGAGGAGGTGCTGCATGGGCAATGGTCCTGGATGTAGGAATCTCAGTGAAGCCGCAGTCAATGTTACGCGGGTAGGGAGCTGTTGTGGTTAGAGTAAAAGTGTGGGTCGAAGATGTCGCCACAGCCAGAACACTCGGTCTAGTTAATGACAAGTATGCAAGTTCACAACCCAGAATCATGGCAACAAGAGCCGGTGAGTCCTAGAGAGGGAAACAGGGAGACCAAGGCTTATTGGCAGACAAGCCAAAATTAAACGAATGAAAAGGAAACAAAGTATATATGAGAGAGGGAAACTGTGAACATTTATTTAACCTGTTAACGACCGGGGACGAGTATGCTTGTCCTATTTGCATAGAAATGCACAGTACCCCAGCAATTAAGGGGTTAAAGGAAAGACAGAACAAAAACAAGGAACTTTGATTAGTGGATGCAATACACATATGAGAACATCCCTGGCAAAAAAGGATAGCAGGCAGATACAGTATGAATTAAGAAAGTCTTCCCTTTGGAGTTAGTACAGAGCCCACACGAGGAAAGCCCTGGCAGGAGAGTACAGAAGGCATTTGCAAGAGCGTGCATCAGAGAAAGCACTGGCATGCAGTTGCAAGAGAGTGCATTTGAGAATGCCCTAGCGGGAGAAGCATGACAGGCAGTTGCAACAGAGAGAGTGCATTAGAGAAAGCCCTGGCAGGAGAAGCAAACCAGGCAGTTGCAAGAGAGTGCATTGGAGAAAGACCTGGCAGGAGAATTTACCAGGCAGTTACAGGAGAGTGCATTAGAGAAAGCCCAGGCAGGAGATTATACCAGGCAATTGCAAGTGAGTGCATTTGAGAAAGCCCTGGCAGGAAATCACCCCAGGCAAGGTCAAACTGAAGAGTGTGTAGGAAACACAGTGAGAAGGATAAAAAGGCTGTGTGAAACCTCAGAGAAAGAGGGGTGAAAATCTGGCATGAGAGAATACCAGGTATTCTGACCAGAGAAACGCAAATGCAAAGAACCACATTTGTTTGATGTATCAGTTGTGTTGTGCAACAATGAAACTCAAGGAACTAATATCTTTGACTCTACAACAGAGGGAAGAGAAATCCAGGGGAAGGGAATCACCCTCTGGAATAAGGAACTCTATCCTTCTAGAACTTTGGTATTGAAGTTAAAATTGTTCCTTTTTGAACATTTAGAAACCACTCAAGGCCAAAGACATTACCCTTTTCAACTTAGAGTTAATTTTGCTAGAATGTGAGGGCCAGGATTGTGTGTTTGTTTTATTTATTTGTATAGCGCTCCAAACCCAGAGGTAGAAGGGCACTTAAAGAGGATGCTTACAAAGTGTGACAAAAGCAAATTCAATATACAGCAGTTTACAGAGTATGCCAACATAGTTAAGCAGTGGGGGGGTACTACAATTTCAAAATACAACAGTTTATAGAGTTCGCAGACATAGTTACACAGAGGAAGGTGTGCCCGCCTATCTGTGGTGCTACTCTTTGTTTAGGAGCCAACCTATAACGTGTTTCCTGAAGGTCTGGAAGGACTCAATAGTTTTAATGTTGAGTGGTAGGGTGTTCCAGAGTTGGGAGGCAAGTACTGTGAAGCTCGTCCCTCCCGCTCTTTTTAGGGAGAATCTGGGCACTGTCAGGCATAAGGTGTTGGAGGATCTAGTGGTTCTGGTGGCGGGTTTCATGGTTACCTTATTGGTGAGATATGGTGGGGCTAAGTGGTTTAATGCCTTATATGTGAGGCAGATGGTTTTCAGGTCAATGTTTTGTCGTATGGAGAGCCATCCGCATGATTTCATTGCAGTGGAGATGTGCTCTCACCTGGGATGTTAAGAGCTGCACGTAGTGCGTTATTTTGAAGTACCGGTAGTTTGTTAATTATAGATTGGTTAGCACCTAGGTACAGGCTATTGCAGTAGTCCAGTTTGGATTGTATGAGGGCTCTAGCAAGAGTGAGGCAGCTATTCGATGATAGGAAGGGTCTACTGGCCCTAATAAGCTTGTTGCCAGTGCAGACGGAGGCTGAGGCAATCATGTTAGTTTGTTTGGTGAGGTTAGAGTTAGCATCAAGGTAAAAGCCGAGAGTTTTCACGCTTTTGGCAATAGGGATGGTGTGACCATCGATAATGATCTTGTTGTAGTTGGGATTAAGTTTAGATAGGTTTAGATAGGTTGCTGGGGGAGCCGACAAGGAGGAGCTCCGTCTTCTCATCATTCAGGCAGAGGCTGTGAGTGGCCATCCATGCCTGAATGATGGAGAATATTTCGTTGACGTCTGCATGGTAGTTGCCTGTGATGGTGAGGAGTATCTGGGGGTCATCTGCGTAATTCATGTAGGTGACAACTAGAAAGTGGGGGTGACGTAGGAGCCTTGAGGGACCCGCATGAGATGGGGATGGGGTCTGCTGCAGCTGTTGTAGAGAAAACCCGCATGGTTCTGTTTGACAGAAAGGATTGTATCCATGTGATGGCCGAGGGGGAGAAGTGAGCTCGGTGGCTAAGTGACTCCAAAGGATATTATGGTCGACCAGGTCGAAGACCGCTGAAAGGTCTACACGGAGTAGGATCGCGGCATTACCTTTGTCTTTGATTTCATAAATCTGACTTTTGAGATCAACAAGGGCAGTTTCTGTTCCATGTTGAGGTCTGAAGCCAGATTGACGTATTCCTAGCAGTTGGTTGGATTCCAGATATTCCTGAATTTGGAGGTAGGCGACTTTATCCAGGATTTTTAACAGAAATGGGACAGTGGTGATGGGTCTGTAATTAGTGGGTATGGCTGGTTCTAATGAATGTTTTTTTCAGGAGTGAGAGAACCCATGATTGTTTTAGGTTGCTGGGAACAGAGTTATTGGTGAATGATAGGTTAATAAGTTTAGTGATGAATGGGGATAGGTCTCTAGCTGCGTCTTTTATGATCTGGGCGGGACAGCTGTCCCCTTTGCAGTTTGAGGGTTTTAGGGAGGTGATAATTTTTTGAACTTCTGCCGTAGTTACTTTCTTGAATGTGAAGCCCGATATGGTAGCGAGGGGCGTTGGTGAGCTAAGGTTGGTAGGCTTCCTGTTGGAAGGTTGTTGGCGTTGGCTTCAATTTTAGATTGGAGTCCTGTGATTTTGTTGTTAAGGGCGTTTTGGATGCTGGTGCACCAAGGTTTGTCTTTTAGTGTCTGTAGGTGGGTTGGGATTTTCAAGTTCTTTTAGAATTTTAAATAATTCTGTAGTGGAGGACCCTGCCTGATCAATCCTGGCGTTGTATGCATCTTTTTTGGTGCAAATTATCTCACTTTTGTATATGGAAGATATATTCGTAAGATTTGATTTATTTACCGCAGAGGGATTGGTTTTCCATGTGAGTTGTGCCTTAGCTTTCTTTTTCCAAGTAACTTGAGTTCAGGGGGTACCACAAGTTCAGATGAGCTCTTGGTTTATCTTTACGCAATTTCATAGGGGCAATGATATCCATTGCCTTGGCCATGGAGTCATTGAAGGTGTCAATCATTAGGTTAAGGTCAGCATTGGCTGGAAGTGCGTTGATGGTAGGTAGTAGGGCCTCAGCAGTGATGTTGCGTTTGTTTCTGGTAGGGCAGGCTGGTGCCATGGGGCACTTTTTGGATACTACATGATTAATGTTAACCTCCAGAAGGATAAGGTGATGATCCGTCCATGCTAGAGGTTGGGGGTCCTTACAGATTGTGTTGCAGTTGTAGGTCGCCAGCCAGTCGATAATTCTGCCCTTCTGGTGGGTGGGGAGGATATTGAGTTGTGCAAAGCCATGTTCTGTTAGGGCATTAGCTAGGGATGCAGCAGGTGCATCATTGGGGTCGCGGTAACCAAGGTTAAGGTCTCTGAGGATAATAATTTGTGCTGATGGCTTGGAGTTTTCATTAATGAGAGATGTGATGTCTTCTTCAAAGACCCCAGGGGGGCCTGGTGGTCTATATAATAGTAAGTAGCTCGCAGGATGTGAATGATACTGAGGAGACTGATCTGAAGCCTAGAGAAGTACTTTAGACACAGAATGATTTTGCTTTGGACATTCTGACCTTGACAGAGCCTTATTTTTTGTTTTAGGTAGGGAATCACCTCTAGTGAAAGGAGAGAGAGGCATTTGCCCCACTTCCATTTATTTTAATAAAAGTCTTTGAACAAAACCGTAAACCCCTTTTGTCTGAGTCACATTTCTGGTACATCACAGTATGTTATGAGGTAAGTGTGTATGTTGGATGTGGTCATGATTATGGGGTGAGTGTGTTTGTTTTGTGTAGTTATGATAATGGGGTGAGTGTGTATGTTGTGTGTGCTCATGAGGGTGGCTGAATATTGTTGCTTGAATTTCATTTTATTGCATGACTGTATGTTTGTAATGTGTGCGCAGTGGAGGTGTTTGCATATGCTGGGTGTGGTTACAGCTGCTGTGCGTATTGATGGCGTGGTTGACGAGCATATGGTTGGCATGCATTTTTTTATTATTTCATATTTTTTTGTTTCTCACTGCACATGTGTCCTATATAAATACATTTTCAATCATTAATATCTCAAAACTTGGCAAGTTGATCTTCAAAAACATTTTCAATGCGCCAATTATAGCTAAAATTTTGCACCTGAAAAATATTAGGAAAATCGATGCGGAAACACAGGGTTCAAAATTGAGGGGAGCTGAGAGTTATTTAGCTCCTGCTTCTAGCATAGTAGAGCCTGGTTAGCTTGAAATCAACAGCTACCAGGAGCTAATTTTGTCTCCTGCGGCCAACTGGTGCCTTCCAAACATGTAAATCTGACATTAACTTTGGGTATTTGGGAATGTTAATAAAGAAGAATTAGAACACATCGAATACACATTTAAATGTAATGATTCAGACAAAAGGTTAAAAGATCATTTCTGGTAGCTCCTGGTGACTCTGAGGTAACTCCTGCTCACAGGGTGATGCCTGACACCAGGAGCTGGTTTTATCTCCTGCTCATCAAATCTCAATTTCGAACCCTGGAAACACCATGTTAAAAGGTGTTCAAAATACATTCAAAGTAAAAGAAATGTGAACTATGAAGCCATTCATGTATAAATCTGATCAAAAGTCATATTTTAACCCGATAGGAATTTCGTCTTAACCTTATCTACGTATATAGAGCGAAGGCATAATTACATGACATGCAGTGTAGAAAGAGCACTATTTGGGTGGCTGATAACTGGACAAACCCTCACCAAACTGTGCAAAAATAGTATATGGCCCCCTACAAATGATTCTGCGAAGTTTGGTGCGGTTTCAGATAGGAGGGCGAAGTTATAGTGTGAAAATCCTCACAGACTCAATGGGAAGATGTTTTTGCTCATGCCTATAGCCCAAACCGCTGGGCGGACTTTCACCAAATGTGCAGCTGGGGCAGTGGTTTGGTCCCAAAGAGTGCTTCTGTAAATTTGGTGTACATCTTTCCAGCAGTATTTTTAAAAATGGCCAAAAAGTAGGTAGAACTAAATTTGTGATATCCGGGTCCTGTCCGCTGATCCACTTCCCTATTCGGTCTGCGGACACCATCATGGACCAATCAGGGTCCGTCGTGATGTCTGCAGACATCGACATGCCCACTGATTTGATGGTGAAAAGCGTGAGGTGCATCATAATGTTTGAAATGTTTGCCATGTTGGATCTGCAGACAACCGCTTGTGTCTGCGGACAGCACAATGGGGTAAATGTCTGGAAAACACAACTGCGGTTATTTGCTGGTGGAACGAGGGGCTGGAAAGGGTGGGGGGCGGAATAAAGATGATATGGTTCTATTTGTCTAGGTGGAAAAAGTAGGTGCGAGTATCGCCCAGTACGCAGACCGTGTTGTGAACGAACAGTTTGGAAAACACATTTGAGGTTATTTGATGGCTGAAAGAGGGTGTGTAGAGGGTAGGGTAGTGGAATATAGATGATATGCAGCTGTTTTATAGGTGAAAAAAGGGTTTGCAGATGCTGCTGAGTCCGTGGTCCATTTTGACTGTCCACAGACATCATATGGATGGCAGGTGGTTCGGGGTGACAAGGTTGGACAACTGAGGGCCTTTCGGAATACATTGATTCAGCCATAAAGAACATTGTTTCCCAAATCCCAGCATACCTCAGAGACTCTACCCATACTTTTAATTTATTAGATCAAATTGTATGGCAACCACAATTTCATTTGGCCACATTAGATGATAAATAATGACATACGCCACTTCGGCACAGTCTAGCATTAGACACCATTGATTTTGCTTATCCTTCTACAAATTCAGGAAACACATGATGAATTGGTTGATATTGAATGATGCACCCCACTAGTCTTCCCCAACCCTATAGCTACACTTTGTTTCACCACTACCTGTGTAGCTGTATATTTCCTAAAATGTAAATAATGTAATCTATTCATTGCCTATTTGTAATTATTGTCAATTGCATCTCCCTGTACCTATTGCAGTCCTGTACATATTTACTGTGTGTAACTAAGAAATTGCATATTCTTGTAATGGGCCCAGATACAGTCGGGTGCGGCGTGCACTATAAATAAATAAACAAACAAACCTTAATAAGAACACTTTTGGCATAGAATTTACAGTACAAATAGATACATCCACAATATATTTTTTGGATCTTCATATATGCATCACAAACAATCTATTACATACAATTACAAATAGAAAAGCAATGGCAGTCAACTCAATTCTTCATGCTAGCAGTTGCCATAAAAGGGGAGTAAGTAATAAACAACATACCCATGGGAGAATTCCATCGAGCTAGACGAAATTGCAGCCCTGATAGCAATTTTCAATTAGAATGTGAACTACTTGGACAGAGATTCCAGAAACAAGTGTACTCGACTAAATACATTGAAAAATCCAGGTTACAATCGAACCTCCTGGATAGGAAAAGGTTATTGAATAAAGAACAAACCCAGAATAAATCATATCCAGACCATATCAGTTTTATTAGCAAATATACAGGCAGCAACAGTCACATCTATGGACTGCTATATAAACATTGGCATATTCTCAAATTGGATCCAGATTTGTCTAAAAACATTACTTTGCATCCTCAAAAAATCTTTACTAAATCTCCTACTTTCAAAAACAAACTAAGTCCCTCATTCTGGCATCGAAGTCTGACAGTAGGTTAGCTGCTACTTGGCGCTGTAACACCATGACTGGATTCCACAAATGTGGAAATTGTAACTTCTGTAAATTTGCACTCTCACCTATGACTATTTTCACGTCATGGAGGACTCACTATGAAGATCAAAGATTTCATGAACCGTAGAACCAACTATGTTGTGTGTGCAGTAGTGTGTGTGTGCAAGAAGGTTTACATGGAAGCACAATCAGAGAATTAAGAATCAGAATCCGGGAACATTTGGCCAACTTGAACAGCCAAGATCCAAAACTTCCCTTCGCCATCCATTGGCAAACATTTAATCAAAATGACAATAACAGCGACATTAGATTTTTGGGCCTGCAACAGGCCAAAGTGCACCAAAGAGGAGGTGATTGTGAACTATAACTATGCCAAATGGAGGCACGGACCTTTTGTGAACTTAGATGTGTTCAGCTGGGTCTCAACAAGGAACATGAGCTTGGCATTTTTTAATGATTTATTACAGTGACTTCTGGTATTAAGCTGGTTGGAGATATACTAGAAAATGGGATATGTGCAATATGTAATTTCATGCATCTTTATGAATTACAATAGTTAGACCAAATAGAGTTATTAAGGTGTGATGGCACAAGGAGAACTCGGTATTGCATACCACATCTATGCAACCTTTAAACAAATGCGTTGGATATACTTTTTCAGGAGGTAGTATACATTTCATGTGCAACTATATTGTTAAAAGAATCTGCTGGCAAGTGGAGGATAATGCGGAACAAGACCATTTTTAAACATTTATTTAATTAAGATCACACTATAATATGAAATTTCTCCAACACTTTTCAAGTGCCAGGTAAAATAAGGATTAGATAGAATGCATAGCAGAGGCTAATATGCATGCAGTGACGTGATTATTAGTTTACAATATCACGTTACTACATCACGTGACGAGAATCTCTATTGATATCTTAAGCTCAAGGTACCAATATCATTTATAGAATTGAAAATATTGTGAATGGTTCATAATATTAAACAGCGTTTACGGATAAATGGAGGGTATTCACCAATTTCAAATTTCGTAAAATGTCTTTATGAATCGTGCATCACGTGAGCGCAACACATGGCCATTGTGCGTACGCTCACGAGAGATAGGGTGGTGACGGTAGACGACTGGTTGCTGCAGTAATGGAATGCAATGGGCATGGACTGATCCTTCACAGTTCGAACAGACTCAGGTGATTGACGAACGCCAGGGATGGCAGCGTGAGTTAGCAAACCATGAGAGAATGCATAATAGCGTATAGCTCTTTACACTTATTTTCAATGAATCATATTCCAGATTGACGTGTAAATCCCAACATTTCTCGGCAATGGGCAGCTCGGCACATTGATGACTTACAACATGCTGATTAATGGAAAGGACAATATTATGTTTTGGAAACTCGGCTACAAACAACTTCTTTGAGCATAAAACATTAACGTGGATACGATACAATTGGCTACTACAAGCACTACACAAGTACAAGACAATAAATAAGGGTAAGATCACATGGTGAATGCTCTACCTTCATCTGATACCAAGATCTAGACTTGAGGACACACGAGGCAGCTAAATTATCAAAAAATATATTTTTTTCTGTATTCTCCGCCCATTTCAGGCAATAGCCCTGCCATACCACGGGACTAACAACCCGCTACAAAATGTTGATCATTTGACCCTGTGCAATAAACCAAGGAGTCTGGACGGCAACTAAATGTTTCTTCAAACAGGAACTTATATTACTGAATACCTCTCTACATAAGGGTAAGAGGTAAGAGTATGGTATATACAGTGCCATTTAATTGTACTTATATACTCTTGTTGGTAGGGTACCCCTATAGATTTACAGTTATGATTATTTTTGATTTCAGGGAATTGCAAAATCTCAATAAATAATGACTGAAGTAATGAACCAAGGACAGTTCGTCTATCATAATAAATAGGCCCAGTTTGGGCAAACGCTGTGCAACAAGGTATTTGGGAAATTGATCATATGTTACATGTTCAACCAAATTATGGGTCTTCCGATCCTATATATATATATATATATATATATACATATATATATATATATATATATATATATACTCATTAGCAGGTCACTATGTGCAAATAACGTAGGGTACAGAAAAGGTAAATCAAATGAAGAAATACCAAATGACAGGAATTTTCGGGGAGGAAAGGAGAGCCCCCATTTTTGTGCTATGCTTTAGTGAGGTTTTGGAATCCCATGTTCCCCTAGCTGGCAGATATCTTTCAACTGTGTACTAGCATTGAAAATAATGCATTAGTTGCTGGTACAATGGGATCAAAGGCATTACGCACTTTATAGACATTTGTACTCAGGATATGCAGTCTAAAAATATTTGGTGAATGCTCACAATAATGTAAATCCACTAATGATTTTATCTGTTTGTTTTTTCTTTCCTATTTTCTCTCCAGCTACCCCACACAACCCTTTTCTTCTTCCCGCCCTATTTCAACATAAAATCGGTTATACATCCTTGTTGCTATGCCTATAAATTGTTTATATTAACACTGGCATATTAAATAGCATGATTGCCAATGCTATCGTATGATTGACAATTATATGAATTTATTTACAATTCTGGTGTGTGCCCTGAGGAAGACCACAATGGTCGAAACTCGTGTTAGCACAGGCACTGGCAGGTACAGGCACTGGCATAACTGTTTGATTATCAATTCAGTGATTGGCACAAGCTTAACTGTTTCTTTCTGGCATAGGCACAGGCAACAACTGGTGAATTACTCAGTGATTGATATAGGTTCAACCGTTTTTGAATTTGGAATGTGCAAATGCATCTAAATATGCTGAGATGGTACATGCACTGATACAACTGTTTGATTATTAACCTAGTTATTGGTACAGGTTCAACTATTTCTTACAGGCACAGACATAGGCACAACTGTTGAATTTTCGATTCAGTGATTGAGACAGGCTTAACTGTCTTTGATTTTGGCATGTGTATAATGAATTTAGATATGCTGTGATGAAGTTTCTTTACAATTGAATAGAACCCAATAAACTATCTTCTGTTATATGACTCTCAACACACTTTCCTGGTGTACAGCGCCTATTTGTGGGACTACCAAACCTTTTCTGGATCGGGCTGAGTTTTGTAATTTTAAAGTGTATTGTACATACTTGTTATATGGTTTAATTCTATTGTGGTGGTTGTGGGCACTGGCCACACACACTATAGTAATATGTTTATAGTAATTTTAGGTATGTAATGGGAGCATACATTATTTGTAATATGATGGCATTATATAATTAAAGTCTATATGGTATTTATGATTGCACTACAATTGAGGACAGTGCTTCTTGATGTCTCCTCCAACTTTCACACGGTCAATAATTCTATCCTCATTAAGCGGTTACATGATGTAATAGAGCAGGCACTGGACTGGCTGATTTGTTTTCCTCAACAACCGCCCTCACCAGCTGCACCTGAGCTGTTTGTACTCCACCACGTCACTGTGTATCTGCAGAGTACCCCAGTGTCAATCTGGAAAAATGAATACCCTTCATTTGAATGATAGACGTAACTTGATGGCCGTGGGCCAACCGTCTTATGCACCGAATTATAGAAATATAGACTGTTATGCTTGACCAACAAGCGGCCATTTTAAACGTAGCAGAATCACCATTTTGCTTGTTAACCATTGCTCATTGCTTTCTGTCTAAAAACTGCTTTGCATCTTACAGTTCTTGCAGATTCTGCTTACTCTGCTCAACTGTTAACATTGTTGTCTGAATATGAAAGGACAAGGTCGGGGGACTGAAGAGTTTGCTGATCTTCTCATGAGTAGCCCAGAAAGGAATGCCCACGCTCCCTCTCTGTAGCCTTGGGAGGAAGCTGCAGGGCATTTAATCACTTCACAGCTGCCAGCCAGTCTCGTACAATGGTAGAATATGTTAGAATAATACAGTTAAAGGCTTGAATTATGCTTCTCTTATGGCCCCCCTTCGCAAAACCCCTTAGAACGTGTCGGCTCCCAGGACACAAATAGTACCTCATAGATAGCAAAGCTTGGAATGTGGCTCTTCCCCCGTGTACAGATTGCTTCAGAGAACAGAACCACCGTGTTCTAAAAGATCCTTCGCACTTTCTAAATTGCACATTGTTACTAGAATAGACATCGAAAGCATTATGATCGTCATACTCGTCGGATATGTCCATCGTCATCCCGAGTTCAAAGGAACTTAATACAGAGGGGTGTTGAACATGACTTTGCTGATTGTATGATATGCATTTTGTATATATGTAACTGATGTACGTAATTTGCTCTCTTGCATCCCTCGAGGTCTAGGAAACTCACGTCGTGGGGCGTGAGATCAGAATTGGCCAATTGATACTATCTTTTGCTTGCAATAAACCCTAACATTGGGAATTTGAAACCTCGTGTCTGGCGCATCTTTTCGTGTATGGTCATTGCCTTGTTTCCATAGCACGAGGGACCCCTAGGGGCCCCTTTCACCAGGGTTTTATCCTATAATTGTGGCTCTTCCATATCTTTTGTGCCTCTCTGGATCACCTGATGTCCTCCTTTTTTCTTATTTCCAATGTTAGGTTCATGACACACAGGTTTCCTTAAACATCCCTGAACGCATTTGTTGTCTTCGTTTTTTATCTCTAATTGTTTTACAGGCATCGAGGCATTGGGTGCAGGTAACAATCTGTGTCTCAATGCCAGTAAGACAGATCTTTTTTAGTGTGACACCTGTGCCCGGTTTTCTTCTCCCCTCTGGCCTCTCGCTGTCTTTGGGCCCTCTACTCACACCATCACGTAAAGCCAAAACCTTGGCGTTATCTTTAAGTCCTCTCTCTTCTTTACTCCTTACATTTTAGAGCTTGTAAAGAAATCCCATGCTTTCAGCTTGACCTCCTTACAGGCATTGTACAATTCCTCACCTTCCCCCAGAAGCTCAATGTTTGTAGAGCCCTGGTCCTGTGTAGTCTGGACTATTCAACAGCCTCTTCCTTAACCTCCCCTTTTGTTGTCTATGACCCCTTCGGCTAATCTAAAAATAGGGCTGCAAGACTTATCCTTGGCCTCAAGCCCAGGGATCATATCGCTGCAGCCCTAAATGTATACATTGGCCCCTGCTAATTGCAAGGACTACAATATGCTCAACTGTGTTAGCCTAAATACTGCCCTGCTAGAGCCCTCTACTGCTGTAACTCCAATAGACTGCTTGTCAAACACTTTTTGAAACAGAGAGCGGGATTGGGATAAGCAAATTACATTTTATTTATTTATATGTATTTGGTTTATAGACAAACCTTTACAAAGCATGAAAAAGACGAAACAATTTTGAATAAAAGAACATTGATAAAAAAAGAATATGAGTAATTAGCTTGTACACACATAATAATACACAGAATATTTTGAAACATTTTTAAATGTTTTTCCATTAAAATAATTATTAAATCATTAGAGAGAGATATACCAGAATACATCGGGTGTCCCCCCAAGAGAGACAAAAAAAAAGAAAAGAAAATACACGCCCCTAACTAAACACTCATAGCAAAATAGTTAATGCACAACTCACATAGCATGCTGGTTTGGATTACCTTCTTCAATTATTAAACAAGATTAGTTTTCTAGTTGCGTTCTTAAATGTATATTCATTTAATAAATCATACCTTTCCTTCACAGAAGATTTCACTGTTTCCAGAGTTTAGGAATCATACAATTTAATAGACCACACCCATCTTGCTCCCCATCTTGTTAAAGAGATATTAATACCGGGAACAGATTTCCGTGTCCTTTCCTCGGTCACCTAAACTTCTCCGATGGGCACTCCACCTATTTCAATCGAGAGTGTGTCACATACTTGAGACAAAAAGCGCACCATTGCTATCTTAAGGGATATCTTAATCCGATGTATCATTTCTCACCAAAGACGATCAGAGTCAACCCATTCAGGATTATGAACAAATTTTCCAAAATTCTTTATACATTCTGCCATTATGGGCTTACAATCTAACAAAAGATGTCTCAATGTTTCCTTTTCTGTGGGATGACAACAAAAACTACACAAGACAGACGGTCTCAATTCAATAGGATAGATTTTGGAAGCTCTTATTTCAAGTATTTCTCCCGTAGGGCAGACATTAAAGCGGAATCTCATGATTCCATTACGTAATTTTTTTATTTGGAAATGTTATTAAGGTTGCTTCGGGTTGTCCCAAATGTTTCTGTTGTGTGACCAGTTGAGAGAAAAGCTTAGTGGCAATCAGTTTGTCCATGGTAGAAACCCAATACGCATATTGAAGCAGTTCCATAACCCTAAGTGGATTTCCTATCAGGTCAGTAATGGCCAGACCCAGATTTTCTAGGGTCTTCAACCATAGCCTCTGCAGCTTTAGTAGTACTTCAATCTCAAAGTTCTAATGTTTTACAAAATTCTGTAAAAATGATCCCTGGAGTCATTAACCAATCTTCTGTATAGTGATAGCTTACGCCACCTAACCCAATAGTCCAAAGATAATAGATCCAACTCATAATGAATGGCTCCAATCAGGACTGATTTCGGAAGCCAATAAACTATGGCTTTCCATAGTTTTGCTTCCAAACTTGAAAGTTCAGCTATTATTGTATCTGAAAGGATTTCCAGTCCAGAAACAATCTTTGGTATTACTTTCATAGTATAGTAGCGCAGCAATGGCTCAATAGAGTATTTGGCAAATGTGTAATCAACCTTTCTCATTTGAGCATTTAAAAGGGTAATCCTTTGATGTAGGTACTCCCGATATTGGTATTTGTTAGGTTGGTCAAAGGTTGGGAATCCCAAATATTTCATCATAGTTTTAACTTCTAATTTACAATGATTAATGAACCACGCGTTTCCCTTTCCAGATTTAGTATAGGATAGCTTCAAGATGACAGTTTTGGTGGCATTAATACACAGATGATTGAGTTCAGTATACGAGTTGAAGGCCGTTATCATACGTTGAAGACCCTTTGATGACTGACCAATTAATAAGAAGACATCAGCGTAAGCACACGAAGCGACGATACAACTTTATATTTTAGGTGTGTCAGACACATAAAGGTTTAAAAGGGTGGGGGCAAATATGCTATTTTGATTGGTGACGTCAATAAACCATCCATGTTTAGCCTAATCTGTATATGTGAGTCCTCATGGAGATGGACAAGGATCGATGGGATATTTCCCGGCATTCCCAATGTTTTCAATGTATCCCAAAGAGTGTGCCTATCTACTAGATCAAAAGCCATAGTTAGATCAATGGCTGCTATGTAGATCGGGGTGGCACCAGTCTTCCAGGCCCTCTCTTGCAATATTGATAATAGTAAACCACCCATTTCCGTGCCGGAGGAATTCCTACAGCCGTATTTCTCTGGTAACAAAATCGATTTTAGCTCTATCCACTCAGTTATCCTATTTATTATCAAACCAGCAAAAATGTCAGAATCAGCGTCTATAATGGCTAAAGGATGATAGTTTTTGGGAAGTTTTTTATCTCCTTTTTTATAAATCGGTATGATATAGGAGAAATGCCAAGATGATGGGATTGTTTTAGTTCTAATGATGTCTTCAAATAGAAAAAATAGGATCTTGGCCCAAAGCCCGGGGTTCCCTTTAAAGGGAGCATTTGATAAACAATTCGGTCCTGCAGCTTGAGAGGAACTGGCATGTCTTATTTGGGTCTCAATATCTTCTATGGGAAAATTCATCACCCAAGGCAGTGAAGAATTATCATTCCAGTTTTTAGCCCCATCCTTGATTTTATATATGAGGCCTAAATGGCCACTCTAAGTCTGCTCACTAATAGGATTTGTCTGGACAATGATTTGCCTGGATTCAAGTTCATTCAGCAGTATCCAATACTTCCTACTAGAAGCATCTTTAAGTGCAACCAACATGGCTTCTTTGTCTGCCTGGTGAAGAAGAATTCTATGGTTAATTAACACATTTTTCTGCATCTGCTTCAATTTCTTTATGCCCGTTTTAAGACTTTTGGAACTTAAAGCCGAATTCATCAGACGCCTCATCTCTCCGTGGCAAGCATTATTCTTTTGTCTCACCAATTCGTCATAGACATGTTTGTGCCTCCTTCTCTTAGTAGCTCTTTTTATGACATTTTCGTTAATAGAGTCTAACATTTTCCCCGTTGTTACACAAAGGAGTCATGGCTATATAAGAGATGTTTTTCATGCATAGATGTTTCTGTATTTTCTTTCAACAATAAATGATTTACCTTACAAATATTTCCTGCATTCCATTTAGGTCTAGTTTTAGATTAATTTACATCCAGATTTTGTATCAACCAAGATTTTGTTTGCTTTGGGATCCCTAAGTCCCAGATTACCTCCAGCATACTATGATCACTGAATTTTGTTTTGAGGGTTTTAAATGTTAGGGCAAACTGTATCAGAAACTGGGACATGAATATGTAATCAATAATGGACGTATTCTTTCCATCAGTCCAAGTCGGTACATATCCAATCCCTTCCTCAATTACCCTCGCAGACCTCAAACCCCAATTCTGAAAGAAAGTGTGCCACTGATTGCCTTGCACCCTCTTTCCATATCCCTTATTGCCATTAGCCAAAGAAAAATCCTTTCTTCCGTCTAATACAGCAAAAGAAAACCCTGTGGTTTGCGAGATGGATATGGTGAGTCTACATCCTGGATAATCTCAACATTTAGGTCACCCACAACAATAACCTGTAGTCCGGAGTATTTGACCATTTGAGAGGAGATAAAATCATTAATTCTCTCTAACACCACTTCCAGATTATTTTTTGGAGACCAATAAACATTGATCAGTAGCAATGTGACCTTTCCTACAACACGATTAAATTCAAGCAGTAGTGCCAATATACCCTGAGTTGCCACATTAGAATTCACCACATTAAAGGCACCATTCATCTGTACAGCTGTGAAAAGAACCCTCCCGACGGCCAACCTAGGGTACCCTGGATAGCAAATTAAAAAAAAACACTCATAACCATCCAAGACACACAGACTGGTCATTCAGGATTCTTTCAGGCATATCAGAGATATCATGTTAACATTTTGCCGACATTGAGTGAATTCAGAAGATGAGCTTGCCCCCTAGAATTCAGGGAGAGACGCAAGAGATGCTTGTTATTAAAGGTTAGCCTTCATATCTATCAGCTGGTGTATTGAGTCCCTGAGGGTCATTGCTAACCACCTCCATCTCGTTTCATCATCTACGGCGACTTTAAGTCCATGAAACCAGGGGGAAAAAAGACAGGACATCATACCCCATCTTATTAAACAATTCTGCCGACTGTAAAATAGCATCATATATAGATCTTGAATGGAGTACCAAACAAACGTGGTCTAATCGTTCTGGATGGATAAAGTCGACCTGTTTGATATTTGCAGACGACAGCACTCTCAGGGCAGGAATTTCATTAAGGATGGCCAAAATATGCCTTCTCGTGAGCGATTCTGGGCCCCTATAATCGAATAAATAATAGAGCAATAGGCCCCAGATTGTCCGGGTGACACCGTTTTCTCCATTGCACCCAATTTAGATAGCTCTCTTGAACCGTTTTAGGAGAGTCTTACCCAGGTGCTGCTACATGTTCCGCAATATTTGCAGAGGGAGTATTTTTTTTCTCTCGGTCTTAAATCATGACAAGAGCTTCCCATAGTTTCTAATGTTCCTGACTTTGCATTTATTTTATCTAATTCCATAGTTTTGGATGGCCCTACTCTCTCTCTATAAGTGTCAGCGACATTTCAGGTTGGCCCACCACTTGATGAGATGGTATCCCCAAAGAACTCTGGAAATTAACGTGTTCCTCCAACATTAGTTTGATTACTCTCCTCCATTATGTGATGACCCTTACAGCTCTCTGATGAAGCCCCACTTCCAATCACCACAGAGCCATTAGGAGTGAAAAGCGAGGAAGGAACCCTCAGATGTTTTTTGGCCCCCGGACCATTCTATTGAACACTGGCTCTGTCCCCGAAAATCTGTGAATATGACATTGTGGACAGGGCTCTATAGTCTGTGTGTTTCTGGGGAGGGGGACTAATATTAATTACTCCCATTTCATCATCCAGAGCCTTCCCTGGTCCATTAGCGAGTATGACTTTTTTACAGTTTATACAGGGTATCTCAATAACATCTTTTGTGCTAAATACACACACTGGTACAGTAGAGCATATAGAATTTACTGTCAGGTCAATAATCGATTTTTTTTTGGGAAGAAATTAAAAAGACTTCCTTTTATCTGATTATGAATTTGTTCTGGAGGTGTTCTTTTTAATTTCCCCTTTTGATTTTTGCATTTGCCCTTTTTCTTCATCATTTCAGTAATGGTGTGAGTGGCAAGGAGGCCCCCGTCCCGTCTACAGATAACCTCCTCATCCCCAGTAGTGTCAAGACTGGACTCATCATCATTAATGGCCAAGTCCTCTTTAATAAAATTACACCAATTATTCTTTGATCCTTTATTCAAGCCTTTGCCATGCTTCTGCTTGTTTTTATTTATTTATTTTGGATGGAGGCCAATCTTTTAATTTTGGAGAGGAGGAGCGTTCTGGCTACCCTTTATTCTGCTCCAATGGCGGTTTTCGCACAACACCCTCTTTATTTCTAGGGTTTACCTTCAATGGTTGTTGGGGTGAATAAAACGGAAAATCACCATTTTCCGCAGATATGACTTCCCCCACCATCTTATCTCGCTCCGTATTTGTCCCTCATGAGTCACTTTTTACTTTTCCAGTCATGGGTTGTTTTAGCATTTCCACTGCCCTAATTAGATTTCTGATTAATGAGGTGTGTAGCTGAAATTCCGCCAATATTTGAACGTTAATTGAACCAACGGACCCCTCCTTCCAATTATCAACCGATCCCAGCATCTCTTTCTGTGCAGAGGACACTTCCCACGGATATTGGGACAATGCCAATAGGGAGCTATCCCCAGGCCTCAAGCTATCCCTGGCACTCATCGAAGGGGGTGAATTTAGGAATGAGGTCCCACTCCCACCTTCAGTATCAGTCCCCAACTGGGGAAAACATACTGGAACTTTGTCAGATTTCTGACATGTGGAAGTCTCACCAGATTCTATCAGTATCAAAGAGCCTTCCCCCTCCAAAGATTCAGCATAGCTAGGTGCATAGTTTGGGGGAGATGGAGGCAGCGGCTTCTCAATTGCCATTTTCATTGTCACCTTAACTGGAGTAAAGATGAGGCGAGCTGACAATATGTCATCATAAGGCCACACCCCGTCATTGATTCTTTTCTTGCTTTGGGCCGTTCGTATATACGTATACTTAGTGTGTTTCACTATGCCCATGATATATTAATCCGAAAGAAGAAATCTAACCATCCAAATGAAAAACAGACTAGAGCCCTTTACAAACTGGCAAGTGTCCCCTAGAGAGACTGTCGACTGCGAAGACGGCGAATAGGCAAACAGGCTCCTGCCAGGCAGTGAAATGGAAATGCAAAAGATTTGTAGAACTTTTTTAAGTGGCAGTTGGTGTGTGGAAAACGTCCTAGATCAGCTGAAAATTTAGTTTTGAACTGTTCGCAAAGCACGGACCATAGAACACGTCATCATGGCGCGTGTGCGCATTGTCACGTGACACTATCCAGAAAGTCTACAATGACGTCAGAGGTTCGCGAACGTTGGTGAACACAAAAGCAGTGGAAAAAGTTACAAAAAGTTCTTAGACATGTTCAAAATGTTGCTAGGAGGGGGGTAATGGCACAGTTTTAAGTTTAAACTTTCTACATCGGCCGAAAATGCTGCTATATTGGGGTAAGTATATTAGGAAGTTGTAGCAAATTATAGTGCACTGGTAAAAACCCATGAAATTCAGTGAAAAAACGTAGTTTAAGGGATGTTATGGCTGTGGCTGCCGCGACTCCATTGGCCATCAGCAATGCCTAGTCAGCCAATCCTCAAGCCGGCAGGCGTAGCCGGCCCTAACACCAAAGGATTGCATCGAGGTCTGCCACCTTCAAGCAGAATTACACTAGGAAGAAGCCCCTCTGTTGCCAGGAGCACCAGAAAGGAGCCAGTGCCAACCCATGATGTTGAGCCACTGACGGTAAGCCCATGAGGGCACCTGACCTTCTCTGGAACGCCAGCACACTCATGCACGCGATGCACATCCTTTCCGACTTCTGAGCATAATATTAATTGTGCTGCCCTTACGAAGTGCGCATCAGCGTGAAATGCGCTGCTTGCAATAATTCCCCTACTTCACGGGCCTTGTGATTGCCCAAATAATCTTTTACTTGACTTCAGCCACTCCAAAATGGCCGCTCCATGCATAACGGAGCGCATACTGGGCTGCTGACTAGGCTGCTGTGGCTGCCGCAACCCCATTGGCCATCAGTAACACCTAGTCAGCCAATCCTCAAGCCGGCAGGCGTAGCCGGCCCTAACATCAAAGGCCCGCACCTAAGGCCCTGTTGGCACCGCTGTTAGCGCACCGGAGCAAAAAGACAAGTACCCCTCCAGAGCTCGGACATCATTAACAGTGCCCCAATTCCTCCAGGCACACTACGGTACGGTTTACCCCCACTACCTTAAACTCTAGCCTAAGCATTCCCTCCACTAACACTCCTGTGTCTACTTTTTACTCATCGCTCGCAAAGACACACAGAAAACTGCAATGTTCGCCATTTGCCTTACCATTGGCTAACCCCCACTATGTAAGCTACATTCTGCCCACACTCATGCATTGCTATTCCTATACTCTATGACTATTTATTACCCAATGCCTCGTTTGTCCCATTTAGAAAATCAGTCCTAGTAACCTCAGTACTCATGTTTCTGGTCTAATGTAACCATTGCCAATTGTAACCAACCTGACTTATTGCCAACAATACTTAGCCTAGGTTTGCCCTACCACTTGATTACTGCATTTAGTCCATATTTGCCTTGCCATTTGATTATTGTATTTAGCCCATATTTGCCTTGAATGTGATTATTTCATTTAGCCTAGCTTTGCCCCACCTCTTGATTCCTGCATTTAGCCCATATTTGCCTTGTCATTTGATTATTGCATTTAGCCCATATTTGCCTTGACATTTGATTACTGCATTTAGCCTAGGTTTGCACTACCTCTTGATTACTGCATTTAGCCCATGTTTGCCTTGCCATTTGATTATTGCATTTAGCCCATATTTGCTTTGCCATTTGACTATTGCATTTAGCCTAGGTTTGCCCTACCTCTTGATTACTGTATTTAGCCCATATTTGCCCTGCCATTTGATTATTGCACATATTTTACAGCTGGGCCTGTCATGCTTACTATAACTACCAACCTGATCGCATGTACCTCACTCTTCATACTGGGCTTTACACTCTGCCTTGCCAGACCTCAGGCACTAGCCGCTGGGGACTCACCAAATATGGCATACCCTGAAAAAAGGCCCTCAACTACATACAACCTCCAATGTCCTATCCTGAGCAATCCTTGCACAATGGTGTCCAGGAACTCCCGCCTTAGAGCTAGACTAGCCAAAATATATGAGCCACCCATCAGCTCACTACCCACCTTCACAGGAAGGAGGACTACCAAAACCCTGCATGGTCCAACCCCTATGAGTACTAATCTAGTAGTTAATTGCCCTCCTGAGACCAAAAATTGCACTGTCCAACACCCTAAACGCAAAGACTATCAAACAAACAGCCTAACAACTACAGCGCCTATGAGCCCACCTATTAAAGGAGCACTAATAAACTCCAGGTCTCTAGTAGCTCATGCCACAGAGATTGCTGATGCGATCCTGAGCGACAACCTAGACTTCCTTGCCATCACCGAGACATGGCTGCACGCTGCAGCGGGTCCTATGCTGATGCTAGCAGTTCCTGATGGTTACACTATCCTAAGACAAGATAGACAAGGGTCTAGAGGTGGAGGTATAGCCAGTATCTGTAAATGCAGCCTCTCCTTGAGACTAGCTACCCCCAATGACTTTCAATCATGTGAAGCCCTCTCAGTCAAACTACCATTGATCAACTCCCAGACCCTTAATATCCACTTGATCTACCGTCCGCTGGGTCCAATTGGGACATTTGAGGAAGACATCCATACCCTTCTCTCCAGTAACCTCAAAAGTTCTATGCAAGTACTACTACTACTGGGGGACCTTAATTTAGGATTCAATGATCCTGCGGATCAGCCTGCCCGGGCTATAGCAAATATCCTATCAGATCTGGGCATGACCCAAAGAAGCAAAGTTCCTACCCACAACAAAGGGAGAATTCTAGACTGAGTAGCAGACTACAACTGCCACGCTAATATCCTCTCTACCTCACTGGTGGCTTGGACCGACCACTACCTACTCACATTCACGCTTTCTAACAATAGACCTCCCCCCATACCTGCCCCCAGGGCTCCACTCACCTTAACCAGAAAAGAAATATTACAGTGGATAGGCTGATCCCTGCTATTCTGCCCACTCTCAACTCACTTCCCGACACTAATGAGCCAGAAAGCATGGTCAATGAGTACAACAAAATCATGGCTTATTCCTTAGACCAGATTGCCCCACTCAAACTGAGACCAAGTAAGCCAAAAAACCATTTAAACAAATGGGTCACACCACTCTTAAAAAACTTAAGACAAGAAAAAAGAAACTGTGAAGAGCCATGGAAATTATCACCTTCAGAAGCTAATAAACTTAAGCTCACCAGACTCTCCTCCCGATATAAAAAAGAAATCTGCCTCACTAAACGGGAATCATATGACACCCAAGCCAACTCCAACATAAAAGAATTATTCACTATTCTTAAAGAACTCGAGACTCCCATCGCAATATCAGACACCTGCACCAAAGATAAAAAATGGTGTTCAGATATCCAACACGCATTATCCAACAAAATATCCACCCTACAAAATAAAATTTCCGAGAAAAAAGCTGCGCTAAACGTGCCATCCACCCTACAAAATAAAATTTCCGATAAAAAAGCTGCTCTACATATGCCATCCACTCCTAAAACACATGTCGTCATCGATGAAACATATCCCACATGATTCAGCTTCTCCAAAGTATCTATCATCGAGGTGGAATAATCATCCTATCTCTTAAACCATCCAACTGTCCGGGCGATCTCTTCCCGGCACAACTCATTAAATATGCGGCTCGAGACTTATCACCTTTTATATCCAAGCTCATTAACGCCTCCTTTGCCTCAGGCAACATCCCCACTAACCTTAAAGAATCATGGGCACTCCCACTTCTAAAAAAAACCTACCCTATATCCCTCTACTCCCACCAATTACAGACCAATCACAACAGTCCCTTTCCTTCCAAAAAATACTCGACAAGGTGGCCTACATGCAAATCCAAAACGACCTGGAATTACACCACCTGTTAGGAGCTAGACAATCAGGCTCCCATCCACAACATGGAATGGAGACCGCCCTCATCGACCTAAAGACCCAGGTTGATGAGCTCAGAGACAGCGGCAACCCAGCCTTGCTACTTCTCCTGGACCTCTCAGCTGCCTTCGATTTGGTGGATCACACCATCCTATGTAACCATCTCGACACAGCAGCACATTTTTCCAAAGATACTATAACCTGGATTAGATCATTCCTAAGCGACAGAACTATGAGGGTCTTCTCACCCTCAGCAGCAG
Source organism: Ambystoma mexicanum (assembly GCF_040938575.1). NCBI lineage: Eukaryota > Metazoa > Chordata > Amphibia > Caudata > Ambystomatidae > Ambystoma > Ambystoma mexicanum. The sequence goes on along the minus strand of NC_090935.1, from coordinate 163,903,346 downwards.
CAGACCCCATACCCATCCCCTGTGGCGTACCTCAGGGATCCTGCGTCTCGCCCACACTCTACAACATCTTCACTAAGCCCCTTTTCAATGATCTAGATCATCTTGGTATCACCTACACTACCTATGCAGATGATACTTAGATTCTCCTCCTGCTTACGAGGGATTATTACAAGGATTTGGCCTTGGTGAATAGAGTGTACATCATCATCCAGGCATGGATGGCCATGCATGGTCTATGCCTGAATGATGATAAAACAGAACTCATCATTCTGGCTACCCAGTCTAACCTAAAAAAAATTAGGAGCCGATTACTCCTCCTTCACGATAGACGGCAACCCCATTAAGGTAGCTCAGGAGGTAAAAACACTAGGCTTTTACCTTGACTGTACCTTGCCCTTTTCTAAATGGGTCAACACACTAGCGTCGTCCACAGCGTACACATGTAAACTTATTAGAACAGGTAAATCATTTCTCTCAAACAATAGTTGCACCATACTAGCCAGAGCCCTTATTCTGTCCCGCCTGGACTATTGTAACGCCTTGTATATAGGCGCCAACAAATCCGTCATCACAAAAATCCAAACCCTACAAAATAATGCCCTTATAGCTGCCCTAAGTATCTCTAAAAGAGAGCATATCTCTGAGAACAGACGACAGAACAATTAGCTCCGGACAAATGACAAAATCTTACTAAAAACTGCATCGCTCACCCATAAATCTCTCAATAATGCTGCACCGCAAAAGGACATCCCTACAAACTTCCAGAACAGTATATCAGGACTGTCTGTCCATCCCCAGATTTAAATTATCCACGATTGGTGGTAATAGCTTCCCCGTTAAAGCGGCTAAATTATGGAACTCCCTGCATCCTACTCTGAGAGTAGATCAGTCCTACCAGAACTTCAGAACGAACACTATCCAGTTGCTAAAATCCACAGACCAGTAATCTGCATGATGCCACATCCCTGCCTATGTCACCACTATGTAAATAGTAACTACCTACTTGCGGTAAGACCACATACACATGTATATGTACAACGCCCACAATATGTGCAAATGTTGGTATTTCCTGCTGAAGTAAGTGAATGTAAATAGCTGTATATCCTGCCTGTGTAAGTAATGTATTTCATTGTATGATTCTCTGTAACTAAGCTTTGCATATTCTTGTAACTGCTGCGCCCTGATACCCTTGGGTCTGGTGCGCATTACAAATAAACAAACAAAAACAAAGTTGCACTAATAGAAACCTATGAAATTCAATGAAAAAACTTTGTTACAGGGGACGGTATGGTTACAAGTAAAACCGAACACCCCCAGAAATTCGGCAGTTATGGTAAACTAAGCAACCATAACTCGCGCCACCAGCATGCATGCTAACACCAAAACCCAGTACATCAAAGATGACATCACCAATATCATTGATCACATCACTGATGACACCACATATTGACAATGTTGTTGTGTTTACAATGTTGGTAGCAAAATGGGGTTATTAGGAAACCTACTATTAACTAGTTAATGTATTAAATAATGTACCCATGTACACAGCATTTTATGTTGCAGTGTTGTTGTTAATAGAGGAACCTAATGATGCATAAACAAATGGCTGCAGCATGGATCATAGAAGTACAGTATATTTCATTTGGCAATTTTCACTACTAAAATAATGAATGCTATTTTAGCAGAGTTTCAGTAATGTTAAACATGGAATAAAAATTCATAATTCAACATTTAGTACAAACAATACATAAAAAATGCACAGTATATACAAATTAGAGGCACATAAAGGGAAAGTAAAGTAAGCAGAAAAGAAGCATCACCATAAAAAGTCAATAATGTTAAAGTTCATCATTATGTATACAAGTGAATTGTGTGTTTGAAGCCTGCTTATTGCTGAATATATGTACACTATGAGCTCAAACCAAACCCTAAGGAAAGTACTTTAAAAACATACAAATAGGTTAATCTCTACATGTATAGTACCTTCTGAATCTTCATATTTTCACTGTCAGTAAACAAAACTGCCTGGTCAACATATGTCAGTGAACAAAACAAGTGGCCAAATATGTGATGTCATCAGTAATGTGATCAATGATATTTGTAATGCCATTTTTGATATTCTACTCGTGAGTGTTAGCAGTGCACGCTGGTGGCGCAAGATATGCTTGCTTATCTTACCATACCTGGCGAATTTCTGGGGTGTTTTTTTGGTTTTACCTATAACCATAACATCCCTTTAACAAAGTTTTTTCTTTGAATTTCATAGGATTGTATTAGTGCAACTTAACCATAACGTCCCTTTAACCTCCCACCAAACTTTTCAAAACTTTTCTATATCTAGATCCAACATCGTTTTCCCAACTGTTGTGCAAATTCATCAAATGGCACTACAGTTATAAGCTTTTACAATATTTTGGGAACCACCCTCTGATTTTGTCGCCTCTTGACAGAATTCAGAATTAGGTTTAGAATAAAATTCCAAAATTACATGCAGTTTCATTGAGTGACGTCAAAGTTATAAGCCATCCAAAAACTGCTTTTCAGCAACCCTGTAATGCAGAAATATGCACAGATGTCCTAGGACATCTGAAGTGTCCTCAGACAACCCAAGTTGATAAATCTTTGTAATAAACTGCCCTGTAAATCAAAACTATTTCCTTGTGTAAAAGGCTTGCAGTTGGCCTAATGTGTATACTCAAAATGCCCTGCTGATGTGGCTCTGACCTGGAGGTGAAATTCCAGCGATGGCTACTAGGTGGCATTGTGGCATGTGTGAGTTGGCTCAAAAGGTGTAACCTAATTTGACATTTCAGGTGAAAAGATTTTTTGCAAGCCTTTTTAAGCCCACCATAACTTTATTGGCACTATATATATTTATACAATTAATGTCATGCCTGTGCCATGGGCGCATACATTTATGATCAATATGGACTTTATTTTCCATTTGCGAGACTTTGGTGCTTTTCTATTTTTCCCAACAAACTACACTTACCACAATGCAATTGGCTATAACCATCTTTTCCTGGCCATTCCTATTTGCCATCTTCGGAACTAATATCTCCAGAAGCCCTAGGGATCTGCTCTGCTTTCACCAGCTCAGGAACAGAGAGGGAGGAGGCCGATTGTCTGCAGGTGTGCGGATCCAGGTGCGACCAATTAGCCTGCCTCTGTGCTGGGCTGGGCGGTATAAAAGCTGCTGCCTGCAGGCGCTCAGTCTCTTGCATTAGGAGTCTTTCTGGCACCTCTTTTGCTTCGAGCTTCGAATCTTGTATGCGGTTCCTCCTTACTCCGGCTTTGGATCCAGTGCCCTGCCGGGCTCTCTACATTGCAGCTGATCACGCTTTGCTACTTTCCAGCCTGCGCCCTTGCCCTGCCGGGCTCTCTGCTTTGCAGCCGATCACACTCTGCTGCTTTCCAGCCTCCGCCTGTGCCCTTCCGGGTTTCTGCCTTGCAGCCGATCTCGCTCAGCTGCTACCTTCTGCCCTGGTCTTCCAGGCTCCTTCCCTGCAGCCTGCCTCACTCCGGCTGACTACAGTCCTTGTCCTCTGGGCTCCCTGCTCTGCAGCCTGCCTCACTCCGGCTGCCTACAGCCCTTGTCCTCTGGGCTCCCAGCTCTGCAGCCTGCCTCACTCTGGCTGCCTACAGCCCTTGTCCTCTGGGCTCCCTGCTTTGCAGCCTGCCTCACTCCGGCTGCCTGCAGCCCTTGTCCTCTGGGCTTCCTACCTTGCAGCTTACAGTCCTCTGCAGCCTTCTACAGTCAGCGGCCCTGCTCCTCTGGGCTTACTCCTTGCTGCCGGTCCTTCTGGCTCCTTGCTGCGCAGCCCGCTTCTCTCCGCTGCCAACAGCCCTTGTCCTCGGGGCTTCCTACCTTCCAGCCGATCACGCTCCGCTGCTGGTTACCTACAGCCTTTGTCTGCTGGGTTCTCAGCCTAGCAGCCCTCTACAGTCCTCTGCAACCTTCTACAGTCAGCGGCCCTGCCCCTCAGGGCTCACTCCTTGCTGCCCGGCCCTTCTGGGCTCCTTGCCGTGCAGCCTGCTTTACTCCGCTGCCCTAAGCCCTTTCCCTCTGGGCTCTCTACCTTACAGCCCTGCTCCTGTGGGCTTGCTCATTGCTTTCCTGCTCCTCTGAGCTCTCAACCTTGTTCCTTACTGTCCTCTGCTATCCAATCCTGTTACACGACTTTCCCTTCATTTCCTTCTGCTAGTTTGCTATCAACTTCCTTTTCCTGGATTTGTCTGTAAGTATCTTCTCTTGTACTGTTTGTAGACCCTTTTGTACTGAGCTTGTCTGTTGGTTTCCATCAGGCAACTTCTGCCCCTTCCCTTGTCTCGTTTCTATGTTACAGACACCCATAGCTGTTGTTCCAAGCCATGAGCAAACAGCGTGGGCCTCTGTTATAGCAAACTGTGCAGAAGGCTAGAGTTTTTCCTAAGGTCCGTGGAATACTCTTTTCCTATATCTGCATACACCCCTAGAGGGAATCCATTCTGTAGTACCTTATTCCTTGCTACACTTGCCTACTCTTCATTCTCATTACTTTCAGCTGTGTGTGTACTTAGCTGTCCACCTTACTTCGGCACAACCTCCCGAAACCCTTCCTGGGTGTCCTGTGCCTCTCTTTACAGGGTGTCATCCCGTGACAATTAATAAAGATAATCTTTACTTTATTTGCATGAATAGAAATAAAACATTGGAATCATTTTCTTCCAGCAGGCCTTACTATTTGTCAACAGTGGTCACTCTACATAGAGGAAAATGACTGGTGAATTTCATTTGTCTTTTTTCTGTCCCTTCAACGTCCGACATTTGCTCTTTCAGTGCAGAGCTTCATCCTGACCATGTGTCATTCAATAGAGAGCATCACATTCAATCAAAGATTATCCTACAGCCTGAATGTCCATGAGGTTGAATTAACATGTAATGTTTATTAATTGCATTCACTTATGTACTGTGTGCATATCATAATAGGTTGTAGAAGTTGAGGCTACCCAAAAGAACAAAAGATGTGGTAAAAAAAAACAATCTGCATTAAATCTCATTTGGCAGGCCTTTTTTTGTTGTTGAAATCTTTATTTATATTTTCCAGTAAAACATATAACAGGATCAACAATAGGCAACAATTCACAAAAATTCTAACATCAATGTTTACAAATTTACAAAACCATCAATGAGTTAAATGAGTAATTCCATAAAGATTATAATTATCTAATGTGTATATTGACAAACATACCAATACGCTATCGTGGTCGACCCTCTGTACCACCAGGACTGTGGGCCGAATAATCCGAGAATTAATACAAACAATAAATAATGAACAAGTAACAACAAATACTGAACACATTCACTGCAATCATGTGCTTATATCGTATTGGGATGCAGGAGTTTGCAGACCAAAACAAATATTACATTTAGCCTAAAATAGGGCCGAAATATTTCAGAGCGCACATTAAACAAGTAAACAAAGTGTCCACCATGTATGGCAAGATAGCATTGGTGGTGCGCAGGTGATTGAGAGGGTCGCTCAGTTTATGTGAGGTTCGGCAGGCTTGAACAGGTAGCCAGGCACGTGCTCTGTGTCACGTCAACCAACGTGATGGGGAACCACGTGCATCCGGACAGCTACGTGCTTGAAAGGACATCTACATCCAACGTTCCTTCTATTCACATGGTGTTTGTTGACACTGTGTTGACATCCTCTTGACCCTCCGATGGTGAAATGACAAACAACATCTCAAGGGCTCTGCCCTGCAGGTATCAGAAATATATTGGGACAGTATGGTTATGAAATGAATTGGTGGCTCTGCCATAGGGGCCTATGCATAGAGTTGTGTGCATAAACGTCGCTCTCATGTAGTCATTTGGGGCTATTAAAAAAATACTCAAAATAAGATAAGTATAATCATGTCCCAACGTTGGGGTCGGGGTAGTAGGGAGGATCCATTGCAATTGGGATCAGTGAAATCTATGAATCCATCTCCTGGAAATCCGCAGGGACGTCATTTCACCAAAATGCCAGGGATAGCGGAAGTGACATCACACGACCCTTGACCCACTGATGACATCACAGGAAGTGATGTCATTTGACCCCCACCCGAAGTGATATCGCGGGAAGCGATGGAGCACGACCTTTCACCTGTTGACAAAACAGGAAGTGGCATCACATAGCATTGTACACTACCAAAAATATGGTTATGACATTATACTATAATGTGATGTACATTTCATACAAGAATGGATCGTCATATTTATCGTTAAGATCAGTCTGTATAGGCCCATATTACAAATGACTGTACATGAAAGCAGACGTCCATGACCAAATGATAATGATGTGTTATTATATAGCACTTACGCTTAAGCGCTTTACATAGAAAAAATATATATCCAACATCACCCAACCTGTGTTGGTACTCATTTATCGACCTCAGAAGGATGAAAGGCTGAGTGAGGCGTTTAAGAACAGACTAAATCAGTGACTCACCCGCTGAAGTGTGCCTGAAATAAACCTTTAATGAATCTAGCAATTATTGTATAGAATTCCAGAAAGATACATTATTTGGTATTACTAGTCTTTCTTATTTAGGGTAGTGCTGAAAGTGTTAGACTTGTGCCACTCCTTTTCTTATTTTTCTTCTTTTTTTAAGGTGCCTGAACAAGAAAGCCAGCCACTACAGAACTAAAAGAGCGACATGGTGCTGGCCACAGCCCAGGAGCTTGCATTACAAAAAAAAAAAGGTTGCAAGGGAGACCTCAGAGGTCGCAGTTGCGACCCCTAAATGACGTCCCTGGAAATCCGCCTCTTTTGACCAATTTAGCGTTGGCTAACAATGCAGATGTTCCCATGCGAATCAGTGCACAAATCTGCAATTTGGCTGCAATTGCAGGCCAAAATAATACATTTTAGGTTTCACGTTGGCAAATTTGCAGCGTTGTATGGCTTTTTTTCTGCGAGACAGGGGAACCAAAATATAAAACATTTGTCAATTTTGCTTCGGCGGCGGAAATTGCGCCCGCCACACAACGCAACGTATAAAACAGACCTGCTTTGATTTATTCCCTTTATGCAAAGGACTAGTAGCAGAACCCAGAATATACGCCCTATTAGAGGGGGGCCCCAAAGGGTTCCTAACTCCAATTGTTGATCGTTAAAATAAACGCATGGAGAGTGATTTCAAAATGTCACACAGTTGTTCTTCGGGTGTACAGGGAGCGAGTGCTGTGCCCAGATGCAATGTCTTTCTTCCCTTTAGGAATAATGGGCCCTCTGTGAGAACAACATGCCAGAGGGCACCACCATCGCCAATTATGCCTTCATAGCCATAAAGATAGTATGGCAACCTGACATTACAGAAGTGCTGCAAGTCTGGCGTGGTGCACCTTAGCCTCTGCCCTGCATCACAGTGCATGGGCGCCTTCAAAAGCAGCCCCTTACTCGCTTTTATCATTTTTTAATGTTTTGTTTCTGACAGATTTCCCTACTGCTCCATTGAGTGCTGCCAGCCGCTTGAAAGGCAATATATATTTTTTAGCTTCAATCTTACATTCTCCTTGGCTTATTACTGATTACCCATCGCTCTCGCAGTTCAATTGCTTTATTTTCGCTTTAGTAGTTTCGCAGCCAATTCATAATTGCTATTTTCATAATTTATTTTCCTGGAAATCGTGTTTTTTTTTCTCCCTGAACACTTCTTAATTATATTGAACTGCACTGCACAATCATACCCGTAAGGGACTAGTCCAAGCAACCAAGAGATGGGAGCAGAGAAGCCCTGTGTGACGCCCGTCCAGCTATGTTTGTAATAGAGATGCCAACATTGTGAAGGAAGCGCCAGGACAACGGACAGGGAGGTGACGACGGAGTGAAACTATTGAGGAGGCGCCCAGAGCAGCATCCTCCTTCCTCCCAACCGCCCCCCCCCCCCGTAAGGGGGAGGAGTTGGGCAAAACCCGCAAAGCCGGCTGGGTGTTGAGCCCGGGAAAGGTGAGGGGGCGAGGTGCCCACGAAAAGGGCAGCAAAGGAGGGGGGCGTGCCCTGGATGATAAAAGCAGCACAGACCACCGGCAGCACTATCTTGCCAGCCAGCAGACGCCAAAGGAACAACGTTGCAAGCAGTTTTTCCTCCCACTCACCCTACATAAGGACTTCGGCCAATAGGAAATTTTAGGGCTTCGCCGTTGCAGTCGCAGAACGACGAGGCATTGTTTTAGCGACCAGTGGCACTGTGGGTACTAACAAGCCATGGGAAAGTGGGAAGTGTTTTCGCTCTTCTCGTGATCAGGACTCCCTTGAAGCCTAGCAGCAAGGGTGCTAGAGGTGTCAATGAGGGCTCAGCTTCCCCCGGCAAAACAGCACTCCCCCAGCCCAGGATCACCTGCAAGTCAGGCGGGGCGCAGACAATAATGGTTGGGGGAGCTTTGGCCTACAGTGCACTTGGTTGTAAAACGGGGAAGGAACGTTTGGACATGTAACAGTCTGCTGGTCGCTGCACCTGGAAAACAATTTCACAATGTTTGTATTCGCAGCGATGAGAAGCATGCAGTATTTAGCAAAGTTGCGAAAATAAATCTGCAGCCTTTTATGCCAACAAAAGAGAGATGTCTCCTTCTGCACCTTTTTCCAATACAGGGAGGTAAGGGTAGCTAATGGAATGCGTAGCAATGTTGGTATAAGTATTGACAAATGCCCCGGTTATGCACACAACTTTGACCGGTGTCTACCAGTAACTGAGCGTCAGTCAATTCCACACGGTATCCTACCCGTGTGTAGTTATTCTTATTGAGTATCAAGAATAGGAATTTAGGACATCATTACAAGGCTGGAGATGGTGGGAAAATGGTGGTAAAGGGATTTACTGCCACTTTACTGCCAGCTTCCTGAACCACCAAATTCCAACCTTGCAGGTCATTAGGAGGGTCTTCCTCCAGCATATGGCTGAATGGAAAACCTCCATTTTAACTCCTGAAATACTCCAATATACTGCAGCAGACCTACTGCTCATAATAAATCAGAAGAGATCCACATGGAGTTGTATGAACTCCAAAATGAAGCATTAGCACTGCCATACCACCACTCGTAATCTCCAGGTAAATCCGCAAGATCAGGTGGCTGTGACAGTAAACAAGTTTAGCCGTAATTCCAGTGGAATTACCGCTAAATTTGTAATGAGACCCTTAGTGTTGACGATTATACTTGCTGGCCATATGCTGCTTATTACTGCCAATCTTGCAATGAGACCCTAACTGGTGACGATAGTACTTACTGGGCATATGCGGTTGATTGCCACCAAGCTTGCAGTGAGACCCTTAGTGTTGACAATTGTACTTACTGGGCATATGCGGTTGATTGCCGCCAAGCTTGCAGTGAGACCCTTAGTGTTGACGATTATACTTGCTGGGCTTAAGCTGTTGATTACCAACAAGCTTGCAGTGAGACCCTTAGTGTTGACGATTGTACTTACTGGGCATATGAGGTTGATTGGCGCCAAGCTTGCAGTGAGACCCTTATTGTTGACGATTGTACTTACTCGGCATATGCGGTTGATTGCCACCAAGCTTGCAGTGAGACCCTTAGTGTTGACGATTATACTTGCTGGCCATATGCTGCTGATTACTGCAATCTTGCAATGAGACCCTAACTGGTGACGATAGTACTTACTGGGCATATGCGGTTGATTGCCGCAAAGCTTGCAGTGAGACCCTTAGCGTTGATGATTGTACTTACTGGGCATATGCGGTTGATTGCTGCCACGCTTGCAGTGAGACCCTTATTGTTGACAATTGTACTTGCTGGGCATGTGCTGTTGATTACTGCCAAGCTTGTAATGAGACCCTTACTGGGGATGATTGTACTTGCTGGGCATGTGCTGTTGATTACTGCCAAGCTTGCAATGAGACCCTTAGTGGTGATGATTGTAGTTGCTGGGCATGTGCTGTTGATTACTGCCAAGGTTGCAATGAGACCCTTAGTGGTGATGATTGTAGTTGCTGGGCATGTGCTGTTGATTACTGTCGAGCTTGCAATATGACCCTTAGTGGTGATGATTGTAGTTGCTGGGCATGTGCTGTTGATTACTGCCAAGCTTGCAATGAGACCCTTAGTGGTGATGATTGAAGTTGCTGGGCATGTGCTGTTGATTACTGCCAAGGTTGCAATGAGACCCTTAGTGGTGATGATTGTAGTTGCTGGGCATGTGCTGTTGCTTACTGTCGAGCTTGCAATGAGACCCTTAGTGGTGATGATTGTAGTTGCTGGGCATGTGCTGTTGATTACTGCCAAGCTTGCAATAAGGCCCTTAGTGGCGATGATTGTACTTGCTGTACATATGCTGTTGATTACCGCTAAGCTTATAATGAGACCCTTCGTGTTGACAATTGCACTTGCTGGGCATATGCATTTGATTGTGGTGAAGCTTGCAGTGAGACCCTTAGTGTTGATGATTGTGCTTGCTGGATTATGCTGCTGCTTACCACTAAGCTTGTAGTGAGAACCTTAGTGTTGACGATTGTACTTGCTCGTCATATGCGGTTGATTACTGCCAAGCTTGCCACGAGACCCTTAGTGGTGATGATTGTACTTGCTGGGCATATGCGGTCAATTACTGACAAGCTTGTAATGAGACCCTTAGTCTTAACGATTGTACATGCGGGGCATATGCTGTTGGCATTATGACCCTTCTGCACACAAGAGACCTAATTTTCAATGCTTGCTGAAAAAGGAATTTGCTTGAAGTGCTTCTCTATGCTTTCATTGAGGAGGAAGGCAAACCTGAGACAATGCATGTGGGTGGCGGTGGTGGAACACTATTGCCTCAAGGGGCTACAACGCCTGCCACTGGCCATATCCCGCTATCTGGAAAAAAGGTTAGTAAATAAGTCTTCCTATTTTTATTGTGGCAGGAAATGAGTACCTGGGCACCTGTATGTCATTACATACAATGCCACAATATGATTGTTTATTTTCTGTTGCCGCTCCTGACACGACTTAAAATGGTCTAATTTTCAGACCTGTCAAGAAAAAAGTGGCACAGGAACCGGGGCAGGTTTTAATAGCACCCAGCGGATTCCATTAAATTAGACGTGCCAGTAAAGAGAACTTGTGCTGTGGGCTGAGAAAAGCAAGCGGTAAAGAATGGAAAACAGACACAATACACAAGGGGATGAAAAACCTCCAATTAGTGGCCAGCACAATCCTTTATCTTTTATGTTTTTTAGAACTACCTCCCAAGCTAAGAGTTTGTTTAACCTTTCCATGATGTATCCCTCCTAACTTTTCTTCCTCCTACCTCATTATATTGCTCTTTGCAACTGGGCAGGCAACCCTATCAGATTGTATATATCCATTTATGTATCTTGGGCATACAAAGATCATTTGCCCAGCAGGAAAGGTTAAGAGATTGACATTTGCAACAAAGTAACAACAAATATAATAAAAGACTTTCAGATCAGCAAAGGCATTGCTGTTCCATCCTCCAGCTTATCTGGCCATCCAGCATCACCGAACAAATCATGTTCCTGCATGTGCTTTATATAAATGCAGCAACAGCAAAGCTCATTGTTTCTCCCACTGGTACCACAAATCTCCCAAAACATAATCAGACTGAAACATTAGTTTTATTAAAAACCCCACCCCTGTGGGGGGACACCATCTGAAGTGTTATTGTGGGCTCAAGGTAAGAAGACGGTGACTTGTGCCCATGTCTTAGCTGCAGAGGCTGATACAATAGCAACTGAGAGAGCATAACCTTAGTGGGGATTGTAGTTGAACAGTTTCAAATGGTTTCTGCTGGATCCAGCTGCATCATAGGTTATTGGAGACTTAGGGAAATGGACACCGTTGGCAATACTGACAAAGAAATCCACATGTGGATATGGAGGGGAAATGGACCAGGTGATGGGGATATGGGCTGGGTTGGGCGAAGATTGGTGTGGTCTTTTGTCAAAGAAGGGGCATATTAGGGGCCAATGGTTCAATCTGTTTTTCATTTTCTCCTTTATACAGCTGCTGGAAACTACCTTCCTTCTCTAATCATGTAGGCTGGCCTCAAATGGCCATCAATCCTGCACATTTACAATGGCAATATAGGTTCCATTATTCATAATATGTGGTGGAAAAACACATTGGCCAGCTTGTCCAAGACAAGTAAAAATATAATACATACAACTAATGAACATTATATGCCATAGCATGAGAGTCACAATGTGATTGACTGGGTTAGCACTGGAAAAATGAAAACACATGATTCCTCCCTCTTTTTCTCATCGAGCAATAACATTTGAGCAGGTAGTTAAAAAAGCATTGGCCAAGAGAACAGTTATGGCATTTGTGTAGGCATGAGATACACATTATGTAAGCCCTGTCACAAGATGGCAACAGCTGGAAAATGGCACTTAGGACTTGGGAAATTGAAGTGTCTGCCAAATGCCTATCTAATGTGGATGCCAGAGTCAGAATGGTTGGCTCTGCCAATGTATCCTTTTACAAAGAATTGTGTGCAAGGAACAGATTAAAGGACACACACTGCTTATAAATACAATAGCTGAAGGCACATGTTCAGCTGTTTATTAGCTGCCATTAAGCCATTACTTTTCCAAGGCCTGCTCAGAAAGCACAGAGCTATCAAAGGGATCCCATGGACACATGTTTTGGGCGTGGAAGGGCAGGCAGTGGGTGGAAATGGCCATAGGGACTAGCGTGGCCATGTGTGGACAATAGGTCGGAAAATAGCCAAATCACAAACACAGATTGTGTATCCCTACTCACATCTCCTCTTTAGCTTGCCTTCACTTCCCATGATAATAGTTTCAGCATATAAGTAGCGCCTTCTGCATCACTTACATCTGTCGTCATCTTTGTAATTTTGGCTGGTATTTTGGCTAACTTGAACCCGATCAAGACCCCTTTCATCATTGAAAAACATCTGGCTGATCCATTTTTACAAACACTGTTGTGAAATGTGTGCACCTCTCCACTCTTTCCATTTTGTGGCACCTGAAGTGAAGAAGTGTTCTGTATTCACTTAACGAAAAGAAACAATGCATGGAGATGTGCAGAGCTCTCCCCCAACAAGACAAGGACATCCTTTTGCATCCGAGACAGGCGATGCAGGCGCTTCGCTTGATAAGTGCACTGTAGTACACACACGGTACACAAGGGCACTTGGCACATGCCTTTCTCGCCATTCAGTGTCCAGTAGAGAACAGTAAACACTTTATACCTCTTGTCAATTTCACAAAATGAGGGTCTGAGGCACAAAATGTAAGATTCTGTTGCTTTTTGTGCTGTGAAATTGACATTTTAGCTGGCCATGGTGTTCTTAGGAGGCTTCTAAGTGGAAGATTTTTTTGATTTTTTTTTAAATAGAACTTTACCTTGGATCGTGTTTTGTCCAGAACAGGCCTTTGTTGAGAAGACCACAGAGATGTGCACACCAGGGTCACGTAAAGCCAGGGGACACCTCCAGGGGCTTATTCAGTGTTGTGTGAACAAGTGGTAATTGCTTAAATGGGCGGAATTTACATTATTCAAATCCGTTTAGGATACTTTGAGTTTGCCTCAAACTCTGGGGGACAGGATTACTTGTTCATGTAGCGTTTAATGGTGGCACCAAGCGTACTCTGCTGATCTTTGTGTGGCGCGTGATCAGGCAATGATCCGGCCAATTCATTCCCATGCACCTTCTCAGCTGCATTCCCTTTCTAAGGCCCCCTAGTTGGGACGACCCTGCAGTTCTGTAGACAGAATATTGTGCTAGCACTGTCTTTCTTTTCTCCCCTTCCCTTAAGTGCCAAGGACTTTTTGCGTAAACTTGCATAATAGCCTGGCACTTAAGGGGGTGGTTAGGCACCCTTATGAAGCAGCTCCTCCAAAAAGAAGAGGACAGTTTGGCAGCTCAAGGTCATCTCATTGCGTGTGAACGGTATGACGCTAACCACATGAGGAATCCACCGTCCACGTTGGGCATTGGGGGGGCAATGCCATAAAGCAAGGTGAGTGTTGAAAGAGTGTAGTCTCTGCCAGATCTGTGCACCCGCAGTATGATGTGTGCTCTTAACAGGTTCTAAGCGCGGACCCAGGTATCGAACCTGTGTTGCTCCGGGTCATCTTGCTTCCAAGGCGAGCGCGTTGCCCCTGAGCTATGATCCTGTAGACTCTGCAGATATGCATCCACAGTGAGTTGTGTCCTATTGATGCAGGCAGTGCATACTGGATCAAAGCCTCTGCCAGATATGCAGTGGCATTGTGTTTTTGAAAAATCAGGGTTCACTGTTAATGTAGAGTACATCATGCATGGGTGGGCCGTCTCTGAACTAGAGCACACAGTGTATTCCCCGCCAGATACGTGCACCAACAGTATGTTTTGTGCTCTTGACACAGTGCATGCTGGGACATGTATTCTCTGCCAGATATGCACCGACATGGAGTATGGCACTGCGTCTCCCACCTTTACACCCAATGGTACATTCATCAGACCTGGACATTACTGGTTCTGCATCCTGGGCCATCAATGGTTGGCCTGTTTAGGCATTGATGGAGACAGGAGAAGCCTTCAATGACATCCTTTTTTATGGATGAATCTGCCATTACCCTTAAAATGTTTAATCAAATAGCATTCAGGAAGAATTTACATTACTCCAGTAAACCTTGTGCAAGGCACACTGTGAAGGTACATGTTTGGGGGGTGTAAGGAACTCATGGTGGCAAAAGTAAAGACAGACACAAGTGATAGCAGTTAAAGGGTGTTTATCGACTATAAATGTAGGGTGGAAAAATGCCTAACTTAAATCTAAGATGGGAGCAAGCGTCGACCATCAAATGAAAAATAAGACAGTCCTTGTGGCGTAGTGTCAAAATAAAAGGGCCTATTCTAAGAAAACGTATTGCCAATTCCTTGCAACTAATTGCAGAAAGGAGTGTGGGATAAGGTATTAAAAATAAAGAACAAAGTGTTCACAAATAATAAGTCAGGATGTGATTGCCTTCGAGGTCTCCCTTCTGCATGTTTTTAGCATGGGACAAGGTGGGACTTTGGAGCACAGTACGCACTTGAGCCTTCAAAGCATGAGCCAACAGCTCTGTATCAGCTATCAGGTTCTTCGATGGATAAGTATTTTTTCAATAAAATGTCTCTTGCTTTCGAGGCCTGATGTATCCAACAAACAAACAAACACAAAGTTCTGCTACACGTATACCTTGGTCTCACCCCTAGATCCCCCTCTTCCCAGCACAAACCCTTCACAAAATCGTATTCAACAAATCTATTCAACAGTTACTTTTCAATGAACATTGGGTGGTAACATTCTACCCGTGGATCCTCCACTGCCGGGCTCAGACCCAAATTACATGGAGGACAGTTCACTTACCCTGGTCTTCTAATACTTATTGTATTCACAAATCTTAATGTCTTTTTAAACAATACATTGTGGACATCCTTTGATTGAGTTCACTCTTCCCAACCATTGCAACACTGTTCAAATACTCATTACACCATGCAGGATTAATTTCCCTTAGGTTCTCAACCATCTGTCGGTCAAAGACTTTCGACAGTACAGAGGATTTTACAAGACCCTTGTATGACCACTTTGACCACTTCTCACCTCTTCCCATGGCTTCTGGTTACGGTAGTCTTTCTACCATCGGGTAATTGGCCAAAGAAATCCTGCTTGAGCACCCAAGTGGTGCCGGCCTACTCTATTTCTGGTTTTCCCCCTCTTTAGCTATTCAAAGTTCAATTTAGCCGCTGGCTACTTTTCGATTAGTACATTTCGGTTTCTTATCGGTACTCCCCTCCACTGTGGGGTACATTTACCAGCCCAGCAGAACTCCCCTGCACCACCAAACTGCATTTTCAGCAGTTACAAGAAGAATGGTTGCTGATAAGACACATTCATGCCCATCTATCTTCAGGTTATACATCAGCAAAGGAGGACATTCCTCACTGAATGGCATGTGTGTCAAGTAAAATCTGTGAAATAGCAGAGAAATTCACTCCAGGCTGTATGGCATGGGTTTACTCTTGCAACAAAGTGACACTGGCAAAATTCCTCACAACAAGCTCTCTCTCTCCATTTGCTTATGTCAGTTTCAAAGAAAACTTCTTTTTGAACAGATTCCAGTGTGTTAGGAATTGACCAGAGCTATGGAAATGTTCAGAATAAAGATGCAGAGAAAATCACATTTGTAAATGACATGGGAAAGTAAAAATAAACTTGTGTTGTACTGCTCTGCAAAGCAGTGAGCGGATATTGTACCAGGTCAATGGAAATAATGCTGTGACATGCCCTGAAACAAAACTATATATGTTGGGAAGAAAAGCTGCCAAAATATAAGAAAATTGTACTGTGTAGTGTATTTTCCCCACAAAAAGAACTTCCACATCATGGCTAGGCCCTGAAATTGCTGCCTAACCTGTTCTTGCAAGGCAGGCACTTCTAAATGTACCAGCTCCATGGAAAGGAAGTTCCCTTACAGCATGAAAGGACCAAGGTGTGGGAATTTGCGACCTCATCAGACTTCCTGGCATTTCTCCAACATGGAGCAATGGATCAGGGGAACTGGCCTTGTCACAGGCAAGTGTGAATTCTTTGTGACACCTCTCTTCAGTTGCATCTGCCAGAATGAAAGGGTGCTATGGTAACCCTATGCCCAGAACTGACACAGTGGGGGTAGGATGACTGGGGACATCTTAAGGACTGCCCTCCAGTGACAGATGCCATCCGTTTGATTTTAAAGATTGGTATATCAAAGTATTTATATCAGTAATCTAAAGAAGCAGTAATGTAAAATTTTGACAGCTTGAATGTAATTTGTGCGCCATGAAATTAAGACATTGTGGATTGTCCTAGCATGTCAGGGACGCAAACGCCAGTAAAATGACATTTCTGGGAAAATTGTACATGACACAGTTATGAAAGTTAAATGCAAATATGCCCGACGCTGTTAGGCCTACATGTATCTATTTGTAGGATGTCTGATAACGTATTTTTCATAGAAATCACGTAGGAATGCCAGGAGAACAAAGCCATATCACACAAACTTGGTGGTTGGACAATAATATTCCTTGCAAAATATGGTATTTGCCTATCTAATTTTTAGAAGGGTGACGTTTATAAAAATGAGCATTTTGTGTCATAACTGATTTTGGCAAAGTAACTGTGGTATAACAAAGCACCTCGTAAAAACACACCCACTAAAACTGAGTCACTTCCTTAAGTCCAATCTGCTTACAGGAAGGCGGCGACAGTTATAGGCTGACCTATCCGAATTAGAGGTATGTCTCCCCTGTTAAAAAAAATCCAAGATTCAAAAATCTAACTCAACATCCAGAGATCCAGACTCCAGAGCAAGGCCAGGACCTCTTACCCTGCTGAACCTCGAATCCAGAATTAAACCCTATAAAAATCCCAATAATTCAGGGAAAAAATGGAAGAAGGCTTCTGAACCCTTTTGGGATTATCCTGTTTTTAAACCCCAGTGTCTACAGTGACCAGACTAGGCCCAGCTGTCCCACCTTAGAGGAGAGCCCAGCTGTGGCAGCAGTGACCAGACGCCTGTTCCGCTGTCCAAAGACCCGGCTGGCTGTCAAAAATACCCCATTCAATTGTTGTTGTAAGTATTTCCGTTCCCCAATAACCAAAAAAACTGCATCCCTTCCTTTGTTACCTTGTATTATGTCAATCCCATAGAAATCCTATAAACACCCTAGTAAAATCCTTAAAATGATTAGAATCCTCTGTGTATCCTGTCCTTAGAAAAATCAGAGTTAACATCCAGGTGATAGCACAATTCTTTTGAAATCATTTCAGTCCGTTGTATTAGTCCTTAGTACTATTTGGAATACATTAATTAATTCACATATAAAGAGACACACAGCGTGAAGGTGTTAAAATTGCAAATTAACCTTTGTTGCGGACAGTGTTCCTCTTTTCTAGTCACTAAAATATAGTCTCAGTAAAATTTGTCATTTTCCTTTTAAAACCGATTTTCCCAGTGCAACTGCTTTCATTTAAAAAAGCGGATTTTTCCTTTTCCTGTAAGAATCCCAGACTGTCATCCATCCAGAATCACCCTTTCACTTTTATATCATACCTGTTATGTGCCTTTGTCCCTTAGTATTGAAACTGCATTCCGATTTTGTCTGTTTAGCTCATTTTCCAAGCCGTTTTGCTATTGTAAACCCATGAAAGGAAGCAAGGGAAATGTTGCCACATGTGATTCTTGCTGCATTGTGTTTTCATTCCAAAGTCGATTTTCTAAATTGTATGCCCGTTGTTAGTACCTTGCCTTGTAGCTTGAGAGTTTTCTTGCTTCCTTGATACACCCACACACATTCTTCAATTATCCATTCAACCGCACATGTAAAACAAGTGTTTAGTAATTCCAAGTGCCATTTTGCTCATTTTTCAAGGGAGCTCAATCCGATTTTATGGTGGCAACAGTAAAGACAGACACAAGTGATCACAGTTCAAGGGTGTTTATTGAACTATAAATGCAGGGTGGAAAAATGCCTAACCTAAACCTAAATCTAAAATGGGAGCAAGTGTCGACCATCAAATGAAAAATAAGGCAGTCCTTATGGCCTTGTGGCAATATAAAAGGGCCTATACTAAAAAAAACTATTGCCAATTCCTTACAACTAATTAAAGAAACGTGTGTGGGATAGGGTATTCAAAATAAAGTAGAAAGTGTTCACAAATAATAAGTCAGGATGTGATTACCTCAAGGTCTCCTTTCCCCATGTTTTTAGCATGGGACACGGTGGGACTTTGGAGCACAGCACACGCTCGAGCCTTCACAGCACGAGCCAACAGCTCGTATCAGCTATCAGGTTCTTCGATAGTTACGTTTTTTTTCAATAAAATGTCTCTTGCCTTTGAGGCCTGATGTATCCAACAAACAAACAAACACAATGTTCTTCTTCACGTATAAGTTGGGTGATGGTTTCACCCCTGGGTCTCCCACGTCCAGGTGCAAACCCTTCACAAAATCATATTCAACAGTTCCTCTTCAATGAACTTTGGGTGGTACCTTTCCACCCCTGGATCTTCCAGTGCCAGGCTCGGACCCAAATGACAAGGACGACAGTTCACTTCCCCTGGTCTTCTAATGCTTCTTGTATTCATTAATCTTAATGTCTTTTCAACAATCCAGCGTAGTCCTCCTTCGATTGAGTTCACTCTTCTCAACCTTTGCAATACTGTTCATATACACATTTCACCATGCAGGATTCATTTCCCTTAGCTTCTCAACCATCTGTTGGTCAAAGACTTTCGACAATACAGAGGATTTTACAAGACCCCTGTATGACCACTTTGACCTCTTCTCGTCTCTTTCCAAGGGCCTCTGGTTACGGTAGTCTTTCTACCATTGGGTTTTCGCCCAGAGTAATCCTGCTTGAGCACACACATGGGGCCAGCCTCCTCTGTTTCTGGTTTTCCCCCTCTTTAACTTTTCAAAGTTCAGTTTAGCAGTTGGCTACTTTTCATTTAACACAGTTCAGTTTCTTATCGATACTCACCGGCTGTGATGAACTGCTTTGCTTTAGTTCGTCTTGGAGTCAAGGTTGGTACCACAGAGACGAGTGCCTCTCCCCAGCTTAGCAATCAGCGTAGGAGTACCTTGTGTACCGTTGCCATCTGGTGCAAGCTATTGTTAGCTAACTTATCATTCGCTCTGCTGAGGTTTCACAGGCCTTGGTCGGAAAGGGTAAGGTCGACTCTCTCCTTGTCACCCTCTTGGTCTGCACCGTCTTTCTCCTCCTCTTGAACTGCTGTGCTGAGTTGGCTCTTACGTTGTGCCGTAAGCCTTGCTCGTAGGGTGCTGTCGTGCTCTGCCTGTGTGTTTCTGGTCAATTGCCTGACTTTCCCTGACGTGTGTATTGGGACATGTCAGGTAAACGGCTCTGGTGTTAGTCTGTTGTCTTTCGTGTTGTGCGAAAGTGTTCGTGTCAGAAAAGGGGGGCATTGTTTTGGAATATTCTATGCGGTAGGATGTGGAAAAGTTGTTGGAAGAAGGGGGATAACGCGTCTCACCCATAGGAGTCCCACTCCCACTCACCGAGGACCCCTCATCCAGATGACCCTCCCACCTGGTCCACCCCAGGAACTGGATCCAAAGCGATGGCCATGTCCTGGCCACCTGGATGACAGATCCCGGGGACTATACAGGGAGACACCTTCAGGTTTCTCACAGGTGGCAACTCCAAAAAGGTGATGTTTCTTGATGTTTTTTGGATACTGCCTTCATCAAAAAAAGTCTTCTAATGTGATACCTCTTGCTGTATGGCTGACACAAGTGCGCCGAGGACACATGCATATTACAGGTTGTTCAGAATAGCACCAGTAAACACTCTGCAGTTGCTGCGTTTGTGGTGGGATAAGGATTGAACAGGGTAAAAACCCTGTCCGAATCTCCATACCTGAACCCCATCAAGACAGCCCAACTCGAGGGGTACCTGAAATGTGTTAATACGCCCAGAGCTGTTTTTATGGGAGGGCAAAAGGGGAACTTGTCCCGGGTCCCGACCTTGGAGGGAGACCCCCACAAGTTTTCCTGATCTAAAGAAGTCTTTTTCCATTGTTCACTAAACTTAAATAGCAGACATCAGAAATATTATGGTGTGTTGCTGAGGCCCTAAACCTATTGCCTGTCTGTTGTTGACAAGTTGTGAGGAATTTGACCACCCACACTGGGAGTGTGTGCTCACCTGGGTTTTTTATGATTTTTTTATAATGGAAATGAATGATGGGAGATCAACCTCTGGAAAATGTGTGAGGCCATTCCACACACATTTTCTCTGTTCACGACATGAAATGCATATTCACGTGTACTCTGGGAAGACACAGCCTACAGGTGCCGTCTTCCCCTGTCATATTCGGATGGAATGTGATAACCATGGGTAAATCAAACCATCTCAAGAAGGGGCAAGGCACAACTTTCTCCAGTCATGGGCAGATGCCTGGGTCCATCAGTTACCGTAAGTACTCCTGCAGAGCGGAACTCTTTCAGAGGGGAGAAGTATGTGATTTGAGGGAGAAAGGAAGTCGGCTCTTGGCACAAACATCAAGGGAGACTTGCCCTTTAAGAGTCAAAGAGGGCTCAGTTAACCAGAAAGAAACTTTGATCTACAATAGACAGGAAGATGGGTGGAACTTAGGTATATATTGTCACCCCTTACCTTTCCTGTTGCATAGCATTCTGGTCCTGGCCTCATGCATAACAGAAGATTTCTGGTGGCAACCCAGGATTGGTTCATTAAGGTAAGCTTAGACTGCACCAATCACTGGGGCTCATTTGGCTTTTAAGAGAGGGCTGACCCCTCACTTAGCAAATCATCCGACAACTTTGAAACTAGTAAGAAGGACTCATTTGGACCCGGGCTGAAGGTACAGTCTACATAACATCTTCCGCCAGTGCAGGATGTTCAGGAGTTCCAAGAGGGAGGCAAGATCTCTCCCCTAAAGAGCTCAGAGGGAACAGAGGGAGATACCAGACTCAGAGGACCTGTCTAGCAGCTTCAGAACCGGTACCCAGCCAGCACAAAGCGTGCCCTGCTAGGTTCTGCCAGCAAGCTCACTAGGATGAAAGTGCTGGAGAGTATCTGAGCTAAGGACAAGGCCATTGCCTGCAACCACTATCCTAAGCTTTGGAACTTCTCCCTTGAAAAGACAACCACAAGCCCTGCGAAGAAGCTAGGAGGAGTCCCTCTTCAAGCATCAACCAGCGTCCATCTTTTAGGGACATTTTCAAGACAGTCTAGCACCTGAACCGCAATCATCTGCACCGCTGACTTGTCACACCACAGTCATCTGAGCCGTCCAAGATGCCTCGGCCAGCACTCCAGATCCGCCGACCAGCACAGAGACAATGATTCTTGAGCCTGAGCTGCCGTGAAGGCCAGCCTACAACCATCCATCCATCCTCGCTTCCCAAACTGCCTGCCGCCTGAAACCCTCAGCTGTCTCCCAGCTCGAACTCTGTCTCAGGAGCTGCGAAGCACCCTGAAACCACCTCGACACTGTAGAGCATCAAGAACTTCTTAAGCACCAGGTACATTGTGGTTCTGCCCCTGTGGTCCTTCTCCAAAGGCCCCTAGAAACAGTTACGACCCCTTACCCCTTGGTGCTGAAACCAAATAACCTTGAACAGTAACACTGATTACTTTATCAACGACCCTCCTGTCAGTATCCAGAGTGCTTCCATTTTCCTTTCTGAAACTGTCTGTCCTCTGTGTTCTTTTACAGTGTGGGTTGTATTTGTAGTGTGCTAGAACTGTCTGTTGTAATAATAATCAATTAGATATTTTTAATACAACCTTGACTGGTCAGTCCTTTTTATCATTGGGAAATAATTGTATTTTTAATGTTTTGCAACTAACCAACGATCTATGAGCTTGCCGTCCCGTCAACGTTATAAAATTGGACAAAGAGGTTTATAATTGACTTGTGTTCCAGTCTGTTCAGATCCCTTCTGTTGTACTAGAGCTGTGGGGCTGACTGATGGTTTAGAAACCGATATTCATGCATGGGCCACTGGTGCCCCGGAAGTTGATTCATCGCACAAGTACATTCTGCATTGATCAACTCATGCTGTTATTCTTTCTGTGATCACTGTGGCATCCATAGCATGGCACAACTCCTGTAGCTTTCTCAACTTTCTGCGGGGATGATATTGATCATGGGTGATCTGTGTTCTTCTGCAAGATTATAATACAATATTTCAGCAAGACCGACTTAGCCTTTTCCTATATCTGAGGTTGATAAACCTGCATGCATATGTACTTTGTTTTGTAGCACAACAGGTGCTATTATCTGCAGTGTACCTGCACCAGATATCAGTTGCTATCAAAACAAACATAGCATCAGTATGGTGAAGGTCTAGAAATGTGTTTGCTCATATGGGCAATTGTAACCCACGCAGCCACCTCCAATGAGGAGTATAAAGTGTTAGTCCAGAGAGGTGATTAGGTGTCCATATTCAAGACTGTGGAACCAAAGGATTTATGCTTGTATCCTGGCTCTGCCAGCAGACAATACAGTGATCCTGGAAAAATCATCATACATCACACTGATATTACTGAACTGTCTTCTGTGAAAAGGTTAGCCTTCTCACATGCTGATGGCATTGTTTAGCCCATTACCTGATCTTTTCTTTTACATAGGCCATTTTATTGGAAGGGATTCTGGGCAGAAGAAAGCGGACCAGATATAGTAGACCTCTGACAAGCTTATTTGTACACTTCAAAGGTTTTTCTGCAAGTTCATAAATAACAATTACCCAGGCCTGTGATTTCAGCACATTTAATGCTTAAAAATACAATTTAAAACAGACAGGGTCCCTCATTACGAGAGTGCCGGTCCGGTAACAACGGTGCTGCTAACCGTACTGGCACTGTTGTTACCGGACTGGCACACTCCGAGTTCTGCATGCCTGGTCAGACCTGTCAGGGCGGGACGGCACCCGCCGGCAGACTTTGACGGAAGCACCGGCACTGTTGCACACAGTGCTGGTGCTTCCGTCCTCCCCATTCCCATTGAGTCGTAAATGGGAATTGGGATTTATGAATGCCGCTGCCTGATTTACCGGGCTACCGGGGCTGTAGTTCCTCAGTTATTACAGCAAGTCAGGAGGCGGTAAATCATCACGAGTACGGTTTTACCGGCATGGCTACCGCCGGACTCGTAATGAGGCCTAGAAACTTTTAAGGTCACATCATTCAGTATGCTGGTACTTATATAATTCCCTTGCTGAAGGAGACAATGAAGGAAGAATAATTCCCATTTTGGATAAGGCGCTTCCAAAACATTTTGCTTTTAAAAATTGTCATGTTGGTTTATGGGATTTATGTCATTTCTAAATCAGTTCTACAAAATTGGATTATTTTAGTTAATGGTAAAAACTATGAAAGGAAGTGTAGAAATTGCACAGGATAGGTGCAAATCCCTGCTTCACCTCTTAACACATGTGTAAACCTGGGCATCTCCTTTAATCGCGTATTGCCTAACATGTCAAAACTGGCAGTTCCTAAACCTTTTGAAATTGTCAGCCCTTTAGAGTGATTTCATTCTCAGGGTATGACATTCAAATCGACTCACTCATGGTATCACAGGCTGTAGTGTTTCTTCCTCTCTAATAACAGTGAGCATTGATATATTGCACACCACAGTCACTTGATTCTTCCATCTCAAAAGACAACATTACTTGAAAACCATGTCCCCCTTCTAATCACAGTCTTTCTGGATATGGACACGTTGTTGGTAGCTTCTAATCTTCATGAACTATCTATGCTATGGAATGTGTAGTTTCTCCTGTATCCATGCTGGAACACTTTTGCATTCTATGTGGCACCTAATCTGGATCATCTGGTTATTCTGGATTATGTGCACCTTTTTTCGTATGATCTGTGTCCTGCATTTATACTATGGCCAGTATACCTTACTTGTGGCTGCTATTTGTCATGTACCTATGCTAGAATACAAATACCCTTGTTGTGAACTGCGAATGCTGGCCTTGCCCTGCTACTTTTTATCATTCTGATTACAGCACGACAGAAGAGGGTAAAGGGACCGAAAGGTTGTACCCAGGATTAGTTTGATTACTGAGGGGTAGCATGTCAAGCTATAGGTTGTGAACCCGATGAGGTGAGTTGTGATCAGATTTTCTGGAACCTTTAATTCCTTTGGTTGGGTCAAGGGGGTCCCAAAGGTGTCTGCGCCTGGGGGGCCTAAATTGATTAAGATGGCCATGAATAAATCCACCAATAAGGCAGAACTGATTGACGGGATCACTAAGATTTGATCCCAGGTACTGACACCTCCCACCTGTCTGTACACTATAGACAACATCAAGAAGGGCCTTCCCGTCATGCTTAAGCTGAATGGTGGAGCAACACATATGTAAATGGAGTAGTGTTTCTATGTATGGACCCTGTGGTGTGAATCTAGAGCGCTGTACCTGTACTGTCATCTCATTTCATGTCCTACTCCTGCCCCAAATAAAAAGTGTGTAATATAATGAAGAAAAAGGCACTGGCAAATTATTTTCCAAATGTTATTGCATCATCAAATATGAAACACTGAAGATACTGTAGCTCAATGTTATGCCCCTGCCTAAAAGAAAGTAGAGCAAACACGTGATTGGATTAACAATATGACCAATGCCTCTTCTCATAACCTTGGTGAGTTCCCTTTCCCAGAACTGAACAAGGGTTTTCTTCATAGTTCACAAGAAACAATGAAATCCAGTTTGACACAAAGTTTCAATACAGTTCACAAGGATTTGTACTTGACCACATAAAGTTCCATTGAAAGTAATAGTAAGTTCTTACTCTTCCTGGAATAAGAACTGTCTCACATTTGTCTTCTCCAAGTAAATAACAACAATTGACTTGTCTAGGAAAATTGTCATAACATTTGGTTTCAGAAAGAAATAGTCTTTTCCAACTCCTCCATGAGTAAGAACAGGTTTCACCTTTGTATTCATTTAGCTAAGTAACAACAAATGTCTTTTTCCCGAAGGTTTACCACAACTTTGGTTTAAAAAAGAATTGTAATTTTTCCTCGACAAGCTTTCACAATTCTTCTTCGAATGTCTCATGAACCAACATGAATTGTTTCTGTTAGAACCACAGTCCAGCACTTGTATCAACTACTACCTGGTTTATTCCTTTGCCAGACCCTTTTAGGCAACAACTTCTTGCTATCTTAGTCTACTCGCCTGCCCGTCTACTTCTTTACCAAAAAGAACAGCAAAGTGCTTCAGTGGTAACTTCCAACTTGGAATAACAACAACTTCATTAGACTTCTTAAGCATCAAATTTCAAACAAGTAGCGGGGAAACAAGGAACCACATTAGTGCTCTTTAAGACTGCTTGGCAGCTATGCTCCTCTCCCTCTGGATAACCTTCTCCAGAAGGGCATCCTGTTTGCCACCTTTCTTTCCCCTCTGCACCAAAAACCAAATAATGACCAAAAGTTAATCTCACTTTTCTTCTATCTTGGCTTTAGCCAATGTAGGTTTCTATCACCTAATCATCTGTGTTTCATAGCACATAAGCAGTAAGGCTTTCAACCATTAAGCCTCTCAGTATTCCCCACTTGCATTCCCACTGTCTGTTACAGTGGTATTGCTGGTTGTTAATGCAATCTTGGCTTGGGTATTGCTTGTAGGACTTTGGACCTTTTACAGCTTCCCCACAGGGTGTTTGGGCTTTCCACAATCTCATGCACTTATTTATACAGTCACTTTGTTTCAATAGATATAACATTCGTTGGTTTCGTATAGTTTGGTATTATAAAATACACTTACTGCTGCTTTCAATCACACGTGAGTTAAGCAGCCTGCCGTGAACACGCGGGCAGCATTAGAGCACTCCAGAGTCACCTGAAAGCTGTGAACTATGTGTAAATTGCTCGATTAAGCTGCACTCTGTGTTTGCATGTCTTCGGTACTTGTGGCTCCTTGTGGTCGGGTGGACAGCCTCTTCTGGTCCTCCTCCGCTCATGCCACTGAGGAATGGAGCTTCTTCTGCTCTGGAGAAGGCCAGATGCAACCCCGCCATCTGGAACTTCTAAAGAGGGCACACTTCCCTTGCTACTGCTGCTTCCCACTGTGCTAACTGTGCACAACAAATCTTTGTTGGGCAAGGGTCTCTTCCTTGCACTTCCCACTGCACAACCTCTGCAACAGGGAACGTTCAAGGCAAAGTCTCTCATGGCCTGTCAATGCTTTAGGCGTTTCAGTGGTCTCGGCATCTTCTCTCACCTCAGGTTTCCCTCTCGGATGCAACAATGGCCCGTGCTGCTTCTTCCTCTACCGCTACTCTCCCTTCTTGTCCTTCCTCTCCTTCTTTCATTGCCTGCACCTGAGGGGGCTTTTAAGCCTCTCAGTCCCCTTCAGGTGTAGGTCATCTACACTAATTAGGAGATCACTCCCATAGTAGTGTTCCTCTGCATCCCTCTTCCTCGTCCCAATACTGAGGGAATTATGGGACCTGAAGTCCCTGGCAACAAAGTTCGTTTTTCTAACTCTTTCTGTTTTACTGATGTGCCTTCTATTTTCTACAACATTCATTGAAGGAATATCATACAAATCAGTTACCAGTTTGGTCTGAAAAGCGGAATAAGGTTTTCTAGACTTTTGGCAATTATTATTCACAGACTTCTTTCCATTTCCACCTTTTGAGTTAGGGAAGCATTTAGCTCTATGGGCTTCAGACTGGGTTTTAGTCACGTTTATAACACAGAAGTTTGGCTGATTTTACCCACATGTAGGTGTTCAACATGTGGAACTGTCAGGGGTCAAGTCCTAAAATAAAAAGGGGTGGGGGACTCATTAACATACCAAATGAATGTGACGTCCCCAGAAATTAGCATATCAGGTGGAATATGCAAGTTTCATTGAATTGGTTTTGCATAACAATACATATTTTACATGACAAATGGCATTTGCCTTTCATAAAATCAACACACACAAAAAACCAGGGGAGGATATTTGCTTCTAATAGTGTTTTGAAAACGTTGCAAGGTGTGCCTGTTTTAAACTCCAAGAACCAATGTCAATGTTTTCCCTGGAACATGCAGTCCCAAAATGTGACATTTCAAGTTTAGGTGTGTGTTGTATTTCATCAGGTTATGTGGTGAAGTGCATGGCCTGCGAAGTTCGAGTCCCAAGGTCGGTGTTAAAAAGACAGTCAATGTTTGTCATTTTACGCATGCCTCTAAAATACCTGGGGGGACTCCGTCCACCCTTTGAAAAAGGTGGGGGGACTCCGTCCACCCGCGTTTACCCTCGACTTGTACACCGGGAACCGTTAAATTATTGTGGCAACAATTGATTATATAGTTTGGTATTTGTAATATCTCTTCCTTAGAGAAAAGTAAATACTGCATCTCACCGAACTGATTCCTCTCACCTCCCTGAGCCTGTTCTCCTCCAAGGTGATCCTCCCGCAGAGCACCACCCCCAAGATCAGGATCAGGAAGTGTCTGCCTTTCCCTGCCCACCTGGGTGGAGACTTTAGGCAGGGATTTGGTGAGGGATCCATAGGATCCATAGGATTCATCACATTGTACACAGTGCTTTAAGTGGGATTGTGAGTCAAGATGGGGGCCTAAATAAGTCATGAGAAATTCTTTTTTCAGAGGTGCGACCTGAGGAAGGCTTAGCAAGGCCTAAGAAGTGTAATAGTACAGTGTAATAATCTTTTCTTTCACTGTTTAACATGGAGAGGCCCATTAGAGATGCTTCCAAGTTGTGAGCCGAAAAGCAATTCAATTTGTGAGGTGCCCCATACCACATATAGTAAAGGGTCCCTAAAACTCAACCTCCCTCTGAGGGGAATAAAGACAGTGTAGGGTTCCAAGAGTGGAACAAGCTTACACGTTTCCTGCACTTGATGGGTTCCCACACAATGGTTAGCAAAATGCGTAAAATTATAATTTAATTTCATCTCCACAGAGCTCAGCAGCTAGAGGTGATACGGGTTGCAGAAGCACATGGCCTTGGACACAACCACTCACTCATTAATGTATTCCAATGATGGAGCAATAACATATGTCTATTGTACCATTCATGACTGAGGCTTTTTGATAAAGTGCACACTACTATCTGATACACTTTCAGGTTCTCCCAATGTTGTCCTGTAATAAAAAGAAAATCGGGCAATGCGAGGTAAAACTATTTGCTCAGAATCACACAATTTGGACAATGGTGGTGGGGCTGAGGGTGAGGTGTGGGTTTTGTAGAAGGGGTGATGTGAGGCTGATACTATGCGTGAGGAAGATATCGATGGAGGAAAAGTCGTGGTAGAGGGGATAAGTAGCAAGGCAGGGATTGCTGGGATGGTGTTAAATAATCATGGCAGGTTCCAAGGGGACCGGCTGCTGGTGCTTTCATTGGGGGTACCTAACAGGTGTCAAAGGGCATAGAGTCCTGATGCTGTGTCTTTGTATGTATAAAGTTGAGCATAGTCTTCCTCAGAAGAATATGCAGTCCACACTTGTTGTCAATGCCAGCAGAGCTATCCAGCTTATACGACTGCTAATACTACTCAAAGGTCACCAAATATTAGAACTGTATCTGTGCCATATCACCACTTATCAGTATTTATTCACTCATTCTTTGTAGAAAGCATCTTTAGGGGGAAGCAGAGGCGCTGTTGGGGTGGTTTGAGGGGGCTATAGCCCCAGGTCTTTTGGTTGTAGCCCTGGATAGAAGCCCAGGAGCTAAAATCAAAAGGCTAGCTAGCACAGAGTCCCGACAGTCTCAACACCAGCATAGCGCCCGACCTATTCATGACCTAGCAACACCCCTGGCGGGAAGTCTGGCAAGGCGTGGCAAACCAATCTTCTGTTGTCATTCCTTGGGGCTGGTGGGTGTATGGGGCTTTCAGGAGCAGACATGACACAGAGTTGACAACAAGGGGCAGCCTCAATATGGGGATAAGTGTGGGGGGTACCGTGGTGGAGAAGGATGATCTGCAGTCTTTTGTGGAGGATCTACGGAGGGTGACTGAAAAGTGGGGTCAGGGTTACAGTCAAGCGAGGATTTCCACAATGCAGTCAAGAAAACAGTGTCAACAAGATGCCAGTGGCCTCGACACACAACACCCAGCATGCAGCCCCAGAACTAGGGACACATCAACAGTCAGCACAGAAAACTATCTTGCATGTTCCCCCTCTCCCGCTAGCCTAAGCCACCCCTTCCATAGCAGCCAGGTTGCGCCATGCCATGCGTCACTCCTGGGGTCCTATTGCATTCTGGGACCGGTAGTTCAATTTTCCCATTGCAAGTCCCCGAAATAATAGCCAGGACTGCCTCGTGGTCTCACGCATAACAGGGGGCAATCTGGCACTGGCAGCTGTGCCCCTCAGTTTCAGACCAGGCCCGAGCACATGGAGACGATGAAAATGCAGCAGAGTGCATTGCAAATCTCAGTAATGTAACAATATGCTATACGGCACCCCAAGCTGTTAAGGATTTCAATCAGGCGATGCACACCTTAGTCTCAGCCCATTATGCAGCATGCAATTGAAATGCTTATGTTTTAGATTAGATTCAATACTGAAATGGTACACCACTCATATCACACCCCCTTTTCAAATAACCCAGTCACAATGGACCATGAACCAGGGTGGTTGGTAAAATATAATATTTATTTGAAAATTAAAAGTAATCATACCGTTTTTAATATGGGGCAGCAATCACCAATGGGGCGGTAATAACAATAGGAATGTAAGCAAAGTTTAACCTTCTATTGACACATCTACAAAACACCAGGTAATAGGAGCACTTTTTGATTTAGGTAAAAAGCACTTAAGTTAGAATTTCCCCCTGCAATGCTCCCTCAACCCACAAATAATCAATTTTAAATAGATAAACCGAAACAGCAGGTAATCAGGAATGCCACATGGAAAGCAGAATTGCAATCAGACCTTCCCTCCCCAAACAAGAGAGAAAAACGGATTTTAAACCCTGTCAATGCTAAAATGGACACTTGGAAATGGATGAATAAATGAATGAATGTGTGAAAAGATTTGTGTAAAAACCTTGAAACAAATATTAATCCTCACTACAGCAACCATGTAGAAGAACAAACAATCACAAGCAATGTATAACCAAGAGCATACAGTTCTAAAATGAGTGGCAGGGTTTTTACCCCTTAAGTGCTAAGGGCGAGGTATCTCGTCTTTGGGATTTTACCTCCCTGTTGCCAAGATACCTCATCCTTGGCACTCAAGGGGTTAATGAAACAGAAAATGTTAGAAGGCATTGAATGGCGAAATAACAAAATCACCAAAAAAGGCCTTGGCACTGGGGGGGGCGGGTGAAATATTGTAAATGGCGATGCGGTTTGTGTTGGTGTGTAGCTATGGATCATAGGTACACAATGGAAGTGAAATTAGGCCTCTAGCTGGTAAAATGAGTGAGTTATGCAAGATAGAGTGAGGTTCAGTTTTAGTGAAATAGAACAGTCAAAAACAGAAAAGCGGCTTTAAAATGGATTGTAAATTTGACTTAAACTGGATTTAATGACTAAAAAAAAGAGAATGCCACCATTGACTCTCCACAGTTCGCGGCCTTCACGGGGTGTACTCCGTTTCCTTTATGGAAAATTAATTTATTTAATCAAAATCGCTAATGGGTTATATTCCAGCAAAACCAAAATGAAGATAAAATCAACGCTAACACTAAGAATCAAAGGCAGGGTTTCACAGATAATGCTGACAATTTTAACAAGGTATCGGGGTCAGAATAGGATAGCTTAGAGATTGGGATATAACAAAGCAAGCCAGGGTATACTATGGTTTTCCATGGTTCATATTGATACTCACATTCCACTTTTTAGTTTTTGGATTTTGGACAGTCAGCGCTCTGGTCACCACACGGGTCTGGTCTAACAAAGGACAGCCGGACAAAATCAGCAGGACAGGATCAGCTGAGTATGGACTGGTTACCGGGTAGCACTTCTGGTCACTGGATAATATAGGGCATCAGGGTAGCAGGATGGCAGCAGCATGCAGTGAGTGGCAGCAAGCCAATGTGGATCAGGATGCCAAAAGTACCACAGTTTCCCATTGTTAACCGGATATTTAGTGGTTTTCAGAATTGGAAGCCTTGCTGGAGCAGGATCAGCAATGCTGGGCTTTCTAGTTGGGATCTGGAGTCTGGAAGATGAAACAGGAACAGGACGTCGGTGCAGGAAAGTCAGGAAGAGTGTGTGTCTAGGGTCTTGTCAGGGACCCTTATTTAGAGTATAAAATGACATCATCAAAGTATAGGCTGGGCAAGGTTAACTACGCACGCCCCTAAACTACTTGGATTGGGCAGAGGTCCTAGTCTCTGCCTTGCTCTCAACTGGTTGGATTTCCAATGGAATGATGTCAGGTTTATGAGGTGAGGTTTACAATGACCAAGAACTCCCACATTTAATTTACTTAAAATCCAATTTTGTCCTAAACATACATTTACACCCTTGTAATCTCTTGTCAAATTATACACACAGATTATTTACATATTATGTGCAGCACAGTTCAGTCCAATCCTCAGGTCTGTGCGACCTTGTTTCACCTTTCTAATACATTTTGGTAATTTAAAACGTGAAAGATTTGGCCTAAAATTCCAGAACTTTATACCCAGATGTGCATTAACCCCAGGGATGCGTGTACAAAATGTTATGTTTGCAAAGATAATACTTTCCTTGGAATCTGTCATATTTTGTAACTTCTGTTCCCCATGCGGCAATGAGTTCTACCAAGTTTTAAAAGGAAGTATATAAAATTAGATTTGAAACGGCAAACTTTTTACATTTTTACTAATTCCTGCTGCAGAGATTAAACGTTTAAAGTTTCGTTATAATATACTCTTTCTAACCAAAAGGCAATCCATTGTTACTAGATCCCTTTTTTTTCTTCCTCCAACTGCAAGCAACTGTCATTTCCTTCAAGGCAAAGGAGGTTTCCCATCTTAACTGAAGGTTTTATTGCCCTTTACACTTGACAGGTTAGTGTCCCAGGACTTCTATTGTCCCAGCCTGGAGCACAGACGAATGTCTGACGAGTGTGTGAACTTTCATTGTCCTAGCCCATTCAAAGTTTTTCAAGCTGGCAATTTTCACGTACGAGTCCTGGAGTTATGGTGTGTCTCCCTTCCTTGGAGAAGTTTCATGGTTAGCAACTGGAATGACTGATTTTTCTGACAGCTTGCAAATCCAGCCCATGTGTTTTAAACTCTATAATTTCTTATTTTGGGTCCTTAATTGAACAAACCTTTGAAAGAAGATAGCCTTTGTGTGTATGATCACCACCAATATAATCCCTTTACAAAAAGTAAGCAAGCTTTCATTAACAACTTATTTTTAAACAGGTCAATTTCTCTTCAGTCAGCAAAGCCCATTTTTCCACATTTGTAAAAACTGCTAGCATTTATTCCTTTAAATTCGGTTTGCCGCTCCATCAGCTGCCCACACTGGCTTTGCAGCTGTAGTCATGTTCTTGAAGCAGGAGTTTTATCTAAAACATAGATACATTTGCCAATGACCTGACTCAGAGAGTTAAAGTCTCTTTGAACTGCTGAGCCTGGATACATTTAGAAGGAAATAAACCTGTGTTCCCGTGTGAGTGAAAATGAAGTTGCTGATTGATTTCTCTGAGAGTTGGTTTGACTGGGCATGACACTCAGGAATTATGTTTGGTTTTGGTGAAGCACAGTGAAATATCCTGGGCATGACAGGGCCTTTTGAATCACAGTGGTTTCAGAATGAACAGATAGGATTAGCATCAAAACAGCATTTTGGGTGAAAAATGTTTCATTTAAAAGGGGATTTTTGCTTCTGCAGCAAAACACTGCTTTTTCACTTGATTCCATTGATAGGTTTCAGAACACAATGGCATACTTTTTTCAGGGTGTCCCCTTTCTCCATTTTGCCTGAAGTGTGCTATGCAGAATGGTGCAGCCATTTTTTTGTTGCTGCCAAAATACAGTTTGGAGGTCCTGGTGCACACAGGAGCCAGCGCAGCCAGGTTGCTGTTTCTTGCGCAAATGCAGCTTAGTGATGTGGGGCAATGCTATGGAGTGGGTCCATATATCCCACACATCCTCCTCCCTGACTTCTCCAGGGCTTTCAAGTCAAGGGGGGAGTCAGGCAAGTGGGATTCCTCTGTGGGCTTCCAACAGGATCAGGCAGGTATGAGTCCTTCTTCCATCTGAGAACAGCGCGTCCTGCTCCTCTTGTTGTCTCTGTTCGGAACGTGGAATGACACCCCCTGCTTTCCCTGGGATCTTCGTTTCATAGTGTGGAGCGACACTTCCGGATCTCCTTTGGTTTCCCCTTCCAGGTTGCCAGGGAGGCCCTCCTTGGTTGTTACATAGGCACAGCCAGTACAAATCTATGAAAGAGAAGACAAACCGGTTACAACAATTTCCCACTAATTGCCCACCAATTGGGTTGACAGCAGAGGGATACACAGCCATTTAATAATAACAATTGATAATAAAGGAACTACTCCATGATACATGATCCTATTTATAAATCCAATTGGCTTCCTTCTGGTTCTTCTTTTCCTAATTCTCAAATTTCGATGTCTCCTCTGTTTGATTCTCTCTGGGCTCCTCCATTTGTTGCAAAGTGTGCCTAGGGTGACAACTCTTTAGCTGATTAATATGGACCCATTTCTCTTCTGGCAATTCGCCTTTGGGGATGTGGATTCTGTAGGCGGCAGGTGAGATTTTGTCTACAATTTCAAAAGGTCCTCGCCAGCTAGGCAAAAATGTGCTCTTTTTGGTCTGGTTACTTTGGAAATTGAGACCCTGTCTCCTACTTGATATTCGTTTTTGGTGGTCTTTAGATCATACTGAGTCTTCATCCCCTCTGCCAATCTTTCTAGATTCCGCTGGGTATACGCAAAAGCATGTTGAAGGTGTTTTCTTAGGTTCTCAACATACTCATGAGTTGTGGGGCGTTAATCAGTGTCTGCTCCTGTGTTCGATAGAGCAGATGCTGAGGTAGCACCATCCTTCGTCCAGTCATCAGCTCAAATGAAGACATCTTTGTTGCAGAAGAAGGTGTAGATCTGATGGCCATCGGGAAAAGCAGTAATCGGATGTCCCAACTAGGTCCAGAATCTGCCACAAACCTTTTTTAAATGCTCACAATGGTTTTATTGTACCTCTCAACTCCACCACTAGGACAGCGGTATGCAATATGAACTTTCCTTTTTACCCCAAGTATCTCCCACAACTTTGTCATCACTTCGCTGGTGAAGTGACTGCCTCGGTCTGACTCAATCCTTTGGGGAACGCCAAAAGGCGAGAAGATGTGATTGATCATCAGGGCAGCTGCTGTTTCTGCCTTGTAATTTGGGGACGGGAGACATTCCACCTATTTGCTAAACAAGCATGTTACGGTTAACATGTACTTGTTCCCCCTAGAGGAGCGAATCACGGGTCCAGTGAAATTTACTTGTAAATCTGAGGCAGTGTCAACCCCCTCTTCTGGAGGGGAGCTCGGTGTGTGAGTGAAGTTGGCTGAAATTGTGCACACACAAGACACCCCGTGAAATATTGGTTGAGGTCCTGCCCCATGTGTGGCCAGTATGCAACCTCTCAAGATTTCTAAAGCAGTGTGAAACCCCTGATGACCGGCTGTGGCCGCATCATGGCCGTGACTTAGCATCAGGCTTCCGAATAAGGTAGGGGCCATCCACTGGTCACAGCCAGATATGGATCTCCTTACCAACAAACCGTCTTAGATTCGGAAAATTTTGGACATTTCATCAACACCCTGAGGTCCTCTTTCCCAATGTAATCGGTATCCGTCAGTGGAAAGTTCTCCGGGTGCTCAATGTGTTGATAAAACTTATCAATAATCGGATCCCCTTTTTGTGCTGTGATTAAATCAGCATCTGGGGTCTCCTTACTCCATTAGGCAGTTGGGAGCTCATTGTGAGCATTTGTCTGGGACCTAGTGATAGCAGCGACCTGGGTTTCCCCCAACAGGGACTCGATCTCGAGGAGCTCCGGCTGGATGGCTCCGGTTTTGGCCAGCTGATCAGCTAGGTCGTTTCCAGTTTTGTCTGGCCCCTCGATTCTGGAATGACCCTTGATCTTCTTCCAATAGATGGTCATCCCACTAGAGGTGACCAGATCATCAATATTTTGGATGAGTTTGCCATGTTTAAGCAGTTTATTATTAGCACATAGCATGCCTCTGGTTTTCCAATTAACCAGGTGCTCCACAAACCTGTTCCGGACATAATCTGAATAGGTGATTATGACCAGTTTGTGGAGTTGGTGTTGGACAGCAGTGGGGATGGCCTGATGAACTGCCATATACTCTGCCACCTGACTACTACGGGGACCGATTTTGTACCCAGCGGAGGGTTCCGGGGCATCATTCACCCAGGCATTCCCAATGCTGGCCACCAGTTCCTTTTCCCCATTGTTAGGCAGGAGATGTCTGGAATTAGGAGTTTCCAGGCCCATTTCCCACTTATGGATCAATTTAAATGTGGGAATGGCTGGATCTTTTGGGAGCTGTCGGAACATGGCTTCGCTGATGAAGCTCTTACCATTGTTCACGCACACTCGGTCGAGAACAGACTCCTTCCCCTCATTTAACTGAATAGGGAGGAATAACTTTTCTCTAATTCTCTGAATATCAGATAAACTTTGAGCTGGTTTCTCATCACTTTTGGCTATGGAATTGGGATTTTCAGATTGTGAATTGGTATAGAATTTCAGAGTATGTCCTTCCAGTGTGGAATGCCACTTGAGACTGGAAGGAAGGTTGATTTTCAGGAATGGAGAGGAGTTCCCATCACCAGTTTGTTGTCCTACAGCAATTACTGTCCCGTCAGGTATTTGGTTATTCTGGAAATGAAACTCAATATGATCAGATTTTTGTTCAACCATGTGGCATGTGCCATTTAAACCAACATAGTTGACACTCTGTTTCAATTTCATTGGCCTGTTAGTCTTAGTCCAGAGGACCTTGTTCACACAGTCTACTAAGGGAGACAACCTTTGGAGGATGTAATTCCCTAGTAGACAGGGTGTGTTCTCTGGAGTTATGACTATGACAGGGTGTTTCACCTTATGTCACCCAATTTTAATTTCCAAATCCACAGTCCCCTCGACAGGAATTTCATTCCCATCGAAGTTCTGGAGTTGTCCAGGAAGAGGGGTGAGAGGGGTGTGGTATCTCTCCCCCGTTCCTGAATTTAGCTGCTCAAAGGCCCTTTGTGACAGAAGGGTGACTTGGGCTCCAGTGTCCACCAGTGCTGAAATTGCACATTGCCCTTGCACTTGGACGGAGGCATATAATCTACCTTCTTTCTCCTCCAATGGGCAGAGGTAATGGACATTCTGGACAAGCTGGGTAGTCAATTTCCTTATTTTTGACTCCGACACAGGGGTAGTTTGGGCATAAGTCTGTGTAGGAGTTTGGGAATCTGAAAGAAACATTTTGCACTCTGAGATTTAAAGGGGTTTCAGGCTCCTTCTTTTCTGATTTTGGGCTGAATTCCCCCCCCCCCCCACTTTTTAGAGGCAGTCACCAGAATTGCTCTGGGAAGTTTGGGAACCCCCTTTTAAGATGATGTCTTCTTGATGCTCATTCTGGAGTTCTAGGATGGGCGATTCCGAATCAGTCTACACTCCCACAGTCTTCATTTAAATCCCTTGGGACTCATTTTTCTTTGGGAGGTGTAAGTGATTTCAATCTGTCACACACCCAAGTCACGCCCAGCATGTAGTGCACAAATGAAACCCTTATTTATTTGTATCTATAAGTTCTATATTCTGAACGATATATCACTCATATCACCCCCTTCTCCTGAGATCCCCCCCCCGGTCACACTGAACCAGGAATCAGGCAAGTGTGTAAGGGTAAATATTTAGTTAATTATTTATTTTTTCAAATCTCGCATACATTTACTATAGATATATATATATGGGGCAGCAATCACCCAGAGGGTGACAATACAATTCAGAAATAAGCCAAGCAATTGAATTCACTTATAAGGAGGCAAAATAGAAAACACAGGGAAAAAGAACGGTTTGTTTTGCACACAGATAGCGTTTAGGTTAATGTTCCCCCTGCAAAGTTTTGTTTAAATACAAATGAGCAATCCTACACCAATGGGAGTAGTCAGCAGGTTTTTAGGAATTAAGGGGGTAATTCATGGAATTCAGCGCACAAGTGGCGCACGCGTCTGGCACACAGTGTGCGCGTGCGACAGTCTGCGCCAGCCGCGTGCCCCAAAATCCATTTCCTCGCACAGCGTATTCATGGATTTTAACATCCATTACAAGCCGTGGCACAGAGTGGCGCAGGGACCCTGCAGCAGCACCAGTTATGCCCCCAACCCCTCCCTGTGCGCCATGTACAGCACACAACTCCCATACATCTTCCCCCAGCAGTCACATACAGCCTTGCCAGAGCACTAGGGTACGAATTCCATCTAGTACCCTACCCCTTTCACCCCAATTGCCCAGGACAATTGTTTACAGCAACTCCCATACGCACAACAACATCAGTGCCATGGTTGGGAGGTGACTAAGCAGTAAGGGAGGCAAAGGTGGCCGACCTCCAAAAGGTGGGCGTGGTGGGCGCGGTAGGTGACGTGGCCAGGATTTGCAGGGTGCCCCTAGAGCCCTATGTGTGGAGGACCAATCGGGGACACCCATTCCCCCCAATGGTTGTGGGAAACGTAGCCGACACCATCCCAGCTCAGCCCTTGTTGGACCGGCCCATTTTGGCACCTGAAACGGCACAGGATGACTCCCAGGCTGACGTCCAGGTCAGCAAGCCTAAGCCACGTGTGGCGGTGAAAGTTACTGTCACCAGGCCACGTGGATCTGGGCCAGCAATGTCATCTGTTGCCCCAAGTAGCCAGGGTGGGGCGGCTGCAGGGGCAGCTTCAGCTCAATCCACCCCAGCTCCGAGTCTCCCAGCTGGGACAGTGTCGGTCCAGGTCCATCAAACTGACGTTGGTCCTGCCAACATCACCCTGCAGCCAATGCCTGCACCAAGCCCTATGGTCATTGTGCCTTTACAGGCTTCTGTTACCCAGTCCACCTACTGACCAGAGCTGCATAAGCCACTCAGGATCCGCACCACCTTTGAAGAAGAAGAAGAAGGGACCTCTGGCACTACAGGCTGAGACCCCAGACACGGCTACACACTCCGGCACGTCAAGGAAGCCTAGCTTTAATGACGCCGAACTGGATGCACTTGTGGCCTATGTGTCGGCACATAGCCGCGAAATGTTGGTGACTGCAGGGTGCAAGACCACAGCTGGTCAACGCAGGGCACACTGGCAGACCATTGCGGACCACATTAGTGCCCTTGGATTTGTGAGGCGCACATCTGATGATTGCTACAAGCGGTGGAATGACCTGAAACGCAGAGCAAAGAACAATCTGGCTTCCAATCATGCCTCTACTCTGGTGACTGGCGGTGGGTCTCCACCAGAGGACAACCAACTCACTGAACATGAGTCTGTTGCTGGAACCTTCGTCACAGAGGAACAGATCCAAGGCGTGGGAGACCTACCAGATTACGAAGCATTGTCCGGTGAGTGCCCATGCATGTGTGTGTAATCCATGTGTATGTTGCATGGGTGACGTGTTCAGATTGAGTGCCAGGTGAGGGTGTGTAGTCCTGAGTGGTACGGGTCACCCATGTGCTTCCTCCAAAAAATTCAGCGGCCTTGGATTTGGGTATGACAGTATCCCTTCTGACCACTGTAGCTAATTAGCGCAACATTACTGCAGTTGCCCTTGAACTGTCATCTTGCAACAACATTGTTCTGAATTTTTCAGTGGTCATTCAGCCTGATTGTTTCAATTCTCTCATTTTTCAAATGCATTTTTCAGCCCTAATGCCACATATGTGACATGCTTCTGTCATTGATTACACCCCCCATTTATTACCTTGTTATGGGAATGATTAGACCATTCAGGCTGATTGAGTAAGGGCCTGCTCACAAACAATTTTGGGGCCTGTTTGAATGTGGAACATGATAGTCGTTTCGTGTCATGTTGAAGTGACCAACCATTGATGTATCCATCTGCATGCCATCACTGTATCATTGTACTCTGGATATCTTCAAGACAAGCTAAAACCCTACCATCCCCCACGCACCCTAAGATCAAGCTCAGCCGGTCTCCTAGTCATACCGAAGACAAACTCAATCAGGTTAGGCGGATCATCATTCTCAGCCTTGGCCCCT
Organism: Ambystoma mexicanum; assembly: GCF_040938575.1. Taxonomy (NCBI): domain Eukaryota; kingdom Metazoa; phylum Chordata; class Amphibia; order Caudata; family Ambystomatidae; genus Ambystoma; species Ambystoma mexicanum. The sequence continues at coordinate 163,863,619 of NC_090935.1, read as the reverse complement.
ATGCTATGGAACTCACTCCCACCCCACATCCGCCTAACTGAGGATTTAAAGGAGAGTTCCGGGACTTTTTTTTTATTGTCCCTACGGTTCGGCCATGTGTTTTTAAGCATAACTCGGTAGATCGTGGAAAACTTTCCTATGGACCTTACCCGACTTTTCGTCCATTAACGCACTCGAAATCAGCCGCCATTTTATGATAATCCTATCACTTGCCGCATTGCCCTGGCTCACCTGCTTTTGCGGCACTAAATCAAATCCCCCGCCCCCGAGGCTGACATCAGCAGACGCGTACCGCCCATTTCCCAACGCCAAAGCACGTTTCGTGTCAACAATCGCTGCGCCTCAGCTAATGAAGTGTCGCCATGGAAACGGCAGGACGCCTCTTTCCTCAATAAGTATAAACACACCGTTTCACAACACACAGCAGCAGATTTTCGATTCCATTACTCTCGCTGTGTTACTTTGAGTATTCTGTGACTCGTTTCTGTGCTCTGGTCAAATACCTTCGTTGATTGTAGCCCGTGTGAACAGATACCAGTACCACCGCTATAAATTATTTTACTTTCTTTACCACACAATGGCTACAATAATGCCGTATATGTACGAGCCCGAGTACACCGAGGAAGAACTACTGGAAAGGCAAGCACGCGAAAACGATGGGGATTCGGACGGCAGTTGGGAGGACCAGTCAACGGATGAAGAGCCTGGACCATGTCGCATGGACGGCGTCTCCACCTGGTGCACGTGCAATCGTTGCGAGCTAATGCCAACTGAGGAGGAGAACTGCTGCTGCCGTGAAAATTCCGGGTGCTTGGCCTACATTTCGGAAGGCGAGCCAAGTCCGCAATGCATCACCGAGCTGCCAGAGTTCAGGGAAGCCTGCCTCTCACGGACAGTGTTGAGGATGATGATGGTGCTTATGCACGAACTTTGCGGCACTGTTCGTCCGCGTAATCCGAGTAACGAGTAAGTATACTCTGGTTGTGATGTCAGTGATGCCACTACTATTTCATGGTCGTCTCCCACATATAAAACTACATCTACATATCATTCGAATGCATGTAAATTGGTTCCATGTTGTGCATTTTCTAGATAGAATTTTTTTCAAAGCAGAATGACATTTTTGTACCTGAATCGACAGTGATAAGAAAGTTGTCATTTTAATACAGTTTGCATCTTTCATTTTCACAGGTGGTACAGGCTGGTGGCCTATCGTTGCTTCACTTGGTGGCTTCACGGGAGGCTCGGACACCGCGTTCGGAGAGTAATACCTGCCTGTGCGGTACTTGCCATTAGACAACATTTCCCCAGCGACAGTGGACAATACCGCGGCTTTTCCCGGGATGTGCTGCAACCGCAACTTTACAATGTGTAATGTTTATTATTTATGTTCAATTGAAATTAAGATCTAAAATAAAACCCAACATATATTTTAACAATGGTTGTTTTGATTTTTTAAATGAATCTAGTGTGTCTCCATTGAATAGTCTTCCTGTGCCTTGTCTTGTCACACCACATGTCTCCGGCCAGCATCCTCCCTCACGCTGGCCGCCCACCTTCAATCCACATAACCGTTGAACCCATATGCAGCAGACATACATATGTTATTTTGCGGGTTGGCATCAAGCCTCCCGGCCTTGCCTCCTCCCCCAAAAATACTTACCACACCACTTTGTTCAGGGTCTCCAGGGTGAACTGCACCCATATATTCTCCTGGGAGGCTGAGGTATTTATAAACTCACCCCCCTGCCTTCCATGTACTAGATCCTGCAGCCTGCCTCTTACATGCAGTTAGATGGCCTCTCCTTGGTGAGGCCCTACGGCAAACGAGTCTTGTCTGCACGACCACCGCCCGCACCGGGGTACTTGTGCTGGCAAGTGGAGCTGTCAGGGAGCGATAAAGGCAAAGAGGTGCCAAAGACCATGTACACTTCAAAGTGGTCTATAGAGCATGGGTTGTTGTTCCCATGTCTACCGCCAGACCCCGTGTCTCCTGCCAAGCATCTCCCCTCACGCTGGACGGCCCCCTGCAATCCACATAAGTGTGTCTCCATTCACGAGTCTTCCTGTGTCTTGTCTGCACGACCACCGCCCCAATCCACCCCCCGCCCTATCAAAGGCAGTTCGCACCGGGGTACTTGTGCTGGCAAGTGGAGCTGTCAGGGAGCGATAAAGGCCAAGAGGTGCCAAAGACCATGTACACTTCAAAGTGGTCTATAGAGCATGGGTTGTTGTTCCCATGTCTACCGCCAGACCCCGTGTCTCCTGCCAAGCATCTCCCCTCACGCTGGACGGCCCCCTGCAATCCACATAAGTGTGTCTCCATTCACGAGTCTTCCTGTGTCTTGTCTGCACGACCACCGCCCCAATCCACCCCCCGCCCTATCAAAGGCAGTTCGCACCGGGGTACTTGTGCTGGCAAGTGGAGCTGTCAGGGAGCGATAAAGGCCAAGAGGTGCCAAAGACCATGTACACTTCAAAGTGGTCTATAGAGCATGGGTTGTTGTTCCCATGTCTACCGCCAGACCCCGTGTCTCCTGCCAAGCATCTCCCCTCACGCGGGACGCCCCCCTGCAAACCGCATAATGCCACGACATATACACGTCATTCATTCACAAACACACCCCTGTTTCGAATTCTTTATAACCCACTTCATATTTCTAATGAGAACTTCTTTGCGCTTTGCTAGTCAACCCGTGAAGGTGCTGGTTGTCTGCTCTTCGTCTCTGTGAACTTCCGTGACCACTTTGAGCAAACTCATCAGTTTGCAACCTGTGAACTGCTCCCTGTTCTACGACAAGAAACTACTCTGATCCCTGCATCTAACTGTTTGCTCGTCAAGGTAAGGCCATGTACCATACTCATTTTGCGTCCAATTTCTTTTCGTTCAAGACAGTACATGCAAGGAACTAGTCACATGTTCTGAGTTTAGTGAAATTATTTTTGTATTTTTTTTAAAGTTATTCAAATACTTATCCGCATGTGAATAACGTGTATAGTTCCAAGAACCAAAACATACCTTGCATTGAACCTTTTATGTATTTAATTTTTTAACACAATGGTATTCATAGAGAATTGTTGATCTTTACTTTTCAGAACTTTCCACAATGCCTGCCTGTTCCATTGGCGGTTGTCCTTCGAAGCCCCATAATAAATCTGAAGGTACTATAATGCATGTTTTCCCTAAAACAATAGATCAGATAAGAGAATGGGTCCGATATTGCGGATATCCACCCTCTGAGCTTGAAAGTAGAGTCCTAGAAGTCTTTGCGGACAAGAGGGGTGATCGATACCGCATCTGCAGCAGGCACTTTACCTCTGACATGTACTCCACATCATTGCTAATAAAGAAGAACACACCGCGAGCGAGGCGAAAATTGCTCTCAACCGCTATTCCCACTCTATTAGTCCACATCCCTCCACTGGTGAGTCAAGTTTACGTATTTATCTCTCGGCCTTGCGGTAGTGTGTAGCATTAGCTAACAATAATTTCCCCATTTATGCCTGGTGACAGTAACTTTCATGTATATGAAGGCGGAAGATTCTCCATCCGTGTCGTTATTGCAGTCATCAGCCACTTCAAGCGCCTATCGGGTAATCTTACTTGGCTATTCTGCCACTGACTTGTTTTAGGCATGTAAATCAATAGTTTTAATTTATCGTGTAATTATTTTACCTAATGGTACACCCTTGTACTCGTCCTCTAGTCTTTGCTTTCAGTTATAATTATTGTTATCCAAAATAATTCAAGTACTGTCTTTCAGGGAGATGCTGAGGAGTCCAACGTATTGACGACTACCGTTGATGTCACTCAGATGCTCGAGGTACGTTTCAGGACAGTTCCATCGATGGAGATCATCAGATCTTGCATTCTTGTAGCGTGATTGTTACACACAATGTTTCTTTTGTTTTTAGCCATTGATATGTCCTTCTGTCGTCGCCCTCCTATGTGTCTTCTTTTTTCAATATTGTGTTCATTACTAATGAAAGTCCTATGTTTCAGGGAGTCGATGGAGCATTAGTCCAAGAAGAAGGGGGAGCGTGCAGTTACGGGTCGGCGCAACAGCTTGCAGAAGTGTGCACCGCAGTCACATCGTCCCTTGATGTTCTTATGCATTTCGAGGTATGGATACTGACAGCTCGATCAAGCGAGATCATATGACTTGATTACATCCGCTATACTTCCTTCTTTATTAACGCAAGTACTATGTTTCAGGGAGATGACGGAGCTTCTTCTACAAGAACATCACCCCTAGTAGTTGATGCAGATTTCTGGGTGGTGACACTTCCAACGATCGAGCAAATCGAATCATATTTAGATATCCATTATTTATTTTAGACAACTGATCATTTGTGCAGGTCTATTTAGATGAGCCGTTGACGCCTGCACAAACTTTATGTTCTTTTTATCAAAATAGAAAACCATACTAATGCAATTACTGTGTTTCAGGGAGTCACTGAAGCATCATCTTCAATAATATCATCAATGGAAGTCTATGAGGAGCCCGAGGTATGGATCTTGACAGTTCCATCTAACTAGATCAACAATGCGTGAATAATTGTCGTTTGAATGTTCTACACAAAGCGTTCATTCGTGTTTTGCTATTGAGATGTACGTGGGTATTGGTCCCCAAGTACATTTTGTGTTTTCGATATTATTATACATACTAATGAAAGTTCTATGTTTCAGGGAGTCGATGGAGCGTCAGTGCGTGATGGATGTGCTTATCAGGAAAACATAGTCGTTGCAGCGCAAGAGGAAGTGGAGACATATACACACGAGTCGGAGCAACAGCGTCCTGATGTTGAAGTTCGAGGCAAGAACGTTTCAAAGAAAAGAAAGCAAAAGAAGGTTAGTGTCCTGGTCACTATATTATGTTGTTTTTCACTGTTAATAGTTCAATACTGTAAGTTGTGTTTAAACTGAACACCCCTTTTCCAATCTGTCCTCTAGTTGCGAGTGGGTGTACGAACTAGATCTACACAGACAGTGAAGCGAACGAGAGATGTTGCTTGTCAAACCTTTTGGCAGGGACTTGAGACTGGAGAAGCATCGTGCCAATGGGAAGAATATGAAGTGATTGACAACGGAGCTATACCACCACCAGCCATTGATAGTGAATGTCCTCCTGGTAGTTCGGATGCAGTCGGAGATCAATTCACAGAATCCACACCCGCAAAAACTAAGACCGCGAGAAAGTTGAAGAAATTGTTTTATTCACCCATCGCCGGAGAAGGAACAGATGTTGCAATGGAAGAGAATGAAGTAGGCGACAATGAAACACCATCAATATCACTGAACATAGCGGAAGACGATATCAGAGATTCTACCTTTCATGTGAGTGACATGTCCTCAACGTTACAGGCCGAACCAGCTGGGATGCAGAGTGACAGTATAAGGAAAGAGGCCAAATTCATTGTATTCGATAGTTGTTTGATTGATATTATTATTCGGATGAAATGTGGGCATTTGGTTGGTGGAGAAGTATGTGGGGAGCCATTGATTAATGTGACTCGTGCAATTCGAGGCACTAACCTTAAAATACATGCCACCTGTACAAAATATCATCCTTTCACATGGTCTGCACAACCTATGCTGGGACAACTGCCAGCAGGCAATCTACTTTGTGCAGCGGCTGCACTTTTTAGTGGTTCAAGTTTTAAAAAATTAGAGTCGTTCTTTCAGTTTGTGGGAATCCATTTCATTGCGAAAACTCAGTTCTACAAATACCAAACCGATTATCTATTTCCAGCCATTAGCGAAGCTTGGAGAATGGAAAAAATGTCTATTGATAGTACATTCGCGGGCAAACGGTTCAGGCTAGCCGGTGATGGACAGTGCGACAGCCCAGGATTTTCAGCCAAGTACTGCACCTACCACTTTCAGGACATGGAAAGTAAGAAAATTGTGAGTTCGGTGGTCGTGCAGGTGTCACAAAGTACATCCTCAGTGGCCATGGAGAAAGTTGGCTTTGTAGCATCATTGCAAGAACTACAATCGCGGGGAATGGTGATCGACCTGATAGCCACGGACAGACACGTTTCAATTGCCAAGACAATGAGAGAACAGTACAAAAATATAAATCACCAATTTGACGTTTGGCATCTTGCAAAATCAATCAATAAAAAATTGTCGGCTGCAGGTAAAAAAAAAGAATTGCAAGGTATTTCACAGTGGTCCAAGTCAATCAGCAACCATCTTTGGTGGAGCTCAAAAACATGTGGAGGGTCGTTGGAAATTCTACTGGAAAAATGGCGGTCAGTAATGCCACACTGTACAAATGTTCACCGATGGAACACGAACCAACATTTCCACAATTGTGAACATGGCCATTTGTCCACAGAGGAGGCACGGAAGAAGAAGTGGTTGATTCCTTCATCACCCACTCACAAAGCCATTGAAAAGATTGTATTTGATAAAACTATAACAAAAGCTTTGAGTGGACTCACGGAATTCTGCCACACAGGAGATTTGGAGGTGTTCCACAATATGTGCCTAAAGTACAGGCCAAAACGATTGCATTTTGGCATGGAGGGCATGATAAATCGGACTCTTTTAGCGGTCTTGGCACATAACCATAATGTTGGCCGTCAACAAAGTAGGACGACCGGAACTTTAGGGACGCTTCGCTACAATAAGGCCTTCACTAAAAGAAGTAAACAATGGGTGATCAAACCAGTGTTTGAGGATATGCAATATGAGTTTATTGAGAAACTTATTGTTGACGTCCTAGATAGGCACATAAATGGAGCTGTGAACGAACCTGTGCAGGGGACAACTGCATTGCCACCCAACATTGCATCTGTTCCATGTCCACCTAAAGAAGAACTCATTGAGAAATACACATCACGGTTTAAATGATTGTAATTTGATTGTCTGTTCTCTCAAATCTCCTCATGTCGCAGGCCCATTGAATATGTGTATCTATGTATTGTGTAAATAAAAGTGATTGCTCAGTGTACATGCAATGTGTCTCTCCACCCTTGCCCCTCCCTTCACCGTGCAGTAGTGCGAACCACCCGGGTGTCACCTGTGACTTTGCTCTGGAGTCTCCTCATGTCGCAGGCCCATTGAATATGTGTATCTATGTAATGTGTAAATAAAAGTGATTGCTCAGTGTACATGCAATGTGTCTCTCCACCCTTGCCCCTCCCTTCACCGTGCAGTAGTGCGAACCACCCGGGTGTCACCTGTGACTTTGCTCTGGAGTCTCCTCATGTCGCAGGCCCATTGAATATGTGTATCTATGTAATGTGTAAATAAAAGTGATTGCTCAGTGTACATGCAATGTGTCTCTCCACCCTTGCCCCTCCCTTCACCGTGCAGTAGTGCGAACCACCCGGGTGTCACCTGTGACTTTGCTCTCGAGTCTCCTCATGTCGGAGGCCCATTGAATATGTGTATCTATGTATTGTGTAAATAAAAGTGATTGCTCAGTGTACATGCAATGTGTCTCTCCACCCTTGCCCCTCCCTTCACCGTGCAGTAGTGCGAACCACCCGGGTGTCACCTGTGACTTTGCTCTGGAGTCTCCTCATGTCGCAGGCCCATTGAATATGTGTATCTATGTATTGTGTAAATAAAAGTGATTGCTCAGTGTACATGCAATGTGTCTCTCCACCCTTGTTCATTTGCGCATTAAATTAAACCAAACAGTAATATAAATAATTTTTCAATAAATATAGAATCTCTCCGTATTTATGGTTCTGTGTGGCTGCAAAGCACGCAGACAAAATGCAAAGATGGAGTGTAAATTTCAAGTCCTGTGAGAATGCCTTACACTGAATGTAGCTAACTTGGAATGTGTGCTCGTTCGAAGTGAAGGTCAGCTGCTTTGATTTTTTCTCGGGTGCCAGAATGGCCCACGACTCAGAATAAGGTTCTATTGTATTTTGACCTTGACAGGCCTGGACCACGTAAGAAACGATAATGAATATAATTTCAGAAACGAAAGCCATTTCATGTTCGTTCATTAGAAGAAATAACGTCGGCATAGAAGGAGTGGTATTTCGGGGCTGCCCTACGCACAGACGCAATGGAAAATGCAAATATAATGTAAGTAACTCTTTAGATGAGTTTATACCGCAATTTAATTACTATACAGTTGCTTTAAAGACGGGTTAAGTTGTACTTGTTCGTTCTATGTGGCATGTTGTTTTGTACCGCGCACTATCTTGGGGAGAACCGTCTACTTGGCCCCCTTCCCGCCCCTACCTGCAAGGCTAAAAACCTCGGGGTCATCTTCGACTCCACACTCTCCTTCTCTCCTCATATATCTGACGTCTCTAAGAAGTCACACTACCAGCTGCACCTCCTCAGAGGTATTCTTCCCTTCCTCTCCTTCCCCCAGAAGCTCACTGTCTCCCGAGCCCTGGTTCTCTCTAGGCTGGACTACTGTAACAGCCTCTATCTTAATCTGCCTGCCTCCACTCTCCGCCCTCTGCAACTTATCCAGAACAGAACTGCGAGACTTGTCCTTGGCCTCAAGCGGGCCCTTTTTATTTATTATTTATTATTTATTATTTTATTACGCTACTTACCTTGTACTGCACTTCCCCCCCACCTCCTCTCCTTGCACTTTCTCCTTTTCCCCTTACCTCTGCACTTGCGCGATCTGAATGACACCTGGCCTAGTAGGATCGTTTGTCTGTCTTCCCCTTGTTCCCCTCCCTCCCTGCCTCGTCGCGCCTTGAAACACTTGTGTATAGGCGCGTTACAAATACCATATCATATCATATCATACTTTTACGGAAGCACCTCAAAACCTTTGCTTCTGCTTTCTCTCTCCCTCTCCCCTGCTACAACTGGTCCACTGTCTGCGATCTCGGTCCTGGGCCCTTCCACTCTCCACCTGCACTCCCTGTCAACCCCTGCACTGGGGGACTGTCTCAGTATCCTACAGCCCCCCTTGACGTTTAAAACCCAGTTGCACTGTCCTAGCTATGAAATAATTTCCAGACCTAATATATAAAATGAATAATTTTAATAAAGATCTGATGGTGAGACTAATTTCCTTTTTTTATGTTTTTCAAATAGATACATCGTCCATTATTGTCTGTGTCACGAGTACCAGACACCGGCGGATGGCTTCTATAATCGCCAGTTGCTTCTCCGCGTGAACAACGTTAGCACCCTGACCATTTTGTGGGACGATCGCCAAGTACAAGTATGCCCTTACGCGGTACTAATGGCTAGATGCAACATACAGACCGTTGTGGTGCCCTAGTGCCTCGTTGTTGGAATAGCCATGCGATTATCAGTGCGACCGAAGAGCTTATTTTATCGTAAACCAACACCATGTCTACTGCACATGAACATCGCTTGCCTCAAGACGAAATATTTTGGATCGAGAGCAAATAAAAATTCATTTATCTAAGACCCTGTGTACAGCAAAGGAACATCGTGTGCCTCGAAACGAACTTTTCGGAACGTGAACAAATAAAAATGCAAATCGCTGAATATTCTCAAAACATTTGATGTCCAATAAATGTACTTTGCCAAATGTACAATCTTGCCGTTTGCTTTTAAACCACTGTTTCATATTCCGAATTGTGGCGCTGTATTGTGAGATGATCTAAGACCCTGTGTACAGCAAAGGAACATCGTGTGCCTCGAAACAAACTTTTCGGAACGTGAACAAATAAAAATGCAAATCGCTGAATATTCTCAAAACATTTGATGTCAAATAAATTTACTTTACCAAATTTACAATCTTGCGGTTTAATTTAAAAGTACAGTTTCATATTCCCAATTGTGGCGCGCTGTGTTGTTTGAGCTCATCTGTGTTGATTTCCTGGTTCTGTGTGGAGTCGCGTATAAGACGCCTGGGCGCGTTTGCCTACGCAGCTCAGTCACGTCACGGATAGAGGCGGGGAATATGAATGTTTTGATCAAGTCTGTTTCAGGGGCGGGGGATTTGATTTAGTGCCGCAAAAGCAGGTGAGCCAGGGCGATGCGGCAAGTGATAGGATTATCATAAAATGGCGGCTGATTTCGAGTGCGTTAATGGACGAAAAGTCGGGTAAGGTCCATAGGAAAGTTTTCCACGATCTACCGAGTTATGCTTAAAAACACATGGCCGAACCGTAGGGACAATAAAAAAAAAGTCCCGGAACTCTCCTTTAATGTCTTTCCGCAAACTCCTGAAAACCTGGCTCTTCCCCTAAAACCAACCCGTACCAAACTAACCCAAACAGACCAACAGCAACTCAAGGACACCAATCCGTCAAACCACCTGATGCGAGAAACTAACAGATAACAACCCCTAATATAAACTAGAAGGGCAAACAGAATTAAACAAATAAAAGTATATCAAAGCAGCGAAAGGATTAATAAGCGTAAAACATACGGAAACAGTAAAGTTATTTAAACTCCTGAAATGAACAGAATGCATGCGGAGTGAACGAAATGAATGGCGCGGATGAATTAGCTAGAATGGATAAATCAGGTAGGACAAAGGAATGCACTGAGTGGAAGAATGCATGAGTGGAAGAACAGCATAAAACAGATGAACGTCCGGAACGGATGAGCGTACAGTGGATAAGTGTGTAGAACAGATGAATACGTGAAGCAGATGAGTATGTAAAGCACATGAGTACTGATAACGGATGAATATGGAAGTACGGCGAGTGTATAGATCACTGGAGCAGATGAATGTACAGACCTGCGAATGCACAGAGCGGATGAGTGTATATAGAGCAGATGAGTGTATAGTGCAGATAAATGTATAGAGCTGATGATTGTATATGGCGGATAAATAGATAGAGCGCACAAGTGGATAGAGCGGACAAATGGATAGAGCGGATGAGTGGATAGAGCGGATGAGTGGAGAGAACAGATGAATGTATAGTGTGGATGAGTGTACCAAGCGGATGAATGTATAGAGCGAATGGATGTATAGAGCGGACAAGTAGATGAGTGGATAGAGTGGATGAGTTGATAGAACGGATAATTAGATAGAGTGGATGATTGATTAGAACGGATGAGTAGATAGAGTGGATGAGTAGATAGAGTAGATGAGTCGGGGGAAGTGGTGTGAAGTGGTCCTTGGTGGTCCCCCCTACGTTTGTGCAGCCGTTATTGCAGCCGTTTTTGGAGTGTTTTTTTCATTTCCATACTGAGCCTGGAGGCGGAGCCTGTGCACTCGAACCTGTGCCTGTGGCTATAACTGCCTCAAAACAGCGCGGAGCGCGCGCGGAGGAAGTGGTGTGAAGTGGTCCTTGGTAGTCACTGGTGGGACAGGGTGGGTCGGTGACCCCCTGTCCGTGAGAAAGGAGACACACACCTGTTGGATCAAATCTCCACGCAACGGATTGAAGTGAAGACGCGGTAAGGACATTGAAAATTCTGCCTGTTTGCATTTCTCGTCTAAGTTAACGTAAAGCTCGAACACATATTGTGCTGAAAAACCTGCATATAGTAAATAGTTAACAGCCTCTAATATGAGGACCGGATCACTGACTAAGACCCGTGCTCAAGTAAAGCGCGGGCTCGCACAAGCAGCGTTAGGCGATACAACACGTCTAACAACACTAGGCGAGCAAGAAAACGATATGCATGTTACAGCCGCACAGAAGGAAACAAACATACCTCATTGCGAGAACCTGACTTCGACAGTGCGAGATACCGTAACCCACTCCCACGCACACCAGCTCGCCAGGACTATGAGAATCGGCTCCAGTTACACATCTCTCGTTGAACAGATAATAAGCCGATGATGATAGGGAAGAGACTTTTGCAAGCGTGTGCGAAGCGGTGGGGTTGCAGGAGGCAGATTGCGAAGAGACTCGCGAATACATCAACGTAGGCAATCCACAGAGTCGTGAGTCTGTGACAACGCGGGAAGCCGCAAGGACGGCAAAAGCGCAGAAAGAGGAGGCGGATTCAAAGTCTAATCAGGGGGGTGTGACAAAGCCTAATGAGCCGCTCTGCCTAGCAATGGTACATTGCTCACAACTACACAAAAGCCCTCCACAGGCGACAAAACCTAACAAAACCACAAAAAGGACATGGGGACTTACCCCTCTCACAAAGAACCCACTAGACGTGGTACTAGCTCTCTGCAATACCCCAGAGTCTATGATGAAGGAAAATTCCAAAAGCAAAAACGCCTTCTCAAAAGTGGATGCCACATGCCTATCACAAAAACGGGGAAAATTGCTACGACCCGGATCGTCTCTAAAGTTGCTGGCTTGGTTAAAAGTTGCAGAGATGCACAAACCAACACTGGGAATCCATAGTGAACCGAAGATATGAAACGATTTGCACCCCTCAAAAGAGAGACCGGCGTTCGATGGCAACAGGGATCAACGTTCTCCAAGTGCCCCACCAAGAGCTATTTCAACGAACGAGGACTTGGAGGACATCTGGGCCCACACAGAGACGTGGAAAATGAGAATGGAGGCTCAAAATTGCATGCAGCCAACCCAGCGGAGAGATTCCCTCGGGATTGCTGATCAAGTACTAAAGGACCTCGCTGAGTTAAACTCGAAACTGACTCAATCAAAGCGAGCTACTATTTCTAACACCTGTGGAATAACGACCCCCGTCTCAGACTGGTCACAACAAAAAGATAAGAACATCAGTGAAATATTGTCCCTTGAAACAAACACTCCATCCTTTGAGGCACGAAACGACGAGATTCTATCATTACAAAAGAGATCCAGGGGTGAGGAAAGCCCAGAAAGAGAAACATGTGGGCTAAACAAACGCTTTAAAAGCGGAAATAAAATGAACGCAATTGGAAGCATGCTGGATGCAGAGGACCGTCCTCCCAAAAGAACACAAGATGTGACGGCTGGTAGTCCCTTATCGGACTCAAACAGTAGCGACAGCTCTCCAGAGAAAAGAAATAGGCTCGCTCAAGGTCCCATCAACCGGCGACAGAGAGAACCAAGCCCTGCCCAAACTATGTCAGTGCTTGTGGAGTCTATAATCACAAAATTGAGCCCAATTCTGATGTCGGCAACTACCATAGCTGTAGTGCCATTACTAAAATTGTATGAAAATCTAAACGAAAACGTGCGAGACCAAGTGACTTTGGTTGCCCTCCTCAATTAAAAAATCGCAAAACTAGAAGCCGACTTATCGGACATGACTGCACAGTTTACCACGACGAGACAAGGTAATGATATCTCGCTAACAACACTAAAAGAATCCTTAAGAAATAACTCGGAAGACAAGAGACTCCTTGCGGAAGTAGCGAAACAAGCACTCCTTATTTTACAAAAAGAACGTGAACCTATTAGGAATCTTGACCCAAACCCAAGTAGATCTGATCCCATTGCATTAAACGGGACCGCGCTGATCCCTGGTACAAGTGGTCAGTCCTTTGTCCAAAAAAACAATAATTCACAAACAGGAGGAATGAGAAAGCTACCTATGAAAGCCATACCTCAGAACTGTTGTTATGACAAAGAATTGATAATCAGTACAGATGATAAAAAGACCTTGGGAAAAGAGAGTGAAAAAAATGCGGTGCCCTCGACACCATCTATAAATGAGTACTGCCATCCGTCTCAACCAAGAGTAATAGAGGAGCTAACTGACGACCCAAAGGTAATAGAAAAAATGACTGTAAATGACCTGCCAAAAGAAGTGTCTTCTGAACAGAAAACGATTGAAGACACTCGAGAGAAGAATGTGGTAAACCAAAACCAGAAGAACAAAGACAGTGAGTGGTTTGATATATTTGAAAAACCAAAAAATCTGATGGTTCAAGCAATGACAGTCAAAGAGTCTACTGAAGATAAAACAAAACAAGGCAAATGCAAAAAAAAGTCCAAAAACTTACAGTCCCACAAAAACAAAACCTCAAGAAACACTGCACATTTTTTTAGAAATATTAAAGCTCTGAACATTACGGTAAACAACTCGGAGCAAACCGAAAAGAATAACAGCAAAGGTACAATAGAGCCGGATACAGTGGACCAAAATGATTCAACCACAAAGCAAAACAACGGGCCTAAGGAGACTATTGCCCCAATAATGGTTGATGATGATGATATTGACTCTGAAGAACTACTAAATTTATCAATTTACAGTAGTCCAACAGTTGATGAGACAAACGGTGAGAAGGTGGAGGACTGAATGAACACATCAGACAACAAATCGAGTTATTCAAAATGTCCAGATGATAAGGACTCCTTGCAATGCCACCCAAAAAAAAGTGTCCCAGAAAAATAAGTCATAAGCTACGAAAGAAGAGTCATCTCCTGGCCAATTTCGCCACCAAAAGTGCAGCTCAAAAAGATTGAAAAAAATGTGGCTGGATCGGAAACACCAAGATTCTAACTCTAGAGGAAAAAAGGATGAAAGTTACTCAACAATTGGAACACCCGCTGAGCTCTAACAATGGATTCCATACAAGCACAGACCCAACTAGATCCACTCAAGAAGAAAGAGCTCAAACTGCCTCAAATGAAGCAGGAAGTATGAATAAGGCAAATGCTGAGAAATTAAAAACGTCCAACAATAGGGAGCGTAAAACGCCCCCCCAAAACAAGAAGCACCAAGCCAGCATCTATTCTACCGAATTCTAGTTGAAAAAATGGAACATAGGAAAAGAGATACTCCTCTCAACAGATATTCGATACTGTAGCTCTTCCAAACAATTCCGGTTCTGAGAACGCTGAAAAGTGCGCAAATCGATCGAGTTGAAATCATTGTGGATACAAACCAGAAATTCGTGTTATTGCACATCAAAGAAAAGAAAGATGCTCAAGCAATAATGATGTGCGAACGCCAGTTGTTGGAAGCTAGGTTCCAAGTATATGAGGTAGACAATGCCTTAGCAAATGAGGAAAATCCCACAAATAAAGAACAAAATTAGTCATCAACATTGCCTAAAGTCACCAAATCTATTACAGCTGGAATGAACGGAAATTGTCAAGATGAACAAGAAACCAACAACCCTCCGAGGGAAGAGACTGAGTCCCCCCATTTACTCTCAATAGACGAAATAAAACAAAAAAAAATAAAAATAACAGTGGAGAATGGGGCAACTAAAGAGAAAAGTGCAGTCATAGACGAAGATTCCAAAAAAACAAAAGGGATGACAAATGATTGGTCCTGGATCGCAAAATCTCTGAATGAACCAAGTTCAAGTTAATGCCAAAAACAGAAATCCAACACTGTGTTCGCCTCATGGAACACCAGAGGTTTTACACACTTATTGAGGTCGATCCCTGAAGCATTAACGACAACAGACGTGATATGCTTACAGGAAACATGGCTAATCAATACGCCATGTGTAGAGGGCTATGATGTTTCTGTAAATCCAGCATCACAAGCAAATAAGGTCCGTCCGACATCAGGCCAAATGATCCTCGTAAAAAGAAATTGTGGGCTAAGAATTAAAACAGCAGAAATAATCTCGCCACATCTACAGATTGCTAGCCTCGAAAAAGTTGGAACGACATCATCGGTGTTAAGTATCATTCATATAATGAACATATATTGGAACACACCTATAGGAACCCATCAGAAATTTGCAGACGAAATACTGGAGATAGTGGACAACCTTCTAACCTCGGACCAGAATGCGCGCATTATAATTTGTGGAGACTTCAACATGAAGTTGACCGAAGTAGAACAGTTAAAAAATTCAGTAACAGACAGAGAGAAGAGCAAATGTGATAGCTGGCTTGAAGAGATGGAACGTAGAAACCTAGTAATGCTGAACGGCACAATAGAGGGTGACATTCCACCAAATGCAACCTGGCAAAGGGGGTTTCAAAAGTCAATTCTAGACTACTTCTTTGTGTCCGAAAACATACTGAATGAAATAAGGTCACTCAAAGTCTCGGAAACAAAGCAAAGTGATCACAATGTACTGTTAATGGAATGGCATAATCAACATCTGACTCAGCGCCAGAAATGGAACCACCAATTAGCCGTGGAACCTGGACACAACAGACTACGGCTAAGAAATGATGATATTCTGGCGATAATCAAGTCTCTTCGGTCGATTTATAATGATACACAAAGGGACATGATTGAATATAGTCACTTGTTTGAAATCTACAAGATAAAAAAAAGTGCACAAAATAAACCGAACTACCATAAACACCAGTATGATATTAAGGTGGTACAAAAAAAAGAGAATTACGGAAAACCCTGAGAGAAATCTGTACTTCGCATGATCTTGATGGCAAGACTCTAAAAAAGAAAGCGAAGAACAGATATAAAAATTGGCACAAAGCCCATGGTGCATCAATGGAACAAAGAGACGCAGAGATGATGCTGATCGCGCTAAACCAGAAAAACTCGAGAGGATTCTGGACAATAATCAATGAATCCTTACATCCGGAAAAAGCAATTCTTTCGAATATGGTCACAGAAAGGGAGTGGGAAGGACACTTTACGGAGTTATTCAAGAAAGTGAAAAGCGCATGCTATCAGAACCAACAAGTTGGCCAGCCCTGGGATCTTAAGATCGATAAAGAAGGCATTCGATCATGCATCAAAAGATGCAGTGCTTCAAGAGCTCCAGGACCTGACGGTCTATCCAATGCCGATTTCTGTGATATTCTCATCAAGCAAATAATTAAAGAAGAACGGATCCCAAGGACATGGAAATCAGGAATTATAATACCTATCTTTAAGAAGGGAGTTTGCACGAATCCTGCAAATTACAGGCCTATAGCCCTACTCGATGTGGTAGGGAAGATCTTCGCGAGTCTTCTGTTAGCTCAATTAACAACATGGATCCAGAAATCAGAGACTTATGACAAACGCCAATCCGGATTTGTAAGAGGAGTGGGCTGTAGCCTTAATCTCCTTATTCTGAACCTATTGAAGGTGGATGCGATAAGATCAGGCAAAAAAGTGTATTTAGCCTTTACAGATATGGCGAATGCATTTGACGGGGTAGATCGCGTTATCCTATGGCTGAAACTAAAAGCAAGAGGCTGCAATGGCAGTCTAATCGCAGCGATAAGAGAATTATACTCAGGAACCCACATTAAAGTACGGCTGGACAATCTTGGAAACCTAACAAGTGCGATTCCTACGGAAAGAGGCGTGAAGCAAGGCTGCCCACTTGGTGCAACACTGTTCAACTTCTATATATCAGAGGTTGAAGAAGCCCTAAAAAGTGTGAACTCCTTTCCACCTAAGATAAATGGGCAGCAACTTAACCATATTTTATATGCTGATGACATGGTCATTCTAGACCAGACTCCAATAGGATTGCAGCGAAAACTATCAGCGCTAAAAATCTTCACAGACAGCCTAGGTCTGGAAATCAATGCAAAAAAATCAGAAATTCTGGTTTTGGAAGATAGAAGAGGACGAAAACCGAGACAGGTTAAGGCCAGCTGGGAACTTGGACAAAATAAATTAATTAGGGTTCCTCATACAAGATATCTTGGAACACAAATCAATTCTAGTATCAACGATGAGCCCATGAAGAGGAAACTAATAAGCAGTTGCAACCAACTAACCTCACAAGGGATCACTCTGCATAAAAAATTCAGAAAATTCTCCTTTGTCCCAGTTCGAAAATTCTATCAAAAGGTAATCCCAATTCTAACTTATGGAGCTGAAAACATGTTTGGATGTGACTGTAACACCTGGTCAAGATGTGAGGGCCATTTTTGGAAGAAAGTTCTGCAGATACCACAAAGCACGCCAACTGCTTGTGTCCTGTATGAAATGGGAATATCCACACTCAACGCCAGAATAATTTGGAATAGACTAACATTATTCCGAAAGACCAATGCTGATGCAAAATTAGCACATTTTAATATATTAATTTACAAAAACCAACCAGGGAACTCAGCTTTGGCGGAATGGAGGGAACAAAGCAAGACCATTTTAAATCAACTAAACACCAATGAACTTCTACTATGGAATAATCCTGCCACAGTCAAAAAGAAGTTACTGGCGCTTGACTGGATTGAAATCGGCCAGAGGAGATCAGCCCATAAATCCATGAGAAACTCACCCATTGAGGCCAGAAGGGTTAACACGATGCCAAAATATCTAACGCTAGCCCCATGTAAACATCTAAGAAGACTGTATCTGAAATTCCGCCTCAACATATTTGAAACCAAAGAAATTTTGGAAAACAGGAAGAGGATTCGCACAAACAATAAAATATGTAGATTTTGCCTAAAAGAAGATGAAAACTTAAAACATCTAATTATCACCTGCAGTAAACTGAGCGAACATCGGGAGACATGCCTAAGGAAGGAGATGGACAAACATCAGACCTACACTGAAGAAGAATGGTGGCGCCAGCTCCACAACTGTGAGAGCAAATCATTGATTCTGGCAATACTTAAATTTCTAGCACAACTGAAGGTGCTGTTGGATCAGATATCCCCCAGCACGATTAGTATATAAGCCCTGCCGGTAATTGTACTAGATTGCGAGCAAAAGGTCTCCACCCTTCACTCAGAGACTTATCCCTCTTTCTCTTTATATTGTTTTAAGATATATGTAACCTAGTGTAGGGTTTTGTGAGAATTGTTTTAAGATATATGCAATTTAGTGTAGGGATTCCGTGAGAACTGTAAAAATGTGTTTTTTTTTCAAAAGTGTGTTTAAACTATATGAAAATAAAATTTAAAAAAATAAAAAAAGAGTAGAGGAGTGGATAGGGCGGATGAGGGGATAGAGCGGGTAAGTCGATAGAGTGGATGAATGGACAGAGCGGATGAGTGGATAAGTGTACAGTTAAGATGAGTGCACAGAACGGTTGAAGGTATAGAACAGATGTCTGTAGAGATGAATATATGGAACAGCATAATGCTGTTAATGCGTGTAAAGCACAAGTGCCTAAAGTGGATGAGTGCGGAGAGCAGATGAGTGCCTAGAGGGACGAGTGCGTAAAATGGGATGAGTGCATAGAGGGGACGAGTGCATAGACAGGACGAGTGCGTAGACAGGACGAGTGCGTAGAGGGGACGAGTGCGTAGAGGGGACGAGTGCGTAGAAGAGACGAGTGCATGGAAGGGACGAGTGCATATAGAGGACGAGTGCGTAGAGGGGACAAGTGCGTAGAGGGGACAAGTGCGTAGAGGGGACGAGTGCGTAGAGGGGACGAGTGCGTAGAGGGGATGAGTGTGTAGAGGGGACGAGTGCGCTGAAGGGACGAGTGCATAGAGGGGACGAGTGCGTAGACGGGACGAGTGTGTAGAAGGGATGAGTGTGTCGAGGGGATGAGTGTGTAGAGGGGATGAGTGTGTAGAGGCGATGAGTGTGTAGAGGGGATGAGTGCGTAGAGGGAATGAGTGCGTAGAGGGAATGAGTGTATAGAGATGATGTGTGCCTAGAGGGGATGAGTGCGTATATGGCGAATGAGTATATACGACCGATGAGTGTATATGGCGGATGAGTAGATAGAGCGGATGAGTGGATAGTGTGGATGAGTGGATAGAGCGGATCAATGGATAGAGCATATGGGTGGATAGAGCAGATGAGTAGATAAGTGTACAGAGAGAATGAGTGTACAGAACGGATGAAGGCATAGAACAGATGAGTGTAGAGATGAATATATGGAACAGGATATTGCTGTTGAATGCGTGTAAAGCACGAGTCCTTAAAGCGGATAAGTGCGGGGAGCAGATGAGTGCGTAGAGGGATGAATACGTAGAGGGGTCGAGTGTGTAGAAGGGATGAGTGCGTAGAGGGGATGAGTGCGTAGAGGGGATGAGTGCGTAGAGGGAATGAGTGCGTAGATGGGATGAATGCGTGAAACAGGTGAACGCATAGTGCACCCAGTAGCCGCTCTGTGAATTTAGAAGTGTGCCCAACAGCCTTGCTGAAGCTAGAAGTGTGCCCACTAGCCGCTCTGTGAATTTAGAAGTATGGCCAATAACCTCTCTGTGAATTAAGTAGTATGCCCAATAGCCTCTCTGTGAAAAGTTGAACTTAGAAGTGCACCCAATAGCCTCTCTGTGAATTTTAGAAGTGTGCCCAACTACCTCTCTGTGAAAGTTGAATTTAGGAGGGTGCTCATTAGCCTCCCTGTGAATTCAGAAGTGTGCCCAATAGCGTCTATGTGGAAACGGAACTTAGAAGTCCGCCCAATAGCCTCTCTGTGAATCTAGAAGTGTGCCCAACAGCCGCTCTGTGAATTTAGAAGTATGGCCAATAACCTCTCTATGAATTAAGAAGTATGCCCAATAGCCTCTCTGTGAAAATTGAATATAGAAATGTACTCAACAGCCTCTCTGTGAATATTAGAAGTGTGCCCAATAACCTCTCTGTGAATTTAGAAATGTCTGAAAGGGCATGTAACCCATCAAATCTCACCAACACGCTTACTCTCTCCTTACATCACTACTCAAACAGAACACAGAGATACTATGACACCATTCGGTATAACTGTTCTCATATCAACATTCGCTGATCACTCCACATCATTCTAAGTAACCACTGCTGGTTACACACACCCCAGCCAGGCGTTCTCCTCAGGCCTAACGCAGCCACTTCCAATCTGGATAAATCCTGCCAGAATGAACACATACCCCTGACCTCTCAACCATCACACCTACCGCTAGAAAGCAGCTATTATACAGATACCCCACGAGCTGTACACATACCCGGTGCTCACACGCACCTTTTCGACTCTACTCTCTCTACTGATATGAACTTCGGTTCCCAAGGGCGTTCAACCTACCAGCGCCTTCAGACCATACCAATGGTATATAAGGCGCTATATAAATGCAAAATAATAATAACAATGTGTTGCAGTGTATGGCACATGTGTATTTTGACACACTATTTTGCATTTTTCATCTCATCATGTCCATCTCACATGGATGCGTGACATTACTCATTCACTGACATATGGCTGTACTTGTCAAATGTACCATGGCTATGCTACATTGAATCTATGTGCTGGCATGTGTCATGTATGTTTATTGGACATGCCACTCACAGGCTAATGTGTGATGCCAGTGCTACCCAGCATGCAGCAAATGTGTTGCTTTTCCATCTTGGTGTCCTCAGTGTCTGCTTTTTGCCTCCCCTTCCAACTCATTGACAGAGCATTCATGCCAGGGTTATAGTCATGTGGGACATGGTTAATTCATGTACTGGATCTATGGCTTGTCAGGCCTATGTGTGTGCTATGGTGCTCATGCCTGTTTCCATTTGTTGTCTTTCATGTTTTTGCAGGTGATGACACACTTGATGCTGTTGAGGTGGAGGAAATGGTGCAGACCTAGGAGGAATCTCAGGCACGACCGGGCACCAGTGGAGGACGTGGTGTGGTGGTGGGTGAAAACCCAATCTTTCGGCAGACCATACTGTCCAGGGGTGTCTCTGGTTGCACCTCCCCAGACCTCTATGATTCAGGTGCTGAATCGGATGATGAGACTTATGTGCTGTCGCAGGTGAGTGTTTCTGGCAGGGATTCTGTTCTGTCCAACCCACCTACACCAGGGGTAGAACCCTCTATGGGGATGTCAGTGTTGGTAAGTCCACCTTTGGTGGTTATGGATGCAGGGTCACACTCCACAACATCCGATCCTGTTCCTGGGCCAGCAGATCAGAGGGGGAATGCAGTCCTGCAGCCTCAGGCAGTGCCAGCACTGCAAGGTGCAGATCGCCTTGCCCCAAACAGGTGTGGTGCCCGCCGACGCAGTGGCCGTACGCCACCAGGCAATACTGTATGGGAAAACTCCAAGTACGGTATAGCAGCACAACAGGGAGCATCAGTTGAAATGATGGCTCAGGCAATGGAGAGGGTGGCCACTTCCATTCTCCCCCCTGAAAGGCAGATGGAGCAACAACAGCAGGCAACAGACTCCATTTGCCAATCACACAGGGAAGACATGTTGGCGTCCAACAGGGACCGACGGGCGGCACTGGAGACTCTGCGGGAAGCCATTTCTGTAGAGTCACAGGGCCACAGGGAAGCCCTGAGGTTAGAACTCCAGTTCCTTGAGGCTTCCCGAAATTTAAGGTCAAAACAGCAGCTGGAGCAGCTCACACGTTCACTCTCAGCTGAGCTGCAGGCAACTCGGGAGGCGATCCGGGCATCACGCAAGGTCATGCGTGCAGAAATGCAGACAACCCGTGAGGTGCTGCATGGGGATCTCCGCACTATCATCCTCCAGAATCAGACCTTCATCACCCGCATGCTTGCTGCCATGGAGGACCATACCAGGGCTTTGCGTGGGCTGCCTCCCATAGCACCACCACCTCCTGATGCAGCAGCAGAAGGTGAAGAGAGCAACAGCAGCAGTTCTCCCACATTAGCGTAGCCGTGCAGGACATGAACCTGCTCAATTTAATGCCTTAATTGAATAAGGTCGAAGAGTCATCATTCCGCCTTTCATTTCCAGCTTGTAATGCCGAATTTGCAAATAATCCACTTCAGTTACCACATACACCACGAGGAGTGTATGTTCTAAAATGGCCGCCTAGGAGTCTGTTCCTCCACCTATCTACCAGTGGGACCTTCCCACAAGCTGCCTGGCTTGGATTGGCCCTGGTGCCTGTTTAAGCACCAATCCAGAGCCAGCAGGCATAAGCCGGCCCACTTTCCTAAGGCCCAGGAACGAAGGCTGACTCCTGTCCTCAGCCTGTCACCAGCCGTCGCCACCCACCAGATCCACTGCTCTTCCGCCGATCAGCTGATAATGAACCTCAAACCTGAATCACCCTACCTTGATACCATCATCAGCACCTTTGTACCCCACCTCTCCCTTATCCCGCCTCGTGCCTATCAAGGTTTCCACACTCTCCCGACTTCCTTAGCCCCCCTGTACCATCCCGTATGAACTGCTACCCATGCCATCACTATGCTCTCCTCACTTGCCCATGTCACAGCATCCCATCAGAGCCACAACCTTACGACCGTAGTTGACGTCTACCGATTACCTGGGTCCCATGAGTAGATACAGCCCCTCGCCTAACACGCCTCAGCGCCTTCGTCATCGCCACTTTCAGGCGCCTGGCTCCCCACCAGCCAACTACTGAACCTTGTCACAGTTCCCGATCTCGCTTGAGTGTGCCACCTGACCTACTGTTTCATGTATTGCTTATATACCAATGTATAATTGAATTCCCGCCTATTAACTGACCATTACGTGCCGGCAATTATTACATGCGCCGGCTATCTCAACTGCCATTCGACTGTTATTAGTCACCAGTACACCGCTGTTTACTATACCTAGGACCTAGCTGATGCTGTATGTAATTAACCTTAAATCGGCTAATGGCCTACTGCTAACCTATCCGCACTATCTACGCATCGGTTCCTAGTCCGAGCTTATTACTTACTACAAGCTGGCAGTCAATGAAGCACTGTCGAGCGACACACAATGCCATACACATTGATGTGAGTTTGTCACCTGCCATGCACATTAGTCAGAGCCTGTTACTGGCTACCAACTGCTAGTCATTGAAGTATTGTTGAGTGCCACACTATGCTATGTACATTATCTTGAGTCTATTACTGCTACTAGATGTTAGTCATCGAAGTATTGTTGAGTGCCACACTATGCTATGTACATTAGCCTGAGTCTATTACTGCTACTAGATGTTAGTCATCGAAGTATTGTTGAGTTCCAGACTATGCTATGTACATTAGCCTGAGTCTATTACTGCTACTAGATGTTAGTCATCAAAGTATTCTTGAGTGCCACACTATGCTATGTACATTAGCCTGAGTCTATTACTTGCTACTAGATGTTAGTCATTGAAGTATTGCGAAGTGCCATACATGTATACCATTAGACACTGTACCTTACCGACTGCTCATGATCCATTTAGAGCCCAGCCTAGCTTGGCAGACCTCCCAAGTATCTAGCATATTTGCTCTACCTACGCAGCATGTTTACCTTGGCCACTAGCCCATTCGTTTGCCTCCTGCGCCTTATTATTATCATTACATTGTTTAGTATGCTACTTCACCTTCCTACCACCATGTACCCGACTATACCTGAACACAAGTCATCCAGTAGCCCACCTATAGACACAACTGACTCTAATCCATCACTACCTATTAGCTTCCCCTGCCAGACTACCGACAGGAATCTGAGACTTAGAGCTAGATTAGCGAAAATGTATGAGCCTCTTGCCCGCTCTATGCCTGCCACACAGAGACTAAGAACCATGACAGTCTTGCCTCACCCAACCACCCTAAAAACCAACTTATCTCAAAACCTTAAACCTCCACACAGTCCCACTAATCAGAGCAAATCCGATATAACTCATAACTGCCCCCTTACTACTACTATAACCACTGCAAGTCCCCAAATCAAGGGAACATTGGTCAATGCCAGGTCCCTAGTAGCTCATGCAACAGAAATTGCAGACCTGATCCTCCAAGAAGACCTTGACTTCCTCGCTATCAATGAGACGTGGTTACATCCGGCAGCAGGCCCCATGCTCATGCTTGCAGTCCCAGATAACTATTCTATCCTGAGACAAGAGAGACCCAATTCCAGAGGAGGGGGTGTTGCTATCATCCACAAGTGTAGTCCCACTATGAGACTAGCAACCCCTATCAACGTCCTCTCATGCGAACTACTCTCAGTTAAACTTCCACTCACTCATGCTCAAACCCTCAACATCCACTTGATCTACTGCCCTCCAGGCCCTATAGACACGTTTGATGAGGACATTAACACTATCTTATCCAACAAAAATTCTACCCAAGCACTCACCCTTGGTGACTTTAATTTGGGCTTCAACGACCCGAATCACCAGCACGCCACTACTATGCACAACACCCTATCTGAATTAGGATTCAACCAAAGAAGCATGGAACCCACACATTCCAAAGGTAGAATAGTTGACTGGGTGGCTGATTACAACTGCCTAACCAACATCACCAGCATTTCACCTCTAGCCTGGACTGACCACCATCTGGTATCATTCACACTCTCTACCAGCCGACCCCCACCCGCACCGACTAGTAGGGCCCCACCTACACTCACGAGAAACAAAAAGAGCATCACTGTGGCCAGACTTATCCCGAACCTACTCCCCACCCTCAACACTCTCCCCGACAACTCGGATCCTGAGACGTTGGTCGAGGAATATAATAAAATAAATAAACTCTATCTTGAATCTGCCATAGCCACTACTAACAAATTACAAACTCTCCAGAATAACGCTATCAGAGCGGCACTGGGCATCCCCAGCAGGGCTCACATTACTGCACATAGCCAACAGAATAACTGGCTTTCTATCAATGACAAAATTCTCTTAAAAACTACATCACTTACCTACAAATCTCTCAATAACATTGCACCAATTTACTTGATTGACAGATTTCACAGACAGACCTCCCTGAGACCTACAAGAACAGCATACAAAGATTGGCTCTCTGTCCCCAACTTTAAACGCTCCACCTTAGGGGGCAACAGCTTCCCAGTGAAAGCAGCAAAACTGTGGAACTCCCTACCGCCAACCGTTAGAATGGACCTGCCGTATCAACATTTCTGAACCAAGGTCATTTCTGGGTTGAAAACGTAAGCCTTCCTATATACCTACGTGCTAAGTCAACATATTCTTGTCATCTGCTCACACTGCGTCCACTTACGCTCTTGTGCACATTTTGTACATTATCTTGTATAGTTATGCTTTTACCTTGACTATGTGTATGTACATATTCCACTTGCGCTCATGTGCACATTTGTACATTATCTTGTATAGTTTGCTTTTATCTTGACTGTGTGTTTGTACATATTGTTGTTGTCCTAACCAAGCTTCGCATATCCTTGTAACTGTTGCATCCTGTGACCCCAGGGTATGCCGGCGCATTACAAATAATAAACAAACAAACAAACATCAAAGCATTCCCTGCCTTGGCGCTCCTGAATCTTCATCATATACCAACCAATCCCCAAATGTGCAATCGTGATACATTGTTAACACCAAATGATGCTCAGTCCTCACCAAATTGCTTAGAAAGACTCTACACTAGCTTCTGCAAGGCCTTTCTACTATTTCATTTGTGCAATCACTCCCAGACACAGAGTGCCCTTTCCAATGCATTTCCTTTTTGTGTTGCCGAGCAACACTAATTGCAGATACAATCACTCCGGACACTGCATGCCCTTCACAATAAAGGGGTAGTTCACTCAGAAAAGGGTATTGTTCCAATCAATCGGCATGTGTTTTCGATGGTATGTAGATCCATTTAAAAAAACAAATTCCTAGGCAACTTATCTTAGTTTTCCTCACTTTTATACCGTTTCAAATGCCTGCCTGGGCACCACCATCTTGTGGAAATCTTATCTGCTGATCGTTCGCCCTAAGTGCATATCACCCGCCCCTGAAGCTGACATCACTTGTCATAGTGATATGCTTCACCTATTTTAATTACGTTGGTGGTCAGCGTCGCCAACCATACCCTTTCATCACCAACATCTTAACGTTATCTAATGCAGAACCGGGTCATAAACAGACATCGCTCTAGTTGGCGAGACTTTTCGCTCTTGTCGCTAAAAGGTTCAAAAGCGTATATTTAGAATAAAACTGTGATAATCGCAACGGTATCAAATACTTTAATTTTGTTGAAACGCTGAAAAGAGATTATGCCTACGAAAATGTCTTACAATGCCTATTCCCTTCATCGATCAAATAATCAGTCTTTGTATAGTTCCCAGAAAGTTTTTCGATCAACGTACATTGCGATACCTTAGTGAGAAGGACACAGTGGTTTCAGTTAAAAATGCAACACTTTCACATCAGCACATTTTCATAGCCTATAGGCTCTCATATTGCTTCTTGATACTGCAACGGCGAAAGGACAGATTGTTGTTTGGCGATCGTCCTAAAACATTATAATTAAAAATGCATTGCTCAATAGTGTTGACCAATTCCGATTGTAGTAGCCATCCACAGGAAGTGTCACTCCATGATATGCGCACGATGTAACTGTAAAATCGAGAATAAAAATAAATATCAGTGCACATTTTTTATTATAATATACACAGTAAATAAATGTTAACTTGATTTCAAGTTATCATTATTTTTATTTATTTTATTTTTTTCCGTTTATTTCAGCGCACAAAGCCCAGAGGCATCTAGACACTAGTTACAGAAAGTGCATAGTACATTAGTGAAGTGCATGAGTACGTATAGGGTTATAGACAGAATAGGTGAGAGTACACAGACTGGCAAAGCCACCCCTCATGGTACAAGGGGGGGGGGGGCTACAGGCTGCAGACAGACGCCGCCCAACACACAACGAGCCATAGCGACGCGACGCAGAGCCATGTAGCTGACTAGCACATCCTAGTAATACAGGACTCAACAAACCCAGCGCACAGAAGGCGCTGCAAGTGAAGAACTCCCAACGGATTCAACACTTACCTGTCACACCGAAATTATACGGCACAGGTGTCCTAAATTATGTGACAACCCCAGTCCACTCAAGGTGTCCTGAAGACGGCACCAGATTCAACATCAATTACTGAATGCCAGAAACACCATTTATGTGTCGACCAGATAGATGTGTAGTCAACTAGATCAGATCTGAAGTCACAATCACTACTAACTCACACTATGAAACAGTGACAATAAATGAACCAATGTATGAGGATGTTTGGAATATCAAAAATGCTGTAACTTTTTCACGTTGACTCAGGCTAAACAACAAGGGCTGTTTGTTATTAGCAGTGTGATATAATTTGTTTTAAACTCAAATACAAACAAATGTAACAGTTCTGTAGAAGAGTTTGGGTGGTCTCATACGTACAGACTAACTGTAAGAGATCTGTCAAATGTGTGCTTGACCTATAGCCGGCCAGTGTGTATCAGGTGGGGTAGCCTAAGTTCTTTCTTTATTTAACTACAATACCCCTCATAACACAGGCCCCCCTTACACAAAAAAGAGGGACACATTACCCCCTTATTTTCAAAATATAGTGAAGCTTATCTATTCTAGTGAAAATAACAATGAGACCCGTCATGCAGTGTTTGCAGCGGGTTTCGTTTGTGCGGGAACGCTTCCCACAAAAATTAAAAATATTCTTGGAAAGCTGTGTGCTGAAACACAATGAAATATTTCCGGTATTCCACATACAAATATATTTACTAGCATTTTAATGGTAAAAACGCACCTTGTGACACAACATTTACGGATTATTTCACAGATGCACCAAGTCCAGGTGCAGACAGGACACTGTGGACCTGGAAGTTGGCGCAAAGGGTGTGAAAGGTTGGACAAATGTGCTATTTTTCACCAGGATGCGTGGAATGTTGCACCCAAGGCCACACATGCAATGAGCAAGTTGAAAAATAATATATTACATCACTATAATTAATGCATGTCTAGTGCGAGTCAGTTTTGAATGGCTTACTTGGCTCATGTGTGCCTCTATTACAGCAATCATCTTCATTTCTGCATCGTTTTGACTTTCATTTGATGAGTATTTGGAATGCGCCTATACACCAAATAGCGGCGCCATAAACAAAATGGGTAGGTAAACAAGTGGAGTAACTAAACAATAGAAATAAATAAACACACACTGTAATACTAGGCCGTCACATACATATTGTGCAAGTTATGTTAGCAGTGAAGGAGAGAGTGAAGGTGCAGGGTGGTGGACCAATGTATGGGCAAGTGCTGGTGTTGTGCCATGGGAGGAGGCTACTGGCTAAGTGCTATTGCGGAGGCTTCTCAATGGGTGGATGCCCAGCTGCCCTGAAGTAATGCAGTGGGACCAGGGGCAAGTGTTGATGGTGGTGGGTGCTGGTGAAGACTGGGCAGAGGGCTTGGTAGCCTGTAAGACTCCTGAAGGACCAGGCAACTAGTCACAGCTACTGTGGGAGACCAAGACCCCGTAGGACACAAAAGGGGCCTGGTCGCCATTCTTAGTGAATGAGGGGAGTTGGCATGTAAGGGAGAGAGGGAAGGAAGAGGAGAAGAGGATATTCTTGAGAAGCTGGCAGGGCTTGAGGAGATCTGGTTCAAGGAGCAGAGAGGGTCTGTTTCAATGGAAGGTGCTAACAGAGGAATCACCAGCTCTATGCTTGGAGAAGTGTTTGAACAGCATAGAGTTGGAATTTGGAGGATCCAAAGGATATAGAAGGAGAGTATTTAGTAAGAACCAGTGGCAGGTATTGTGTCTCCGGACCACAGGCCACACACCCCAGACAGCCTTGGGTATTATGTAGAGGGATATGAACTTGATCCTTGCAGCAACCTTAAGATAGTGGAGACATTTTAGGGCTGGAGAGATACGGTCCCTGTGCTTGAGGCCAAGGGTAAGTCGCGCAGCCCTATTCAAGATTAGTTTGAAGGGTAGTAGAGAGCTAGAGGGTAGATTAAGGAATAGGCTGTTGCAGTAGTCCAGCCTGAAGAGGATCAAAGCTATAGAGACATTAAACTTCTGGGGGAATGTGAGGAAAGGTGTGAATCCCTCTAATGAGGCAAAGGTGAAAGTGGGCCTTTTTGGCAAGGCCCAAGATATGAGGAGTGAAGGAAAGAGAAGAGTCGAGCAACACCCCAACACTTCTGGCTTCAGAGGAAGGAGAGGTAGAATATCTCAATGAGAGTGGCCCAAGCGCAGGGGGGAATCAGGGGACTGGAGTCCAAATAGGAATGCTCTCAGTCTTGCTAGCAATAAAACTGAGATCATTACAGGTGCAGCATGACTGGAACTTGTTGTATTTGGATGTAGAAGTGCAATTAGGGGTAGGTCAGTGGATGGGAATAGTAGGAGGATCACAGTAGTGGACAAGTGCTGGAGGAGGGCCCGGCACGGAAGTGCAAGGGGAGCCAAGGATAAGAACCTTGGGCTAATTGCAAGTACAGGTGACTCACAAGGGCTAAATGTGGAGGCACCAAGCAAGGGCACACAGGGCAGTGCAGTTGGGGGTGGAGGAGTGCTGGAATTGACTGGACGGAAGGGCCTGGAATGATCTAACACTCCCGAGGAGTCAGGCCCCTTAGCGGCAGTGGGTTCATTCGCAGTGAAGGGAAAGAAATAAAGGGGTAGAGTAGAGAATAGTTTTGAGCACTTTCTGGAATTAAAGGAGGTGCAGCTGTAGTCTGATGGTTGCCGGGAGGCGCTTTCAAAGGGAAGCCCCATCCGAGTAGAGAGACCTGACCCCAGCTCTATGCAACTTGTAAGAATTAAAAAGAAATCCAAACAATATGTAAAGGGTTCAAACAGGCTAAATTTGCATTTAAAAAAAATGTGAAGAGAGATACACATCATTTGAATCTTGAGGTCAACCTTTCAACAATTTCAAGTTTGGGAGGGCAGCCCAGTGTTCTGTGGCATAGACTGTGCCCTTGGAACAAAGTCAGGAGCCATTCCATGCCTTTGTATGGCCAACATATTTAATGTCAGATCTTTTACAAAATCGAAATACATCGGCCGTAAAATTGGCTTTGCCACCCACTGTTTGCTTCTTTTTGTAAACTCCTTGTTGCAACAGAGATCCCGGAATGTTCCGGCAGTTTTTGATTATTCCCTGCCAAAGTTCTCGTTAAGCGCAAGTACATCTAGCTAGTCTTGTTCCGGCTCCATAATGTCTATTGACAAATGCAAGCCTTTTAGAGCTATTGTTTAGGCGCTTATTATGGAACACCTCCAAATATCCCATGTGGCAGAATTCGGGGAGTCCCCTCATGTCTCTGGAAAGGGTTTTGTCTTGGACAATCTTCTTGAGTACTTTGAGAGCAGGGGAGCCTGGTACCAACCACCTTTTCTTATGCTCATGCTCCTTGCTAAATGGTCCATGTGCACATTTGTTTCTTTCTTTTTCTTCCCACAAGTGTTTGTTTTAACACCATTTTTCGAGCAGTATATCTGCTGATCCATCACAAGTTTTTGAGATCCACCAAAGATGGTTGCTGATGGAATGTGACCAACTTAAAAAGTTTTCTGTATCTTTTTTTTACCAACAGCTGTGACTTTTTTAGAAATTAATTTTGCAACGGGCCATACATCATACTGATGCTGTATGTATGGGATCTGCTCTGCATGGCCTTGGCTTTTGAAACATGCCTGTCAGTGGCGATCAGGCTGATTTTCATTCCTCTGGATTGCAGAAGGTCAATGGATTTAATGAACCTATATCTTTCCATTGCAACAGAAGATCTACATTCAGACACTTGCACCACGACTAAACTCACTATTTTTTTGGTTTGCATGTCTTAGAAGTGGTAAGTGCAGTATTTAGCTGAAGAACCGGGACTATCACACTGTCCATCGCCCGCAAGCCTGAGCCGTTTTCCATGGAAAGCATAGTCCAAAGATATTAGTTCCTGTGTCCATGCCTGGCTAATAGCCGGGTACAGGAATTTCTTCTGATATCTGTAGTATTGTTTAAGTAACTCAAATTCCACAATGTACAGAAGCTTGAAATACTGCTGAACGTTGATCCGCTAAATGGCAAAGCAGATGAACAAAGTAAATTTCCAGCAGGCACTTTTCCAATTATAACTTGTGCAGACCATGCAAATGTGTTATGGTTCTGTAAACAACAAACCCTATCTTTACATTTGTGCTTTTATGTTTTATTTTTAGCAGGTGTGAACAGTGTCAGCGGTTTTGCAAGCAATTAAAAAAAAAGGGTCTGTTATTTCTGTATCTTCGTGTTGGCTTATTCTGCTGTAGCAATGATCCATATTTACTTTACATGGATCACTGGTGACATAACATTCATATGCTGGACACTGAACACATGCATCACGGCTATTAATTTTGATAGGAGCATGCTGAGCATCAAAAAGTAGCTGTTCGCAATTGACATTGGTTTGGCAAGCCACTTCGTTAGTTTGTTTTGGTGTCTACCTCCTCATGCTCCTCTTCTTCCTTGGTCTCTACCACTTCAGTAGTACATTCCTTAAACCTAATTATTTTAATGACAATGATTAGATTGTTTAACATTGTGATATTAAAATCATTGATCTCACAAACTACATCTTCAGAGATTTCATCTAATGATTTTTCACCTAAAAATATCAGTTTATAATTTATAAAAACATACGGTTGCTCAGATGATTACTATGTTTGCATTAGTATGGGCAGATACTAGAACACTGGGTGTGTAACATTTTAAAAAGACTGATTCGAAAATCTACCTGTTAACCTTCAGAGATGTCGCAGGAAGTTGGTGTGTGATAATCCTGCAAAACCTATTAATTAATTCATGCATTCAATATTTACTGTATAGCCATCAGTTTTATATAAAAGCTCGTAATGTTTATGAACAAAAACATAGTCCATTCATATAGTAAGTGAACGTGTCTATCATTCAGTAAGAAATTATGCTTTTAGGAATATTTCCTTCACGAGTGCCATTACTTACTGACAGTTACGTCGAGGTAGCTGAGATAATGCTTTGCAATTAGCAGACAGTATTGCAAATTCAAACAATAAAAGTTTAATTTAGTTCAATAAGTTTTCACTTGTCATACCTCATCCTCCAGAACGGTTGCATTATTAGAATAGTATGTTGCTGAAGTTCCAGCCTCACCCTATATCAAATTAATGTCAATAAAGATGAAAAAGTAAAATCTAAAAAAAAATGTAACTTAAATTAATGTTGGACAATGTTCAAATTCAAGGCTACATTCCACTTAGACAGAATTCAGGGTTGCTATAGACTGAAACAATTGAATATTTTGAAAAGTCGCATTCGAAGGATTGTTAGCAAAGAATTACTTGAATGTTGAGTGCGGTTGATGTTGGTTAAGGAATAGTGGTACATGTACAATCTATATCCTTTAATTGATACATACATTTACACCATTGTTAAATAGACAATGTACATTTGTATTATAAACTGCAACACGTCCAAAGAGAGAATGTAAGTTTATGTGCAAGTCACTCATCGTCATCATGTGGATGTTGGAAGTGTCTGTGGATTCCACCATGGCAACGGTCTATTCTTCCATCAGTGTCACCTATGTAAAGACAGACATGCTAATGAACACATTGAGCAATATAAACTTTTTGTAAAAGACGCAATCTATGTTTTTATAGAAGCCTCACATTGAACCGAACTATCAGTGTATACATAACCTTAGTATAAAGTAATCTACTGTTACAATTGTTTACATTTTCATTGTGGCCTTTGTTTCTGTGTCAAATACATCAAGGTTGTTGAGCTAATGCTTTTCAATTTGTAGATAGTATTGCAAATAAAAAAATTAAATGATAAGAGAATAACAATAAATTATCACTTGTCACACCTCATCCTCCAGAACGGTTTCTGCACAAGAATAGTATTTTGTTGAAGTTCCAGCCTCCACCTATATCAAAGTGATAGTAATAATAAAGATGTAAAAGGAAAATATAAAACAAAAATTAAATTAAAAAAAATGAAAAGGACAATATTTAAATTGAAGCCTGCATACCACTTCGACAGATTGATGGGTTGCTATGCACTGAAACAAATAAATCACTTGGAATGGTCACATCAGAAGTATATTTTTCCAAAAATTCCTTGAATGCTGAGTGTGGCAGCTGTAGACTCAAGAATAGTGGTAGATGTACAATGTATATGCTTTACCTGAAACATATATTAACACCATTCTTAAATAGTCAATGTACATTTGTATTATCAATTTCACAACTAGAAAGGAATACATTAAGTTTATGTTCCAGTCAATCAGCCTCACCATTTGGAAGTTTGACTTGTCTGTGGTTTCCTACACGGTAGCGGTCTGTACTGCCGTTAGTTTGGTCTACGCAAAGAAAGAGATGCTGATGAACACATTTAACCGACTGACCAATTTGTAAAAGACAGTTTTTTTAAGAAGGATCACATTGCTCTGAACTATTAATGTATCCATAAACAAGGTACAATAAACAACAATGTTCCTGTGGTTCTATGTCATTTCATTGTAAGGTAATCCCAATGACGCTCAAATCGTTCTATCAGACTAAATACATATGTAAGATGAACAAACTAAGTTGCAACTCAGCTGTACGTTTCTTCACAAAAATATTTCATTTACTCTTATTGAACACATATCAAATGCAATATGACATGATTCCTATGAACCACTTTTCTAATTTCATACGATGGATATTCCCAAACAATAGTGCACAACAAGTTATTGTTACTCTAAATATAGGCAATATACAATGTATAATATCACAAGAATTGTGTCCATGTATTCTCTTCACATCCATGCACTCTATTCCACTTCCTTCCACCTATACTCTCACACCCATCAAGTTTCATTCCTTTCATACTCATTAAAACTGTTCTGGGAAATTTTTCAGGGGAACACTATTCGAATAGCCAACATTCCATATTTTGCAGAAACAAGTTTTCAATCCCTGCTGTATTTTCACATTGTGTCAACAGAACACATTTCCTGACAAAGCTGATTGCAGGTGAATCCTATTCCTTCGTCACCTCAGCAGTTTTGGAACATCTGTGGGAGTATCCTAAAGAAATGACATACTGAGAGGGTCTCAGTTACCCATTAACAACTCTCCTTCATTCGAGATGCTGCATAGTGATTACCATTAATCAAAGGCACAATCCCTCTGTGCACGGGACCTAACTTCCCTACAGTTAAAAAAAGGTATTGAATCAACTGCATTGTACTCATACCCCTAGGTGAGTGTAGTCTGTGCCCAGATGGATGGGGCCAAGGTAACTTCACTTCCCTTAGCATGTATCCATTCAGGTCTGTGCCCATGGTCGCTGCTGAAAGCTGTCAAATTTAGTGTAAATTCCCTCCCAGATCCAGAGTGCTAGGCCGGTAGCCAATGTCTCTACATGGGGAAAACGATTCAAAGCAGTGTCAATTTTACTGAATCTCTAGTCGTTGTTCTTCAAATAATATCCAGCCATTTTTTAACTTTACAATTATACAGCATGTTCACTGCAGCTTCCACCACAATCCCCCTGTATATAGCTACTCGGTACTCTCGTAGGACACGACTCCTCCTGGTTAGTTGAGTCATCATAATACCAGCGACTAGTGCCCTTTCGTTGGTATGTTTAAATTGTTAATATGGTACTGGTGTAGAGGTGTAGACTTTTTGCATATATTAAATTGAGAATATGGTTTGCATTGAGTATAAAGCAATAGAAGGTGGCAGAGCAGATACCATTGACACTAAGGAAAACAATAGTAAAAGTTGACTAACCATTAGTTGGAAGAGCAGATGGACCGATTTAGGAAGCAATGAAAAAAAGAGGACAGATGGGGATATTCCTAGTCGATTCCAGAGGTGTTTTCTTGGTAACTTCCACAGTTGTTTTAAAGGCTTCCGGAGGTGGGTGTGTATGTGAATGGGTGACATGTTTGTTCACACCCACAATGTATCTAGGACAAATTTGGAACCCCCCCACAGTGAAGCCTCCTTGCGAGCGCAGGGCCAAAGGTGCGAACTGCCATGGATACCGGATGGTGAAAGGATGTGGATAATTGGAGCGCAATAGGCCCGGAACACATTGAAAGGACACAAAGATATGTTGATGCAGGGACAGGGTCTTCAAAGGGGAGTCTGGAGACAGCAGGTCTGGAGAGGCCATGTGCCAAAGAGCCCTTTGAGGTGTACATGGTATTTGACACCTTCAGCCTTCCCACCCAGCCAGCCCCCTTGTGAGCGCATGGCCAAAGGTGCGAACTGCCATTGATACCCGAGGGTGGATGGATGTGGGTGATGGAAGCGCAATAGGCCTGGAATGCACTGAAAGGACAAAGATATGATGGTTTCAGGGACCAGGTCTTCAAAGGGGAGTCTGGAGACACTGGGGGCCTCATTACGAGGTTGGAGGTAGTCATGGCGCTATTAGCCTGCTATTAGCCTATTAGTCCTAGTTTGCCCTATAACTAAGATGGGAGTAATCTCGACCATCAAATGATCAACAAAACAGTCCTAGTGGAGTCCCCTAAAATGGTGTAAAAAGGAGAAATGTGTTCCAAAAGAAAAATCAGTGTTCCAAAGAAAAAGGTAGTTGAACCAGCTCTCCTCCTCAGGTTAGTCCTCACGGAGTAAGGCAGTCCTTGTTGGCAGGATGACACACACTGGCTCGTTTTCTAACACTATAAGCAGTTCCACAACATGGATTGAGGGCCGTCTGGCCTTCCACGTTAAAGTCTCTTTCTTGACTTTTCAAAATTGTATTCCAACGTAAAGTTTACAAAGGTCACCCTCTGATGGGCTCAGACCTTACATCACACAGTTAACATAAGTCCAAGTCTCTCGGGCTCAGACCTCTCACGTCACATTTAAATACAAACTTGTCGGGGCTCACTTCCCCAAGCTTATTGTACTTCGGGTCTCCCTCAAATGGGTTTAAACCCCTTTCGGATGTCAAAGACTTTTAAATGTGCATTTTTCTTGCAGACCACCGCAGGACCACTTCGACTCTAAGTTCACATTTACTTTTGCTTAATTTAATTTTGCTTTATAGCTTCTTACAATGTACC
Source organism: Ambystoma mexicanum (assembly GCF_040938575.1). Lineage (NCBI taxonomy): Eukaryota > Metazoa > Chordata > Amphibia > Caudata > Ambystomatidae > Ambystoma > Ambystoma mexicanum. The sequence goes on along the minus strand of NC_090935.1, from coordinate 163,827,284 downwards.
TTTCAAAGAGACATTTGAATGGGCTACTTCCTTTTGCCGTATCACTCCGTTAATTAGCATTGCTGATCTCACAGCTGCCTTTTACTTCAAAGTTCATCCACACACGTGCAGCCTTCATTTGTGATATAATATTGCTACTTAATTAATTTTAACACACCGGTCTTTCAGGTCACTTGCCAACTCACCAGCTGCGTGCCCTTCTGCCTTTTTTTTTCTATTTTCAATTCACGAGTCAAGGTTAGTACCACAGGCTTGACCTCACCTCCCCAACTCTGGCGTTCACCCCGGGAGGGTCGCTGGCATCCTTGAAACATAAGGCAATCTTCACTTGTGGGATCTGGCCTTTTCCACGTGTCTTTCGCGGTCTGGAGGCAACAACCTCCAGTAGGGAACCCTTGGCGTTTTCAGCCCGCTGCTCTCGTCCCTTGGTCCATTTCTCCAGTAGGTGTGCCTTTATTCTGGAAGTTCTGCTCGTACTTGTGTTCCACCTTGCTCAGAGTGTCTTTAGGTGTTGCATTTTATTTGTGTGAGGAGAGTTACCTGGTATCAGTTGTATGCACTTAGTGTAAAGTGGCTGACTTTGCCTGACTCGATTAACGGGACATGTCCAGTACGATGTGAGAGAGTTAGCCTGGTTACTCTTAGTCACCCTCTTCCTCGGCCCAGTGCTTGTGTAAAATGGGGTAGGGGAGTTGGGACTTCAGAAAATCCTACAAAATAGAATGAGGTAGTTGAACAAAAAAAGAGGCGAATACTGCATCTCACCATCGGCCATCTCACCCCACTCCTCAAAGACCCCTCACCCAGGTGATCCTCCCGCATGGGTCCACCCCTAGGAACTGGATCCAAAAGCGATGGCCGTGTGCTAGCCACCTAGATGGCATGTCCTCGAGGACTAGTGGGTGAGTCACCCTTTGGTTTCTCACATAACTTAAAAATAATTTCCACCCACTTTTCATATTGACTCATTTTTTTATTTTTTTATACGTTTTGTAAAGTGGTTTTCAATGACAAACTACAAATGGTACTGCTATGGTCTAGGTACTCTATGTATATATCTGCGGTATGGTCCGGAGTCACTTGGGAATTTTTCACGAATGGCACGAGCCACACAGGTAATTATCACTCGTCAAACACGGAATCCCAGTCTTCCATGAATCCACCATGTAAATGCACGGTAGGCCACAAGCCTGTATCACCTATGAAAGAGATACAAAAAAGGTTTACTGGAATGAACCCAATACTTGAATGTATTATGTTGTAAATACCTTTTCAAATGTAAGGCATTGTGAGCGATTAAAAAGTACATTTTCATTGAAAGCACTAACGGCATTGGGATATCAAGGGGTGATCAATTGAAATTCTGAACACCCATTTGATAATAAACAGATGGGCAGATGGCAGCACATTTACTTCCAAGTGAAATAAAGGTAATTGTTTACACGTAGATGTTAAAGCTGAATATTCAGGTTTGAGATAAGAAACAAAAAATGTATTCAATGTAAAGTAAAATGCTTTCGTCACTGATCCACAGAAGTTAAAATGATATAGGGGAACAACATGAAATGTTAGCCGTGTCGGTTATCAAACACACACCATATATTGATATAACGTACTCGTTACTTGGATTACGTCGGCAAACTGTAGATTGAAGTTTGTCCATAAGCACCATCAGCATTCGCAACATTGACATTTTAAGTTAGGCTACCCTGAAGTCATGCACCTGGGTAACACATAGTGGCGGTGTGTGTTCTTAGGCAATGTAGGCCAAGCAGCCAGAGTTTTCTCGGCTACAGCAGTTCTCCAGCACACTTGGCATAACCTCACAGCGTCCTCCAAGCGACTGGGTTCAGGCTCTGGTGATCGATCGTCATAACTAGCATCTGATTCTGTAAGGAAGGCATGGGATCAAACAGTAAGACAGACAAAAGTGATCACAGTTCCAGGGTGTTTAGTGAACTTCAATTGGGTTTGAAAAACGCCTTTCTAATCCTAAATCTAAAGATGGGAGCAAGCTACGACCATCAAATATTAATAACGCAGTCCTAGTCGAGTCTGTCAAAATAAAAAAGCCTGTGCTAATAAACCTATTGCCAATCCTTACTTCTAAATACAAAATGGTGTGAGACAGTAGTATATGAAAAAAGGGAAAAGTGTTCAAGAAACAATATGTCCGGACAGTTGAGCAGTTGGCCTCCTTTCCTCACGCTTTCAGCACGGGACAAGGCAGCATGCTCAAGCCTCGTGCAAACTCTGGCTTCTTTGGCACGAGGACACAGTTCAATGGTTCAGTTGGTCTCACACCACTCTGGCAAAGTCTTTAAGAAACAAAAAAAGGATTCTCAAAAGGAAACGTCTATTATCAAAACATAGGCTTCCTCCGCCTTGAAGCAAAGTTCAATGGGCTTGTCAATCACAATGTGCTTGTCAATCACAGACTTTCTTTGTCAGAATGAAAGCTTCCCTCGCCTTAAAACAGAAGTCCACTTTCCTTGTAAAAACAAACAGTATTACCTTCTTTCCCAGTGACTGCTTGTACTTGTAGTACCTTTTGTTAACCATACAGTTCAATATCTATGCATCCCTCAACTGTGTGTCAGACTTTTCATTAGCAGTTGAGGATGATCCCCCAACACTCACTACCACAGGCGTGATAGTACAACAGCAGCTTGTGAAGCTGGTAGAATTATATGCTCAGCCTCAGACTGATACTCAGATAATCTTGACTACTTGCCTCAATACAGAGGGCTTGCCCACCAACCGGGATTGTGAAGGGATTCCCACCCTGTAGCCTCCAGTACAATGACTCAAGTAGACTTGAGGGGCAGGGTGAAAGTTGATAATTCCAGAACCAAGTCTTCAGACGTAGCAGACATTGCTAGGGCCCTGAAGATCCAGAGTGTTTTTCGCAATGGCTGGCACTTTTTCCTAAATCGGTCGCGCATAATGGAGCTTTTTGCATAATATCATTCCATTACAATATATTAACAGCGGGACATCGACATAGTTGACATACAGGAAGATGTCAGTTATGCCACCCACCTCAATTGTTTTTTTTTTTTAATCCTTAGAATACTCTTTCGTACATTCTGGAACATTGTTTTCCTCTCTATAAACTAGGCTATGCGTGTTCTTCCATCGAGATGAAAGACCCTCATTCACATGGTCATACTGGTGTGGTACGTAGGGATGCAAGCTATAAAGGTTGACTACTTGTGCAATCTAAGACTACTAAAGAAGTAAATAACAGATTAACTCATTCTGCACCAGAAACAAATTCCTACTCACTTCCCACAAGATATAGCACAAACATTGAGGAGCCCAGTGACAAAGGCGATTCATCTGCAGATGAGTCACATTGCTCATGGCTGGCCAATAGGGTGGCAAGAAGGGGTGACCCACAACCCTAACCTTGGCTCAACATCCCAGTTTCTTTGAAGTTGGAACACTTGTGGCTCTACCCATCTGTTTAGTGGAGACAGTCTTTTGGACAAAATAGATTGGTTGAGTATAATAGCTCTATAGGAAACCTGGCTGACTAATCCTTTTGTCGTGGCTGGATGGCACTTGTTAACTCGCCGTGCTATAGAGGGCACTAAAGGACGTCGAAAAGGGGGGTTGCTATTGGGTATAAGAAAACCTCTTAGATTGGAGGAGGTTTCCTCTCCCTCTACGAATATTGTAATAGGGAAAGTTATCTTTCCTCAAGACTCCTCCCCGCAACCTTAACTCTGGAGTTTTTGTGTAATTAATATCTCTGTACCTCCTTATGATAAGAGTCATTTGATGAGGGAGCTTGAGGAAACATTTGGTTACATGAAAACTGCAAGCACAATGCTGGTCTGTGGTGACTTTAATGCAAACAATCCATCTATTGCCCCTTTTGCGGATAGGGACATGTGTTCAGATCCACTGCCCCCTTGACCTAGATCATCCAGGGCAAGACAGGGGCTGATGTGGGGTTGTTTGATGGCTTCAGCTGGGTTCTTTATGGTTAATTGAGCCGTTCCATCTGATTCTCCTGCTAATTTTACTTGTGCGAGTGGCACTGAGAGTAGCATATTGGATTATGTCTTCATCACTAACGATGAGACGATAACTGACACGTGTGTGTCGCACCGCCATGAAAGTAGGCAGTACGCAAACTGGTCAATTGACCATAAATTCTACCTTGAATCGGATTTCTTGGAATGACTTGAACATTCAAAGTGTTACCCGTAGCAATCTATGCTTTAAATGCTTTTTTGGGGGCTTTCCAAGAAACTGATTATACAACAAGTGCCGAGTCTGCACCATTAGTTCTTGACTCATTTACAGCCTTGGTGGAAAGCATAAGTTCCTGTGTTATAGTTATACGCAAGCCTTTTAGCAGGGTAGGTAACATTAGCAATAAAAAAACATAGGCATCCCAATGATAGGGCCAAACGAGATAGCAAAAGAGCCCTAAGGAGTGAACTATGTACTCTAGCAAAGACTGAATTGGATCCTATTGAACACTGTTAAAAAAACAAATACATAAAAAACAGATACTCCAAATGGTTGAGGAGACCTAAGTATCCGATTGAGTGCACTAGGTGGAAAGCCCTGGTCTTTGCATCACAAACCAATGATTCCCGTGAGTTCTGGTGGATTATTGGAGAGGGGGCTCAGTAGAACAGGGAAACTAGGGACCTAAATGGTGTTTTGGATTTAGCATGGAAGTTGCACATAGTTCAGACACTTGGCACTGTTCAGGGGGAGGAATGCAGTGATGACGATCAATGTTCCATCTGGTCCTATTGCCACAATCCTAGAGATATTTGCAGACTCATTGGTGCTAGTTAATCTTTTAGGGCACCTGGGCCTGATGGAATCTGTTGCTCTCTAATTAATCTGCGTCCGATATCTGGTCTGAAGCGCTGCACATGCTCTTCTGCTCCATCGGTGCTAGTCAGAATATTCCATCCTCCTGGTGTGATAGTATTATTGTCCCTGTCTTTAAGAAGGGCTGTCCAGGTTCTTTGTTGTTTTGGGTCTATCACATGTTCACACGGCGATCCAATCACAACCCTTTGTATGAGCTACCTCACATTACTTCACACAGGGACCCCACCCCCGCAGCACACACCAGCGGGATACTGACCTTTCTTTCTGATCATGATATCCTGAAGACCCTCCAATACATGATGTAAATGGCGCCGCACAATTCCAACCGTCATCTGTTGATTGTCCCAGATCTCTTACACTGCTCACCTGGAACGTGAACGGAATGGGCTCTGGGATCAAAAGACGCCTTGTTACGCAACTTCTGAATAGACACTCCCCTGATATGGCTCTGATAACCGAGACACACCTAGCAGGGTCAAACCGCACCTTCTTTCAAAGAACTAATTACCGTTCCGCATTTCGTGCGGGGTACACAATGGGATCCAGAGGCACTCTTATTCTGATACATAAATGTGTCCCGTTTGTTCCACATGTTGTAGAGCAAGAGCCCAGGGGTCGCTATGTGTTAATCTTAGGAACGCTTTGGGGTGAGATGCTGGCTATTGCTTCAGTGTACTCTTCACCGAGACTGGGGCAAGAATTGCTAGACGAACTGACCACTCTTATGGGAAGACATCAACCCGACATGTGGATTCTGGGGGGAGACTTCTACGACGTCATGTGTAATATCATGGATCGCACCCACCTTAGACACCGCAACCCGGACACCCCCACGAAGTTGGCCGACTTTATATCTGCCTTAGGCCTCCATGATGTGTGGCAGGAACTACATCTGGGAACTAAGGGATATTTGTTCCACTCGGGAGCCCACGGCTCCCTGTCTAGGTTGGAGTACCTTTTCCTCCCGAACACCGACCTGCACAGGGCAATGTCGCCAGAGCTGCTTCCCAGTGGTATCTCGGACCATTCACCATTGACGGTGGAATTGCAAATGCATGGTATAATCCGCTCTAGAACATGGAGATTGAACAACTACTACCTTGGGTTCCCTGAATTGGTTGATCGCCTCACTGAAGTAACCAATGAATACTTTGAGATCAATGAAGCTGCAGTGGCAAGCCCGGTGACTATATGAGAGGCCTATAAAACGGTGCTGAGGGGAGAGATAATCTCCTGTACAGTGAACAAAAGGAAGGAACGGCTCCAAAAGATAGTAGAAGCAGAAGGGGAGATGAATAATTGGGAAAATAAATACATTCTCGATCCAACCCCCGAGATTCACGGGTCCCTTAAGAGCGCCAAAGAGCGCCTTCGGAATATGGTGCTGGACAATGCCAAACAGGCCCATTGGGACTCCAGAGCGAGGATATCCGAATTTGGGGACAAGGCGGGCAAAATGCTGGCCTGGCTTGAAAAAAGAGATGAGGAACAACGCCATGTCTGAGAGATTGTCACTTCACACAATGAGAAGTGCCAATCGGACGCAGAGATAGCGGAAGCTTTTGCTTAATTCTACGCTGACTCATATCGGGCTTCAGCTTCTTCACAGGACCCCTCCTTCTTAGACGATATTACACTGCCATCTCTCTCAGTACAACAGAAGGAGCAATTAGACTCCGACCTCTCTGAAACCGAAATTGCTGAGACTGTAACACAATTGCAAGCGGGGAAAACACCAGGTCCTAATGGATTTCCGGTTGAAACCTGGCAAAAATGGCGTCCCCCCTCCATAAAATGTTTCTTCGTGCCTGTGAACAGGGTGCTCTTCCACCAGACCTGTGTAAGGCGACCATCGTAGTTTTTCCCAAATCGGACAAAACCCCTGAAAGAAGCGCTTCCTATAGGCCCATATGCTAATTAATAGTGAAGCCAAGGTTCTCGCCAAACTCCTAGCTAAGGTCACTTCCACCTTGGTCCACCCGGACCAATGTGGCTTTATGCCACATAAGTCAACCCGAATGAATCTGCAACACCTCCATCTAGCACTAGAACGTGTTCCCATTATAGATACACCATTTGCTTTATTGGCAATTGATTTTGAAAAGGCATTGGATTCAATCCGGTGGGACAGCCTTTGGGAAATTATGCGACGCATGGGGTTTGGAGGCACCAACTACTCTAAACAAATACTCAGGCAGAAGTCAGGGTGAATGGGTGGCCATCTTGACCCTTTCCTCTCGGCAGGGGTAAGCGGCAGGGATACCCCCTCTCTCCGCTTCTCTTCAGACTTGCGATTGAGCCGCTTGCTTTGTGGCTTCGCCAGAGCGCAGCTTGGACGGGATTAAGATGGCCGGAGGGGCACGAGGACCAGACATCTCGATATGCCGATGATCTTCTGATACATCTGGGGGACCCAGCGCGGTCTTGCCCTTTAGTGACATGGATGCTCATCCGCTTTGGTGAGTTTAGCGGACTGAGAATTAATTGGGGGAAATCCGTTCTTTTTCCGGTAAAGGGTGGTGCGCAGGCTACCCCCCTGGGACTGTCCGTACCAAATTGAGCGGCATAACTTTCGATATCTGGGATTTTGGATATCCAGGGGCCTGACTAGTTGTGCAACACACAATTTCCAGCCGATCGTTGACCGGTTCGTCACCGAAGTACACCACTGGAAAATCCTCCCCCTGACACTTATGTGTAGAGCCACACTCTTGAAGATGATGACCCTGCCAAGATTCCTATACGTCTTGCACAATGCTCCGCTCAAGATTCCAGACTCTGAATTTGTCCTGGTAGAGACCCTTCTTAGAGAACTCATATGGGGTGGAGGTCAAACCGCATCGCGTTAACTACGCTCCAAAGATCGATTGCAGTGGTCAATGACCTGCTCCATGGTGACCGGGAACTACCCCACATAAGGTCCGAAATGGCGGCTATTCTTGACACAGACCCACTTTGCCTGATATACCAACCTCCTCCGAGACCCCTTCCACCTACAACCGCAGCACACATTATTACTGGTTGGAGACAAGCGTATATTTTTGTAGGGTGGAAAAACAAAATAACCGCTGCACAGCCCCTGTGGCAAAATAGCAATCTGACCGAGATTGGGAAATTTGAGCCATGGCCTAGATGTATACGGGCTGGGAATCTGGGGATATCCTTGTGGATGGGAAACTGGCCTGGTTTGATGCTTTGCAACTAAAATTCTAAATCCTGAGTACCGAGCGGTACCAGTATATACAGCTGGTCCATGCCCTGAAAACCCACATACCAGCAGATGCCACTGTACCTGACTACACACCCATAGAACGCAATATGCTGCCAGCACACATCCCCACCAGATGCACTTCCATTTTATATAATGCTATGTCATCCTTTGCGACTCCAGAACTGAATAGTTTAAAAGCTAAATGGGAAATAGATGTAGGAGGGATAGACCCAGAAGACTGGATTCAGGTGCTAATGCATCCTCGCAAGGTTACCATCTCTTCTAGGCTTCATCTGGTACAGTTCAAAATCTTGCATCAAGTGTATTACCCTAGGACAAGCTTATATGGTTGGAAACATGCCCCAAACCCGAACTGTCTCCGATGTGGAGAGGAAGAGGGAACTTTCATACACATCCTGTGGGCATGCCCCTGGATCCAAACCTTTTGGAATGCATGCTGCAATGAACTTGCTAGAGTCCTGGCCTGCACCATACCGTTGGATCCAAGGGTCCTACATCTAGGCATACCCAACGAGAATGATGTTAATAAGTGGGAAAGGCTGCTTCTAACCACGGCAGCGGGGATGATGAAACATAACATTGCGCAGAAATGGGGAGCCCCAGAGTCCCCGACGCTGGATCAATGGATAATAGATATGGACACATGCGCTTTGGTGGAGTGTAGGGTCTACAATGTGAGATGCTGCCCTACCAAAGCTTCCAAAATATGGAGGAGGTGGGAAGAAGGGGTGACCTAGGACCCCCTGGCATAGGTTGTGAGACTCTGAACAATATACAAATACATTTACATTAAACGCTTTTTGTGATTGGTGCCATAGGTAGTATTATTTGTCTATGAATGGACATAGTAGTCCTCATTTGTTTTTTTGTTTTTGTGGTTGTTGCTTAAAACAATTAAAAAAAATGTATAACAAGAAAACAAAAAAAAGAAGGGCAGTCCAGATCATCCAGCCAACTATCGCTTACTTGCGATGTTGTTGCCCCGGCTAATGTTTTTCCTCGCCTTTTATTACTTGAATTGGAATCTTGGGTTGAGAGTTGTAACATCTCCATTCAATCAAATTGGTACTCGGAATGGCCACAATACCACTACTAATATTTTGGCTCTCACCACCATTATTCAGCAGGCATGGATGCTAATACACTTTTTTCGATCTTAGTGCCACATTTGATACCGTAGATCGCAATCGACTCTGGCTCAAGTTAGCTGGGTGGGGCATTTCCCCCAGCCTATTAAGTATGATAATCTCCCTGCATAAGCACTGAGCACACCCAAGTTAAGATCAGGGTGGACAAACATGGGAAAACCACCAAATGGATAGCAACAAACAAAGGCTTAAAGCAGGGCTATATTCTCACACCCATACTTTTTAACCTCTATCTTGCCAACTTGGTTAATGTCTTGACCAGCCCTGGCTCGATTCCACTAAAACGGAGCTCCCTTCTAATAAAATAGCTGGGCTACGCAGACAATATTGCAGTTCTAGACCTTACACCACAGGGCTTGCAGGCCTCCTTGAATATCCTGAAGGAATACACTGATTGCAATTGATTGGTGATGAACACACTTAAGACCAACATTATTGTATTTAGCACAGCCATAAAAGAGGTAAAGGGAGCAAAGTGGTAGATGGGTGGAATGCCCATTGAAGTGGTCAACACATACAAGTCTGTGAGTCTGCATCTTGATAGCAAACTACATGGCACGGCACACTTTGATCACATCTGCACCAGAACTTCCATTCTCACCAGCACTATCAGCTCTTTCGCTAACAAAGGTGGAGGGTTTTCTATCGATGCATTGCTCAAGTTATAATAAGCTATAATGTCCTATGCTATCCTTTATGGAGCAGAACAATCGGCTGTACAAAATCTCACAAAGGTTAGTAAACTTGAACGTACCCTATTGAAAAGGCTGCTTAGATTGCAACAGCGCACTGCTATTGGTATGATTTTCCTGGAGTACAACGTGATGCCTTTTTGCCCTAAGAATTCAATATTGCTGCTTGGTTACAGCCTGGAAATGGACCCGCCCAGACACTTATGAAGCTTACACACAGGGTTATGTCTACTAGAATATCACTAATGCCACATAGCAATTTGGCCAAAATAAAAACATTTTCCAATCACTGGCTACAGCAAAGTGGCTATACATTGGGCGCAACACTAAGCATTTTCAAGAACAGGCTCAAGGCCACACTGAATGATAGCAGTTAGGAACAGTCTATGGTCAATTTAGCCACATAAAACCATGCGTCTGAATTTCTTTTGTATATGCAAGATCGGGCAACATCACCCCCATACATCCAACAAGTAATTAGTCATTCCCTTGTTTGGGATTACATAAAATTGAAATTGAATAGCATTAGGACCAGGGAGATAGAGGGCATGTGGTATAGAATTCCAAGAGAAAATAGGGAAATTCGCTTGTGTGGGAAAAGTACTCTTGAGACGGTAAAACAACTTTTGTTTGAGTGTGGGGCCTTGTTGACATTGAGACAAACTACACAGCTGGCCATGGGAATAACTAATGTTGAAAGGATGAACAGAGGATGGGAATTGTGTTGCATGTATCTTCTATTTCACTATCATGTGGATGAACATTGCATCTATCTGTTTTGGAAATCTGTAGATAAATTGTTTGCCGTCACTGGGTAATAACCATTGCTCATTTACCCTTCTGCTGCTGTTAATTTCTGTTTCCTTATCCTATGTGGATGTATGGATAAAGGTTACACATGATTGGTAACACATTAGATGATTTGTATGTTAGGACAGTATTTTATGGATGTACGTTTTAATTTATTGTTCTGTGAAAAGTTTGTATCAAACTATATCATAGGAAAGTAAATAAATAAAATACCTCAATATCAGGTACTTCTGTGTCAAAGTCTCTTTGCCATTCAAAGTCTCTTATTTCAGAGGGCCTTATGAAATGCGACAAACAATAAAGTTCCGTTCTTCTTAGGATTTCACATGTACAACTTCTTCTGCGATTTTCGATTCACCCAGGGTCCCCCTCTGCTGTGCTCAGACCCACTTTAACACAAAACCTTCTCGGGTGATTCCCTATTCACCCCGGGCCCCCCTCCGCTGAGATCAGATCCACTTTAACACAAAGCTTTCAATTGATCTCCTACGGCCGGCCTCGGACCAACTTCATCTACTTTTTCAAGCTTTCTTTACTTCAAAAAATTCGAAGACTTTCGATTGTGTGCAGGGTTTTGCTCAACCAGTCGCAGGACCACTTCGATTCACAATTACTCGCTCTCTTCTTGATATGATCTCTTTCTCACTTTCACTTTGCCAATTCTCAGCTGGATACCTTACAGAGACTTTCAACTGAGCACCCATGCAGTGTCTGACCACTCTGTCAAAGGTATTGCATCTTGCTTTAAAAGTTCAATCACTCATCAGTAGTTCAATTTTACTTGCGTCCTTTATCACACGCGTTTTAACAATGTTCGTTCCAGTGCTCGACATACAAGGTTGCTGCTTGCAACCTTGGGTTCAATACAGACCGGTCTTGTATCGGTCTCCCCAACTCACCGGCTGGGTTCATTTCAACGGCTGGGCTGCTTTGTTCTTGGAGGCAAGGACAATAACACGGTAGCAGGCGCTTCTCCCAGCCTTGATTATTGATGCGGGAGGGCCTCTGACACACCTCTGAGACACACTACAGGATTCCTCAGCCTGGTTTCCTGTTCTAACGCTTTCTATTCTCAAGGTTTCAGGAAAGTAACGGTTCCTTGTCGAAAAGGTTAAGGGAACTTCCCTCCTTGCGATCTCATTGTACTGCCATCTCAGAACTTATGTTTCCTTGTGTGCCTTGCCTCGCTCAGAGTGTGGTCTCATGCTCCGCCTTTTATCCATGGGGGGGAAGCTTAATGGAAGTCAGGTGTGTGTTATGGTCAGGAATTACCTGACCTTTCCTGACCATTGTATTGTGACACGTCAGTTATACGGCTGGGTGTTAGTCTCTTTTCCCTCATAGCGACTGTCTGTGTGAAAGTGTTTGTGTTGTAAACGAGAGGGTAGATTTGCTAAATATCCTACTTGGTAGGATGGGGTAAAGGTGTTACAGGGAAGGGGATACCGCATCTCTCCATTTGGTCTCACTAGTTGGTGAGACACCTTCTGGTTTCTCACAATTCCCCATGGTCGCAACTTTTTCCTCTTTCATGTATTTCCTCTTCATACATGTAGGGCTGAATATTAGACATAGTTCCTGAATATTGAAAAAGTACAAAATCAACAATGAGATAAATAGAAATGTTTTGGTTTGTATACATTCACATGAAAATTCAATGTTAATGAAAAACAAGTGAAAAAAACAGCCATGTTAGAAAAACCAATTGTGCAAAGACAAGATTAATCCAGAAAACATTTAAAAATTTTCCATGACATATGTGAAGAACATGCCATGTTAAAGGATAATCAAAATATGGTTTGGTAAAGACATTTATACATAACATAAGGTGACTAAATAAAAAGCGACTAATAAGTTAATTATTTTATGGCAGCATAAGTAACTGCTGTAAATGTGTGACGTACTTGGCAGATAGCTTACAGAGCTCAGAAAAATCAGGGAGACTCGAAAAGAAAATTACGGACGCCAAAGAAGCTCCATGCTGTGTAATCAGAAAGGCTTTGTTTACATTTGTGAGGAAAGAGGCATCTTAGCATTTCCATGGAGTCACGTTACTAGATGGTGCACAGAGGACGTTCACATGAGACGTGCATTGACGCTGTGAACAGGGGCATCCGCGTACCGTGTTGTCAGCTTGAGGGGATGGTGAAATGATTCAGTGCTGCGAGGGCACTTGATCTTAGGCCTATGGATCAACGGATAAGCTTTCCACAAGATGACTATGTCCAGGCAGGTGTTTTCACCAATATAAAAGTGAGGAAAACCAAAGGAAGGTATATAGGATTTATTTTAAAATGGATCGATATACGATCGAAAAAAACACATGCCCCATCGATTGGGACAATTAAGTTTCTGAGCAAATATCCCTAAATGTTACTTCTGTGTTGCCCAGCAAATCTATTTGCTGGATTAGCCACCCGCCCCGCTCATGCGGCACGTCATTGTTAATTAATGTGTCCCTGGGTTCATGCTCCGTACTCCCGCCGTATTCTACGGTGTATGCACGCAGCAATCAGACAAGTCATACCAGTTCGGCTATCGGCAAATGAAGAGGTACAAAACCACTGATCCCTTCCATCCGTATGCTTAAAAGGAAACAATACCCCTTCAACCTCTGTATCCCCAAAAACGTGCACAACAACTCTGCTCCCGTACCAGATCCCCCTGTCCAGCTGATAAGGCGGGTAAGCCAGCAGGCAATTCACAATTCAATCCCCGCTGTCCCTCCGAAGAGGAAACAAACCCACTATTGTTTAAAACAGCGGTTAAATATACAATCCCCATCTTTCCTTCGATGAGGCCCGCAAACTCCACAATACTTCTCAAAAGCAGTTAATTCAAAATTAATGCCGGACCCGGCCCCTGCTTCAAGAGGACTCATTCATGGGTGTGACCTCAAGTCCATGAGTGCAAAGTGGAAAAACATTTGCGTCACTTGTCATCTCATTACGGGGACGTAGGGTAGGGGGAGGGGAGTCATTTCTTGAAAATAAAGATACTGAAGGAGGGGTAAGCTCTGATTCAGTAACTTCTGCTGATATCGTTAGAAATACAGGTTTATCAGCGGGACAAAGATAGGCTTTTTGTATTTTATTTTAAAGAAAAGTAAAACCCCAACCTGTAGACTTGCGAACATTATACCATAATTGGCATAATGATATCAATATATGAACAATTTATTTTTATATGTCCTTTTTTGCTTTTTTTATTGAACATCTTTATCATTGGGGAAACATCAACCAGGCTGCAGTGAAAACAAAATGGCAGTATGATGTGACGTGGGTCACCTGCCTTACAGGAAGCCAAGACCAGTGAGGTAAGTTTGTTCCATGTAGTTATGTCGTAGAGAAAGCACTGGTACATCCACCCAGCCAGCTCTGTAAGTCCAAACTGACTATCCTGGAACCCAGCACTACAAAACATACACCAACACTCCACATTTACAATTCAATGCAACACCAACAGCAAACACGTGTGGCCAGCACGTATGAGCACCCCCAAAAACTGGGGATAATCCCATTGAAAACTGACCTTCATAACAAGGTTCCAATCTCACTCACACACATCCCTCAATCAACACAAGTGTCACTAACCTGCCCACGACCACAGCAAGGAACACCCTCCTCATAGAACAACACAGAAGGAAAAACCACATAGTGAAACCAGACCAAAAACGTGCAGCACACCGGAACCAAGAAGAATGAGAACAGGAACCAGAGTACCACGACTAAACCCATAACAAACCAAAAAGAATGACAGCCCAAAACCCAGACCCTAAAAGGCCACTCTGGAACTTGAGTGCACAAAAACCTCTAAAAACAACCTCTGTCCCACCAAACATACAAGATAGCGCCCAATTATGACCCCCTGAAAATACTAAACAACACCTCAGTGCCCACAGAAAAACTCGACAACACTCAAACTCACTGTCACACAAGAACTCAACAGCACCCCTTGAAACAACTAAACAGTGCCAAACTGTCACCCCACCGAAAATAACTAAAAGACAACGACACCTAACCACCCCAAATTCCTCAACAGCACCTCACTGTACCAAGATCCACGACGACGCCCAACTGTCCCAAAATCCTCAACAGCACCTCACTGTTCCAAAATACTAAACAGCACCTAACTGTTCCAAAATACTCAACAGCACCTCAGTGTTCCTTCCCGAAACTAAGGAACCCATGACCACCAGGCCACAACAAAACACCAGAGCCTACCCGGCCACCTTGGGAATTCGTCAAACATTGCATAACCTCACGAAAAAAAATACCTAACCACCACTAAACCTAAACCTATAAATACACACCTAGGCACGACCTCCATGTGCAGTACCAAAACCCCACAGCCACACCATAAACATCACTGCACACCGTACCTGATCAACAGAGCCATACAGCCACTCTGGAGACCCCAATATAGTCCTACAACACCTACATACAACACATGCATAACACACCATTACACAAACAAAAGACAAGGAAATTACAAAGTCATAACGGAGAAAGACCGTAATACCCCAAAAGAAAATGACATGGCGCTAAAGTCCCTGCGCCACCCTGCACCCCATGTCCACAAAATACAAGAGGAAAATGACATGGCGCTAAAGTCCCTGCGCCAAACCTGCACCTCATGTCCATGGAAGAAAAAAAAACCCTTGAAACAGAAACCCGATCCATGTAGCCACCCGCCTCTGGAAAAAAACAAAGCCCTTGAAACAAAAACACTGATCCATGTGGCCACCCACCTCTGGAAGTGAAAACCCGCAATCAAAAACAGGCACCAAACTAACCTGCATGACAAAAATCCACAGCAACCCCAAAGATGTCCTAAACACATGGGCCACATACATTTAAGCAAACACAATCTGATCCACATCACAGGCCCCGACGGATAACAATAACCCAATGCCCAACCCACTAGAGCATTACCCCGAGGCCACAACATCTACACAACAGTAAAGAAAATACAGGCCTCCTCCTACACCTACCATGCATAGTCCTCTGTAAAAGAGAGAACCTTAATGCACCAAAGCGCCCCATAAATGCGGGTCCATCTGCCACAATCTCATCTCGTTGCGATACCACTTGAACAAATCCTTGATGTCCATCCCGAACCTGTGTTTCTTAACCGGAATGCTCACACTCCTCAACGAATGGTCCTCCCTCGAACATACACGCTCCTCTGACGCTGCTCAGCTCCCCAAGCATGCACTGCATTCCAAGCAGACACAGCGTTCCAGCTGAGCACGCTGGAATGCCAGTCCTCCGTGGGATGCCGTCACCATTCCCTTCGCCAGCACGGAAGAGTTAACAAGGTCCTGGCACAACAATTTTCTAACGGCCACCGCCATAGCCCCAACTCTCCACAGCTGGGCCACCTGACCCCCAACCGACACACCACTGGCCACAAATTCTGCATGGAACATCAGCGGAATCCCCATTGGCACAACATACCAACAGGTCGAAGGCGTAGCACCTCACAGTAGCACCTCACAGCCCTCCTCCCCGGCCCGACGCCGACCGCTGACTGCAGTGTCTGCTGCCCAGTCCAATGGGACACACACTTCCCCTAGCGTGCTGGACCGGCTCCCTGCAAGGACCCAGCAAGCACACACTGCAAAAGCTGGTCACAGCCACACACAATGGGCCCCCTCACGAGGGCAAAGTCAGTTAGGGACAACAGAGCCAGACTCGCCACCTGTTGTTCCCTCTTCCCTGGGCCCGCACCTTGGACAACAGCGTCCAGTGCCTCAAGGTCCCCATCCTGGACCCTGACCCGGACCTACTTCGTTCCTGCACTGCACCACCCGGCCTGCAGTATCCTCAACAGCCACCACCTCTGGCCATTAGCAGAGGTGGGCCTACTGGATGGACGAAGGCAGCACTGTTCACGCTGCCCCTTCCCAGCAGGATCCGAAAGTGGACCTCCGCTGCCACTGCACCGACCGGCCTGCAGCTTCCGACTGCTGGATGGATGTCTCCCTGGAAGGCAGCGCTTGCCACTTGCTGCCCCTTCCCAGCAGCAAAGAAAACATCCTCATCGCCAGTAAAGTAACGTGGGTCAACTGTCTGAGAGGAAGGCAAGACCTTTGAGGTAATTCAACAGGTAAGTTTATTCAATGTGGTTACGTTGTAGAGAAAGCACTGGTACATCCACCCAGCCAGCTCTGTAAGTCCAAACTGACTCTCCTGGAACCCAGCACTACAAACATACACCAACACTCCAGATTCCCAAGCAGTGACATCACAGCACCAGTGACCTCACACACACAGCCTCACTCACAGCAGACCCACACAACAAATGATAACACAGCACTTTGAATGTTTGTCAAACTCACATCTCGGGTCCATAAGGCTCACTTATGTAAACACGTGCAATCACTGTGCAGGGGGCATTACATATTTTTGTTCAAATGCAAAAATACAAAAATCCCGTTTCTGCAAAGAGAAACTGCCATATTCATCTACTGACCGCAATGGATTAGACTCCCATCCAGTACCACACTTGCTGATAACAATATATTGCCGTTGGCTCTTTGCATGGCATGACATTTGAAGAAGAGTATCCTTTGTGAAACAAGCCATCCATTACACCACGGGAAGCACGCGATACACACGTCAACTATGCCGCAGTTCAGGAGAGCAGCCGCTGGGCCTCTGGAAGTGGAGCACGCCATTTGCAGCACTCCCGTTTTGCTCTTTTGCAATGGCAACTTGCACTTAACAATGCCCGGCTGTCATTTTTGATTTCCATTTGCGCTCAGAAGAATTACACCTTGGCGAGGACATAAAGCCTTTTACCGCCATCTGGAGAAACTTCGCTTTTGGCATCTATTATGACAGACGGCCTCAAGCTGATTCACGCAGTCACTCGCGAGATCTACTTCATAATTCAGAGGATGGAGAATGCGACGGGCAGCCACGTGCATCAATATTACGCCAGCCTGACCTTCAAACGCCACGTCTGCTCCATGGCAACGCTTGCTAGGTGGCACAGTGAAACTGGACGCACTCTCTTGCCTTTTCCCTTGCACATCCTTCTCTACTTTCGCTGTGTACATTTCCTCCAGGTCTTGATTATATGAAATGGACAGCGACCATAACACCACTCTAATCTCGCAAGACTTCCTTTCTGGAGTGACAGCTCTATCACTCTAGGCTTCCACAGTAGGAAATAATACATATTTTTCATGCTAAAGTACAGGAAAGACACGGAGAATAAGTACTTATTCTCATTTCTTATGTAACTTTTTTCAAACAACTATGTGGACATACACAACCCTGGAATTTGGAAAAATATATATAACATTTATTTATTTTTTCTCTGTTCAATTCAAACCATATTAAAAAATATACATTTAGACAATATCGCTTTAGTGATTTCTGCCAAACAATTTTTTAGTTTTAGATATGTACAATACTTGAAATAGCCATTTGTAATATTTGTCCAGCAGTAGATAATGGACTGCTGTCTATGCAAAGAGTTCTCTATTTAGAAGAAGTGATGGCATTTTCATCAATGTGGTGTAGCAGGATTATATATCGACGCGTTTCGGCCTATCTGGTGTAGAATGAACCACCTCCTGTAGTGGGTTCTTCAAGTGTTTGTGTAAAGGCCTTCTTTAGGACAGATGACGGATGGTCAAAAGGCTAAAGTTCTTGTAGCTATGTTGGCAAAATCTCTTGTTGAGTCGACTGTAAGCGGGGACTAGCATTCATCATCTTTCAAATGCTGGAAAAATTCTGTTGTTCTTGTGTAGATCATAGGCCAATTGTGTCCTAGGTCCTCAAACGTAGGTCACTCCCCATCACGGAGTCCGTAAGGCAGTTCGGACACAGTGAGAGAGACAGCAATCACGACCGAGCATTTGCATTAAAGATACTGGTTCTGCACCTGATGGGGAGTGACCTACGTTTGAGGACCTAGGAAACCATTGGCCTATGGTCTACACAAGATCCAGGGTTGTGAATGTCCACATAGTTGTTTTTCATTTCTTATGTAACTTTTTTCAATCAAAAGAAAGTGTATAGTAAGACAAAAAGCGGTAGACAGGGGTAGTTCGTCTTTCATTTTTTCTTTTACAGTATCCTTGCTCGGCTCCAACACGTTCCCCCATTAACAAAAAATTCAAGCACGACCTACCTTTGATTAAGCATCACGTGACTATCAAACAATCATGAGGACCACAGCCCCATAAACCATTCAGTCCATCCTAATCCTTACTCTCTCTTTTGCTTCAACAGTGCAGTGCTAAGCGAGGCTATAACAGAAATCTCAAAACCACGACTGAATAGGATAACAACCTGGCAATGATAAACAACTTTCCTCACTCTTCACAGGATTTTGTGGCTTTGCCTCCACACCTGCAGGGAAGACAGAAGCACAGAACTTACCTTTTGTTATTCTCCTGGGTGGGCAATCAGAATATAGGCTCTTGCTTTCTAAACAATTTAGCTATGCTTTGCAGATGATGCCTCTGTCCCTTATGCATGCCTCGCCTATCACTCTTGTTCTCTCTGTCCACTCCTTCAGCGATTGCGTGGGTGGGATAATACTTAGCTTCCATGTCTTTAATAGAATCATGATTTTCCTGTACGTTAGTATGGAAAATCTGTATTCTATGTTAAGACCGGAACCTCATATTACTTGGTAAAAGATTATTTTGATATTGATATTTTATTTCTATTGCGCTCGTACACAAGTGTTTCAGAGTG
Source organism: Ambystoma mexicanum (assembly GCF_040938575.1). NCBI lineage: Eukaryota > Metazoa > Chordata > Amphibia > Caudata > Ambystomatidae > Ambystoma > Ambystoma mexicanum. Next base: position 163,807,816 of record NC_090935.1, on the reverse strand, counting down.
TGACAAGGCAAGGGAGGGGAGGGGAACAGGGAAGAACAAAACAGCAATCTTACTAGGCCCAGTGACATTGAGAACGCGCAAGTGCATGGGAGAGGGGGAGGGGAAAAGTGCATGGAAGGGGGGAGAAGTGGAAAGTGCGAAGCGGAGGAGAAACCGATAAATAACAATAAATAAATAATAAAGGCAACAAACAGTGGTAGTGCAGCCAGCAATTTGCAAGTGCTAGGTTTAAGGCAGCAGACAGGGTAGGTCTGATAAGTGCAGGAAGAAAAAGGGGGTGCTGTATGGGTACAGATACAGACCCCAGTGCAAGGGGTGGCAGGGTGAGCAGGTACCTGGGCCCTGAGGACAGAGGGTGGCCAGGTACACGTTGCCAAGAGAGAACAGATCAGCAGGGGAGAGGGGGAGCGAAGGCAGAAGAAGAGAGGAAGGTCTTGAGGTGCTTCCGGAACCGGAAATGGTTCTCCTCAAGTTTTAGAGTGGCAGGGAGGCTGTTCCTGAGGGAGGCCCCAGCCGAAGACAGAGATCTTCCCCAACAAGGCTACCTGGTCGATCGATTTGAAATAAAAAGTCTTGAATACAATTCATTCTACCAGTCAGTGGATTTGAGAATGTCTTCCAGGCAGGCTCCTAAGGCAAGGGCTTTGGAATCCATTGCCCCTCTGGCTGAGTGTGCTCCAAAACATTTTTGTCTATTCTAGCTTGCTGCATGCTCCCTTTGATCCATCTGGCCAGAGTCGCTATGGTTCTTCTCTCTTGCGTTGGAGGCCACAGACGGTAGAGCATTTGGACTTGAGGGGTGTAGGTCTTCCCCTTGGATGGTGTCCTGTGAATGAGTTTGGGTGATCCTCTTACTGGGGGAAAGAGAGGCTTCACCAGCAGTCGGATCCATCTCCACACCATCCCCTATGGGTAGGAGGTGATTTCGGTGGAGGGTATTCACATCCCTCGGGGTGCCTTCCCTTCTCATTCTGAACACAGGCAACCCGTTCAACTGTCTCTCGATCAGGTATGGCTGTGACTCCCATCGGTCTCTCAGCCTGTTTCGCCCTCTCTACCCTAAACTCCTGTTGAGCAGCGTATTGCCGGGTTGTAGGTTGTGGAACCTGACATCATCATACCTTCTCTTGTTTTGCTGTGCTATTCGGCAGCAGCTTGCGCTGGCTGAAAAGCTTATGATATTTCGTCCTGAAGGTTTCTCACATACTTGGGAAACCTTCTGCGCCGTTCCCATCAAAGGAGGTCCCACAACTCAAGTCTATGGGTAGCCTGGCGTCCCTTCCAAACATCAGCTGATACGGGGTGAGCCCAGTGTGATCATTCCTGGTACAGTTATAGGCGTGAACTAGTGTGGACAAATGTTGGCTCCACTTCAGCTTCTCTTTGGCACTCTGTGTCTCCAGCATATCTAACAAAGTACAATTTAATCATTCAGCTTGCGCATCCCCTTGTGGGTGGTAGGGGTTGTCCTAGTTTTCTCCACCCCAATCAACTGCATGAGTTCTTTGATGAGCTTGGATTCAAAATCTTGCCCTTGGTCGGAGTGTTGGCGAGCCAGCCTGCTATAATGCACAAAGAATTTGTCCCAGAGTACTTTCGCTATGGTTGTCGCTTTCTGATCCATGGTGGGATAGGCTTAGGCATATCGGGTAAAGTGGACAGACACCACCAAAATGTTCTGAATCCTGCTGTTGTCAATTTCAAGGCTCAGGAAGTCCACACAAACTAAGTCCATTGGTCCAGAGCTCTGTAGATGTTGTAGTACGGCAGCTGGGTGGCTTAGTGTTTTTCGGGGCAATGCATCGTGTACAGGTGTGGCAATACTCCTCTACTTCAGGGCCTAAGCGCAGCCAGTAAAATCGACGTCATACTATTTCTAGTGTCCGTTCCCTTCCCAGATGTCCATGTTGGTCATGAAGGGCATGCAGAGCCAGGGTACATAGTGAACGGGGTAGCACAAGTCGGTGTATACGCCGCCCTTGAACTTGGCTCTCCTTATACAGCACTCCTCCCTTCAGCACTTGCGATTTCCATTCCTTGCGATATATCCGATGATTTGTCAGGTTTTGGCTGTCCGGGGGCCCTATCGCGCCGGTCTTTTTGCTCTGCAGTACTTCACGTATTTCCAAATCTTGCAACTGTTTTTGTCTCAGCTCCATCAAGTTCAGGTGCGGCAGTTCGGGGGCCACCAGACTGGTTGCATCACAATAACTTACACGGACTCCCTTTTCTGTCCCCCCTAGGGAATCGATAAAGCGGGCTGATTTGGCTGTCTGGCACATTCCCTTCTGGCAAATGGCCTTCATCGTGGCCACAGAGGTCATCTCAATAGGTATGGACTTGGAGCTGTCGTTGGCGGGGGGTCTTCGGGACATTGCATCAGCGTCTATGTTACTGACTCCAGGGTGATATTCTAACTGGAGGTTGTACATGGACAACGCGGTTGACCAGCGATGGCCAGTAGCATCTAGTTTGACGGATTTAAGGATGTATGTCAGAGGATCGTTGTACGTTTTTTTAGCCAAGCAAAGGCTTGCACACACTCCTCACTCCAGCACAGGCGAAAGCTCTCCTTGGGATTATATTGTGTTGTAGACTTCTTCCCACGGTTAGCCGCTGTCTTCTTTGGGGCATAATAACCCTTGGTCAATTCAGTGAGTGGTCGGGCTATGTTGGCGAATCCTGCATGAACCTGCGGTAGTAATTGCAGAGCCCCATGAAACTTCTCATCTCTTGCAGATTCTGTGGACATGGCCAAGTCTCGAGGGCTTCCATCTTAGAAGGATTCACATACACTCCTTCGGCAGACACCACATGGCCAATATACTTCACACTGGTGTGGCAGAACTGGTATTTTTCTAATGATACTTTCAGCCCCTGCTGTTGTAGACGATCCACAACTTTCAGTAACCTTTGGTGATGTTCTTCCAGGGTCCTCCAAACACAATCACATCGTCTAGGTAGACCAGCACCTCAGGTAAGTTCATATCCCCAACTGTTGAAACGTGGCTGGTGCTCCCGATACCCCCGGAGGCAGACGAGTGAATTGGTAAAACCCCAAGTGGAGGATTAATGCAGTCTTCTCCTTATCCTCAGCTAACATAGGAATCTGGTAATATCCTCTCCGTGGGTCTAAGACTGAGAACCACTTGCTCTCAACCAAACCATCAAGGGCCTCAGCTACTCTGGGGGTAGTGTATTGGTCTGGCACCATCCTCCGGTTCAGTCACCGGTAGTCAATACACAGACGCACATCATTGTTCCTTTTTCTGGCCACCACAATGGGCGATGCGTAAGGGCTTCTCAACTCCTGGATAACACCTGCCTGTAGTCATTCTTAAAAATGATGCTGCACGACCTCCACATCAGCCGGCGCTATTCTTTGTGACCTTTCTCGAAAGGGGGTGCTATCGATCAGTCGGATGTGATGTTTCACTCCCTTGGCTTCCCCCAAGTCCCAGTCACTGGTCGAAAACAGATCGGCCTGCAAGGACAGCTGGTCTTGTAAATGATCTTTTTCATGTTCCGACAACAGAGTTTTCTCCAAAGTTTATCTTTCCCACATCCAAAGGGGGATATAAGCTACTGGTTCCAGCTGCCTGTGCCACCAAGTCAGCAATGTGAAGCTGGGTGAATATCAGCCTGCCTGGGAGGGGCACTGTTTTTTGTGTGATATTAGTGATAGGGATTCTAATGTGCGTCACTCCCTTCCCAGTTTCGCTAACCAATATGTGCTGGACCATCAGACCTCCAGCCAGTTCTTCTCCTTCTGGCGTCTCTATCACTGATCTCCTGTAGCGGTAGGTTCCTCAGATTTGTACATGCCCAGGCACCATCACCGTCTGAACAGGCAGTATGTCCAGTTGATGGTGGTCACATGATAGGATAGGATATGATATGATGATATGGCATTTATAACGCACCTATACACAAGTGTTTCAAAGTGAGAAGAGGCAAGGGAGGGGAAACAGAGGGAAGACTGAGACAACAATCTTACTATGCCAGGTGACATTGAGATTGTGCAAGGGAGGGGGAGGGGAAGTATGGGTGGAAGGAGAAGGGGGCAGTGCAGGACATAGGATAACAGTAAGATAATTAAAGACAATAAATAAAAAGTGTGGCAAGGGTAAGTTCAGGCATCAGGTGTCAAGTGCTGGAAATCTCCCACCGGCCCATCCGGTTGTCCTGCCTTCTCCTGGCTTTGCTTGAGATAGGCCTGCTGGCAGGCTGGGTGCATGTTCAACGAGTGTGCAAACTTGGGACCTGCCATCTCCATACACATTCTGGTGAGTGGACCAAACAGGGCGGAGTTGGTGCCCATAACCAGGGGAACCTCTGGATTCTGGTTCTTGGTGGTGCACAATAATGCCAGGGTGGACAATGTTGGTTTTACCCCAACAACATGGTGATTCAAGTGGATCTTCACTCTGACGTACCCCAGATATCGGCAGGTCGCATCTCCGACTCCCATCAGATTTCACCCATGCAGGGGTTCTAAAGGAAGATGGAACATATATTGGTGATAGTAGGGCTCATACACAATGGTGACCTGGGATCCACTGTCCAATAATGCGGTAGTTCTTCGCCCTTCCAGATCAACTGGGATGTCATAGTGGGTCCAATGAGGCCAGTAGGGATGTTTCGGGGAACCCGAGTTTGAGTTCGCAGTTTGTGACAAGTCACTGGTGTCCCTTTCTTAGAGTTCCAGACCTCATGGACTAGGCAGAGATGGTCAGCTGTGTGACCCCCCCTGAGCCTTGTTGTAATACCTGGTGGTGGGTAGTTCAGAATTCAGAGTCCTTATAGAGTTGCAGGACTTGTTGCCAGTGGAGCTCACTCTTGTGATCAAGGTTCTAGCTGCTCCTCCACTACAATTTCCTGGGCATTTCCCGACAATGCTCTGGCTGGAGTCGGTTTCAAGGCATTAAAACAGGACGCTACTCAGAAATAGTTCTGGTCTTGGTCACACAGACGAGTGGAGTGGGCGTTATCTCCACATCGATGGATCAATGGAAAATTATGCATGGTGGTAAAGGGGCAGAGGAGGGGGAAATATGCTCTCGAGATCCTTGAGGTCGTCAAAATGTCTGGGGTTCTCCTTCACATGAAGAGGGTAAAGCTTCTCGACCTCGCTGTGGATCGGCATTCAGACTTTCTCTTATTAGCAGCTGGGCCTGCAAGTTCTTCACCAGTCATTGCAACTCCTCAATCTGTCTCGGCAGAGAAATGGCATGGTTGGGTGCTCGGATCATGCCTTGGACAGGATGGCTCTGGACATTGACATTGACCGGTTCTTCTTCCAGTGCCCTTAACAATCTTAGTAGGTCCTCATAGGAAGGAGGTGTGTCCAGTTTCTCACATAGTCTCAACTGCAAAATGGGTATGGTGGCCTCCATTGCACATCTAAGTATCTGCTTCAAGCAACAACGGTTCAATTGGGAAGTCTCTACTCCTCCTCTCTGGTGTGCCAGGTGCGAAATCTGCTTAATCCTCATTAGAAAATCAAATCATTTCTCTGCCAGCTTCAGGGAAGTGGCATGGAACTTCATCAATAAGTCTTTCCCTGGTTCGGTGGTGCCAAATGCTTCTTACAGCACGCCCATCACTTGCATTGATGTCGGGTCAGGACTTAGTGTGCGAAGGGACTGTACCGTCTGTAGTGCAGGTCCTCGTAAGGCCTCCATCACCCACCTCCTCTTTTCTTGGTTGTACACTTTCCAATCGTGTAGCATAAGCTGTGTGAGGTCAGCCCATGCTTCATAGCTTTCTTCTCCTTTAGGCATCGGTCGTTCGCCAGAAAAAGGACATAAGCAGGTGTAGGCTCCATGTTCACTAAGCACGGGTGACGGGGATTGTCGCTCCATAGTTACTTTAACAGCTTCAGCCACTGCAGCAGCAATGACTATAGCGTCTTTAGTGGGGGTATTAGCTTCTGGTTGCAGAGGTATCCCTGGCCATGTGTCTAAACTCCAGAGAGGGCAGGTAATTAAAGGTTCCCCCGCGCCTTGAATCTTCATGGACAAGGTTTTACCTGTAAGAGAACTTCCACCATAACATAGCATATAACATTTGGTATCTTGACCAGATATGCAGCCTACACTTTTCAGTTTACCCGTGATGGTTTCCAAGGCACCAGTCATGGCTAAGACTCAATCGGTTGTAATGGGACTTTGCCTACTATAAAACAGCCCTCTGGACTAAGCCCCTCAGCTTTTACCCAGTGAGTACACATATTCATGTGCAATTTTCTCTTTGCTTTTTTTTTTCTTCAGGCAATTAACCACTAATGTATTACACAGCTCTCCTGTCTGGTGAATAGGAGAGATATAACAGAATCCCTCTCTATAAGGTAAATGGTGCCATGGGACATCAGCAGTGCCTCCAAAAGTGTAAGGTGTATCTCCCTATGGGGCCTCAAGAGGAGGGGAAGCAGCAACCTGTAGGCGTCCTGAGCCAGGCATACTACACCTTACTGCACACATGTGCGAATGACGACCCTGGGGGGAATGGTGGATGGACCCTCACATGAGGACCTATAGCAGATACCTGAATGTGCAGAAGGCCCCATAGGGGGTGTTTAGGAATTTCCCTTATGGCCAGCCCAGCCCTGGTGGCTAGCAGTCCTTTGGTGGAACCATGTTAAATAAACAGTCACAGCTTCATGTCATTCAGTAAGAGTAAAACTCTGTATTTATATAACAGTATACAGAAAAACAAATCAGCTATCCCGATGTACTGAGGGAAAAGATCCCTAACGAGAGCAACACAGTTCTCTGGGATTTACTAGCCGTTACAGTAGTCGCTGCTGCAGCAACTGTGCAGCAACCGTGCAGCGTGTAACCCCGGCTTAGGTGCTCAGCAGGGTTTGATCTTAGTAGAAATTTCCAACAGAGCCCATTGGCACTCGCTCTTTCCTGACAAGAAACACCACACTAATTTAACTCCCCACCTAGCGGTGAAGGTACTGAGGCCTAATGAGACACCCCTACTTATGAGGGTTTTTTCTTTCCCCCTCTCTACGATGGTGGCTTACCGCCTCCCACACTTCCTCTCCTTGAGGACGTGCCCAGTGGCCAAATAGCAAACTAGAACAACCGCGCGCATGGCAGGGTAATATATCACTGAACCCACTACCAGAACACCGTGGCTCTATGCGGCTGGTTAATCCAAGGGTGGTCAACTCAGTGAATCCCCACGAAACCCCCCTTTTCTGACTCTTCTTACTTGCACACGCCGTTGGCTGTCATAGGAGCAACCAACCCTGCTAACACATTTTCCAATACACTGCCCTGGGTTTTCTTCCTCACGCTGCAAAGAAAAAGGACAGTGCAGCCACGTCCGTAAGAGGCCCAACAATATACTTTTCTCCTCCAACAGTGCCCGCTACATAAACTTTTCCACTCCTACCTCAAGTTACGGAGAGGGTAAAGACAATACACGTCAGCTAACGACTGTCCCTCACAAATGGTGTGCGTTAGGCTGCCTCTCTCACAAGACAGCTCGCTACCACAACCCTGGAGAGGGGAGAGCGAGAGCCGGCCCAGTGAAACAGCCCACAGCGGAACACTCCACAACAGATGGGCTGGCCGCCTTGTGTGTTCCTGAAGTGAAGCCACATCGTGACCCACGACGCGGCTATATAATATGCCTGGTCCTGTCCACCTGTCACACAGATGCAGAGAAATCGCTGACATGATTTTGTTTGAAATCACCTTATCCACGCTCCCATTTCCCCTGCGGGCGGGTCATACCAAGTCCCCCGGGATCTTCAGGAAGGAGAATAATCACAGTCATAAAAACAGGACTGAGCAAAATGAACATAAGCGCACCCTCCATACACAACAATGAAACGCCCATGCTGGAATGTCGTCTACATATAAACTATGAATTGATTATATTAGGTAAAGTGAAGATATCCATTATAAAGACAACAGATTAAGATGGCTGCCATGATTGCGAGCATCTTGTTAGGTAAAATGGAGAAGTCACATAATGTTGATAGTGAGCTGATTGATGAAAGTGTGTCAATAAAGGAAAGTCCCAAGTAAGTTCCAAGGTAATTTCCGCTTGGGGAAGAACCTGCTAACGGGATGGAACGTGTGGCATTAAGTTTTCATGTGAAAGATACAGGTGAACTGCTGTATAAATCCATGTTGGTTTCCTGAGCTGTGAATTTGATTTATGCAAAAATAAAATGTTATTGTTATGCACTTTAACAGATCATTGATTTGATACTCAGTTTGAGAAGCAAGGTTTTTTGCAACATTGGGCGGTCTTCCGCTCCCAAGCTTTAAAGCACCCACTAATAGAAGGCTGTGCCCCAGATAAGTGGGAACTTCGAGGTGTAAATATATACGGAAAACACTTTAGCTGCAGGGAAATTAAGGTGAGAACTTAATGCAACAGAACCCTGGTAATTCAGCTAAAGCCACCTTAACTTCACTGTTAAGGATTCTAATCAGGCATCACACACCATACCAGGACTCTTGCCACTAGCCTAGGATGCAACGCACAATTAAAATACTTTTACTTAATTTCCTAGAATTCAGATTGAGCTGGCACCCAACCCTTCTCACACCCCCTTTTACAAATACCCCGGGTCACAATGGACCATGAACCAGGCCCTTGGGCGGTAATACAATATTTATTTAATTTAAATTCAATGCAAATCACACAAATTTAATATTGAGCAGCAATCACCAATGGGGTGATAATTACAAGGTACATTGATGAAATACACGTAGTTTGAACTTCTACTATGACATTTCCAAAGAACAAATGAATGGGAGCAATTTTACTCTTCGGGTAGCTAGCACCAGAGTTAAGATCTCCCCCTGCAATACTCCCTTAAACCACTATTAAATGAATTATGAGTGGATAGAATGGAGCAGTAAGGAGTCAGGTATACTAGGCAGCAAACAGAAATAAAATCCGATTTTAAAACCTTTGCAATTGCATAAAATAGCACTCGGAATGACTAAATATTTAATTTAAATGTGTGGTTGAATGAATGAGGTAAATAGGAGTTATAACAGTATCAGGGATGTGAGAACACTAGCAACTACAAGGCAAGGTACCAACAACGGGCATACAATTAAAAAAATCAACTTGAAAGTGAAAAACACAGTGCAGCCAAATCACACGCATAGAAATTGCATTTGCTAATTTACACAGGTTTAAATGTCAAAATGGTTTGACAAACGGGTGAAATAGACAAAATCGATATGCAGTTTTTATGCTGAGTGACAGATGTACATCCCAGGGATAATATGAAAGTGAAAACGGAACTCTAGAAGAATGACTGGATGAGATTCTTAACAGGAAAGGAAATTCGGTTTTAAAAATAAAAGCAGTTGACAGAGAAAACCGGTTTAAAAAGGAAAGGACAAGTCTTACAGAAACTATATTTTAGTCGCTAGAAAAGAGACACCGTCGCGACACAGGTTACTTTGCAAGTGTAGCCCCTTCACGCTGTGTCGCTCTTTATGTGGGAATTAATTTGTTTAACCAAAATAGTACTAAGGGCTTACACAAGACAGAAATGAGTGGAAGAATGGTGCTAACACTTGGAGATCAAGAACATGATTCACAGAGAACTCTGACAATTTTAAGGATTTCGGCTAAGGCAGTTATGGGATTTCTATGGGATTGGACCTCATACAAGGTAACAGAGCAAAGGATGCAGTGGGTGATTGTTGGAGGAGGGCAATACTCACAAAAGGCACTTCAATGGGGTATTTTGGACAGCGCACTGGGTTTCTGGACAGCAAGGCAATATCTGATCACTGGTCACAGCGGCGAGCTCTCCCAGAAGAAAACAGCTGGGCAAAGGTGTGGTCACGGCACAGCAGCACCTCAGCTGGATAAAGCAGGTGGCAGGGCAAGTAGGCAGCACTGGATAATCCCAAAGAGGGTTCAGCCGCCTTTCCCCTTTCTCCCTGAGATATTGGGATTTTTAATGTTTTTTTTTTCTGGATCAATGGTACTGCCTGTATAGGGTCAGCTATGCTCTGGCCCGGCAGTGGAATCTTGCAGAGTGAAGAAGATATATCTGGATGTGCAGGAGCTGGAAAAATCAAAAGAGAGTCTCCTTGTCTCCGTGAGAATCTACCTTTTATAAGGTGGATGACATCACAGGATTATACTATGGAGGCCGGCTTTGGCTGGAAGTCCCTCTAACAACTGCATTAGTCAGGGTTTACTGTTACCGCCTTCCTGTCAACCAGCTGGGCTTCAAGGACATGACATCAGTTTTATGGTGTGAGCTTAAATTGTGCATGCCCTCCCACAGTCATTTTTGCCAAAAATAAGTTATTACATAAATTGCACAGTTTTACAGTTGTGGCATTTTTGAAAATCACATAGGCATTCCGACTCCCAAGTCTGTACTTTGTCATTTCAACCCTCCTAATAATCTTTTGCACTTTTCAGTGGGAAATATTTCACCTAAAATTCTCCAATTTTATATATGTGTACCTATTATCACAGAGCATGTTTGCATTAAATTTTAAAGTTGCACCTAGTATACTTTTACCACAATTTCATTTTTCTGCCGTTTTCGTCTCCTACATGTTTGGGAAAGCCACAATATCTTATTTTAATGCCACAAAATTTACATTTAAACTGTTAAACATTTGCATTCCTGTGTTCTCCGGTTGCAGAAATAAAATCTTAAAGTTTATCAATACAGAACAGTCTTTTTGCCCCAAATGGGCCAGCATTGTCTTCCAAATAAGGGAATTTGTTTTCAACCCACAGCCAACTGTCAGGCACTAGCCCTGTTGTCATGGATTTGTCTTTGAAGCTCCTCAGTTTGAGTGGAGGGGAGGTGCTGCTAAATAAATCACACCTATGTGTCACAGAAATGTATTGTACCCGGCTGGAGCACTGCCACAGTGTCTGATGAGGGTGTGAGATACATCACACTTGCCTATTCATATGCCCAGATGCTGGTACACTTGGGGGAGGTAGATCCTGTAGTCAGTCCTTTGAAGCCAGGACCTAAAAACCTGTCCTGCTTGTTTCACAGTAACTTTTATTTGTCTTTCCTGAACCAGAAAGCAAGACTGCTGGTATTAAACATCCTATATATGTTTTCAAACAAAGCCCCCTCACATTTCTATGCAAGGACAGGGCCTTAATTCAACATTTCACAGATATTTTCTTGTTTGTAAAAGTACCAATTTGCACGTGGTTCATTTTCCTTAGCTATCACTTTCAAATGCAGCTTTTCCTGGTATCTTTATTCTGAGCATTTTCATGCCATAGTCAATTTCTACTACACATGAATCTGGTCCAAGCAAGGGTCCAATAAAACCGACATGAGCAAAGAGAGAGAAAGCTCCTTATGAAGGGGGTATCTGTGCTATTTTGTTGCAAAGGTAAATTGTTTTTTGCTATGGCATGAAGTGAAATTTTTGTTATTTCACAGATCTTGCCTGACACAGCCTGTCATTCAATGAGAAATGCCTCTTTTTTGCTGGAGCACCCTGAAGATGTAGGGACCTTGCTGGGTCTCACTGAATCAGAACTGTGTACTGTTAAACTGATGAAAATGAGCATCAGGGCACAGTCATTCTGCTGATGACTGCTGAGATGCAGATTGGTGAGGTAGGGCTGTTCTGCTGAGCTGTTCAATGTACCCCACATCACGCCCCCTGTTGCAAAGACTATGACCACAATGATGACATCACTGATGGCATCACTAATTACATGCTGAATGAGAACAATGATAACATTAAAATCACATCACTGATGCCATCACTGATGACAACACTGATTGCATTGTATATTATTGATTACATCAATAATGGAATTAAACATAACAGCATTCATAAGTTAGCTCATGAAAACTATGATTACCTTAATAACAATTTAGGCAGTAGACTTGGCCATGACAAAGGCTGGGGTCACTGGCCAGCACCAAAGGCCATGGCTAGTGGTGGATTAGTGTTTAAAAATACAAATGTGCATGGTTAAAAGCCATGCCTAGTAGCCTGTCCCTATTTTAAAATATACAGTAGGCAACGTTGAAAGCTGTAGTCAGTGGCCATGCCTAAAGGCCATAGCTAGTGTCCATTAATATGTCAGAATATACAGTCGGCACAGATGATGATTATCGGAAAGCACATGAACACCACAAAATAAAGATGCACATGGCCCGTTCCTTCCCCTGTTGAGCTAACGGACTTTCCTTTCTGCTGTAGCAACTGGTTCTTTGGCTATTCTCAGACTCTTACTGGGTACCAGACTTTTTATTTATCATTCACCCTTGCACTGTTCCTGGGCCTACCACCCATTTATGGGCTGTAACTGTAATTCTTTTTTTATTTATTTTTTTATTTTTTTTGGCTAAATTAGCCTTTAAGAATTCAACATTGCATTTATACACGATTCCTCGACTTTCGTCACAATTCCCTCCACCATCCCAGCCTTCTCGTCGTTAAAACTCAGTCCTAGTGACACCTTCGTCAAGAGTCACCTCCATTTATGCCGTGTAACAACATAGACCCCGTCCCCCTTTTTTTTTTTTTTTTTTTTTTTTTAGTGTTACAACAGCAATTATTCTAACAGTATCAGGAAGAGATTTAATACATAATTCAATTGCATCTCTCGACTATCAAACAAAGCCTGCCACCAGTCGTCCGCACTTGGGGTTTTCATATTTCATGAGCTGTGGCCCCAAAGTCAGTGATCTTTGCAGGCACAAGCCCTTACAAAAGAGTATCAGGTGTTTTAGATTTCCTTCATTCTGCTTGCAGAATCTACACACTGTGTTAGTATCTTCCATTTTGCGTGACTCTCTTAACCACTCCTTAGTTTTGAAGGCATTTAAGCAGAAGTGTATATGCAAGGGTCTGTTGACATTTTCTGGATACAATTCGATGTGGTTCTGCGGCGTGTTTAAATTTCTGGATTCACTCGGGACATCTTTCATCAGTTTGTTATTGTTTCTTTGGGTCCCAGTCAGGATCCAGTCTAATCTCCAGATTTTGGTTTTAGCTAAATTTGGGTTATCATGTAGAGTTTTTAAATCTATATCATAAAAGTCCAAAATTTCCTCACAGCGTTTGTTCCATAATGACAGGAGACACGCAGGATTTCCCTTGCCTGGATTATGCAGTTTTTCAAACTGCAGAGCAACTTTCTTCATGGTCACATTCCGAAACAAACTCAGGAGATTCCAGCTTACTCGTGCATTGATTGATATTAAATTTCATTCATATCTAATGCAGACAGTAGCTGTTCCCTTTGGTAATTGCAGAACTCTTACCCAAAAGATGTTTTCTAAAGTAGACCATATATCAGAGGAGCCTCCAAATGCATTTACCGCACCGAATATTAACGCAGGCACTACCTTTTGGCAATAGAAGTTCCTTACCGGCTTTATGGAAAATTTTCCATACTTCTTATGTAAGACACTTGCTTGGCATGCAAATTGTCGGCATTTTGTTTTGGCGATCTCTTCCCGGGGACTATCGCTCAAGTTTGCGTTAATTTGCTTGCCCAAGTATCTTGTGTTTGTTACATTGCTTAGACACTCTTTTCTTAGGTGCCATTTGACATTTTTCTGCTTAGATGTCTTCAAGTTTTGCAATGTTAACACCTCACTCTTTTTTGTGTTAATGTGTAGACCATTTGCTTTTAAATACAAGTCCATGGCGTCCATCTTTTGTTGCAGTCCTATTGAGGTGACAACCAATAGTATCAGGTCATCCGCATATATTATCCAACTTATTGGGGAAGCATGTATTCTCGGAGAGAATGATCGAACACTGTCGATGGATCTTCCAATGTCCGATAAGAATAAGTTGAATATAATTGCAGCAAGTGGACATCCCTGCTTTACTCCACAGAAGGTGTTGATCGCCTCAGACAAGGTGCCCTTTTGGTCTAAGCTGCTAAACTGTAATTCTAAAGTCACTTGTTCTCTGTGCACTATCCAGAGCTGTGCTGCCCTGGCTGCACTTAATTAGTACTGCGCACCGGAGGCTTAAGGGCACTACATACAAACAGACAATCTGAACAGATATAGAGTGCAAGGCCAAACAGTCTAAGGGAAATGTCAAGAGACAATCTAAATAGCAAGGTATTTAGCTTTTTCTTGTACATGGCTGCGGAGCTCAGTTTTCTATTGTCAGGAGGGATGACATTCCAGGCCTGGCTCTGCCCACAGTTTCATAGTTGGCTCTAGAGATATAGGGGAGCAGTTGTGCTAGCAGCTTTATATAGTAGGCTGTGGAAGAGACCAGGCTGCTTACTTGGGCATGCATGTTCAAATTTGTATCTAAATGAATCCCTAGTATTTTAACTTTAACTTTTGTCTTAGTTTCAATTTCATAGCCTGCTAGCATGAAGGACTTGTATTGAGGTCCTAAATTGACCACTCTCTTTTCTTTACCTACTACCATAAGTTCTGTGTTTTCTTTATTGAGCGCTAGGCCATTCTCTACCATCCAAATTTGAATCAGATTATATATTGTATTTATATTTTTAACGTCTCCCTCAAAGTTGCCAGAGAATGGGATGATACACGGTGTATCATCTGCATAGTTGGTCAATTCAATACCATGCTCTTCCAAAAAATCAAAAACGGGAACCGAGAAAGTAATGTAGAGGGCGGGCGACAGGCATGCCCCCTGTGGGACTTCATATTGCAGTGGAGCTGGCAAAGCCTCCACCACCTCACTACAAACTCTACAGCCTCTATTGCTGAGAAAAGATCCATCCATCCTGCAACCTGGTCTGAGAAGACGGACACTTCTTTGAGCCTGGAGACTAAAATAGTATGATCTACCAAATTGAAAAACGCAGACAGATCCAGCACCCTAAGTAGTGCGGTCTGTCCTTTATCCATGATCTGCAGCAGTCCTTTTTATTATAAGACATTTTTATTGTTTTAAGCAACAATCACAACAACAAAAACAAACTGAGGACTAGCATGTTCATTCATAGACTAATAGTAATACATGTAGCACCAATCACAAGAAGCATTTCACGTAAGTATATGTGTATGTTGTTCAGAGTCACACCACCTGTGCCAGGGGGTTCTAGGTCCCACCCTCTTCCCACATCCCCCATTTTTTGGAGGCTTTGGTAGGGCAGACTCTCACGTTGTAGACCCTATGTTCCATCACAGCACATGTGTCCATATCTATTACCCATTGTTCCAGCGTCGGGGACTCTGGGGCTCCCCATTTCTGTGCTATGTTGCGTTTCATCAGTCTCGCTGTCAAGGTCAAAAACAGCCTTCCTCTTTTTTTTAACATCACTCTCATCGGGTATGCCCAGGAGTAGGACCCTTGGATCGAATGGTATGGTGCGGGTGAGGATTCTAGCAAGTTAATTGCAGCATGCCTTCCAAATAATTTGGATACGGCGGCATGCCCATAGGATGTGTATGAAAGTACCCTCTTCCTCTCCACGCCAGAGACAGTTCGGGTTCGAGGCCCGTTTCCAACCATGTAAGATCTTTCTAGGGTAATACACTCTATGCAAGATTTGTAACTGTACCAGACGGAGCCTGGAGGAGATAGTGACTTTGCGCGGGTGCATTAGCACCTGAATCCAGTCTTCTGGGTCTATCCCTCCTACATCTACTTCCCATTTAGCTTTCAGGCTTTTCAGTTCAGGAGTAGCAAAGGATGATATAGCATTGTATAGAATGGAAGTGCATCTGGTAGGGATGTGTGCTGGCAGCATGTTGCGTTCTATCGGGGTGTAGTCTGGGATCGGCGGCATCCGCAGGTATGCGAGTTTTCAAGGCATGGGCCAGTTGTATGTAGTGGTACGCTCAGTGTCTGGGAACTGGAATCTTAGTTGCATAGCTTCAAACAAGGTTAATTTCCCATCCACAAGGATGTCCCCAACTTTCAGAATCCCAGCCCCTATACATCTAGGCCATGGCTCAAATTTCCCAATCTCAGTCAAATTGCTGTTTTGCCACAGGGGTTGTGCAGCGGTTATTTTATTTTTCCACCCTACAAACATATGCGCTTGTTTCCAAACGGTAATAATGTGCGCCGCAGTTGTAGGCGGAGGGGGCCTTGGAGGAGCTTGGTATAATAAATGAAGTGGGTCTATGTCGTGAATAGCAGCAATTTCAGCCCTTATGTGGGGTAGTTCCCGGTCCCAATGGAGCAGGTCGTTGACCACTGCAAGTTGTGAGGCCCAATAATCGCTTTGGAGGTGGGGCACCCCTATCCCACCTTCCCAGATCGATCTATGGAGCATGGTCAGTGCGATACGTGGTTGGTCTCCACCCCATATGAGTTCCCTGAGGAGGGTCTCTACCCGATCAAATTTGGAGTCTGGGATCTTGAGTGGAGCATTCTGCAAGACATATAGGAATCTTGGGAGGGTCATTATCGTGCGGCTCCACCCATGAGTGTGAGGGGGAGGAGTTTCCAGTGGTGAACATTGCTGACAAAACGATCAACGATCGGCTGGAAGTTGTGTATTACATAGTTAGTCAGGTCCCCGGATATCCAAATTCCCAGGTATCGAAAGCCCAGCCATTCCACTCGGTACGGGCAGTCCTGGGGGGTAGCCAGCACTCCACCCTTTACCGAAAAGAGGACGGATTTTCCCCAGTTAATTCTTAGTCCGCTAAACGCACCAAAGCGGGTGAGCATCTGCGTCGCTATGGGGGAAGTCCGGGCTGGATCCCCCAGATATATCAGGAGATCATCTGCATATAGAGAAGTCCAGTCCTTGTGCCCCTCCAGCCATCTAAATCCCGTCCGAGCTGCACTCTGGCGGAGCCACAAGGTGAGTGGCTCAATCGTGAGGGCGAAGAGGAGGAGGAGAGAGGGGGAATCCATTCACCCTGAGCTCTGCCTGGGTATTTGTGTAGAGTAGTTGTACCCATCCCAGAAAGGTCCCCGACGCCCATGTGTCACATAATTTCCCAGAGGCAGTCTCACCGGATCGAATCGAAGGCCTTTTCAAAATCAATTGCCAGTAGGGCGAGTGGTGCATCTATAATGGGAGTGCGTTCTAATGCCAGGTGGAGCCGTCGCAGGTTCATTCGGGTCGACCTATGTGGCATAAAGCCACATTGGTCTGGGTGGATAAGCGTGGGAGCAACCGACTGTAGTCGGTTAGCCAGGAGTTTGGCAAGGACCTTGGCTTCACCATTAATTAGCGAGATGGGCCTATAAGAGGCACATCTTTCCGGGGGTTTATCCGTTTCGGGAACAACTACAGCACCATTTTATAGGCCTCCCATATTATCACTGGGTTGTCTACTGCAGCTTCATCGATCTCAAAGTACTCATTGGATACTTCGGTAAGGTGATCAATCAATTCGGGGAACCCAAGATAATAATTGTTCAATCTCCATGTTCTAGGGGGGTTATTCCGTGTATCCGCAATCCTATCATCAATGGTGAATGGTCCGAGGTACCACGGGGAAGCAGCTCTGCAAACATTACCCTATTCAGGTCCGTGTTTGGGAGAAAAAGGTAGTCCAGCCTGGACAGGGAGCCGTGGACGCCCGAGTGGAACGAATAACCCTTAGTTCCCGGATGTAGTTCCCGCCACACATCCCGGAGACCCAGGGCTGATACAAAATTGGCCAGTTTCGTGGGGGTATCTGGGTTGCGCCGTCTAAGGTGGGTGCGATCTGTGGTATTACACATGACGTCATTGAAGTTTCCCCCCAGAATCCACGTCGGGTTGATGTCTTTCCATGAGAGTGGTTAGTTCATTTAGCAATTCCTGCCCCAGTCCAGGTGGGGAGTGCACCGAGGCAATGGCCAGTTTCTCACCCCAAAGCGTTCCTAGGATTAATGCATAGTGACCCCTGGGGTCCTATTCTACAACCTGTGAGACAAACGGGACACGTTTATGTATGAGGATAAGGTTACCCCTGGATCCCATTGTGTATACTGCATAAAATGCGGACCGGTAGTTGGTTCTCTGAAAGAGGGTGCAGTTTGACCCTGCTAGATGTGTTTCGGTTGTCATGGCCATATCGGGGGGATTGTCTGTTCAGCAATTGCGTGATCAGCCATCTTTTGATCCCAGAGCCCATTCTGTTCATGTTCCAGGTGAGCAGTTTGAGAGATCTGGGGCGCTCAGTAGATGACGATTGGGATTGTGCAGGTGCCATTTAGAGCATGTGGTGGAGGGTCCGCAGGATGGCATGGTCAGAGGGAAAGGTCAGCCTCCGATTGATGTGTGTTGCAGGGGTGGGGTCCCCGTGCGTGGTGATGTGGAGTAGCATATGCAAAGGGTTGTGATTGGATCGTCGTGTGAACATGTGATAGCCCCCAAACAACAAAGAACTATGTAAACTTCCCCTTCCCTCCCTCTCCCTATACTCCACACCAACACGAAGTACCTGTCGCCCGAACATTTCTGGCCCTCAAACCCGTAGAGTGTCAGCTTTACACTCCACTAGTAACAAGAACAAAAAAGAAAAAGAAGGAAAACTTGTCAGGGGGGGAGCTCGTCTGTTTGGGTCATTCGTGTTGGATTAACTCCCTTGGCAAAGAGCAGAATTCCAGGGATATTACACCATTATATCACAATGTTCCGCGACATTTCTCTGACCCGGGATCATATCATGACCCTCAGCGTTCATCCCGCCTGCAGCAAGTTCTGAGGCGTCCATCTCATGGGCTTCTGGGTTTCTCCCAGGGGGAGGGCCGGTCTGGTCTGGGCCGGGGCCTCCCTTCTCGTCTCTTTGGTTTTGTGGTCTAGTCACCTTCGATGTGTGTTTCTGCCCATTTCCAGGCCTCTTGTGGATCAGTAAAGTACACCCTTTGTGGTAGACTAAGTTGAGCCAGGAACAGCAGCCCGTATTTCACCTTCATGAGGGCTAGTTGCCTTTTGAGTGGCTTGAATCATTGTCTCGCTCGTTGTATCTCCTGGATGTAATCGGGAAAGAATGCGATTCGGGATCCGTTATGGGTGATTGTTCCTTTTGTGCGGGACATTTGGAGAAGCGGCTCTCTGTCTCGATAGTTAAGCAATTTAGTGATTACAGATCGTGGTGGTGTGCCAGGAGATGGTCTGCCCGAGGTCATTCTATGAGCTTTTTACACCAAAAAGCATTTGGAGAAGGAGTGAGGTGCAAAAATGTCTGTCAGCCACTGTTCAAGAAACAGTTCCATGCTCGGCCCTTCTTCTACTTCCGGAAGTCTGAGAATGCGCACGTTGTTGCGGCGCGATGTTCCTTCACCTTCGTCCACACGGTTTTCCAGGGTTTTCAGTCGATTCAAGGCTTGCGATATTTGCTGGTTGATGCCCCTAATGTTGTCCTCTGCTCCAGAGATGCGGTGTTCCGCCTCTCCCGTGTGGGAGGTAAGTTTTTGGAGGTCAAAGCGTAGAAAAGAGACATCCGCTGCAATGCTGTCCATCTTAATGTCCATGGAGGTGCGCGAACTGGCTATCGCCGCAATTACGTCCCGTAATGATAGATTTTCTTCGCCCCTGTGGGAGTTCGGGCATGGCGTTTGACTCGCCGACATCGGAGTGCTGGCAACTGCAAATTGATCCATGCTATTCTGTGTGGCTGTTTTCCGTTGTTGTTTATCCTTGCCCATTGTGTTGCTAGGTCAAATCCAGGTATTGGTGATGTTTGGGTCTATCTCTGCCAGAGTCGAGGCCTTGTCTGTTTACATGGCCGCCGTACGGGGTTGTAAGCCGCCAATTCAGCAGTTCCAGAGATGCTAAATTGTGTGTTCACCGTGTGTGGTTGCAAATCACTCAGCACCCACTGTTAGGCCCTATGTACACTGCCAAGTCCTATTGTCCTTTGCCAGTTCAGCTTCTCTTTGGGCCACTTAGCCACTGTGGAATTCTGTTATATGTACCCGATGGGTGATTTCAGGTGCCGTCTTCCTGGGGTGATGGGGTTTGCGAGTCTTATTGCAGCGCCCTTGGGATTCTGATCTTTAACGTTCCGGGCTGTTGGCCATGGAGCCGCCGCCACCCATCCAATCCAGCGCCACTGTGTTGTATGTCAATGCTCAGTGTGTTGCCAGCTTGTGTCCCGCACTCGGCAGTATTTTAGGTGGTCAGAGTCCAGTGGGGCATTTGGCGCAGAGCGCTTTACTGGTGGATTTCAGGGGGCTCACCCTTGATTTCATCATCGCCCCTTTCTCGTTTTGCACCCAGTGCCCATGGGTTGGCACCCAAATTGGTTTGCGTCCTCAAGGATTTACCACCCCTTTCCCTCCAGCGGGGCAAGGGAGAGCCACGGGGTCACAGTCCCTTTGTCGCTGTGCCACCTTAGTGTGCATCGCACCGAGGCCCCAATAATCAAAACACCACGTCCCAGTCGTGTTGAATTTTGAAAGAGGGGGCACTTACTTGCAGGGTGTCGTGACCCTCTTTACCGGTCGTGTATTTCCAGTGGATGCTTAGCCTCCTTTTTCACGAGCACACAATGGTATTCTCTGGTGCAGACTTCTTTGGCCGGGGGCACGCTCCGTGATGGGTGTATTGTTCTGTCGGATCCAGTCGGGGGTACGCGTGAGGCCGTTGATCTTGGATGTCTGCAGCCGGGGCCACGGATGTCTTCAGATTCGTGTGTGCGGGATTCCTTTTGGTCACCTCCTCCGTTGGTAGTCGCCCCCCAGATCCTGGGGAGGTTGGTGTCTCCGAGGAGTATTAATGCCTGGTTGGATTCTAGGCAGCATAAGAGACATTGGTGTGCGGTTTCACCGCTGGTGCAGGTCCAGAGTCAAGGTGTACCAGTTTTATCCGTGACTTCAGGGTATGCTGGCCGGCGTTCGGCTTCGCTGGTGCCGCGGGGTAATTTGCTTGCCCAAGTATCTTGTGTTTGTTACATTGCTTAGACACTCTTTTCTTAGGTGCCATTTGACATTTTTCTGCTTAGATGTCTTCAAGTTTTGCAATGTTAACACCTCACTCTTTTTTTTGTTAATGTGTAGACCATTTGCTTTTAAATACAAGTCCATGGCGTCCATCTTTTGTTGCAGTCCTATTGAGGTGACAACCAATAGTATCAGGTCATCCGCATATAATATCCAACTTATTGGGGAAGCATGTATTCTCGGAGAGAATGATCGAACACTGTTGATGGATCTTCCAATGTCCGATAAGAATAAGTTGAATATAATTGCAGCAAGTGGACATCCCTGCTTTACTCCACAGAAGGTGTTGATCGCCTCAGACAAGGTGCCCTTTTGGTCTAAGCTGCTAAACTGTAATTCTAAAGTCACTTGTTCTCTGTGCACTATCCAGAGCTGTGCTGCCCTGGCTGCACTTAATTAGTACTGCGCACCGGAGGCTTAAGGGCACTACATACAAACAGACAATCTGAACAGATATAGAGTGCAAGGCCAAACAGTCTAAGGGAAATGTCAAGAGACAATCTAAATAGCAAGGTATTTAGCTTTTTCTTGTACATGGCTGCGGAGCTCAGTTTTCTATTGTCAGGAGGGATGACATTCCAGGCCTGGCTCTGCCCACAGTTTCATAGTTGGCTCTAGAGATATAGGGGAGCAGTTGTGCTAGCAGCGTTATATAGTAGGCTGTGGAAGAGACCAGGCTGCTTACTTGGGCATGCATGTTCAAATTTGTATCTAAATGAATCCCTAGTATTTTAACTTTAACTTTTGTCTTAGTTTCAATTTCATAGCCTGCTAGCATGAAGGACTTGTATTGAGGTCCTAAAATGACCACTCTCTTTTCTTTACCTACTACCATAAGTTCTGTGTTTTCTTTATTGAGCGCTAGGCCATTCTCTACCATCCAAATTTGAATCAGATTATATATTGTATTTATATTTTTAACGTCTCCCTCAAAGTTGTCAGAGAATGGGATGATACACGGTGTATCATCTGCATAGTTGGTCAATTCAATACCATGCTCTTCCAAAAAATCAAAAACGGGAACCGAGAAAGTAATGTAGAGGGCGGGCGACAGGCATGCCCCCTGTGGGACTTCATATTGCAGTGGAGCTGGCAAAGCCTCCACCACCTCACTACAAACTCTACAGCCTCTATTGCTGAGAAAAGATCCATCCATCCTGCAACCTGGTCTGAGAAGACGGACACTTCTTTGAGCCTGGAGACTAAAATAGTATGATCTACCAAATTGAAAAACGCAGACAGATCCAGCACCCTAAGTAGTGCGGTCTGTCCTTTATCCATGATCTGCAGCAGTCCTTTTTATTATAAGACATTTTTATTGTTTTAAGCAACAATCACAACAACAAAAACAAACTGAGGACTAGCATGTTCATTCATAGACTAATAGTAATACATGTAGCACCAATCACAAGAAGCATTTCACGTAAGTATATGTGTATGTTGTTCAGAGTCACACCACCTGTGCCAGGGGGTTCTAGGTCCCACCCTCTTCCCACATCCCCCATTTTTTGGAGGCTTTGGTAGGGCAGACTCTCACGTTGTAGACCCTATGTTCCATCACAGCACATGTGCCCATATCTATTACCCATTGTTCCAGCGTCGGGGACTCTGGGGCTCCCCATTTCTGTGCTATGTTGCGTTTCATCAGTCTCGCTGTCAAGGTCAAAAACAGCCTTCCTCTTTTTTTTAACATCACTCTCATCGGGTATGCCCAGGAGTAGGACCCTTGGATCGAATGGTATGGTGCGGGTGAGGATTCTAGCAAGTTAATTGCAGCATGCCTTCCAAATAATTTGGATACGGCGGCATGCCCATAGGATGTGTATGAAAGTACCCTCTTCCTCTCCACGCCAGAGACAGTTCGGGTTCGAGGCCCGTTTCCAACCATGTAAGATCTTTCTAGGGTAATACACTCTATGCAAGATTTGTAACTGTACCAGACGGAGCCTGGAGGAGATAGTGACTTTGCGCGGGTCCATTAGCACCTGAATCCAGTCTTCTGGGTCTATCCCTCCTACATCTACTTCCCATTTAGCTTTCAGGCTTTTCAGTTCAGGAGTAGCAAAGGATGATATAGCATTGTATAGAATGGAAGTGCATCTGGTAGGGATGTGTGCTGGCAGCATGTTGCGTTCTATCGGGGTGTAGTCTGGGATCGGCGGCATCCGCAGGTATGCGAGTTTTCAAGGCATGGGCCAGTTGTATGTAGTGGTACGCTCAGTGTCTGGGAACTGGAATCTTA
Source organism: Ambystoma mexicanum (assembly GCF_040938575.1). NCBI lineage: Eukaryota > Metazoa > Chordata > Amphibia > Caudata > Ambystomatidae > Ambystoma > Ambystoma mexicanum. The sequence continues at coordinate 163,784,725 of NC_090935.1, read as the reverse complement.
GTTGCATAGCTTCAAACAAGGTTAATTTCCCATCCACAAGGATGTCCCCAACTTTCAGAATCCCAGCCCCTATACATCTAGGCCATGGCTCAAATTTCCCAATCTCAGTCAAATTGCTGTTTTGCCACAGGGGTTGTGCAGCGGTTATTTTATTTTTCCACCCTACAAACATATGCGCTTGTTTCCAAACGGTAATAATGTGCGCCGCAGTTGTAGGCGGAGGGGGCCTTGGAGGAGCTTGGTATAATAAATGAAGTGGGTCTATGTCGTGAATAGCAGCAATTTCAGCCCTTATGTGGGGTAGTTCCCGGTCCCAATGGAGCAGGTCGTTGACCACTGCAAGTTGTGAGGCCCAATAATCGCTTTGGAGGTGGGGCACCCCTATCCCACCTTCCCAGATCGATCTATGGAGCATGATCAGTGCGATACGTGGTTGGTCTCCACCCCATATGAGTTCCCTGAGGAGGGTCTCTACCCGATCAAATTTGGAGTCTGGGATCTTGAGTGGAGCATTCTGCAAGACATATAGGAATCTTGGGAGGGTCATTATCGTGCGGCTCCACCCATGAGTGTGAGGGGGAGGAGTTTCCAGTGGTGAACATTGCTGACAAAACGATCAACGATCGGCTGGAAGTTGTGTATTACATAGTTAGTCAGGTCCCCGGATATCCAAATTCCCAGGTATCGAAAGCCCAGCCATTCCACTCGGTACGGGCAGTCCTGGGGGGTAGCCAGCACTCCACCCTTTACCGAAAAGAGGACGGATTTCCCCCAGTTAATTCTCAGTCCGCTAAACGCACCAAAGCGGGTGAGCATCTGCGTCGCTATGGGGGAAGTCCGGGCTGGATCCCCCAGATATATCAGGAGATCATCTGCATATAGAGAAGTCCAGTCCTTGTGCCCCTCCAGCCATCTAAATCCCGTCCGAGCTGCACTCTGGCGGAGCCACAAGGTGAGTGGCTCAATCGTGAGGGCGAAGAGGAGGAGGAGAGAGGGGGAATCCATTCACCCTGAGCTCTGCCTGGGTATTTGTGTAGAGTAGTTGTACCCATCCCAGAAAGGTCCCCGAAGCCCATGTGTCACATAATTTCCCAGAGGCAGTCTCACCGGATCGAATCGAAGGCCTTTTCAAAATCAATTGCCAGTAGGGCGAGTGGTGCATCTATAATGGGAGTGCGTTCTAATGCCAGGTGGAGCCGTCGCAGGTTCATTCGGGTCGACCTATGTGGCATAAAGCCACATTGGTCTGGGTGGATAAGCGTGGGAGCAACCGACTGTAGTCGGTTAGCCAGGAGTTTGGCAAGGACCTTGGCTTCACCATTAATTAGCGAGATGGGCCTATAAGAGGCACATCTTTCCGGGGGTTTATCCGTTTCGGGAACAACTACAGCACCATTTTATAGGCCTCCCATATTATCACTGGGTTGTCTACTGCAGCTTCATCGATCTCAAAGTACTCATTGGATACTTCGGTAAGGTGATCAATCAATTCGGGGAACCCAAGATAATAATTGTTCAATCTCCATGTTCTAGGGGGGTTATTCCGTGTATCCGCAATCCTATCATCAATGGTGAATGGTCCGAGGTACCACGGGGAAGCAGCTCTGCAAACATTACCCTATTCAGGTCCGTGTTTGGGAGAAAAAGGTAGTCCAGCCTGGACAGGGAGCCGTGGACGCCCGAGTGGAACGAATAACCCTTAGTTCCCGGATGTAGTTCCCGCCACACATCCCGGAGACCCAGGGCTGATACAAAATTGGCCAGTTTCGTGGGGGTATCTGGGTTGCGCCGTCTAAGGTGGGTGCGATCTGTGGTATTACACATGATGTCATTGAAGTTTCCCCCCAGAATCCACATGTCGGGTTGATGTCTTTCCATGAGAGTGGTTAGTTCATTTAGCAATTCCTGCCCCAGTCCAGGTGGGGAGTGCACCGAGGCAATGGCCAGTTTCTCACCCCAAAGCGTTCCTAGGATTAATGCATAGTGACCCCTGGGGTCCTATTCTACAACCTGTGAGACAAACGGGACACGTTTATGTATGAGGATAAGGTTACCCCTGGATCCCATTGTGTATACTGCATAAAATGCGGACCGGTAGTTGGTTCTCTGAAAGAGGGTGCAGTTTGACCCTGCTAGATGTGTTTCGGTTGTCATGGCCATATCGGGGGGATTGTCTGTTCAGCAATTGCGTGATCAGCCATCTTTTGATCCCAGAGCCCATTCTGTTCATGTTCCAGGTGAGCAGTTTGAGAGATCTGGGGCGCTCAGTAGATGACGATTGGGATTGTGCAGGTGCCATTTAGAGCATGTGGTGGAGGGTCCGCAGGATGGCATGGTCAGAGGGAAAGGTCAGCCTCCGATTGATGTGTGTTGCAGGGGTGGGGTCCCCGTGCGTGGTGATGTGGAGTAGCATATGCAAAGGGTTGTGATTGGATCGTCGTGTGAACATGTGATAGCCCCCAAACAACAAAGAACTATGTAAACTTCCCCTTCCCTCCCTCTCCCTATACTCCACACCAACACGAAGTACCTGTCGCCCGAACATTTCTGGCCCTCAAACCCGTAGAGTGTCAGCTTTACACTCCACTAGTAACAAGAACAAAAAAGAAAAAGAAGGAAAACTTGTCAGGGGGGGAGCTCGTCTGTTTGGGTCATTCGTGTTGGATTAACTCCCTTGGCAAAGAGCAGAATTCCAGGGATATTACACCATTATATCACAATGTTCCGCGACATTTCTCTGACCCGGGATCATATCATGACCCTCAGCGTTCATCCCGCCTGCAGCAAGTTCTGAGGCGTCCATCTCATGGGCTTCTGGGTTTCTCCCAGGGGGAGGGCCGGTCTGGTCTGGGCCGGGGCCTCCCTTCTCGTCTCTTTGGTTTTGTGGTCTAGTCACCTTCGATGTGTGTTTCTGCCCATTTCCAGGCCTCTTGTGGATCAGTAAAGTACACCCTTTCTGGTAGACTAAGTTGAGCCAGGAACAGCAGCCCGTATTTCACCTTCATGAGGGCTAGTTGCCTTTTGAGTGGCTTGAATCATTGTCTCGCTCGTTGTATCTCCTGGATGTAATCGGGAAAGAATGCGATTCGGGATCCGTTATGGGTGATTGTTCCTTTTGTGCGGGACATTTGGAGAAGCGGCTCTCTGTCTCGATAGTTAAGCAATTTAGTGATTACAGATCGTGGTGGTGTGCCAGGAGATGGTCTGCCCGAGGTCATTCTATGAGCTTTTTACACCAAAAAGCATTTGGAGAAGGAGTGAGGTGCAAAAATGTCCGTCAGCCACTGTTCAAGAAACAGTTCCATGCTCGGCCCTTCTTCTACTTCCGGAAGTCTGAGAATGCGCACGTTGTTGCGGCGCGATGTTCCTTCACCTTCGTCCACACTGTTTTCCAGGGTTTTCAGTCGATTCAAGGCTTGCGATATTTGCTGGTTGATGCCCCTAATGTTGTCCTCTGCTCCAGAGATGCGGTGTTCCGCCTCTCCCGTGTGGGAGGTAAGTTTTTGGAGGTCATAGCGTAGAAAAGAGACATCCGCTGCAATGCTGTCCATCTTAATGTCCATGGAGGTGCGCGAACTGGCTATCGCCGCAATTACGTCCCGTAATGATAGATTTTCTTCGCCCCTGTGGGAGTTCGGGCATGGCGTTTGACTCGCCGACATCGGAGTGCTGGCAACTGCAAATTGATCCATGCTATTCTGTGTGGCTGTTTTCCGTTGTTGTTTATCCTTGCCCATTGTGTTGCTAGGTCAAATCCAGGTATTGGTGATGTTTGGGTCTATCTCTGCCAGAGTCGAGGCCTTGTCTGTTTACATGGCCGCCGTACGGGGTTGTGAGCCGCCAATTCAGCAGTTCCAGAGATGCTAAATTGTGTGTTCACCGTGTGTGGTTGCAAATCACTCAGCACCCACTGTTAGGCCCTATGTACACTGCCAAGTCCTATTGTCCTTTGCCAGTTCAGCTTCTCTTTGGGCCACTTAGCCACTGTGGAATTCTGTTATATGTACCCGATGGGTGATTTCAGGTGCCGTCTTCCTGGGGTGATGGGGTTTGCGAGTCTTATTGCAGCGCCCTTGGGATTCTGATCTTTAACGTTCCGGGCTGTTGGCCATGGAGCCGCCGCCACCCATCCAATCCAGCGCCACTGTGTTGTATGTCAATGCTCAGTGTGTTGCCAGCTTGTGTCCCGCACTCGGCAGTATTTTAGGTGGTCAGAGTCCAGTGGGGCATTTGGCGCAGAGCGCTTTACTGGTGGATTTCAGGGGGCTCACCCTTGATTTCATCATCGCCCCTTTCTCGTTTTGCACCCAGTGCCCATGGGTTGGCACCCAAATTGGTTTGCGTCCTCAAGGATTTACCACCCCTTTCCCTCCAGCGGGGCAAGGGAGAGCCACGGGGTCACAGTCCCTTTGTCGCTGTGCCACCTTAGTGTGCATCGCACCGAGGCCCCAATAATCAAAACACCACGTCCCAGTCGTGTTGAATTTTGAAAGAGGGGGCACTTACTTGCAGGGTGTCGTGACCCTCTTTACCGGTCGTGTATTTCCAGTGGATGCTTAGCCTCCTTTTTCACGAGCACACAATGGTATCCTCTGGTGCAGACTTCTTTGGCCGGGGGCACGCTCCGTGATGGGTGTATTGTTCTGTCGGATCCAGTCGGGGGTACGCGTGAGGCCGTTGATCTTGGATGTCTGCAGCCGGGGCCACGGATGTCTTCAGATTCGTGTGTGCGGGATTCCTTTTGGTCACCTCCTCCGTTGGTAGTCGCCCCCCAGATCCTGGGGAGGTCGGTGTCTCCGAGGAGTATTAATGCCTGGTTGGATTCTAGGCAGCATAAGAGACATTGGTGTGCGGTTTCACCGCTGGTGCAGGTCCAGAGTCAGGGTGTACCAGTTTTATCCGTGACTTCAGGGTATGCTGGCCGGCGTTCGGCTTCGCTGGTGCCGCGGGGTCTGCACTCAGAGTTGGCGAGGTCCCGGTGCACAGCTGTCTAGTGTTTGTCATCGTCGGCCATTTTGGATCTCGCTCAAGGGTGAGACTGGCACGCAGCAATCATCTCTGCTGCTCCGTCTGCCTGTGGATTCGTCGCGGGAAGTTCGGTCTGTGAAGGCTCAATGTCCTATGGAGTCGGGTGATGCCTTCCACTCGATTTTCTGACCCAAAAAACAGGATATTTATTCAGGATGTAGCTGGCGCTTGCAGGAGCTGTCGGAGCTCATGTGCTCATCGTTCACGCGGAAGCCGCCCTTCCATCCGGATCTGCAGCAGTCTTGATTTTAGGTCAAGTAGTACAGGTTTGGTGCCATGTTCTTTCCTGAAGCGTGACTGCCAATTATTTACAATTATGTGATTGCTCCAATATTCTGATAACTGTATATAAACAACACGATCCAAAATGTTCAAAATAAAAGGTGTGTTAGCAATGGGCCGGTAGTTGACTGGTGTCAGAGAGCATAAACCTGGCTTTTTTAAAACAGGTGTGACCCAGGCATCTTTAAAAATATCTGGCACATGGATATCCCTGAAGGAGACATTGACAAATTTGCATAGACTCCCAATCGGGGTAGGGGTACAGGCCTTAATAGTTATTGAGGGGTGTAGATCCCCTTTACAACTTGTGGGTTTGAGATTGCCAACAATTAGGGTCAGTTCATTTTCCGATGGTAGCTTAAAGTTAAATTGAGGCTTTTGCATGGTCTGAACATGATTATTTTGGATATTTGCCTCTGGAAGCAGAATATCTGTTGTATTTAATTGTCTTTTTGATCCGATCCAGTTTCCCTAGCACATCTTCTTGCATGGAGGTACACCAATCGACATTTTTGGTGGGTACATCCAAATTGCTGGGGCAAGGGTTTTCCAACTCCTTTAATATTTTGAAGAGTTCTCTACTTTCATTTTGCGCTTTGTCAATTCTGCTGTCGAACATAGTTTTGTTTGCTGCTATGACAGCTACTTTATATACCTTAGATGCAGCGTTATGGGCATCTTTGTCACAACTATCCTTTGATGTTTTCCAGTCATGAAAGCTCTTGTTTTTCTTTTCTTTTTAAGTACTTGTAGTACGGGGGAGAACCACCAAGAGCCCTTCTTGCTAGGGATAGACTTAGTTCTCAGTGATGCTAGTGAATTTACCTCCTCCTGCAGGGTAGATTGACTAGAGCTGATTATGTCATCAGCGAATTCTAACTCATTGACTACCGACCTCAGTGGTAGTGTCCAAACTTCCACGGCTGCTAGCGTCAATTTTTATTAGGTTCCTAGAGGTTACCGAAACTCTATTGTGTGTTTTTATTAAAATGTTTCTTTCGCAGACTGATGTGAAATGCACAAATGAATGATCTGACCAGGGAAAGAGAGAAACAGAGATATCTTTGGTATCAATATTTTGTGTTGCCACCCAATCCAGAATATCTCCTTTTATGTGGGTTGGGAGCTTGATCAGTTGGGAGAAGCCTAGATTCCCCAAGGAGGCTTCTAGAAGATTAGCCTAAGAGTCATTTCTGTTACCCAACCAAAGATTTAAATAACCAAGGACCACAGCCTTGGTGTTCTGAAAGACCAAAGAAATATTGAGGCTTAGTACCACAAGTGAAATAAGCCAATCACTGGTTGAAAAGATACAAGTATCTTTTATTACTGTACAGTTATAAAGGAAAACAGATAGTTATCTGGCTCCCAACACCTCACAGTGTGTACCAGCAGACACAGTGAGGAGTGAGAGTGCTGGACATCTAAACACAGACATTTATACCATTTTTTAAACATTTTTCCAGCCACTCTCTAAACTGATAATTCACTAGCCATGAAGTGACAATGATGCTGTTGGTTCTCTGATCCACGGTAACCATTATTCCACGAATCGCTACAATGCAGTTCAACCAGAACACACAATCTGAGTTTGTTTTCCATTGTATCTTTGTTTCTACGAGGATGAGGCTTGTGAGCGCAGGGAACACTTGAATGGCAGTTCATATGAAGTACAAGGTTTATATACATTAGTCAAACAGTCTGCTCTCAGTCAGCCTAAACATTAACAGAACTCAAAGGTTGTTAGGCTCGACTGCAAGTTGAAAAAACAGTCCACGATTTTAGAACATGGAACAAGAGTTGAAATCAAAGTGGCGGATGATTCTTAAAATGGTGACGAAGTTAACCAAAAGTCCGAACATTACGAACACGGTTTTCTGTGTAACATGAATGGTCATAGGCCAATATTCATATTAAGGAGGTATTATATGATTACGGTTTAACAAACCCTCCTTTTGGCCTAAGCCAAGAGCATTACTCAAACATTCACTTTACTCAAAGCCCCACGCTTCAATGCCCGTACATCCTAAATCACATTCTTCAGAAATATCAACTGCCAGTAGATCCTTGATGGTGATATCCTTCATTACAAAAACATTAGTCATTTTCTCGGCTGCATGTATGTTTGGTCCTAATGTACCCATAGTTTGCGCACAACATCCCTCCAACATCGAACATATGGCAGGAAGACATTGTATGCAACAACAACAGAACAACAGAAGAACAAGAACTATCACTAAGACTGAAAAGAGTTTCCAGCCCCATGAACGTAGAAAGTCCCAGAACCAAGCACTAAGATCCCAGTTATCCTCAGGAATATGTACCTCCATACTCAAGACATGCACATTTTGTAACGCCTTGAACATGGTAGGGGAGGTGTCAGGTAAAAAAACACAACAAGCAGATCCCACCAATTTACATACCCCACCACGCTCACCCAGGATGACGTCTAACACCATCCTGTTTTGTAGGGCTACTAATCTGATTGCTTTCTGGTCCAGGGTCATGTTGTATAGTATATGGGTGGTTCTGTTGATGGTCCTCACCAATACTCTTGCTAGTCTCCTAATATCCTCAGAGTTCATCATCTGTCCCCAAAATGGCACAAAGGATTTGGCTACATTACCCATGACCTGTGAAGAAGTATCACCATCCTGGTCCCGCCTTGGACGAGCTCTAGAGACCTCAGAGGTGCTATCTACATATACACCTGGTAAAAGATACCCAAGTAACAAGTACCCTGCCAATCTCTAGGTAGCCAAGGATAAGCTTCATTGCCACAGACAAAATAAACGGGATCACCCACATACAAAGGTCTGTCCTCACTAGTTAGGTTTGCAATATTGGTACAACCCACAAAAGTATCCATTGGCTGAGAACCATCCCTTTGTATGCAGAAGGAAACAGAGCTGGGCTATGATGGATAGTGTAGGAAGCCTATGGTAGCCATCTTGAAAGAAATTAGCGATTGGAAAGATCTTGAAAGTCTATCGGAAGGCCTAGTAGAAGCAACATTGGGTTTGCTCCTATTCGCAAAAAGGAAACATCCCAAAAGGTGTCAGAACTCGTCTTTCAAATTCATTCAGATTAGTCCCATCGAAGTTCCCAGAAATACTGTCATTCAAATGACCAAAGAATAGTGCCCTTAGTGAGGCGTAGCATGCAGTAGTCAAAGGAAGAGGATGAATATACCAGCCCAACCCTTTTTCCCCATGCTGTGGCAAATGCGTACATATCCAGCAATTTGTTCTGTTTAGAATAGCATGGGTCGCATTCATGATTTATAAAAGAGGGTTATTGTAGTAACTCTGTCCGTGTTGGGAATTCCTAGGAGGTAGAGTGGGCAGATGCACGAAAGGTGAAGACATAGTGGGAACAATTTCATTTGGTAACAAAGTCTCAAGTTGATGCACCCCCTCTAAATACCACAACCCAAGGGAAAATACAACTGTCAGACCGATTAACATTATAACAAGAAAACAATGAGTCCTCAAAGATCATGATTTTTGATGTTCAAATTCTTTGTTAGCCACAAGACCAATAGCTTGCTCCGTACGAGTAGAGTTAGAAAAGGGCATTGTTCCTCAAAGTTGGTTTAGAAAGCCTCTCCGTCAGGCTCTTTCAGTTTGTCTGTCGGTGATCTCCTGACCACCTGGCTTATCTTGCTTGAAGGTAACTTTGTCAGACCCTGCCACTTATTTCCGTTTCAGCGAGAGAGTGCCAAGGGACTAGCTCAACAGTGGTTTCTTGTGGGCACAGCCGATGCTATGCTGTAAATCTAGTGCCGTGGACGCAGATCGTACCTCGAGACTCCAGTTACGGTATGATCTGCAAACAGAGTGTTGTTGCTTCCTGATGGAAGTGGTGAAACAGAAGCAAGATTGCTCAAGGGTGCAGAAAGATCCGAGGAAGAATTCAAAGGCAAAGCAGCAGTCTCCTCAGGCCCCACAGGCTCAGGAAGAATCTCTGAGACACTCTTGGTGTCGTTCAAAACAGACTTGTCATTCGGAACAGAACAAATAGTCTCCTTCCCTTCTCCTTCGTCAAGTGGCAGAGGAAAAGGTATCGTCTTGATGTGTGTCGCGTGTATCCAGTGTTTCTTGCCGTCTACTCATACAGCGGTCTGTGTGGCCAACAAAACTTGGAACTGTCCTTGGCAACGCAGTGCGAGACAGGATGCTCTTTCAAAAACCTTGGTGAGCACCCAGTCGCCGGGCCAAAGTTGATGACCTGGCCCGTCCTATTTTACTGGGAGGGCTTCTCCCACCTATTGATAAATCAAATACAAGTTTTGAGTTAACTGGTCACAGTATTCTGAAAGAAGCAATCGTTTGGGCTTGGAGAAATTCCAAATATTGGCTGGTCTCCCCATTACTATTTCATAGGGGAAGAGTCCAGTTCTTGTTTGTGGGGTCGTACGCATGGACAATAAAGCTACCGGTAAGGCATCTGGCCATTTCAAATTGCTACTGGCACAGATATTAGCCACCTTATTCTTCAATACACCATTATGGCGTTCTACAAGTCCAGCACTCTGAGCGTGTCTGGCCGAATTTAGCCATTTATCGATCTGTAATCCTGTGCATCCTCAGCGATAAAATGTGGACCATTGTCCGACCAAATTACCCTTGGCAAACCAAACCTAGGAAAATATTCCTTAAGCTTGGTTTTCGCCTTTGCTATTGCTGTGGCATCTTTTACATGGAATGCTTCAATCCACTTGCTAAAGGCACAAATGACTACCAGGATGTATTTGTGGTTTTGGCAGCGCTCCATTTTGATAAAGTTGAAATGTATCAATTCAAAAGGCACACAGGGGGGACCAAAACTACCCCTCGGTGTCGATGTACCCTTTCCCACATTATGCTGTAAGCATACCATGCAATTTTGGACCAAATGCTCAGCAGTCTTTGAGATGTTTACATTTACCCAGACAGGTTCTAGCAGTTTACACATTTTCTAGCACATATATGAGTGGGACCATGAGCCATTGTAATTATAGCAGTAACATAAGCATCGGGTAGCATCCATCTTTTCTTGATATTGTCTATCTAACAACCTTCATCATCTAAGCTTGCTAAACCCTCAGCCCATTGCTTAAGTTCTTCGGAGTGGCATCAGCTTGAATGGCTTTTGTTACATACATTTCTGAATACAAATTGGTGGCAGTCCGTTCGGCTATACCGTCAGCAAAAGCGTTTCCTCTCCCCACATCATCTGTTACTTTCTGGTGTGCAGCGCACTTCATAATTGCTACTTGAGTAGGAAGCGCAAGTGCTGAGAGTAGCCAAACTATCAAGGTACCATGTTGAATTTTAGTTCCGTGTGAGGTCAAGAAACCTCTCTCTGCCCATAGTCTACCGAATTTGTGAACCACCCCAAAGGCATACTGGCTGTCTGTAAATACATTTACTCTAAGCCCTGCGGAAAGTTCACGAGCTCGAGTCAGTGCGATAATCTCTGCGGCCTGCGCTGAGTTATGCAAAATTCTCTTGGTTTCCTCAATAGTGCTTAATGTGGTGATGGCATAAGCAGGAGTGGATGTAGCATCTGGAAGTTTGAAGCAGGAGCCATCGCAAAACAACTCCCCTTGAGTATTTTTCAATTGTGTGTCATTTAAATCAATTCTGCCTTTGGTTTCTTGCTCTGTGGTATAGAGGCAGTCATGTGACATCTTGTCACTGCAAGCAATGTCTTGCGGAAGAGGCAATAGTTCGGCCAGATTTAATACGCAACATCTCTCAATTTGGATATATGGTGGAAATAAAATCAGCTTGCATCTTGTTAATGTGCTGAAGTAAGATGTTGCATTTGTGTTCTGTTCAATAGAACGTGTACGGAGTGTGGTATCATCACAGTTAAAGAGTGACCTAAAACCATACCCTCACTTTGTTTTATGGACGCAGCAGCACCAGTGACAGCTCTCAAGCATCTCAGAAAAGCACATGCGACAGGATCAAGCATGGAGGAAAAATAACAGCACAATCTATTCTCGCCCCATGTTCCTGCATTAACACAGCCAAATCACATCCATCACATTCATGCACATACAACACAAAGGCCTTGTCATAATTTGGTGTGCCCAAAACTGGTGCTGAACACAGCGCAGCCTTCAGCAGATCAAAAGCTTTCTGGTGGTCCAGGTTCCATGGTAATAGCAAAGAAATGCCCTCCTTTGTCAATGCCAACATTGGTTTTATCACTAGTGAGAAGTTCGGGATCTACTGTCTACAGTATGAAGCCATGCCTATCAAGGCTTTGACCTCTTTCTGTGTATTTGGGAAAGACATGCTAGAGATGCTTTTTATCCATTCAGGTGTCAGTCTTCTTCCCTCCTTTGACAGGACATAGCCTAAATATAATTACCTGACCATTAAGTTTGCCAGTGGTTATATACCTGACCTTGGGACCATGCATTTTTCAATAATAAACCAGAATAAAAAAAACTGATCTTTCACAGCACACTACCCATTTCTTACATAACAATTCTTAATGTGCTATCAAACCATACACACTTACATAATTGTAACAGTACAAAACCACCAATATAGAGTCACAAAAAACAGCTTAATATCCAACTCGAAAGCACACACACACAGCCACAATATTTGTCAAGGGTACAATCTTCCAATGTCATAGAAAAACAACCTTTATTTACAAATGTATTGTATGGCAAACATAATAGCATAACATGTGATACTGCGTCATCACTCTCCTAAAAACACTCAAAACACTGAAGTAAAATATGGAAAACCCTTCTTTCCAATCAATACTTATAAACTTGACCAAAAGAGACACCTGAACATACTTCGCTTATATTACAAATACAATAATTCAAACTGTACTTAAAATATATAATTACAGACTATCAAAACTCATCTTCAGCTGCTCCAAATACTGGATAGATCTTCACTATAAACAAACACAGAACATGTGCACAGTCTGAGCTCTGGCATCAGACTGTCAAAACGTCAGAAAAATGTCACTTGGATAACTTTCACAATTCATTACCATAAAAAGAGGACTGTAGAAAGCAAACTAATTTTCCAAATTACATAGCTGCAGCTATAACCCCAGCTACAAAATGAAAACCCTCCTATAGACGTGGCTACACATCCATTTTATCAGATGTAATGAAAAAAACATATTACAAAGAATTGAAAATAAACTCACACTGCCCTTCAGGTGAGAACGCCCAAACAGAAACACGTGTAAAAACATCCATCTGTGCAAAAACATCCATAATATAATATGATTACTGCACCAAAATACAGACAGGTGTAGCCGCTGGTACAACAAATGGGTACAACAAATGGGTTTATACCCAAGCTACCAAAGCCTACCACGAAGTGTGATTTGCAAATTCGTAGCCGCGGGTCAAGTTAACCATCGGGAGTCACGGCTACCCGTAACATTATGACACGTTCAACAGGACATAGTCCCAAAGTGCATTAATTGAAACAACACAAAGGTACACATAAGGAAATAGAATCAAACACGTGTGAAATTGGGTGCTGTAAAATCAATGCAACAACATGATCAATGCACAGTAATTAGAATCTATATACCTGCGGCTACAGCGATAGTCATAGACGCGGCTACACCCGCCAAAAATGCACAAAGTCCCATTGGCTTGCTCGACAGGACACAATCTTTCATTGGCTGCTGTTGCAGCCGCAGCTGTTATTTAAGAAAAAAAGACTTCAAAAGTTATTCTCTTTTTCCAAAATACATAAAAAGTTCTCTAGGTGGCTCTTAAAAGTGGCTTTGGGTTCTTTTACCAACACATCACGAAAAAATATATTTTCAATCAGAAAAATACTCTTCACCTCTATGATGATGCAAATAATTTTGAAAAACTTCTCTATGCTCTTTTTTTTAGATTAATTTCCTTTTCCCAAAGAGAAAAAAACCTGTGCTCCCTGTCAAAAATATTTCTCCACAAAGACAGCACAAACCTCTCATTTCAAACACTCCATCTAAAACAATATTGTAAAACCAAAACAATCTTGTAAGCCAATGCTTTGGCAACTCATCACCTATGTCCTCAACATCAATATGAACCCCATTCTCAAAAGCATGTCCACAGTCTTCTGAACAGATTCCTCTCCTTCTGAAATTGGCTCAATTTTCAAATATCAAATTAAACAATAAGTATACCCCAAAAACAGCACTAGCTCCTGAAAGTACAACTCCCCCTTAAACAAAGAAAATGTAGTATATAGAAACATGCTTAATATAATAATACAATCTAATCAACAGTTTTATTGCCATCTATGAATATCACTCAAAAAAAACATACAAATAGGTTTCACGTTCAAGAGCATCTAAGGTACTTGACATCCTATTGGCAACCACCCACCACACAGACAAACAACCAATTCGAGAATAAGGACATGACATTTCACCTTCTCTCCTTATGTAATTTTCCTCCATTGCTAATTCTGATATCTGAGGTGACAAACAGTATTTTCTCTATCACACTACAATGGAAAATTACATTTTATTTTTTATTTCTTATATAGCGCCCCAACCCTGGGGTGCCAAGGCGCTTTAACTTGAAAGGTTACAGTGATAGAAAAAAGTGCTTATGGTTACAACATTAATACAGAATGCAAGGTCATAGTTAGTGGGCAGATACATGGTGCCAGCCACATATTACATGGCAGCAACTATATATATATGCAAGGTCATAGTCAGATGGCACGTATATGGTGCCGCCATATGTTGCATGGCGGCAGCAGGACATATATATATGCAGGGTCATAGTTAATGGGCAAAACATGGTGTCAGCCACATGTTGCATGGCAGCAAAATATGCATGTAAAGTGGTCATAATCTAAAGTACATGGAGACTGCTGTTATTACATGATATCGCTCTTCATGCTAGGAAAGTGAAAATTCTACATATACAATCACTGTGCTGATCCCATGTTACAGGAGGCAAGTACATACAGATGTATAGTTTTAATCAATTGGTATTAGCACAGAATCGACGATAATGATGTATAACAGCGACCACTCACATACAAGTGGTCAGGCAAACATGTAACCTAGGAGAGGGGGTGGTGGGCCTTCACACACACTAGCGACCAAGGGGGGGGGGGGTCTGGGGCATACACACACTCTAGTGTCGGGGGGAAATTCTGCCGGGGTCGGCCGGGCCGTCCGCAGACCTCCGGGCAGGGAGGCCCCAACTCCTCCCGTATATCCCAAAAGAGATAGAGTATGAGACACACGCAAGAAGCAAGGTGACTCTGCTGTTTATTAGACAAAACGGCAGGGATGGGTCAAGGATCATACGCGTCCGTCCTGACACACACACAATCGTGGGGCTCGCAGGCCCTTTTTACCTTAGTATGACGCGCTACTTGCGTCACCTTACAAAGTTTAGCAAAAAACCTATTTCCACTCTGGATTGGTTACTCGAGTGGTAGGGTTAGTATAGCATACATATAGAGAACGATGTTAGTGGTTGAGGGTTAGTCAGGTGATATACTTGGGCTGTCCCTTCAATTTGATACATGAAAATTGTTACATGAAGACCTCTGAGGATTGGTCAATGTTAATGGCATCAGTGATAAGAGCCCCATGTTCTGATTGGTCCGCTTGCGAGCCCCCCAGTCTGAGACTATCGCTGTTCTCAGCTCGCGATGCACCTGTCATTTGCAACAATGTTTTACTATGGGTAGGTGTAAACAATGTGAGGATTTATTCATATGTTGGGAGGTCGACTACTCCCACTGCTGCAGATGTCCAATGAGTCTTTTAATTGTATCTGCCTGTGTCTTGAAACGTGGGATTCAGGCGTCTCCTTCCTCCTGGGCTTGGCATCCTGTCAGGTTTGGCTTTGTCACGTGAGGTGGGACCGTGTTTGAGGCAAAATTCAGCACAAAAAATATTGTTTTTCCCACTGTGTGCCTGGTTTATCTTGCAGGTGCGACCTTGGCGTTGGCTTGCGGCGTGCGAGATTGCAACATCGTGCCCTTGGCGGTGTGCTTTCGCCGGGCTCATTCTGCAGGGTCAGCAACCGAGCTCTTGCTCATTAAATGTTAATGGAAGCTTTTGCTTGCTGCCTACTTGGGCCTGGTGCATAGGTGGAACCGTTTGATGCAGAGCGCTTTAGGTTACGGTATCATATTGCTCTATCCTCAGTATCGTGTCTCCGTTATATTCTTCATTATGGTACATGGTTCTTAGAAGAAGCGTGAGCAAGCCTTTTTAGATAAGTTCATTATGCGTCTTGCGTTTCTGCATTTTGAGAGCCTATGTGGAAAATAATAAAGATGCACGTCCATGGGTATGTCTGTCGCCTACGTCATAGCACTGAGTATATTCTTTGTGTGGATTGGTGTGTGTGTCCGGTGTGCATATTTGCACAGGTGTGCTAACCGTTGGCTAGGTCGTCATGGCATCTCTAACGACGTGTAGGTTTTAGTCGAGTTGATCCATGCCGCAGGTGTCGGCATGGACAGGGCGGGCTGCTGGGCAGGTAGGTGGGCACATCCGTATGTTCTTGTACCAGGGTATATGGTCGTCTGGTAGGTAGGAAAACTCCTCTCGTGGCGGGTGTCTAGGCCGTGATCCTCTAGGCCAAGCGCGAGAGGGGGAGGGCGGGAGCCTGTTCTTCCATTCTCCCACTTCAGTCCCCCCTCTGGTCGACTTGTCGACCACAAACATATCCTTTTCTTTATCTCCTCTTACTCTCCATATTTTAGTTACTCCTCCCAAGTGTCCATAGTGGTTGACATGGTCTTCAAATGACCAATACATATATACACAGGTTCCTCCAGGTGTGCAGTATACCCATTTCCCTATGTAGCTCCTTGGGTTTCTTGGGTTTTCGAGCTTCACAGATGGTGGGTCCAGGTGGTTGGTGATGATCTGGTTGCGCAACTTCTCTCTCTCTTTTATGATTGTGCCTGTGTGTTTGCCGTCATCTGTTGGCATCAAGAGGTGCATACCAACCATTTCGATCATCTCGTCTGTGGTGCGTGCCTTCCGGGCCTTCCAAAATCTTATTATGATCAGTGTAGCTCCAGCCAAAATAGTACATCCAACTATAATCTTCAGTCCATCTGACAGCCAAGATGGCATCCATGACCATAATATTGAAAACCAGCTCTCATCCTTTTTCACACCTTTACTTTCATCCATCATTTTTGAGTGCATCTGGGCCAATTGTAAAACTGCTTCTGTCAGTGTACCATTGTCAGCATCGTTGGCAGGGATGAATGTGCAGCATGATTGTCCTATCTTAGCGCAAACTCCTCCTTCCATTGCTGTGAGGAGGTCCAGTACATATCTGTTCTGAAGCGCTACCATCCTCACAGCTCGCAGTTCCTCTTTTATTGCGTTGAATCCATTCACTGTAGAGTTAATTGTCATCATTAGTTCACACCTAGTTATCAGGAGCCATTTTGCGTTTGCGTAAGCCTGTAGTCCCGGATGTATTATTGAGGAGAAGAACATTGCTGCTCTGCTGAATAGTCTGTGTTCTGGCGGAATTGAAGTGAGTGCTGTTTCCGACCTTCCCCACAGGTAATTTCCTGTCAGAGGTTCTCCTTGTCTTTTCTTCCTATTCAGGACGGTGTTGTTGCCGTTGTTCCTGTTCTCTTGCCCCTTCTGAAGCTGTGCAGATCTCTTCTTCCTCTTGTTTCCTTCATCCATTTTGGGGAAATTCGCCATATTCACATGTTTCTGGGGCACCACTAGTGATGGTACATTAACGTGTACTATTGTGCATACACCATTCCACAGAGGGGGCAGTGTGTGGTATGCCTTGTCTCCACAGGCCCAGTAATGGTCCATTACTACTGCTGTTCCTGCTCCCCCCTCAGGTAACTCCATCACGCTTTCACAGTTGGTGTTGTATCCTACGTCCACTTCTCCTTTATGTTGGTAGCTTTCCTTAGGCGCAGTTAGCGGCAGTATTGTTATTGGGTCTTCATCCTTCTCCATCCACGTGAGCATGGGTACGTACTTGACCCAAGTCATCCAACATCTATGGTTGTGTCCATCAATAGTTGAAATATTTTCTCTTGTTACCATGTTGCTGCCAACCAGTCCTATGTCCCATTTGTTGTTCATGTACACCTTCCCTGTTATTATCACCAGTGGTCTTTCCCAACATCCGTTTTTACCAGGGACTTCAGTGGCGTACCAATCACATGGTAGGTACTGCAGTGTTACTTTCTTTGTTTCTCCTTTTTCAGGACCACTTGTTATGTATTTGAATCCTTCAGCATGTAAACTGCTCTTGTGGTAACTCAAATAAGTCTTGAGGAAGTTGTTTTCATATGGATATGTATCTCGTGTTTTCCACACCAGATGCACCACTGTCCCTTGAAATCTTCCTTTCGTCTGGAACAGTGCCAGGTATATTATACATCGTGCTATTTTTTCATCTATCTCCGTGGCAACAAATGTTCGAGAAGCGCTCATGGCGTATGGAATTAATGAGCAAACGTAGCAGCTGTCTTCTTTTGTCTGTTTACCTATGTGGGTCATGTGTTGGTACCATATGTTGTTTGAGATGTGTGCTGAATCTTGTATGTAGTTGTCAATACCTTTATTATCTGAGTATGTGCTGCGTTTAACTCTATTTTCCTTGTGTGGGATTTTACTAGTACCACCTGACGTAACACCTGTTGCAGCTGGGGGTGGGGGTGTATTAGGTTTGGGTACAGCAATAATATCAATAGCATAGCTGTACTGCCATACAGAGGCAGCCAAGAACCCGGTGATCATTAAAATCCCCATCAATTTTATTACAGATGCTAATTTCACCGGCATTTTGCTCTTACCTTGTTGCAGTCCGGCAGCCTATTCTTGCGACGTTACAGTTGCCCGCCTGAAAATTCTTAATATGCTTGTTATTAGTGTTAGTTGTCGTTTTTAAGCTCTCCCTATCAAGTAGTTATTCAGTGCCCAGGCGAAGAGCTGTTCCCACGCCAATCTAAGCGATCTATCTCTTAGGGCAGGCAAGTATGGTTGGAGGTGGGGCATTGAATGTTCTATGGCCAAGAGGAATGCTGTGTAGTAGACACGTACCCTCCTTCTTTTCAGGTCGTTGGCCGTTTTATTTCATATACAAATTGGTGTGACAATTCTTCCAGGTAATTATCGTCTGAGGGTACCATCTACTCCTGGGCAGTGAATTGGTTAGTTATCTACTTTCTTAGTAGTACAATAATACGCCGTACCTGCATGTGCGAGAGAAAAGAAAGAGAACATTCAGGTGTTTACATGTGTATATGTGCAAGACAATGTCCTTCAGTTCAGTTATTACTACAGTGGGTAGGGGGTCAATGGGCAGAGGGTTTGGGGCTCAACTGGCGGAAGTCTCTTTACTCTTTGATCGTGTAACCATGGGGTGGGCGGTATGGGGACCACCCCTTTCTTGTCTAGTAGTTGTCTCTGGGGAATCTGGGGGATGGCAGGGTATGGGGACACTTAGGCCGTTAGTTGCGGTAGAAGTCTCTTCCTCCGTTGGTGACGCTGTTGTTGTTCTTTCAGTGGCCCTGTCGGTGGCGCTGGGGCGGGTCTGGAGTTTGTAGATCTTTACGTCGTGTAGGTGGTTCCAGGCACGTTTGTCCTGTATCTTTACTGCTCTCGTTGATACCTCCTCTACCAGATGGGGGCCAGTGAAGCGTGGGCTGTTCCACTTTCTGTTGAAATTGCGAAGTAGTACGTGGTCACCTTTAGCAACTTTGCACAGTCTTTCCTTTTCCAATTCTTTATCCGCGTCTTCTTGTTGATCGCTGTTAGACCCGCCCCGCGTGCGCTCGAGCTGTTGAGACACAAACACTACACTAGTAATCAAAGAAGACACATATTGGTACATTTCATCACCAAGGACATTTGCAGTACTCTCGTGGTCGGTAAATGCTCTTGATGTTGGAGTTAGGGGAAGGCGCATTTGACGTCCGGTAACCACCTCGTGAGGGGTGAGGTGGTGGTCGGAACCTGGTCTATTCCTTAGCTCAAATAGGGCTAATGGAAGGCAATACAACCAACTCTTCTTTGTTGTTTGCTGTATTTTTGCAATTGCCTCCTTTAATAGGCCATTCAGGCGTTCACATATACCGTTGGCCTGTGGGTGGTATGCACATGCAAATTTATGCTTGATGTTCAGTAAGGATGTGATGTGCTGGAACATTTCGTTTGCGAAATGTGGGCCATTATCTGACCGCAGTACCTCGCACACTCCCCACCTGGGGAAGACCTCCCTCACTAGGAATTTAGCTGCTCTGAATGCATCTGGGTGTGAACAGGGCCCTGCTTCAATCCACCTCGAGAATGGGCATACTACTACAATCATATACCTATTTCCTTGACATACGTTGATCATATCAACATAGTCAATATGGAGATGTCGGAAGGGTCCCTCTGGCCGGGGTATAGTACCTCTTATCACCTTCAGAGTGTGACCGGCCGTAAACTGTTGACATGTGAGACAATTGCTGATAAAATTTGACACATGAGAATTTAACTCGGGGCAGAACCAGTCTTCCCTAATTAGTGCTGCAATTACTTCCTTGCCTGTGTGGGCTGGGTGGTGTAGTTGGCTCAGGGCGGTGTTCAATAGTGCCAGTGGTATTACAATCTTCCCAGTGTCACTCTGGCGCCATAGTGAGTCAGTTGGTGACATTGTGCATCCTCTTTTTACCCATATTTCTTTTTCGGCCATTGGTGCAGCCGCTTGTAGCTCCATTATCTGTGTGGATGGGAGATGGGTGTACCCTTCTCTTATCAACATCTTAGCCATTCCCCTCCCTCTCCCTCTCTCTGACTCTGGGGGGTTCCATATCTCACCAAAATACGCAGCATACTTCGCATGTGCGTCTGCTGCTGCATTCCCTTTTGAAATGTGGTCTTCACCATTGGTGTGTGCGGTGCATTTGACCAAAGCTAATTCTTGGGGGTCATTTATTGCTTCAATTAGTTCAGCCAATAGGAGGGCATGTTGCACTGGAGTGCCATCAGCTCTCCTAGACCCTCTTCTTCTCCATTTCGACAGCCCTGAGTGGACAGTGGACGTAACATATGCGCTGTCGGAATATATGGTCACTCGTTGTGTCAAAGCTTTCCTTCAACGCAAAAATTAGTGCAATTAATTCTGCTGCTTGAGCGGAATAATGCTGTGGTAGTTGTACACATTTCATTGCCACACACACCGGTACCTCCATCATTTTTACCACTGCTGCCCAAGTCCTCCTTATACCATCCCTTTGGTCGATAGTTGATGACCCATCAATGAACAGGAGCTCACCTCCCTCTAGTGCGTTTTCTTCAATCTTTCTAGTACATGAGTACATTTCAGTTATTTGCGTACAATCGTGGGCATAATCTCCTTCCTCAAGTACTTCTGCTAGGAACCTTGCGGGGTTGACCGTGCTACATCTAACAATTGATAGTTCAGCTCTGGATAAGATGATCTCATAACCTGATGCCCTTTGCGTGGTTAGGGTGGACTTAGGTTTATTCAATATTGCAAATAGTGCATGTTCCACAAACAGTGTAGTTGGGCACCCCATGGTGATTGCTGATGCTTTTT
This sequence comes from Ambystoma mexicanum, assembly GCF_040938575.1. Lineage (NCBI taxonomy): Eukaryota > Metazoa > Chordata > Amphibia > Caudata > Ambystomatidae > Ambystoma > Ambystoma mexicanum. Next base: position 163,763,856 of record NC_090935.1, on the reverse strand, counting down.
CTACCGCAAAAGCAGCTGCGGCGAGACCTTGTTCGCAAGGGAAATGACCTAACATCACAGGATCTAAGTGGCCACTGTAAAATGCTACTGGTTTGTAGCCCATGCTTGTTTTTTGAGCCAACACTGCTTTCATTACTGCTGAGTCGCAATGTGAAAATATAAAGAATTGTCGCTCATAGTCTGGGGTTGCCAGTACCGGAGCAGTTGATATCGCATCTTTCAGTTCATCAAAAGCCTCTTTCATTTCCATTGTCCACCCCAACTTTTTCTTCCCTTTATTAGCTTCCTTTAACACCTCAAGCAGGGGTCCTATGTATGAGCTGTAATCAAATACCCATGCTCTACAGTAGTTGCACAGACCCAGGAACTGCTGCAGTTCCCTCACTGTTTGTGGCACTGGCGTTTTTGAAATGGCCTGTGCTCTTTGTGGTGCAATCTTTCTTCCATGTTGGGATATGAGCTGACCAATGTAAAGTACCTGTTCTTGACAGTACTGTAACTTTTCCATGTCTACCTTGTAACCTTTTTCAGCCAATATTGTCAGCATCTTTAATGAGTCCTCTCTCCATGTTCTTTCGTTTGTACTGCAAATTATTATGTCGTCGACATACTGCAACACTGTGCTTTCCACTTCAATGTTACCCAAATCCATCTGTATTACTCTGTTGAATATTGAGGGTGATTCGCAGTACCCTTGTGGCAATCTGGTGTGTTTCCACTTTGTGTTTCTTTAAGTGAAGCTTGTCAGATCTTGTGAGTCTGGGTGCAATGGTATTGAGAAAAAAGCATTTTTAAGGTCGATCACTATAAATCGTGATGCTTCTGCTGGAATGCCACACAATATTGTGGCCGGGTTTGCGGCTATGGGGTATTCTGCTTCTACTATGTTGTTCAAGGGCCTGAGATCCTGTATGAAGCGCCAAGACCCCCCTCTAGCCTTGCGCACTGGGTATACAGCCGTGTTACATGGTGATTCTGAGGGGACCAATATGCCATTATCTATAAGGGCCGTTATGGTTTCATATATGCCCTCATCTGCCTCTTTTGATAGTGGGTACTGTTTCACTCTGGGGAGTATTGCACCTTTTTTCAATTTTATCCTTACCCCCCCTATACTTTTTATGCACCCCACGTCATAGGGGCTAGTAGTCCATAATGATGTGGGTACTTTTGTCATATCCTCCTCAAAGAAGGGAACTGGGGTGGATGTGGGTGCCTCAAGTGCCATTGCCATTTTCTGTGCCACTTGTTTGTACGCCACTATTAGCCATATTTCCACACTCATCATAAGCACCATTTCACCTTCCTCCTTTTCTTCTGAGAACAGCTCCTCATCTGACACCTGGGTGAGTCTACATCCTTCTGCTAGTGCTATCACTGCCTTCCATGCTCTTCCTTCTCTGTCTTGGGCATGTACAGCAATGTGATCAGCTGTTGCTATAATGCTCTCAATGTCCACTGGAACCACCTTTCCTTCTGGTTCATTGACTGGTGTTTCTGGTCTGAACAAATAGGCTGCTGGCCTCCTCCATATCTTTCCCTCTATCCCTGGCATCCATGCAAATGCCATGTCTGTCCCGTACTGGAAGAGTTCGCCATCTACTGGCTCAGCCCTAATCGCTGTCTGTCTGCAGTATGCTTGCATAATCTGTCGTGCTGTGAGCATGTTAATTCCTGGAGTAGAGCAAATTATGCCGTCCTCCGTAAAGGAGATCGTCATATTCAACCTGTTCATGATGTCTCTCCCCAGTATATTTACTGGTGAGGCACTATAATATAAAAGTGGGACTGACATGTCATAATCTCGTATAGATAAGGGAATGTTAACAGTAAAAGGAACCAACCCTCTAGCCCCAGAGAATCCTTGGGTGTTCATGGCTTCGCCCGACATCTTAAATTTACCTTCCCTTATGCAAGACCGGGTCGCCCCGGTGTCAACAAGGAATGATAATTTTTTGTCACCTATCGTTACCTCTATGCGTGGTTCCTCCGCACTATTAGGTGTTACCGACAGGATGGGACACACCAAGGCCGTCTGTGGGCTGTCCTATTGAGGGTACAACGATTGACCATTTCCTGTGTAAGGGTTGTGTCCCAGGACCGTCACCCTACCCAGTTGTGTTTGTTGTGCTTGGGGTTGTTGTGTTATCGCTACCTGTTGTTGTGGCAGTGAATATGTCTGTGGCTGTTGTTGTGTTATTAGTTGTTGCTGTTCATTTCCCTGTTGCAACGTCTGCTGTTGCTGTATGCCCTGCTGTTCCTGTGTGGGCCTTGGTTGTCCCTGTTCGCTCCATGATGGTGTACCTGGTCTTACTCTACACGTGCGTGACATGTGCCCTACTAATCCACAACTCCAACACACCGGTGGTTCCCTACTCGGCCATGGAAAGCTTCCTGTGTTGTCCTGGTATACTGGTTGCCCGGTGGGGTAGGAATTTCTAAGTCCTCCCACCTGCTGTTGTGTGTTATATCCGTATCCTCTCCCTCTCATAATTCCTCCTCTTCCCCTGTTGTAATTATAATACCCAGCTCCTGGCATTGAGTATCCTCCTCCCATGTTGGTCGTGTATGGTTGGAGTGGCGGCACCTGTTGTGTTATTGTCTGTGAGGGTGGTATTTGGGAGGGATCTTGTGCAGCCACTACTTGTGTGGGGCTTTGGGTCATTGCTGTAGGTGCAGTTATTAGTGCCCCTTCCATTGTGTATTTAGTAAGTTTTTTCTGTACTAGTTTAGCCTCTTCCGTTTTCCTGTCCTCTTCCTTTTGTTTCATTTTTCCTTGCCATGCCCTACAATGATGCACTATTGTCAGTTGTATTTCTGGCCATGCTTTTGCTTCCATTCCCACTACTTTCTTCAGTTGTTTCTGAACTCCTTCTGGGAGCCCTTGTACTAGTATATGATAAAATATTGCTGGTGTTTTATCTCATTGTTCTCTAGTTTCCATGCGCCACTTCTCTTGGATTTCCTGGATATAATCAACAGGATCTTCGTTCTCACGCATCTTGCGTGAGGTAATTGCTCCTATGTCTGATGTGTCTGGGTACTGTACCCTAAATGCCTGCCATAGTGCATGTCTGCAGTTTGCGAATGGTGCCCCATCATGCGATGTGTTTGCTATTGTTACCCCAGGGAATCCCGCTCTCTTCCAAATGTCATCCGCTGCATCCCCTAATATCGATATTAGAAGGCCCTTTACATCTCCCACTGCCAATTTCTGTCCTGCGGTGTGTTTTTCCATTTCATATATCCATTTACCCGCACCTCCACTTAATGATGGGAGCCTGCACTTTATATTCTCTTTGTCTGTATGCTTCCAAGGGACGTACTGTGGTCTAACTCCTCCCCTCTCCAGAAGTGGCATTAAGTTGTGTCTCATTTTACCCCTTGGGTTCCATAAAATCGAGTCCTCACACCCCTCCTCTTCTTCCCTCTCTCCTACATCGTCAATTTCGTCCGTATTTCCCCTGCTCGTAACTCTTTCTTCTCCATCTTTTCCCCTTCTTCCATCATTTCCTGTATTTAATGTGGGCGTGTGTATTCGTCCTTCCTGCCTGCGTCTAGGGAGGTCTCTAAGCCGACATGCATAGGGTGTCAGTTCGTTTGTGAAGGGCGCATGTTTTATTGTACGTAATGAGCGTGAGGTGGTTGAGCATGTAGGGTGGGATGGGAGAGGGTGTGCTGGTGACGGTGTGGCTTCATGTGTCTGTCTTTCCGCTATTCTTTGCTCTTCCTCCTCACTTCTCTCCAGTTCATCCTTTCTCCTACAGATCCATGGTGAGTCTGTATTGGTCCGGGTGGTGTATAGTTTATCTAGGCTTTCCCTTTCACTGTTTCTTCCTTCCTTCTCCATTCCTTCTTCTTCCTCACTACAAAAGTCATTCATAAACGGCACCCCCCACTCTGTCTTTTTCCCCTTGATTGTTACTGTTTTTAAGTCTATAAGGTCCGGTTCTCCCTTTTCTCCTTTATCAACCGCTCCCCTTTGCGCTGATGTTGTTGCTACTTCTGTGTCTCTATATACATCCCCCCTTACTTCACTCTCCCTTCTCCTATCTTCTCTTTCCCCTTCATTTCTCTCCTCCATCTCTCTACCAATTTCCTCCCTTTTCCTTTTTAATTCCTCCATTACTTCACTACTCATCTTTTCCAATATCCTTTCATCCTCTTTCTTCCTTTCCCATCTCACCCTCTCCCTTTCTAATATACTCTCTATCACCCTCCCTTCTTCGTATTTCTTAGTCGTTTCTGATAGTAATCTCTTCTTCCACATTGCCATTTCTTTTTCTTTCTCTTCTTCTTCCCTTTTCCTCTCTCGTAGCACTGCTCTTGATACCCTTTCTGCTGCTGCTTTTACCCTGTCAGCTTCTTTCCTTTGCTCCTCAGTTCGTTCCCTTATTTTTTCCAATTTGTTCTTACCTTCTTTCCTTTCCCTCGCTCTCTCTCTTTCCTCCCTCTTGAGCTGTTTGATCAGTTCATTCTGCTCATCCCTTAACTCTGCTAGTCGTTCCTCCAAAATCTCTTCCTTTTGACGTAACAGCTCTTCCCCTGTCATTCCACTCTCCCTAGTATTATCCTCGTCTATTTTCCTTACTACCTCCTTCTCTTCTCCTGTTAATGAACCTCGTAATTTTAATAGTATCTGCGCAGCTACCCACTCATCATGTCCTATTTCCACAGTTTGTTCTTCTCCAGTCCTCTCCTCCCCTGCTGGCATCTTCCTATGAGCCACATATGGTGGCGGGCTGTATGCCGGGTTCGAGTACCCCTCAGCCGCCCTTAACTGTCCTCTTTCTATTTCTCCTAATTTTCTTAAAGGGTACAACCCCCCTCCCTCTGTTTTCACTACCTTTGCTAGGGGTATATCGCTGCTCTGTTCCTTTTTTATTTCATTTTCTTTTGAGTTATTATCCTTTTCTCCTCCCTCTTGTCCGTTCCCCGTGTTCTTTGGGTCTTCACTCCCCTTTTTCCCATTCTCTCCTTCCTCCTTAATCTCTTTTTCTTCCGGTATTTCCCCCACAGTGAACATTCCATTTGGTCCTGGTCGGGACCACTGGAACATCCTCCATAAGTTAAACACTTCCACGTGGTTTGTCAACTTCTTCCCTTTGTATGTATTATGCAAATGGTTTAATAGTGAATGTTGGGTATATGGATCGAAGCTACCATTAGGCGGCCATGGTGTTATCATTTTGTTGTCCGTCCCCTGTGTCCATTCTATGCTATACTTGATCAGTTTCTCCCTATGGGGTGACAGTGTTGTACATATGTGTTGTAGTGGGGTAGTGAGGGTGTTCCCCCACCCTCCCGATCCTGTCCCGTGTGACATAGTAGCGCTCCACTTGTTACCCTTCCCCTATTTGGTAGCGGTTATCTCACTAGCAGTTTACAATATACAGCCTTATATCTTTACCTGGCCCCGTAAGTTTGGGGACTTGCGATAGTCCGCTAAGGAAAATTATTAAAATATAGTATTTACATTTGTATATTTTCTTCTGTCTTTCTTCCTTTACACAACACCCTTACGCACCCCTGCGGCCGAGGCGCACGTAGCCCCCTGCGGCTGCGTACCCCTTGTGATGTTCTTATACAGTCGTCCTATTTTCACTTGCTCCTCCTCCTTCTTCTACACTTGCCGTGGCCGGCGTTCTCCGTGCGCCGCCACGTCCCCCGTTTCGCCTTTCCTCGATCAACTCATTACCGTTTATCTCCGTTTCCACTCCCTTACCACAGTTCTCTTCCCCACCGCTCTCAGAAAGAAAGATGCCTTGTGCTCGGGATATCCTATGAAAGCCCTACTGGTGACGTCACCGATCTCTTCAAACTACTGGTAAGTTCTTCATATATTCTTTAAGTCCAAAATACACTTGCAATCTACCCCCGTTAATCCTCACAGCTGTCTTCCTGTCACTCCTGGAACAAGGTAATCAATAATCTAATCGGACTGCGCACGCTGCGTCGCCTCGCGTGTGATACGCCCCTCGACAGGAGGGCTTAACCAGCCAATTATCTTCCGTATTGGGCAACTAACTAGCTACCGTCTACAGGGAAACGTCATCTACCTATCGAGTTTCTTGCTCGAACAATAGGGATCCTCATCTACTCATTGATCAATAAATGCCAAATCGTAGGAAACCACACACACACACCCTTACACGTAGTCGCGACCTAGGCCAATCAGTGTCTACGAGCGGCCGCACGTGATGTTTTCGTGCTCCACCTCCCTTTCTCGCGTAACGTAGCCGACTGCTCTCGCACTCGTTCGGCTACCATTCATTTCATTACCTACACTAAATTGTCAAACCTTCGCCGCGCACCTGTGCAACACCTCCCACCTCCCGTATTTAATTCCTCCCCCCTCCCTCACAATTTCACATTGCTTGTTGTGCGTGGCATGCTCACCAAGTTCTCTTGATGCGGGGCCGCTCGACTGCGTACACCCCTCCAAGCGGCTCGCCACCTCCCCTCGTCTGGACCACGTCTGGACACTCGCCAACCGCGGGCGGGATACTTCTCAACCGGCTCCCGAAGGCCAATATCCGGATTGCGCTGTCCGGTCTTCTCGCAGTTCCGCGATGGTCCTGTAGTCCTCAGAAGGGGGCAACGGCAGAGGGGGCCGCGCCGCCGGGCCTCCTCGCAACGGGATCACCTGGAAAAAAATAAAAATAAAAAAGCAGATCTTAAACAGATCTCAGCAGTGCCTCCAACTTGTCGGGGGGAAATTCTGCCGGGGTAGGCCGGGCCATCCGCAGACCTCCGGGCAGGGAGGCCCCAACTCCTCCCGTATATCCCAAAAGAGATAGAGTATGAGACACACGCAAGAAGCAAGGTGACTCTGCTGTTTATTAGACAAAACGGCAGGGATGGGTCAAGGATCGTACGCGTCCGTCCTGACACACACACAATCGTGGGGCTCGCAGGCCCTTTTTACCTTAGTATGACGCGCTACTTGCGTCACCTTACAAAGTTTAGCAAAAAACCTATTTCCACTCTGGATTGGTTACTCGAGTGGTAGGGTTAGTATAGCATACATATAGAGAACGATGTTAGTGGTTGAGGGTTAGTCAGGTGATATACTTGGGCTGTCCCTTCAATTTGATACATGAAAATTGTTACATGAAGATCTCTGAGGATTGGTCAATGTTAATGGCGTCAGTGATAAGAGCCCCATGTTCTGATTGGTCCGCTCGCGAGCCCCCCAGTCTGAGACTATCGCTGTTCTCAGCTCGCGGTGCACCTGTCATTTGCAACAATGTTTTACTATGGGTAGGTGTAAACAATGTGAGGATTTATTCATATGTTGGGAGGTCGACTACTCCCACTGCTGCAGATGTCCAATGAGTCTTTTAATTGTATCTGCCTGTGTCTTGAAACGTGGGATTCAGGCGTCTCCTTCCTCCTGGGCTTGGCATCCTGTCAGGTTTGGCTTTGTCACGTGAGGTGGGACCGTGTTTGAGGCAAAATTCAGCACAATTAATATTGTTTTTCCCACTGTGTGCCTGATTTATCTTGCAGGTGCGACCTTGGCGTTGGCTTGCGGCGTGCGAGATTGCAACATCGTGCCCTTGGTGGTGTGCTTTCGCCGGGCTCATTCTGCAGGGTCAGCAACAGTGCTCTTGCTCATTCAATGTTCATGGAAGCTTTTGCTTGCGGTATACTTGGGCCTGGTGCATAGGTGGAACCGTTTGATGCAGAGCGCTTTAGGTTACGGTATAATATTGCTCTATCCTCAGTATTGTGTCTCCGTTATATTCTTCATTATGGTACATGGTTCTTAGAAGAAGCGTGAGCAAGCCTTTTTAGATAAGTTCATTATGCGTCTTGCGTTTCTGCATTTTGAGAGCCTATGCGGAAAATAATAAAGATGCACGTCCGTGGGTATGTCTGTCGCCTACGTCATAGCACTGAGTATATTCTTCGTTTGGATTGGTGTGGGAGTGTCCGGTGTGCATGTTTGCACAGGTGTGCTAACCGTTGGCTAGGTCGTCATGGCATCTCTAACGACGTGTAGGTTTTAGTCGAGTTGATCCATGCCGCAGGTGTCAGCATGGACAGGGCGGGCTGCTGGGCAGGTAGGTGGGCACATCCGTATGTTCTTGTACCAGGGTATTTGGTCGTCTGGTAGGTAGGCAAACTCCTCTTGTGGCGGGTGTCTAGGCCGTGATCCTCTAGGCCAAGTGCGAGAGGGGGAGGGCGGGAGCCTGTTCTTCCATTCTCCCACTTCACTAGCGACCAAGGGGAATGGGTGTGGGGCATACACACACTCTAGCGACCAAGGGGAATGGCTGTGGGGCATACACACACTCTTAGCGACCAAGGGGACGGGGTGTGGGGCATACACACACTCTAGCGACCAAGGGGATGGGGTGGGGGGCATGACACACACTCTAGCGACCAAAGGGAGGGGGTGTGGGCATACACACACTCTAGCGACCAAGAGGAATAGCTGTGGGCATACACACACTCTAGCTACCAAGGGGAAGGGGTGTGGGGCATACACACACTCTAGCGACCAAATGGAAGGGGTGTGGGGCATACACACGCTCTAGCGACCAAGCGGAGTTGGGGGGCATACACACTCTAGCGACCAAAGGGAGGGGGTGGGGGCATACACACACTCTAGCGACCAAGAGGAATGGCTGTGGGCATACACACACTCTAGCGACCAAGGGGAAGGGGCGTGGGGCATACACACACTCTAGCGACCAAGCGGAGGTGGGGGGCATACACACTCTAGCGACCAAGGGGAGAGGGTGTGGGGCAAAGGGGGGGTAGGGGCATTTGCGGAGTACCGTGGTAAGGATGAGATTCAGGACATGGGGATATGGATCATCTTCACGCTGTCCATGGTCACTTCGGGAACAGGAAAGGTGGTCTCAAAGGTGAAAACGTTTGTACACATGGCAGCCAAGAGAGCATATTTCGTTGCACCTTAAACTGAACTGAGCGACAGTCTTGAAAGGCATGATTTCATAATGTAGGCCTTTGGTTAAGACTAGTGCATTTAATGAAGCTTGAAACATTTTACGGAGCGAAATGGTGAATTGGTAGACGTGCAGCAACACCGAACAGAACTTCGCAAGAAAATCATGCATTGACAAAACCATCAGTTGTAGCTTTTGTATAGGTGACTGCATAGAAATCTGGTAGCCGGTCACAAATTGCCGGCTATTGTTATTGTCCAGGTACTACCATCATTTGTTCTCATACTCCCATTATATGGCAGGTATTAATATCATATACAAGCTTTTGGCACCCAAATCCCTGATATTCACATCCCTGATGAGATAGGGTTTACCACCAAATGCCCAGCTACTCACTCTTTTACGAGGGATTGTCAACAAATAATGTGGTACTAACATCATTGGTCAGGTTTTGTGGTAGTGGGAAGCAAAAACATGACCTGCACAGGCTGCAGCCACCACCATCCTCTATACTGAGAGTGCAACACCCTGCTCTCCCTCTACTTCACAGAGCATGCACAGCACAGCTCTCCGTGCTGGAGGTCTACTACTGTGCAAGTAGGAGGCTAAACGCAGCAAGTAAACACCAAAGTATTCACTGAAAAGACTACAGTATTCCTGTCCAGAGCCTCCTTGCTCCATACTTGTGGAATGTTATCCCGGAAAGTGGATGGGACTAGTTCATGTTCTGAAGCAGCATCTTTATAGGTAAATAATTAGTGGCTGGTGGCATGCAGACATGGACACGCCCACATTTGAACCTCCCTTCCACATGCTAATGCCACAACTGCGAGTCCTTTTTATAGCGCTATGGTAGCAGTGGTCTTATTAAAGGGGCTGACCATATTGCGGAAGGTAGGCTAAGGACTAGGAGTACAATATCACTACTGTGAGTAACTGGTTCTTACTTAAAACAGCCCCTTCCCTTTATCTATACTTGTGGGAGAGTGTAAAGCACCCCTAAACTGTAAGGCTTGTGAAGGAGACAGATAAAACACCAGCATGATGAGAGCGTGAATGGCCACCATAAGATGGTGCAAAGAATCGTTTGGCCAAACTAGGCGTACACCCTGTATAGGTATACAGTGATCAGTGCTTACAGAAAGCATGTGAAGTGACCCATGGAGCTTCTGTACACGTATCTTTGAAGGTCAAGCCTTTGGAATGTCACTGAAGCCACCTTATCCCTGACTAACCACGTGGGAAGGCCTTAGAAGAGGTTTCCTGATAGTATAGCTTTCCAGGATGCGATCAACTACAGAGCGGGCAACAATTGCTTCGGCAGCTTTGTGCCCTGAAAAAGCACTACTCTTGGTAAAAACTAGATGAGATGATTCAGAGGACTGGATGTCTTTGGTGCTCTCAAGGTAGAGCTGGATTGATCTCAAGATAGAATTGGATTGGTCAACTATTGTGTAGATTGAGAGGTCTCTTTTCGGCCCCGGTTACCGGATTCAAAGGTAAGACAGGTACATAGATTCCCTGACAAAGGAGGAACCCCAAAAACAAACTTGAAAAAAAGCTACGGGGAGTCCTTAACACAGTTATGTCTTTTTGGAAGGGCCAGATAAAAGGAACCAGAGAACCCAACACCTGGGATAGGTCTTCAAAGGCATAGTGAAAAGCAGGAAGACCAAAGAGAGGTCCAAACTATTAGTAAGCCCTGGAAGAGTCTTCCCAGGAGAATTGGCCCATTTGCTTGGCTAGCTTGAGGTTGGACATATTCTAGACTTTTGTGAACTCATTTATTGGCTGAAAGTTGGAATATTTGTTTTGTGAGCTTTGGGTAGCGAAGAGGATAAAGGACTCATTCAAATTAGAGTTTGGAACTTTCTGTTGGCTCCCGCAGTTTGGAAATTACTGTGTAGAATAGTATGTCCCTGCGAGGGAAAAGGACTTGTAAGAGTGGCTTAACAACTTTATGATTTGGTCACTTGTATTCAAAGGTTTTCCACACCTGGAGAAGGCCCCACATTGCATTGACCCATCTCCACGACGCGGTTTGCTTCAGAAACATCCATGTCATTGCTCAGTTTTATCACAAGACGCAACTGTGGGGGAGGCAGGGTGGAAACAGGATGAGGTGGAAGCACAAAGGGAGAAAGAGACGGTGGGGACGGTGACTCCCAAGATGGCCACCTTAAGAATATGACCTGCATAGGAGCAGGCTTCACTAAATGCTTGTAGTTTGAGAGTAGAGACTTTCTTTTGGGGAGACCTGGATGAGCAAATGGGCCCTGAGCACGCCTGAATCAACAAACATGTGGTGCATGAAGATGGTGTTTCATGATCTGGTCAAAACAAAATAGGGAGTGGAGGGGAATCTCATACATGCATCCTGCAGGCGTGCCCAATCCCCCATAGATTGATAGACAGGTTGTCTGGTTGCCCTAAAAAGTTCCTTCACAAAAACAAGAGTCCAATCAGCTGAGCAGTGTTGATGCCTCATCTTGCAATGCCGCTGAAATGGACAGAAACTGCAGGAGGTTCTTCTGTCATGGTTGACATTGATTTTCTGTGAGATAAACTGGCTACATGAGGGAGTCCTGGGGTTTGTGGCCAATACCTAACACACAACGTTGCGCGTGTAGGATTGCCTACCAGGAGAGCCCTAAGACAGCCAAGAAAGGTGCTCAGGAGGGTGTATTGACAGCTCAGTCATCCTGTGAAGAGAAGAGCCAAGGTCGGAACACTTGCGCTCTGCAAACTATGCCAGGCACCTCGAGGCAAGAGCCAGTAGTAGGCTGCTGAGGCAAGGCCTCAGGGGAATATCTTGCTGTAAGGCCGACGGAGACCTTCGGAGCTAGTGTCCGTACCAAGGGTATCCAGAGAAACCCTTCCGGTCCGGTGAGACGCAAGGAATGAGTCAACTAATGGGGTGCTCTAGAAAACAAAGGTTGTTGAATTACATTTTTGTTATGTACAAATGTCTGCAGGTGACTGGGAAGAGGGACACAAATCCACTTGCCAGTAGTGCAGATGATGAGTTGAAAGACAGTCGGTTGGGAGTTGCAGTAGGAACACAAGAGTCAGGACAGGAATATTCTGGCCCCATGGTCCTAGAACATAGGGAATGAAGGTTTGACGTGGGGAAACCCCCTTGGAGGCAAAAAACAATCGAAACTAACTTAGAAAGTGTATCAAGAATAAATGTGGAACTGCTTGTCGATTGGGTTATAGGTTGGTTTGTTTGTTTATTTATTTGGTATGGGGCGCAAAACCCAGAGGTATAATATAACAACGTGTTATAAATGATATATATTATTTATAACACTCCTGTACACATGTTTCTCTAGGTGCGACAAGACTAGGGACGATACTGAGGGAGGACAAGACAAACAATCTTACTTGGCCTTGTGTCATTCAGATCGTCCAAGGGGAATGGGAAATTGCAGGGGAATGGGAAAAGTGCAAGGGGAGCATTGCTCTGAGTAAGTGCAGCCAGGCAAGCGTGGCAGGCATCTCACAGGTGGCGCCCTGTAAGATGCAGAGAAAAGGACTGGCGGTTGGGGACGTGGACATGCGCGAGGTAACCACGCATGCATGTCCATTTACATGCAGCCGCCCGTTAGGTTTTTACCTGTAAGAAATGCTTCTTTGTAACATGTTCCGGTCCTGTCCCACAAGTATGGAGGGAAGTGGGTCGGGACATAGGATCATGTTTAGAATGAAAAACGTAGACCGCTCAATTGGCACTTAAGGGATGTGCAACCAATCAGGCAAATCAAAAAATTCAAAATCCCCGGCAACTAGGACTGTAGAAAGTTCGGCTTTGCTTTCAATGCAATTCTTACAGACACCCTTTTACAAACCAGAGATGAAGGTGCATTAACCAAGAGGATCACAAAACACAGGCACAATGATTTATTGATACCTTAAATTGAACTGGATATAGATTCGTTTTCGTTTTTTTATTTGATTTACAATTTTTAAAAAAAGAAAAAGGGACTCATATTCCCCCTTTAGGAGAGTTTGGTCTTTGTCCTTCCAACGAAGGAGGTTGCAGATTAGTTAAATAAGTAGAAATTCAAATTTTAGTGACGATATTCTAGGTCCAAGTGATCGGCCGTCTGACAATACTAGATATTTCAATATTTTAACGGTTCGAATTACTAACAACATTAGTGGAAAAAGTACACCATTTTTATTTAGTGCAGTTCACATTGGCACTTAAACACATTGGGCCTCATTACGACCCTGGCAGAACGGGTTAACGGGTGCCGCAAAATAATGCGGACCCGTTAAACCTGTTCCGCCACATTACGAGGTCCCCTCGCGGGACACGGTAAGCACACCTGGGCAAAACTAGGCGTGCTTACCGGGTCCCGCGAGGGGAAGAGGGAGCAAACAACGGGCCACTTGTAATCGGCCCGTTGTTTGCTCCCTCTCCCATTCCTATTCAGCCCTATGGGCGCTGAAATGGGAATGGGGAATGTCCGGGTCCGGATCCTTGGAGGGAGGAATTTCCGGGCCCTCTGAACTCGGAATGGCCCGGTAATTCCTCATTCTGGGAACCCGGACGCGATTTCGGCGGCAGCCATGCCGCCAATAGCGGCATGGCTACCGCCGAGGTCGTAATGAGGCCCATTATCTCTAACGTCTATCAATTAGCAGCAATGGAAATCCAAAATGGCATTCTTGAATGGTGAAGGCACATTTGACATGCATTTTGAATTTCAATGATTGAAAAGTACAGTAAATCCAGTCAAATGACAGTAAAATAGATCAAAATAGTGGAATGTAACCTATTGTTGCATAAAAAAAAGAGCATAGCACTAAGCCTTGTTTCATCCGGCCTATTCGAGTAAATAAAATACATGTTTCCGTTTACCCTTAAATGTATGGATCCAACAGCACACCAGCAGTCTGTTCATAAGCAATCACAGCATTATGGGGTGATCAATCGGAGAGCCAATGAATCACCTCTGTTTCACATAGGCAGGAGATAAATAGAGAGCCATGCAGAAAAAGGATCTGTGACGTTTGCATTCGGTGTCGAGACCTTACGTTGTCAATAACACCAGCAACAGACTAGTCAATATCCCCGCAAGGATTTAACGGTTGGTTTATTAGTCAAATGTCATACAGACGAAGGTAAAACCAACATGAACATTCACCAAGCAAAATGTTCTAGCTTTTTGGTTAGCAATACTCAGCCCAAGCCCATCTGAAAAACAAAGCCAACTGTTGACAGGTTTTGCTATTGCTAAAGCTCAATCGAGGCATATGATCAGGAGTAGGGCTTCCAGCATGAAGGAATACAATGCTTGGAAGCATAAATCATGCACTCTAGTCTGCGGGATTCCGAGAGAATCTAAAGCGCTTGGAATCTATAACAAATTCAGTGGGGTGATACACAATTATCATGTAATATATCATAAAAACAATAGAAAATTGAACTGTGGGTAAAATCCCATTATATGTTGACCATAATACAAGTGAAATGCATCCATGTGGTCTCGGGAGGATAGCTCAGGGGCAACATGCTCACTTTGGAAGCAAGACAACACGGAGCAACACGACATGGAGCAACACGGGTTCGATCCCTGAGTCCACGCTTAGAAACCTCTGGGTATTAAGAGCGTTATAAATAACCTATCATCATCATTACACCAGTGACGGGCTAAATTGATTGCTTGATGCCGGTGCTCTGGCAAAGTCAAGTACTAGATTGGGGAAATGCAATTCTTTTTTTATACTTCATTTTAGAATTGTAATTTTCATATAGAAGGGCACCCTCCGCAGAAGCGTTTCACTCTTGTATTTCCCAGTGTATAAGTCCAACTTTGCCAGTTTCCTTATCCTAGGAAGATAAAAGATTTGCTGGCAGGTGAGGCCCGTCTGGTAGGATCCTTTTACTAAAAATACTTCACAACACACCTTTTACCCGGTCCCCAGTTTTACCCTCCATTTTCAGTTTGCATTTTGAGATATTGGCCAGTGACTAAGTTCGATCCTGGAGATCTGAGTTGTGATTCCTGAACACCAGCTTGTAGTTGAAATAATACACTATTTTGATAATCCGTTGACGTTTCTCCATTTGGACACAGTATTCCATTAAGGTCTCATCGATAGTGTGAACTGTCGTAACACAACTCACTTTTTTCTGCTTGTTAAGATTGGCCACATCAAGCCCAACACACCTCTTTCGTGTTTTATTGTGGGTCTGAATGGAAAAGAGCGTTTACAAGTGTGTGTTTGACACTGAACAAATGAGATCCAAAGAGCACTTGAAGAGGACTTGAAGATCCAAGAATTCAGAGGACGTTGACATCCATGTCCAAGCGTCACAACTAATTATGCAGGCCCGAACTGCAGCAGGAACTCCTGCTGTAAGGGGTGGGCTCCAACTGCTGCATCTTATAGCAACATATCAGTAGGAAAAACATAATTGCGTATGACATTGCAGATAATAGTTATTTGGGCTAGATTATGGATTCACCAAATTGTCAAATCTGATTGAGTTTTCCATATGGCTAATGAAGATTTAGATCCAACAGTAGAGGGCTTTATTGCGTGGTAGGTGACCGCCACCAAAGTTTTTGGCCCTGAACTGAAGTCAATGGCTTCTAAGAATGATGAATGTCACTTAGCACACAAAAGAGCCCAATGGTTAGTGCTGTAAAGCTATTACAACTTGATGGGGGGGGGGAGAAAACGGCAGCCCCACCTGGCGGATACTGCAACACAGCGTGCCCATGCCCCTATGCCCAAGACGCACTGTGCACCCATCATAAATGTGTCATGGGTTTTGACCCATGTTAAGTGAATAGACTGGGTAGATGTGGGGATGAGCTGTCGCTGCCCATTATTCTATCCCAGAACAAACTAAATCAATAGACTGGATGGATGTGGGGATGAGCTATCGCCGCCCACATTCACGCCAGAATAGGAGAACTGCGCAGTTGGCACAAGACCACTCCAAAGATACAACTTTCTTGTGGGGAATTCATTTTCTTAATCCCAAAAATGGTTGCATTACCAGTACTCACCACTATCAGAAAGCCGGCGTTTTAAAACCACCAGACTTTTGTGTAAAACTGAACAAATGAAACAAAACCATACCAAGGAAAGACTTGCTAAGAGGTGGATACAATGTAAAACTATATTCTGAAATGACTTGAAGGAAGTAATTATTTAATGTATATGTAAAAATTGTAAGTGATTTAAACTGGGAACAAAAAGTGACATTTAGCTGAAACCTGGCTTAATGAAACTGAATTCTGCCTGACAACTACCCCCGACAGGAGTTGATACTGGATCAACAGCTGTGTTCCCAGGCCTGGCTGCCAGGCCTGGCTGCATCCTGAGGTCACATGGCCCTGTTGATTAGATTAGGGGTGGAGCAGCTGGGGACTACAGGGAGTTGAACAAAGGCCTGTCCTGGACTCAGGCAAATGTTATATTGGGGGGCCGTAAAGTGGCTTCCCCTTAGGGAAAACTGGGAGGGGCAGTGCCTCTGCTAGCAGCTGAGCTTGGGGGAAGTGGATAAACCAGTTATTCCACCCTGTGATATGGGAAGCCACACCCCTTTTTGACCAGGGCATCATTTTAAAAAGATAGATAACTCAAAGTGCGGACTTGTCAGAATTATATAAGTAATATCATTAGTTTTGTGATTTTTCTGTGAACATTTTGAGA
The DNA here is from genome assembly GCF_040938575.1 of Ambystoma mexicanum. Classification (NCBI taxonomy): domain Eukaryota; kingdom Metazoa; phylum Chordata; class Amphibia; order Caudata; family Ambystomatidae; genus Ambystoma; species Ambystoma mexicanum. The sequence goes on along the minus strand of NC_090935.1, from coordinate 163,747,255 downwards.
TGCGTTAGGACCCTGTGGTGTATTCTGGGGGTTGCTAGCGGAAATTAGGGTCTCACTCCAAATATCTGCATGTTAAAAATCTGACACTTCATCAATTAATGTCCATACTCCTTGCGCACATGTGTGTGAATTTGGGTAAATGTCCGATATTGCAAAACCAGTTAAAAAGCGCAAAATGTTGTCATTTTTTAATGCAAGCCCCCAGGAAGATCAGAGGCGGACAAGCATGGACCATAAGGAATATATAATGTGCACATGTAATTTCAACAAATTGTATATCTGGGAAGGATGTATTTGAATCAAATATAGATTTGTGGGCAAACTGACCAGGGGAGGATCCTCTGACCCATAAACAGACTTCATCACTCTGACTCACATTTCCTTCCCCCAATCATGGAAGAGGGGAGAATTGGGCCAATGACAACTGGAGAGGGGCAGGCTTAGCTAGGGCCAGGCACACACCCATTTTCAAAACACATAAAAAGAGACTGCTGGGACAGGTAGAGACATTCAATTCCATTTGCTGCAGAGCATGCTGACCGACGACTTCACATCCAGAGATCCAGACTTCAAATCCATCAATCTCCAAAGACCAGAACTTTACTTCAGAACTTAAAGCAAGGGCCTAAACCCACAAACTGAGAACTCTTCTCAGCAGGCCTCAGCAACCTTAAAATCATTTGCGAACTATTCCACATCCGGGCGAGCTGTTTGAATTCTTTTGCCAAGAACAATTGCCAGAGACCAGACCAGAGATCCAGAGTGACCCAGACCGCTGTGAGCAGAACCAGAGAGCTGACCCAGATCACTGTGAAGTGCCGAGACCAGAACCGGAGTCCAGTCCAAAACCTGACCAGATCCGTGGCGAGGCCTATTTCAAATTTATATTGTGAGTACCTAGCAGAACTGTGCAGAACCAATCTCTTAGTTAAAATAATCTAATCCAAACTATTTTAACCTAAGTAGAACAGCCTCCTAGAAATCGTGTCACCTGTCAATTCTGAAGCTGCAAGCTGTCACCTGTCATTTTGAGTTTACTTTAAATCCGAAAAACTACCTTTATTTAATCGTCCATATCTCTGGAACCGTTTGGGCTAGGAACTTGGTTTAACTTTCCTTAGAAATCTCAGCTTTCCAAAGAACCAAGAACCGACTTGCTACTCCTTATACTTTTGCCGTAATCACGATTCACGCATTCGCGAATTTTGCCGCAATTTGCGATTTGGCCTGATTTCTTTACCTGTAAAAAGATAGCAGCTTTTTGCTTTCCTGTGCTAAAAATTCGTTTGTCTCTTATTAACCATCCCTGAATCATTACTAAAGCGAGCCTGAGCTCATCCCAAGTATCTCTCACTCACCCTGAACCTCCTAAAGGGAATTAAAAGCATTTTCAGCATATTTCTCACTTCACTGCCACCACATTCAAAGCACTTGGGCCTGTGTTTTAAAACTCATACCTGTTTTCTCTAAGCTTGCTGGGGGGGGAACTGAATTTCGTATTGTATTTGATTGCATTCCTGAGAACTGTGTGCTCCTCTTTCCATCTCCTTCCATTTCTTACATTGCATAGGGGAGGGGAGTGAATTGCCAGAGAAAAAGTGATTATCTTATCTTTTGCTAAAATCATATCAAGTAATTCTGTACTGCATTTTGTTCCTCATTGCTTTTCCCTTGAAACCATAAAAGTATTTTTGCTACTTTATCCATCCTATACTAACTCCTCATTGATTGTAAATAAGTGTGCTAGTGCCAGATTACCCATTGTTGATCAACATCATATGTCTAAGTGTACTATCAGATATTAATTTATTATAAAGTGTGATATACATATATATTGTTTAAATTCTCAAATAAACCTTTTAAACTTGCAAAACATAACTACTTCTTGGCTCAGTGGAGTCAGGGGGATTCTAAGAGAGGGGTGTTATATAGGGGTAGGCATCCAGAACTCATGAACTGGACATAAAGATATATCAATAAGGGTTTCCATTCAGTATCCCAGACTAGGCATTGACTTAGCTGTAGTGTTGAATTGAATCCTCTTACAAATTGGGGGCTCGTAGCCGGGGATTCCGGATTAGATCTATCACTTGTGCAGATTAATACAGTGTGCTAACTGACAAGATACATACATCTGGTCGGATCACCATGCTGTGTTACGCTGTAAAGCACTCCTCAAAGGAATGCTCTAAGGAAACGGTCTGTTTTGCAAAAATAAAATACAAACTTCTGTAAGTCAGGAAGGAACTCAAATTCCAGAATGACGACACTGGTAGACATCAAAATAGCCAGAGAGCACTTTTTACATAAGCTATAAGCACTAAGATTGCCAGGATAGCGGCATATTTGTATCTATATATGGGAGCCATACAGGACAAATGCGCTGAAGGCCAAGATCTGGCAAATAGGCAACAGATGGCGTTAGAGAAGGCCCAATCTGATCTGGACTCTTCTGAGCAGAGGCTGCTCAGGAGCCAGGAGTCAGAAAAGGACAGCAGACAGTACATTACTAAAATAAAGGAGGATATGGATGTGCTGCAACAGGAAAAGGCGGACCAGGATACCAGATTTCTGGCCTTGCAGAAGGAGTACCAAGAAGGTTTGGACTCCCTACTGCAGAGCCAGAAAAAGCTGGAGCAACAATTAGATTTCAATAGGGCATGTGCCGAGCAGGTAGTCACCCTGCAAAGCCACTTAGATAGGGAGAAGGCAGAGAGCAATAAACTGATTTTGAAAGACCTGGATACCCAGGCAGAGTTTGACCAGGAGTGCCAGAAAGCTGGTGCCTTCCAAAGGCAAAGGGACGACCTGGCGGCACAGATGCAGGCTCTTAGTCAGGAAAGGGATACCTTAGGCCAGGAAGTCTGCCATTTAAAAAGGAAAATGGAAGAAAATCACCTGGCCCTCCAGGGACTGCGTGACCTCCAAAAAGAACAGCAGAACTTGTTAGAGCACACCAGGAGGGTGGAGGATGCTCTGGCAAGAAATGAGCAGGCCAATAGGGACACAGCTCAGGAGGTAACCCTCCTGCAGCAGAGACTGGCCCAGTAGTCCAGGACCAATCAGGAGGCACAGAGAGAAAATGAGGCTCTCTGTCAGCACAATGATAGGCTCCAGCAACAGCTAGCGATGCAGGAGAGACTGATAGAGTCTAGTAAGGCCTTAACTGAGGAACTGAAAGCGCAGGCTCTTGCATTGCAACAGGAAGCAGGGGCGGATAGAGAGGAGGTTCACTGGGAAAGAGAAACTCCTGAGCATAACCTCAGGAGCCCTAGTACCAGAGGCCTTCATCTCTCCCAGTCCCTGGACTCTGCCACCCCCATGTCCCCTGGCGCACATGAGCACAGGGCCACAGGGATGGCAGATTACTATCCAGCTAGAAGTATGGGGCTCATAGGCCAGTACCTCCCAGGAATGGATGGGCGGGCATCCGGGTATGGTCACCCAAGCACAGTGCAATTTAGTGGGGAACCCCAGGAGAGTAGGCCCATTAAGGGCATCCTGAAAACCTCTGCCCAGTTAGGTCAGTGGGGGGTGGTACCCATCAAATCCTGGCAGCAAGGAGGGATCTGAAGACTCCTCTGAGCATTACAGGACACAGGAGACCAGGTCCCCACATTCTGCCAGCCATTCCCAGGCTCGCACAATCCGGGAAAACCTGGAAAATCAGACGGGCACCTCTGGGAGCAGCGCTTCTGAGTCGGAGGATGAATGGACCAGGATTACCCGAACCAAAAAGGCCAATAAGGCAAAAAGGGCCTTGCTTAAGGACCCATTGAAACAAATAAAGGCAATAAGGAGTGTCATCACGCCTTATCATAAGAACGCCAAGTATTCTGTTTGGGAACACTTGGAGCTCTATGAGCAAATGATGGAGACTTTCCATTTGAAGGACAGCCAAAGCTGTATTCAATATGTAAAGTGGTCCTTCTCACCAGAATACTCTAGTTTCTTTGCGGGGCTGGAGGATCAAAACCATTCAAGGTGGTCCACATACAGGGCGGCCATCTTGAAACATTTTTCTGTGCACAGAAATCCTCAAGAGGCTCGCAAGGCAGCCTACAATTTGCAATGTGGGGAGGATGAGGCCCCACAAGAGTTTTTGCAAGAATTAAAGCGTGCTTTTGCGCAGACCACCAGAAGGGTGCGCACGGATAGCAGAGAATTTATCAATACGTTTTTCCATGCCTTACCCAAATACATAATGACCCAGTTCGTGAGAGATTTTCATGAGAAAAGATCTTTAGACTGGGTCATTGAACAGGCTACCCGGATCTATGAGGTGCAGAAGCCCATCGAAAATAAAAAAAATGCACCGAAAAACCCCAAAACCAACAGCACCCCTGCTGCTGCCAAGGTGGCAGAGGTAAAGGTTGCCCCCGTTCTAGATTTGGAGATGGGGGGCCCTAAAAACCTGCCTGTACCAAATAATTCACAGCCCAGAAGGCCCTCGGGCCAGTCACAGACAGGGAGTCGAGGAGGTAGTCCCACAAATGGGGTCACCCGCTCCCCTGACTATGTAAGTCCCCGCTACAAGGGAAACCGACCAATCCTGGGTTATGTGTGGACTCCTCCAGCCCAAGGGGGGGGGGATCCAGCCAAGTACCTGACCCGGGGAACTTCCCTCCTAACTTCCCCCAGGAGGGCAGAAATTATCCAAATCCTGGGCAGAACTTTTCCCCCAGGTATCCACTCAATTTCCCGCCCCAAAATCATCCATCCTTCTTTCCTCAATTCCCTGAGCCCAGACAACCTAATCCGCGAGAGGGGAGGCCAAGGGTGGAGGGGTACCAATATCTTCCCAACCAGGGGTACTACCAGAGAAGAGATAGTTACCCTTCCCGGGATCAGGCCAGGGGAGAAAATAGAGCCCCGTATCAGCCTGAGCGGGTTTCACAACTTGAGCGCCAGGTCCAAAATATGGCACGGGATCTGGGTCACATACTGAGGGCTCAACAGAACCCTCAGATGAGCATGCCACCGCAGAATGCCCCAAACTCTGGACCTGGTGCTCCAGAACAATGACGGGGGCAGCACCCCGATAACCCACTGGTTCCCAGTGGGGAGGCACAAGGGGAAGGGGGGTGTAAAGCCTTGGAGGAAGCTTCCTTCCCAACTTGTAAATAGCCCCTGGAAAACCAGGAACCGGAAACAGAATCTCCTGCCCCTGAAAGTCTGCCACCCAAGGAACAGAGAGGAGGTAGGAGAAACAAAGTACCCAAACAGACCCAGTTTGTGGAGGAGGTACAGATCTTCCATTTTAAGGGAAAGGGGTCCTCAGAGGATCCTGGGGAAAGGATCTTCTCCTTTAGAGATGGGAGAACTCCTCCCAAGGAAAAATGGGTCCCAAGGGACGCCAATTCAGACTGGGGAGATGTGGAGACTGAGCTACCGCCGCCCATCATCTCATCCCAGAACCCACAATACCGAAATTCCCCTGGTTCAAACCCATCCTGGTGACTGCCTCCAAAAAGGGGGGGGCAGCCCAGAACCGGAACCAGGGGAACCCACAATGGCTGTGATCTTCAGTTGCCAACTTTTTCTTTCAGATTCCCAAGGCTCTCCACAGAATTCTGCCCAAATCTCTTTGTTAGCAATGTCCAAAACCAGAAAGTTAGCCCACCAGTTGTCCAAAAATGTGCATTATCTGTGCCCCCTTGAGGAGAAGGAGGGAAGATACTATGCCTCGGTACAAGTACAGGGGCAGGGTACACTTTTGGCACTGGTGGACACTGGATCCCAAGCTACCCTTCTGTCCAAAAGGGCCTTTGAGGAACTAAATGTAGGAAGGGGGGAGAATTACCGAATTCCTCTCACCTCTCTTCCTGGACAACTGCAGAACTTTGACGGGAAGGAAATTCCCATTGAGGGGACTGCAGACTTGGACATTAAAATTGGGCGACACAAGGTGAAACACCCGGTCATAGTAGTGACTCCAGAGGGCACCCCTTGTTTACTAGGGAATGACCTCCTGAGAAGGTTGTCACCCCTAATAGATTGCGTAAACAAGGTCCTCTGGACCCAGACTAGCCGACCAATAAAATTAAAACAGAGTGTCAACCATGTTAGTTTGAATGGCACCTGCCACATGGCTGAACAAAAATCTGACCAAGTAGAATTTCACTTCCAGAACAACCAAATTCCAGACGTGACAGTAATAGCAGTAGGACAACAGACTGGTGATGGGGGGTCCTCTCTATTTCTGAAAATCAACCTTCCTTCCAGTTTAAGGTGGTATTCCACACTGGAAGGATACACCCTGAAATTCTTTACTAATCCACAATCAGAAACTCCCACTCCTATAGTCCAGAAAGATGTGAAATCAGCTCAGAGCCTGGCTGATATTCAGCAAATTGGAGAGCAGTTGTTCATCCCTGTCCAGTTAAATGATGGGAAGGACTCTGTTCTCGCTCGAGTGTGCGTGAACAACGGTAAGAGCTTCATCAGCGAAGCCCTGTTCCGCCAACTCCCAAAAGATCCAGCCATTCCCACATTCAAACTGATAGACAAATGGGAAATGGACCTGGAAGCACCTAATTCCAAACATCTCCTGCCAAGCAGGTGTATGCTCAAAATCTCCATTGGCAACAAGAGCATAGTCCATAATTGTTGGGTCGTGCGAGACGTCACTGCCGCCTTTTACTTAGGCAGTGACATTCTCAATCGCTTTGCCATTAGTTTGGACCTAATAAACTTCAAAGCTTGGTCCCGATTAGCGGATAATCCCATGGGCTTTGATGATCCAGAAAAAGCATTTAGGTCAGCTCAATTGCTACCTTATGCAGTTGAAATTCAGATCAAAGAGGGAGTCACCATCCCAGAAAGGACCCGACAATTCTCCCTGGAAGTGAAAGTTAAAAGAGGACAAAAATTGCAAAACCCTGATGCTTATATACATCTAAATGCTTCTCTCCAACAGCAAGGGTTGGGGGTAAACCCAACTCCATTAGTCAACATAGAACATGACACCATTCCAATAGAGGTGGATAACAGCGACTTAAAGAGTATTACTCTAGCCGCAGGCACCATTATTGGAATGGCGGTTGATGACCGACATTTCTCCATTGATCTAGGAAATGAACTGTTAGGACCAATCCCCAAGGACTGTTTTGACAGTGACAGTGACAAAACAACACCAGACAGGGGGACTTCTGGTGTACACTTCTTGCCCTTATGGTAAGGAAGATGTGACTTGTGACTTCAGGAGGGATGAGGTGATTTTCCAGGTCCATGAGGGCCGCCTTTCCCACCTGAAGCCTCCAGTCCAAATCAGCACTCTGACCAGGGACTTCTCCACCCACTTGGAGGAGGCCGCTGAGATAGCCAAACCAGAAGTCTTTCCAGGATTCAGGCAGATGGTGGAAGAGAGAGTCAACCTAGCTGATGCCTGTGTGACTCTGGAACAGAAGCAAAAGTTTTCTTGGATTTCCAAGATCTCTTTGCGGTAGACTCATATGACTGTGGTCGCACCGACATCCACACCACAACAATTCCCACGGACCCTGGAATGACTCCAGTGTTTGTGAAGCAATATCGCTTGCCTCTCGCATCCATGGAGTCCCTTACTGAAATAATTAAGAACCTAGAGTCCCGGGGAATAATCCGTCCAGTCCACAGCACTTTCAATAATCCGGTGCTGGGAATATTGAAGCCAAACGGCCAGTGGAGACTCTGCGCCAACCTTAGGGAGCTCAACAAACGGGTCCATACTTCCCGATGGCCTCTGCCCTACATTGACCAAGGGCTGGCCCAGATTCAGGGGTCACAGGTATTCACAGCAATAGACCTGACCAATGGATACTGGACCGTGCCTGTCAGTAGGGAGGACCAATACAAACTGGCTTTTACCTTTGGGGGCCAGCAGTACACATGGACCCGGACTCCCTTCGGATACCTCAACTCCGGCAATGAATTCAACATTTTCCTACATAAGGGCATGCCCGACCTGGGTGCGAGGGGTAATCTGGCTTATGTAGATGATGTCCTCATCAAAGGTTCATCTGTGGAGGAACACATAGCGGAGATCCGTTATGTTCTGACACAGTTGAGGGCCGCCGGAGCAAAACTTTCCTTTCAGAAAGCACAGTGGTGTAGAACCCTTGTTAATTTCTTGGGGCATGAGATTACTCCTCAGGGTCTCTGTCCCCAAGAAAAGAAAGTGGAAGCACTCCAGAAACTGAAAGAACCCACAACTCTGCGGGGACTAAGGAGCCTCCTTGGACTGACTAATTACAGCAGAAAGTTCATTGAAGGCTACGCAGAGATCACTAGACCCCTGATTCATCTCTTGAGGGGGGGTCAAGTGGGAATGGGGTCCAGAACAATCCGAGGCGGTAAGACAACTCAAAAGAAGCCTCTCACAAGCGCCTTGCCTAGCTTACCCTGTCAGAAACAAGGAGTTCTTCCTGGAGACGAGGTTCTCTAATACGTGCTTGACGGCAGTATTATACCAAAAGCATGACAAGGTCAATAAAGTAATCTCCTATGCGAGCAAAACTTTATCCTCTGTGGAGGAAAAATTCAACGATTGTGAGAAGGCACTCCTGGCAACTGTGTGGGCATTGAAGAATTACCGCCCGTTTATCCAGGGGGAACACATCATAGTGGAGACTCCACACCAGCCTCTGCAATATCTCCAAAGTGACAGAATCCGGGCCGGAAATGTGAGTAATTCCCGAATTACTTCCTGGATTCTGTCAATGCAAGGCTTTCCTGTGGAGGTCAGATATGGCCAAAACAAGAAGATTCCCCTCGCGCAAGGTCTGGCTGACTTGCATGATTGTGCCAGAGAAAACTGTCTCGAGGACGAAAGTCTAAAAATCAAGGACAACATGGAGGCATACCTTAATTCCCCATACAAAGTCTTTGAAGAAGACAAGTGTGAGGGAATGCCCACTGTCTATGTGGATGGATGCTCTTACCATGTTGACAGCGACGGGGAGAAAGAACTGGTGGCTGGCGTAGGGAATGCATGGGTGAAGGAGTTCCCAGAACCCTCCGCTGGATACAAAATTGGTCCCCAAAGTAGTCAGGTGGCAGAATTGATGGCTGTGCATCAGGCCATCCTCACTGCTGTCCAGCATCAACTCCACAAACTGGTCATAATCAAAGATTCGGATTATGTACGGAACGGGTTCGTGGAGCACCTGGTCAACTGGAAAACCAGAGGCATGTTATGCGCTAAAAACAAACCCCTGAAACATGGGAAGTTAATCGAAAACATTGATGATCTGGTCACCTCGAATGGGATGACCATCTACTGGAAGAAGATCAAGGGTCATTCCAAAGTAGAGGGACCAGACAAAACTGGAAATGACTTAGCTGATCAGCTGGCCAAAACCGGGGCCATCCAAGGGGATCTAATCGAAATAGAGTCCCTGTTGGGGGAAATCCAGGTCACCGCTATCACTAAGTCCCAGACAAATGCTCACAATGATCTTTCAACTGCACAATGGAGTAAGGAGACCCCTGATGCTGATTTAATTACAGCTCAGAAGGGGGATCCAATTATTGGTAAGTTTTACCAATACCTTGAGGACCCTGAGAACTTTCCCCTGACGGATACCGATTACATTGGGAAAGAGGACCTAAGAGTGTTGATGAAATGTCCAAAAATGTTCCGAATCCAAGACGGTTTGCTGGTAAGGAAATCCAAAGCTGGCCACGATCAGTGGGTGGTTCCTACCTCATTCGAAGCCTGATGTTAAGTCACGCCCATGATGCGGCCACCGCCGGTCATAGGGGGTTTCACAAAACACTGGAAATCTTAAGAGAGGTTGCATACTGGCCACACATGGGGCAGGGCCTTGACCAATACTTGAAGGGGTGTCTTGTGTGTGCACAATTTCAGCCATCATCCCTCATGCACCGTGCACCTCTCCAAAAGAGGGGGATGACACTGCCATGGTCAGATTTGCAAATCGACTTTGTAGTCCCTGTAATCCGCTCGTCTAGAGGAAACAAGTACATGTTGACCGTTACATGCTTGTTTACCAAGTGGGTGGAATGTCTCCCAGCCCCAAACTGCAAGGCAGAAACAGCAGCTGCCCTGATGATTAACCACATCTTTTCCCGTTTTGGTCTACCTCAAAGGATATAGTCAGACAGGGGTAGCCACTTCACCAGTGAAGTAATGACAAAGATGTGGGAGATACTGGGGGTTAAAAGGAAGCTACACATTGCTTACAGGCCAGCTTCTTCTGGAGCAGTGGAGAGATATAACCGAACCATTGTGAGCATCTTAAAAAAGTTTGTGGCAGACTCTGGGCCAAGTTGGGATATCCTATTACCTCTGGTCCTAATGGCCATCAGATCTACCCCTTCATCTGCAACCAAAATGTCACCATTTGAGTTGATGACTGGCCGCAAGATGGTGCTTCCCCAGCATTTGCTCTACAGAACCCAAGAGCAAACGTTGATAAATGCCTCCACAACTCATGAGTATGTGGAGAATTTAAGGAAACACCTTCAGCATGCTTTTGCCTATGCTCAGCGGAATCTAGAAAGATCAGCTGAGAGCATGAAGACCCACTATGATTTAAAAACTACCCGAAAGGAATATAAGGTGCATGATCGGGTATATCTATAGAATTTCCAAAGGAACCAGGCCAAACAGCGAAAATTCTTGCCTATATGGAAGGGACCGTTTGAAATTATAGACAAGATCTCCCCTGTAGCCTATAAGATCTGCATCCCCAAAGGCAGTCTGGCGGAAGGGGAAGACAAGTGGGTCCATATTAACCAGCTAAAGTGTTGCCATCCCAGGCACACTTTTCAGCAACTGGAGGAGTCCTCTGCAATACCAGAGGGGACCGTTCCAGATTAATTCAGTTCCAACCCTAAAATATCCCACATATAGTCTCTAAAATATTATACTCTTGTAAGCCACTGTCTTTGAATGATAACTTGTATCTCAAAAGTAAAATGTTAGGTATGTTAAAGTATAAACTGTATATGTCTGCTACACCATTAGTAGTGATGGAAAAATGTCTACGAATAGGTATTGCCGCTTTTCCTTTGTCGTCCTAGGAGAAAGAAAACTGGAGACTGACCAAGGAGGACGACCGGGGACCGGGAGCAGAGACCCAAGTGGCCCAGGGTACCGGCCAATCCTCCCATCAGGACCAGCAAGGAGAACTGATTGATCGACTGGAGGCAGGAAAAGATGCTGAACTGTGCCACCTACAGGATTGGAAGAAGATAATGGGGACATACCAGCGCAAGGGCTCAAAACCTCCTTTGCACCCGACTTCCCCTCGACTTGAATCAAAGCGCAGTCGGGCGGGGGGGATTTGTCATGGGTTTTGACCCATGTTGAATCAATAGACTGGGTAGATGTGGGGATGAGCTGTCGCCGCCCATTATTCTATCCCAGAACAAACTAAATCAATCAATAGACTGGATGGATGTGGGGATGAGCTATCGCCGCCCACATTCACGCCAGAATAGGAGAACTGTGCAGTTGGCACGAGACCACTCCAAAGATACAACCTTCTTGTGGGGAATTCATTTTCTTAATCCCAAAAATGGTTGCATTACCAGTACTCACCACTATCAGAAAGCCGGCGTTTTAAAACCACCAGACTTTTGTGTAAAACTGAACAAATGAAACAAAACCAGACCAAGAAAAGACTTGCTAAGAGGTGGATACAATGTAAAACTATATTCTGAAATGACTTGAAGGAAGTAATTATTTAATGTATATGTAAAAATTGTAAGTGATTTAAACTGGGAACAAAAAGTGACATTTAGCTGAAACCTGGCCTAATGAAACTGAATTCTGCCTGACAACTACCCCCGACAGGAGTTGATACTGGATCAACAGCTGTGTTCCCGGGCCTGGCTGCCAGGCCTGGCTGCATCCTGAGGTCACATGGCCCTGTTGATCAGATTAGGGGTGGAGCAGCTGGGTACTACAGGGAGTTGAACAAAGGCCTGTCCTGGACTCAGGCAAATGTTATATTGGGGGGCCGTAAAGTGGCTTCCTCTTAGGGGAAACTGGGAGGGGCAGTGCCTCTGCTAGCAGCTGAGCTTGGGGGAAGTGGAAACCACACCCCTTTTTGACCAGAGCATAATTTTAAAAAGATAGATAACTCAAAGTGCGGACTTGTCAGAATTATATAAGTAATATCATTATTTTTGTGATTTTTGAACATTTTGAGATGCGTTAGGACCCTGTGGTGTATTCTGGGGGGTTGCTAGCGGAAATTAGGGTCTCACTCCAAATGTCTGCATGTTAAAAATCTGACACTTCATCAATTAATGTCCATACTTCTTGCACAAATGTGTGTGAATTTGGGTAAATGTCCGATATTGCAAAACCAGTTAAAAAGCGCAAAATATTGTCATTTTTGAATGCAAGCCCGCAGGAAGATCAGAGGCGGACAAGCATGGACCATAAGGAATATATAATGTGCACATGTAATTTCAACAAATTGTATATCTGGAAAGGATGTATTTGAATCAAATATAGATTTGTGGGCAAACTGACCAGGGGAGGATCCTCTGACCCATAAACAGACTTCATCACTCTGACTCACATTTCCTTCCCCTAATCATGGGAGAGGGGAGAATTGGGCCAATGACAAGTAGAGAGGGGCAGGCTTAGCTAGGCCCAGGCACACACCCATTTTCAAAACACATAAAAAGAGACTGCTGGGACAGGTAGAGACATTCAATTCCATTTGCTGCGAAGCATGCTGACCGACGACTTCACATCCAGAGATCCAGACTTCAAATCCATCAATCTCCAAAGACCAGAGCTTTACTTCAGAACTTAAAGCAAGGGCCTAAACCCACAAACTGAGAACTCTTCTCAGCAGGCCTCAGCAACCTTAAAATCATTTGCAAACTATTCCACACCCGGGCGAGCTGTTTGAATTCTTTTGCCAAGAACAATTGCCAGAGACCAGACCAGAGATCCAGAGTGACCCAGACCGCTGTGAGCAGAACCAGAGAGCTGACCCAGATCACTGTGAAGTGCCGAGACCAGAACCGGAGTCCAGTCCAAAACCTGACCAGATCTGTGGCGAGGCCTATTTCAAATTTATATTGTGAGTACCTAGCAGAACTGTGCAGAACCAATCTCTTAGTTAAAATAATCTAATCCAAACTATTTTAACCTAAGTAGAACAGCCTCCTAGAAATCGTGTCACCTGTCAATTCTGAAGCTGCAAGCTGTCACCTGTCATTTTGAGTTTACTTTAAATCTGAAAAACTACCTTTATTTAATCGTCTGTATCTCTGGAACCGTTTGGGCTAGGAACTTGGTTTAACTTTCCTCTGAAAGCTTAGAATCTCATTATACTCTTGCCGTAATCACGATTCACACATTCGCGAATTTTGCCGCGATTTGCAATT